>NC_074724.1:26811950-27476802 GCF_947242115.1 Biomphalaria glabrata | reverse complement strand
ACCTTGGTGAGAGTAAGCATCGGTCTCCCAGTAACTCTTGAGTGGGAACAACAACAAAAAAACACGCTTTGCAACGGGGCTGGGTGGCCGAGCAGAGATCGCTCCTCGTTGCACGAACGGATTCGGTTTGTATTACAATTGGTCTTGAGACCGTTGCATTAGTGTGTCCCCACTCAGGGCCCTAACATTTTCGAGGCCCTATGCGAAATAGATAATAATTACGATTTTATATTAGAAAATAAATTCGTATTTGCATTACATTTTATTAAATAAAAACTGACAATACCGGGTTTTTTTTTATATTATCCTCGCGTAATTTTGGCACTTTACTATGTTGTCTATTTTTTTAATTGTTGTGAGTTTTCAGGAGATTTAATAATTTCAAGAGATTTCCAGGACTTTTTCGTATATTTGTAATTTCAGGAGATTTCCAAGATCTCCTGGAAAATCACGAGGCCGCGGAAACCCTAATTATACGTTATAACGGTTTAATTTACACATAGCATTATCGCGGGGCCTAAGAAATAGCGCGGCTCACTGCGGCCGCATAGGTTGCAGCTTGCCTAAGGCCGGCCCTATCTCCACCAATGCATTTGACAGGAGGTCAAGCTGTTTAAGAGCATTCCAAGTTTGGCAGAGAGAGAGATGGGGGGGGGGGGTCTAGTGGATTGATTTGTTTACTAAGTCTCGGGCGTTCCTTCAGAAAGGAAGATTCTTACGTCTTAGCCCATACTTCCTACAGGACGCCATGGAAGATTCTTACGTCCTAGCCCATACTTCCTACAGGACGCCATGGAAGACTCTTACGTCCTAGCCCATACTTCCTACAGGACGCCATGGAAGATTCTTACGTCCTAGCCCATACTTCCTGCAGGGCGGCATGGAAGCGAGTTCATACCCGACCAGGCAGCCATTCAGGCAGCTTTTTGGTTTAACTATGAAATTAGTTGCGTATCCAACAGACGCTGTGCATCACATTTTGTGTATCAGATCATCTCAACATCATCTCCACATCATCTCCACATCATCCCTCTTCCAAGTTTCCAAAAAGGTTGACCTGGAAAAGGATTTTATCCCAAGGCCAGGATGAAGGATTGGCTCTTCACCAACTAGATGATCATTTCATCGCATCCGTTTGTTCATTGATCACGATCCTTTGAGCCAATGCAATGGGTTCCATCATAGGAGGCCGGAGGCCGAGCCCACGAGGGGTAAAACTTCATATTTCTGCTACATATCGAAGAGTTTAGACAATATGATTCTGCAGTGCCAAAAAATGCATAAATTTGCCCTCATTTTTTTCAACACTTATTTTGTACAGCGGATACACACAAAGCTATCTATTTATAGTTTTTCCTTCATGTATAAACATCTTGAATACGGTTGATTAAAATACTTCGTTTACTAATACTTCCCTATTCTGTACACCGGATACACCATAAAGCTTGCTCTTTTTTTTTTATGTCTAAGCCGCCATGTATGAAAATGTCTAATAATGAATGATTGTGTACTGAATTACATGTATTGTTATCTTTCTCATTATATATGGCCTATATACAAAATTAGAAAAATATATATATGTATTCTTATTTTGTGAGAGAGGTAACAGGAGTCTTGTGTCTATTTACAATACTTATATCAACTCACTCCGACTGTCTGTTTGTCTGTCTGTCTGGTACGAATTTTTCCCACTTCCCATTGTCGGATCAAGTTGAAACTTGGCACAATCATTCATTGTTGTTGACAAAACATAAATCAATAAAAAAAAATTAATCAATTAATGAAATAATTAGCCATAATTGATTAATTAGCTATATAGAAAAATGGAAATAAATCTTACAGTATTGATATGTATATATATTACTATTAGTGGCTGTGACAATGTCTTCTTTTCCGAAGATGAAATATGTGTGCAGTGTTTCACATGGTCACGCAAACTTTTATTATAATTATTAAAACTAGAGTCTCCTCTCATTGGGTTTGGCACTATAGGAAGTAATGCATAGTGCTGGCCTGTTAGTGCAAGGGTATTACTGCATTAATTAAATTATTTATTTCAATGGTCTGGTTTGTCAGTAGTTGTCTGGCGATTGGTCACAACACATCACGTGATTCACTGGCTCCGAATACAAGTGTTCGGGGCCAGCAGGTCATTGACGAATGACATGTGATTGTCTCAAGACACACTGGCATCTTCATTTCTCTATCCTCTCTTTCTCTTCACTCTAACTCCCTCTTCTACCGCTCTCTCTTCTTTGTTCCTCTCTCTTTCTTCTCGTCCAACTCTCTGTTCTCCTTTAACATTCTTTCCTTTTATTTCCTCCTTATCTTTCGCTCTCTCTATCTCTTCTCTCTCTCTCTCTCTCTCTCTCTCTCTCTTCCACCAATCGCCTGTTCTTTTTTCTTCTGTATCCCAGCATGCACGCCGAAGAAAAGTATTTCTTCCGTCGTCCATCTTATATCGATTTTCTCTCATTGAGTGCAGCACATCTGCTAGGTAACCCATGATGCACCGTAGGGCCAAAGTCCATTCCCACTGTGTGTGTGTGTGTGTGGCGTGCGTGTGTGCGAGGGCCTGACTGTGTTTTCAGAAGCATGGCATCGCTCTGGAGGGATGCTGTGACAGGAGAGGGGGGGGGGGAGGGATGGAAGGGCGCAAGGTGCCATGGTGTGATGGTATGTCGTACGGTGGAGGATCGCTTCGATAACTGCGTGGTGTGTGGGCACTGATTCAATGGTATGTGGGCATTGTTTGCACATTATGTGGGCATTGTTTGCACATTATGTGGGCATTGTTTTTATATGTGGGCATTGTTTGCACATTATGTGGGCATTGTTTTTATTTGTGGGCATTGTTTTTATATGTGGGCATTGTTTGCACATTATGTGGGCATTGTTTCAATGGTATGTGGGCATTGTTTGCACATTATGTGGGCATTGTTTGCACATTATGTGGGCATTGATTTTATATGTGGGCATTGTTTGCAACATATGTGCGCATTGTTTTTATATGTGGGCATTGTTTTTATATGTGGGCATTGTTTTTATATGTGGGCATTGTTTGTATAATATGTCGGCATTTTTTATGACATGTGGGCATTGTTTATACGATATATGGGCATTGTTTATACGATATATGGGCATTGCTTATACGATATATGGGCATTGTTTATACGATATGTGGGCATTGCTTATACGATATATGGGCATTGTTTATACGATATATGGGCATTGTTTATACGATATGTGGGCATTGCTTATACGATATGTGGGCATTGCTTATACGAAATGTGGGCATTGTTTATACGATATGTGGGCATTGTTTATACGAAATGTGGGCATTATTTATACAAAATGTGGGCATTGTTTATACGATATGTGGGCATTGCTTATACGAAATGTGGGCATTATATTATATGTGGGCATTGCTTGAAAGATATGTGGGCATTGTTTATACGATATGTGGGCATTGCTTATACGAAATGTGGGCATTGCTTATACGAAATGTGGGCATCGTTTATACGATATGTGGGCCAATAAAATAGTCCACACTGTGTTTAAATTGTGGATAAAAATGTGTTTTAATTATGGATATAGAATGTGTTTTAATTGTGGATAAAGAATATGTTTTAATTGTGGATAAAGAATGTGTTTTAATTGTGGATATAGAATGTGTTTTAATTGTGGATAAAGAATGTGTTTTAATTGTGGATAAAAAATGTGTTTTAATTGTGGATATAGAATGTGTTTTAATTGTGGATATAGAATGTGTTTTAATTGTGGATAAAGAATGTGTTTTAATTGTGGATAAAGAATATGTTTTAATTGTGGATAAAGAATGTGTTTTAATTGTGGATAAAGAATATGTTTTAATTGTGGATAAAGAATGTGTTTTAATTGTGGATAAAGACTGCGGAAACGAGGAGTTTTAAGTTCACTTAAATATGCTTAGTGCTTGAGCTTGCATCCACTTTCATAGGAATGTGTATGACACATTTGGAAACATTTTGGATGTTATTTACAATCGTGGTACAGCCGAAATATAAAATAATCAATAATTCTCTGGGGTTTTTTTTTTTTTTTGGAAATCTTTTTTTTTCCCCTCAATAGTTTGTTTCATGTCACCACGTCCGCTACTCCCCCCCCCCCTCCATTTTCCCGTGTCCTTATTCTGTGGTCAGCACAGATCGCGTTGACCTAGCAGCCCAGGCTATTGATTGGATGGACTCGTTATCACACACGTGACGTAGTTCCGGTGATTCTCTATTGTTATTGTTTTGAACGTATTTTTTCCTTTCTTTCCTGTTCTTGTTCTCGTATTGTTCCAGTTTATGTTTTGGCCGTAGTCTCGGCTCTGCTATAGTCGGACAGTGAGCGCCCACCTTCCCTCTTCGTTATCTGTCTCACGCCAGGTCGACGTGGAACTCAAATTCGTAATTCTCTTCGAGTCTAATTGTTCCCAATGTGTGTATGGTGGACTATAGTATGGGAATGGTTTGTAACAGAAGTTAAGAAGATTGAGAGACTGTAGGCCTACAGAAAATGTGTGAGAGAGAGAGAGATTAAAGGGATAGATTTCTGTATGTATGGATAGACTGCAATTAAATATATTTGTCACGAGTCGAGTCTGAAACCTATTTCGACCAGTTTCTAGAAGCGAGGTCAAACCAGTGCAAGTGTTCAACGTAAACAAGTTAATTTTAGGTATCCAATCAAAGAAAGAGGTTAAGGGAAAAAATAGCACACGTCAGCTTCTAGAAGGTCAAAGTTACTAAAATAATTATCGGAGAAGTTTGCATGATTCTGGAATGTACGATTAAGAAAGGTATAAATTAAGGGAAAGTCAGACGGATTCTTCGCATAGTAGTAGTTCTTGTAGAGCGATGGTCCTCTCTTAGTAAAGGTTTAGTTGAGTTTTGTGATATTAGCGGGTCCATTTAATTAAAGTTTTATTAATTGAAGTAATAATATCTGAAGTTATATTATTTGAAGTAGAAGTTGAAGTTATACTAAGTGAAGTTTCATGTATCTTTAAGTTTTATTTATGCAGTATCAAGTCAAGTTGTTATTGAATTGAGAAGTCGATTTGATGTGAAAGTTGAAGAAGTATTATTAAAGAAGTTTGGAAGAAAATACAGAGAGATGTATCTTTCTTTACTTCATTGAGTTATCAAGTTTGATAATATAATCCCCGGCAAGTGTGATCGTCACAATATTAACCTTTGAAGTGATTTCTTCTCTGTTCTTTCACTCATTCATTTCTAATCTTCTGTCTAGTTCTTTCACTCATTCATTTCTAATCTTCTGTCTAGTTCTTTCACTCATTCATTTCTAATCTTCTGTCTAGTTCTTTCACTCATTCATTTCTAATCTTCTGTCTAGTTCTTTCACTCATTCATTTCTAATCTTCTGTCTAGTTCTTTCACTCATTCATTTCTAATCTTCTATCTAGTTCTTTCACTCATTCATTTCTAATCTTCTGTCTAGTTCTTTCACTCTTTCATTTCTAATCTTCTGTCTAGTTCTTTCATTCATTCATTTCTAATCTTCTGTCTAGTTCTTTGTTCCATTTCAAATCTTCTGTCCAGTTCTTTGTTTCATTCATTTCAAATCTTCTGTCCAGTTCTTTGTTTCATTCATTTCAAATCTTCTGTCCAGTTCTTTGTTTCATTCATTTCAAATCTTCTGTCCAGTTCTTTGTTTCATTCATTTCAAATCTTCTGTCCAGTTCTTTGTTTCATTCATTTCAAATCTTCTGTCCAGTTCTTTGTTTCATTCATTTCTAATCTTCTGTCCAGTTCTTTTGTTTCATTCATTTCAAATCTTCAGTCCAGTTCTTTGTTTCATTCATTTCAAATCTTCTCTCCAGTTCTTTGTTTCATTCATTTCTAATCTTCTGTCCAGTTCTTTTGTTTCATTCATTTCAAATCTTCTGTCCAGTTTTTTGTTTCATTCATTTCTAATCTTCTGTCTAGTTCTTTGTTTCATTCATTTCTAATCTTCTGTCCAGTTCTTTGTTTCATTCATTTCTAATCTTCTGTCTAGTTCTTTGTTTCATTCATTTCTAATCTTCTGTCTAGTTCTTTCATTCATTCATTTCTAATCTTCTGTCCAGTTCTTTGTTTCATTCATTTCAAATCTTCTGTCCAGTTCTTTTGTTTCATTCATTTCTAATCTTCTGTCTAGTTCTTTGTTTCATTGATTTCTAATCTTCTGTCTAGTTCTTTCATTCATTCATTTCTAATCTTCTGTCCAGTTCTTTGTTTCATTCATTTCTAATCTTGTGTCCAGTTCTTTGTTTCATTCATTTCAAATCTTCTCTCCAGTTCTTTGTTTCATTCATTTCAAATCTTCTCTCCAGTTCTTTTGTTTCTCTTCCTACATTTTCCCATAACTACCCAACACAAACTAATACCAATTACATCCTATATTTTATACATAGATATTGTCAATCGGATCCTTCCTGGTTAATTATAAAAGCAATTACTCTCTCTCTCTCTCTCTCTTTCTCTAACATGCACACGCCCTTGCACTTTCTATATCGCTATGTCAACCGTTGCGCACTGAGAGGGTTCAAAGTTCAAGGTCGTTGCAATTAATTATGCACCCCCTTTGCATCATTTCCACAGATCTTGTCTTTGTTGTGCTGCTGTGCGATAAAATGTTTCCGAATGTCCCTGTTAACCCCTCCCTATCTCTCTTCCTCTCCCTCTCTCTCCTCTTTCGTTTCACCACGCCCCCTCCCAAAGTCTCTTTTAAGTTCCCATGACCCTCTCGAGCTCCGTTCTCTAATGTCCTCTATTGTGGACCATGGCGGCCGGAAGTCCGAACGGAGATAGAGAGACAGATTTGATTGAAGATGTAGTGAGTAAATGTCACGATGACATAATCCTCTAATATTTTTTTTAGTCTTTCTTTTTCACCAATTCCTGTCCGCCGAGCCATTCACTTACCTCGTTCCGGCCGTTCACTTACCTCGTTCCGGCCATTCACTTACCTCGTTCAAGCCATTCACTTACCTCGTTCCAGCCATTCACTTACCTCGTTCCAGCCATTCACTTACCTCGTTCCGGCCAGTCACTTACCTCGTTCCAGCCATTCACTTACCTCGTTCTGGCCATCCACTTACCTCGTTCCAGCCATTATCCTCAGATACTATCTTCTCATCTATCTAGTCCTCCATTTATCTACTCACCCATTTATTACACACAAACACACACACACGCATGTATACCCACACATTAGTTTGACTCTATCTCGAAGTAAATGAATCCTCTCAGATATCACCCGAGTGTATTCCTTTGCCCTAGATAATGTGATCCATGGTCCGTCCGCTCGCCACTGCTGGTGTGGTCCTAACGAATGCTCTGCAGCAGTTTCCCAAACCTTTTGCCTTAACGGAACACTTCGCACATTCCGATTATTTAGCGGAACACTTGGCAATATTTTTTTTAGAAATATTAATTATCGTTTCGGCCTACTAGTCAATAATTCTAGTAGTTTGTGGAACAGCTGCTTCAGGCTTCAGGCATCACAGAATGATGTGCCCGTCATCATTGTACTGCTATTGATAGGAATATTGCATACATATTTCAAAGCTTTAATTCTGGAAGTCACTTTAATAATATACAAACTGTACAATACAATTTGAACACATTGGCTGTCGTCGTTCAAGCTACCAAACTATTGATGTCTTACCTCAAATACATCTTAGCATCCCTTTCCCGCCTTTTTTAAACTACCAAATCTTGCGCGCTTGGAATTTCCAACCACTCCTTGTGTTATTATTAAAGCTGACAGACATGCTGTCAACAATATACCGCCAAGACCTTGTGATGCAAACATTCAACCAATGAAAGAATAAATAATGGTACATTAAAATGGCTTTGCACGCTATCGCTCTGTGACTCCGGGTAATCTTGGTTAGGCAAAGATAGAAGAGAATTTCTCTTTACAGAACAAAACTTCCATGTAAAAATCATGAAAATATGGAACATACACTGTTAACATACAATAGACCTTTTATTTCAATCATAGAGCTAAAAAGACTTAACATGACGCTTGAAACTTATTGGCTGATCCCGCTTATTGTCTTCCTTTGTATATACATGTAATTACCCTCTCTGCACTTTTGTTCTCTAATATTAGATAGGAAAGAATTGAAATCTTCTATTGGTAAGATTCTTGCTTAGTTTTAAGTTCCTTTGGTTATTTTTTAGTACTCTTGGAAAAATTACTGTTGTTTCTCGAAATGTAAACATTTCATTTATTGTTTATACAATTAAAACAACCTCGACATTGATTATTTTGTGACACCGCGCAATCCCCCTCTCCACCTCTGAAAAGAAATGTTGAGTTGACGAGTGATAAGCCCATTTGTGTTAGAATGCGACAGAGTGATTGCCCCTCTTTAGGTCAAAGGGGTGGACGCATAATTTAATTAATCCGATTAGCAGAATAAATGACTCCATTTAAAAGGCTGACCTGGAGTCTCTATTATGATATACATATTGAAGGGAGCCTTTTCTGTGTCACACAGGTATGCCGAGCGCTAATGAAGCTAGGTGGGTCGATAAACCCCATTAACGCAACCATTAAGTTCCGCCCTTTCTTATCTGGTGATGGGCTGCGCACTTTGGTCGCGGTAATGGCAACATGTTCCCCAGGGGCGTTTTTTTTTTGTGTGTGTTTGTATGTGTGTGTGCGGGGAGGGGGGGGGTCAGGTACTATTTGTTTGTATCTAGTTTGTCCACGGCTTAATTAGTGCGCTTAACATTGATCTGTAAATAGTCCCGGTCGTGTTCGTCTGTTGATAGAGACGGCCTGTGTATGCTCTTCATTAGCACTCTATCAATATACACAGGTGATGTAGTGGCCAGTCTACCCTTGTTGTGTAATAGACACAGGGGTATTGCGCTTTTGTCTTTGAATTATGCATAGTTGTTGTGGTGACCTTTGCACTTAATTTTTGCATAAATATCAGCAGTGGATTGTTTCTTCAGTAGAACGTTTAGTGGCGATAGTATTTTAGTTGTATAAACAGCAGAAGTACCTTCAACGCCAACAGAATCTCTGACACGTCTTGGTTTATGAATGGGGCACTCTGGGTCAGAATGGAAAAGTACACTATAAATAAAAACATAGTTAAAGTTATGCACATGCTGTTGTGAAACAATCTGCTTGTATAAAGGAGATACAGATGATGCAGGAGATGTAGATCCATCTTCACCCATCTCTTAGTCTGTTGAACCGTTGGGGCACCACACATGATCTGTCGACCGTCTTTCTCCATTCTTCTCTGTATTTTGCCCTGAATATAAGAGAAAAAAAGCGGTTTTAGACAAAATCCTAAACCTCAAAATAGGCTGCCCTGCCAGAATTACATTCAACAACACCAACAGAATCTCTACCAGGTCCTTGTTGAGCTCGAGAAGGCTTTCGACAGAGTCTGGCATAGGGCACTCTGGGCGACAAAGGAAAAGTAAAATATTAATAAAAATGTAGTTAAAGTAGAGCAGATGCTGTTCTGAAATATTTGTCTTGATGCTCCCCCCACAAAATGAAACCCTGACACCAACACTTCACGATATTAAGATTCCCCTTAACGCTCATGAAGAGACAAGGGGGACTGAACTCGCACTTGGCCAAACCCACTGACTAAATAGCACCGAACTCTTGACCAGTCTACTCCCACTTCTTTGCCATTCGACGCTTGACCAGTCTACTCTCACTGCTTTGCCATTCGACGCTTGACCAGTCAACTCTCACTTCTTTGCCATTCGACGCTTGACCAGTCTACTCTCACTTCTTTGCCATTCGACGCTTGACCAGTCTACTCTCACTTCTTTGCCATTCGACGCTTGACCAGTCAACTCTCACTTCTTTGCCATTCGACGCTTGACCAGTCTACTCTCACTTCTTTGCCATTCGACGCTTGACCAGTCTACTCCCATTTCTTTGCCATTCGACGCTTGACCAGTCTACTCCCACTTCTTTGCCATTCGACGCTTGACCAGTCTACTCTCACTTCTTTGCCATTCGACGCTTGACCAGTCTACTCCCACTTCTTTGCCATTCGACGCCTGGGAATGTGAGGGCTGAATAGAGAAAATGAATGATGACCACTAGATTGGCGCGTTGGGCAGATCCTGTTCGTGAGAGAGTACTATCATCCAATAGTCTCTAGTACTAATGGCTATTGGTTCTTCGACTCACGCCAGTACCATCGTCTGCTACCAGCGACTTCAAAGACACGGCATCCACGCCTCCCCACCCCTCCTTTTGTTGTTAGTCAAAGGAGAAGGCGGGAGAAGTGAGTCTTGTGACTAAAAGGGGCGGTAACTGTTGGTCAAGATACTATCTCCCATTTGACGGTGTGTGAAATTACTCGCCTGCTGAAACAGTTCTGACTTTGTTATGCTGACGTCTGACAACCACAGGTCAGATTTTGAAGATGCTCTAAATCATTTTGGTGTTAAAAATTTTTTTAAAAAGGTGAGGGTTGTATAGTCAAGAATTCTGAGTCTCTAGCTTGGGATTTTCAAATCAGTGATCTAAATTTAGTTGCCATGTGTTGTTTTGTCATCATTGGCGCCTTGAGGTGGAGCCTTTTTTTTTTTGGAGGGGGGGGGAGTAACTTTAGGCTTCCTTGGTCTTTATTTATTCAAACACCAGTTAGTGAATGTTTGGGCAATACCATTTAAACAGACTACGTTAAGTTGATGAAAGTTCAATAAGGTTAACTCAATCTTTAATGACACTGAGAGTGACAACCAGTAGAAGTCCATCTAGAAAATGTTTATTTTCTTACTTGATATCATTCTCTTTGAAAACAAAAAACGGAAAATCCCAAAAGTTAATGTATCAGTAAGACAATATTTTTTCCCCTGAGCAGTTTACCACATTTTTGGCTTGTGTTTGTAGTTCCTTTAATTTTCTGTTGTATTGCTACAAGTGGTAATTATGAAATAAGCACTCCACTGCCTATGCAATGCTTCCAATGGCGTGCGTCTCAAATAGCCTCTGACAAACAGACCCACTCTTGGACTTCACGTGTGGCTCAGATGTTGGGTCCGGCGGAATTGTTCTCTCTGACGGAAAATGGGCAAAGGCGAGCAACTGGCGCCTAAACGAGTAAGCTTCAAAGGGTGAGTTAGCCTTGGTTGGCTATCCACCTAAGAGAAGGAAAACTCTGAATCCAAACCTCCGCTGCATTGCAGTTATACCCAAACATGGTAAAGACTTTGGGAGTTAACCCTGAGGAAAAATCAGAAGCATGTGCCACAATCTGGCAGAGTCTGCGACGCCTTTGAGCACTGTTTCAGCACTTGGTGTTCCTTTGGATACATCATCTGCATGGAGAGTGGAGAACTGCGGTGTGGGTGATATCATTCTGATCATAGATAATGCCCAGGCATTCATCTCTTCCGTGGGATGATTCATAGTCGTTCTACGACTGAAGAAGGCCATGAAAGAAATCACTCTAGATTACATAGAACGATACAAGATTTGTTTCAGAGTCTAAAGTACAGTATTAAAGATGAATGAAAATATAGTGAAACATTGATAGCTTAGACGACTCGAACCACGGACCTCCGAACCTATCCAATCGCCTATCACCCGACCAGCCATTAGTCTCTAGCATTTTTCTTTCACTTTGTTCTTTTAAGTACCTGCAGCCTGGTTGTCACTGTAGCCTGGTTGTCTAGTTACTGGGCAAAGATTTGGGAGGCAAGGAAAGTGTGTATATGCCTAAGAAAGAACAGTTTAATGCCGCGCATAGCGGGGAACATTTTGCAGGTGCGCAAGAATCATTGTCGATGTGAAAGATAGCGCCAACGTAATAACCATGTGGCAATGGTTGAGGTGCACTTAGCCCAGGTATCGCATAGCCAATTAAAATTGCTGTAGCAGTCAGTTCCAGAGCGCCCATCTCTTCGCTCTACCGCACCCCTTCACACCTACAAATATTCTTCGATTCCCCCCCCCCCCCCCCCCCCCCCAAAAAAAAAAAAAACTCATGAATGTAGAAATGAAGCTTGGGGCGGTTGAGGAGAATTGAGAAAAAAGTGGGGCGGGGAAGAGAATGGGGGAGGGCTTATCATAACACACCCCCCTCGTCATTCCCTTACAGCCAAGAGGACAAGTTGACCTGGGTATACGGATGACCTAAGCTCGCGTGCAATGACACCATGAAGCAATGGCCTTGGACATTATCTCGATTAGTCCGTTGTACAGTGTCAGGTAGATGATTAGTCCGTTGTACAGTGTCAGGTAGATGATTAGTCCATTGTACAGTGCCAGGTGCAGTTACATAATACACGTGCATAGAGTCGGTGTGGGGGGGGGGGCTTTAACGTTTGTTGGGACTAATTTGTTACCAAGGGGGTGGGCTACTCAAACATTGGGGGCATACTTTAAAGACTTGGAGTGAAATCTAAATCTTAATGCTAGCCAGTATACAAGTGGCGTGTCTCTTAAACTAAACACTAGTTACCAATCACCGTTAAGACATTGAATAGGTCCATGTGACTAGATGTCATTCTGTTCTTACACTCGCTGCAGAAGATGTAAGGTAACTTGCGAGTTTTCTATAAAAAAAAATAAATTTTTATTCTCCACCTGCCATACATTTTTAAACACCTAGACCAGTGGTTCCCAAACTTTTTTGCCATGTTTTCTGATTTTCAGTAGACCCCCTGCTCAACTTGCAAATTTTTGCAAATTCATTAACATTTTTTTAAACAAATTTCTAACTGTAATGAGTTGAAACTACACAACTACGGATATTATGTTTCATTTACGAATTTGTTGTTCTCTGAAGTAGTCTTTCCAACATTAAATATTAATTAATTAATTAATATGCCTTAATTATCATTGTAAAAGGTTTCGCAAAGAGCAGTTTCTTGTGTATTTCTTGAAGGAATGAATCCCAAAAAGTCACGACCTGCTTGGATGAAATCTATTATCATAGACCCCCGTAGACATCTCATAGACCCCCAATTTATATTTTCACTTTCGTAGACCCTTTGGAGGTCTTCGTAGACCCCTGGGGGTCCATATAGACCACTTTGGGAATCACTGAATTCTAGACCATGTATATCGCGGAGAAAAGAATTGACTATTTTATTGTCTTTTTTAAATCTAACATTCATTAGTTCTTAAATTGAAAAAATTGAAAAAACACTCGCTCTTGTCTTTTTAAAACAGTATTTTTAATGTCTTTCTAATGTCTATTCAAATCAGAAATTCATGGAGGGTCGGTGGGCGGAGGCTGGAACCTGGACGCTGATCTCAAAACGGCTTTCACGATTTTCCTATAAATTTAACAGTTGATGTATATCGCGGAGAAAAGAATTCCTAGCTGTCCACCCGGGAAAACTCTAGTTTGACCGCTATAATTTTTCAAAATAACAAAGAAATAAATGTAAATTTGGCGCGAGATGTAGACCTAGATCCATTTTGAAAGGACTTTCGCGTTTTTTTGAAAAGACTATCGCTTGCGAGAATTTCCGAATGCAAGGCTTTATTGATTCAAGAGTTTGATAAATAAATAATCAGAAAAATTGTGCGCATTATCTTGTAGCTCTCGACATAAACGGAGAAAAATGGAGGGCCCTAACTTAAGTAAAGAGACATTTTTCAACCTTTTCTTTAGGGGGAGGGGGAGCGGATTTTCTACACTTTGTGCCGACATTTCGGCGGGCCGATTGAAACCACGTCGCGGGCCGGATCTGGCCCGCGGGCCGTATTTCGGGCATCACTGCTCTAGATGTATAGGTCTAGGTTGGAATATTAAAAAATCGGTACGTGACGTTTTGGCGCCGCCGTTTTGGCGACGGGACGTTTTGGCGCGAGCCGTTTTGGTGCGAGATATCATTTGACGATAATTTAATAAGCACGTAGCTTTTATAACAATGTTTATTTCATTCTACCATAATATCGTATGTATAGTATGAATTCTAACACCGTTCAGCGAATTTATTTAGCAAGTGTTTGGTATGTAAAGCTGGAGATACCATACAGTCATCAAATAAACCAATGTTAATGTAAACAAATAATTGCATAAATTTTTAGTCTATCATCGTTTCATTTTTTTATATTTTTGTTTTTAATTTTAAAGTATCTTAAAAAACTTTTTTGAAAGTAAAAGTGTGCCTCTTAATAAACACACATACACAAGCCAAAATGTGGCCCTCTGAGCGACGTGTTTATATTCACTGTATGCATGTGTACAGCTATCGATACATTATCAAACTTAACATAATGATTTTTGAGGACAGGTAGACCTAGAATGGGATGTCCATTGTATAATATACAATTTATGGGCCGGATGGTATATTATAGACATTCCTGGGCCAATGTTGACACCCAGTCCGCCCCTGCTCGTATGTGATATCTAGAATCCTTCTGTAACATCTCAGTTCATGGCTGTTGTTAGATACACTAAACAAAAAAGAAAAAAAAAAAGGGCTATACGAAAATGACACTGCTATAAATACACAGAACGTGGCCCGTTTGCTTATGTGCGGAATGTGACTTTTTTGTTGGGTCAAGCACTTACGCAAGCTTTAAGATATAACATGGTTTCTATATTGGTGAATACCACAACAAGCGGATGGCCAAGTCAACGACTGTCCTTCACCTATCCTACATCTGCTTCTCCCACCTTTTTTTTCTTCGGAATGACCTTGACATTCTTGAGCGAGTGGGTCACCCTAACCTTTATCTGAAACGATGCGTTGTTTTTTTTGTTATTTGTTGTTGTCATTATCATTATTTTAATTACGTTTTTTTTTTTGTTTTTTTGCTTGAACAAACATTGTTTTTGTACTGCATCTAATTGCGCGCACACAATCACACACACTCGAAGAGAGAGAGAGAGAGATTTGGATTTGGGTCAGGAGCTTAAGAAGAACAAAAAAAATCAAATTATTATTTTAATCATCTTCATTAGCGAAACTATTCTGACGAACGAGTAACGTTTTGGGGAGGGAAGGTGTGATAAAACAGAGAAGAAGGGGGGAGCATTAAAAAAAAAGGGGGGGGGGGCAATCACTTTTCTAGAATGTTTTGTATTTAGAAAAAAATATTTGCTGCCCCCCTTTTCACCGCCTTTTCCCCCCTCGCTAACACCTCGTGTTGGACAGAACTCACTAATGACGTCATTCCCGTCCCAATCTTCCATCTTTTCCTCTTCCTCATAAAGTTGTGTTGGCACTCTTCAGTTTTCTTTCCTAAACCCCTCTCCCTTTCCCCTCCCTAAGCGAACGACCCTAGTTCTCCTTCCCCCCCCCCCCTTTTCAACCGCCTTTTCCCCCTCCCCCCCCCACTACTTGAAAGGAGGTCTTCTTTTTGTCAACTTATTTTAGCCACAGCCTGGCTTACGAAACTCCTGTCCTGCCAGTGGTCAGATTCTCTGGCGCCTCTTTTGTAAAATGACCGGAGGGTTGAGTCACGGCGCTTTCTACAATTCTACAATCTACGGCGCCCTCGAATACTAGAGCCCTCTCTTCCATCAATGTGCGTTTTAATTTGTTATTCTTATAAGTTACGCATGAGTCAAAAGTATTTCTTTTTTAAAAAACACATTTGCACATTATCAAACAGTTTGGACTCTATACCGTCTCACCTCAATTCATGCATTTGTACAAAGTTTACTGTAGATCAACTCACTCTGTCTGGTACACACTTTTGTACACGTTATTTCTCCCACTTCCCATTCTCAGATCAAGTTAAAACTTTGCACAATTATTCATTGCTTCTAGCAAAACATGAATCAATAGAAAAAAAAACAAAAGAATTATTTCGTATTAGTGGTAATTAATTCATTGTGTTTGATACAGATTAAAAGAGAAATAAATCTGATATTACTGATAGAAAAAACTATATATATGTACAGTTCTTTCCCGAATATGAGCTTTGTTTCAAAAATGTGTGCTAGCTGGCAAGAATATGCTTTGTAAGCTGCTTGTGTTATTTCATAAATGATGAGTATTACTTGCAAGCCAAAACCTCACGCAACACAGCCGGAGATAAGGGCGTTCGGAATTTGTACCGGGAACCACCGTGACGACAGCCTGAATCGCAGACCCCACCAGGCAGCCGTCCATTTCTCAATTCATCTTCCCCCCCCCCCCAACCGAAAGCAACTCTCAAAAACACACGAGATTCAAAGATTCAAGGTTCTTTAGTCTACATCGCCATTGAGGTGATCACCGTGAAGCTTCTTTCACAGCGACCATGACCTTGTCTGATGCAGACGCGCCACTTCCTCGTCATAGTTATTTCCCCTTTTTAGTCCGTCCGCACCGCGGCGCTGACGAGCAAACAACAATTGGTTCGTTGGTTTGGCTCCTTAGGCCAAGACACTTTTTACTCGCCGCGTCTGACGTTTTAATTACTGCATTTAAACTATTGGTGAATTATTTTTACAAAATGCTAATTATTATTTGCATAAGCTTGTATGTTTAAATAATAGTTCCCCAAAACACCTTTATTAAAGATTTAAAGATAAACAACAAAATTATGTTTCATAGTACCTCGAGGTATTAACCATGGCCATGGTGCTCTATCCCCCCCCCCCACCCCTTTTCCCCAGTCTCATTGTTTGTCGCCAAAGCCAGGGTTCGATTGACGGATCGTCACATGCCCGTATATGGATGTCCAGAACGGGTGCCGAGGTAAAGGAGGGCGCGTGGGGAGCGCGGACGAGGGGGGGGGGCACCACGCTTGATGGGATGTAGTTTCGTTCTCGCCTGACAGAAATGCCTGGACCTGATGAGATGACTATAATTAAATGAAAACTGTGAGCCTGTGCGCGCGCGTGCGTTGGCTTTGTGAAGAAGATGAAGAATGGATGAAAAAAAAAAAACACTTTTTCTTAATGTGATTATCATCTGTGTTTTAATTAAAGCGGGAAATGTCCAGCCGTCTGCTAGCGAGTCCAGGCGATCACAGGTTAAAACAAGATTGACGCTGATTTGAGATGGGAGAAATAAGGAGGCCGACTTCAAGGACTAATCCTGACTGGTGGGTGAATACCAGCAGACGACACAACCAGAAGTAAATTGACAAGGTCATTTTTTTTTTTAGATCTGGATTAAAGTCGTCTGCCCAAAAACTGAAAAATTATTTTGCTATAGTTCTCTTCTTGATCAAGGATTCTTCAAGAGACATGTGCGATGAAGGATAGTCGGGCGGGAAGGGGCAGGCTGAAGCCTCGTTGTTGGTGTCAACTGTCTAGACATTTCCAAGGGAGTACGATGTGTCCTTAACTCGATACTTGCTTTGTTATTCTCCCAAACAGCACTTGAGGTCATTTCAAGGTCGATTAGATTATATTCACTTCAGCTTTATTCGTTTGAAGTGACTAAAGCTTTCCATTCGGGACAACAGCCTTGAATTGATAATCAGGGCCGGTCTTAGGCCACTGCAACCTATGCGGCCGCAGTGGGCCCCGAACTTTCATAGGCCCCGCGCGAATTCTAGGTGTAAATTATTAAAATAAACCATTTTAACTTATTATTAAAGGGTTTCTGAAATTCTCCTGAAATTGTAAAATATACGAAAAAGTCATGAAAATCTGAAATTATTAAAATATTCTGAAAACTCGTGCAAATCTCCTTAACAAACAAGATTACAAAGACAGTTTGTGTGGAAACACAAATTTAAAATCGGCCCCCGAAGAGGTCCACCCAGGCAGGCTTCAATATTTTCAAAAAGAACATCCAAATGAAATTATATCAAAGACAAATGAGAGATAAGAATGGAGAAAGAAGGTTGACAGATCTTGTATAGTGCCCCAACGGTACAGCAGATCAAAGGATAGGTGCAAGTGAATGCAAAGTTAAATGTGAACCTGGCCTAACTAGTTCCCCTTTCAGACCTTGTGGTCTATAGGGCAGATGATGTAAAGTTCATCTGTTTTTTGTGGCTTTCGGTTAACGAGGGTGTCATGTAGCCAGCACAACGACCAACCGCCTTTACTTTTCCCCAACTAATATCAGGTACCCATTGGAGCTGGGTGGACTCAGAGGCGCCTTAGGATTCCGACGTTGAAAATCCCAGTCTTCACCAGGATTCGAACTCGGTGCCCCCGGTTCGGAAGTCAAGCGCTTTACCGCTCAGCAAACGCGCCTCTCCTGACCTAACTGAAGTCTTATAATTGATCTAATTGTTTTGAAAAGGCTCAATCTCTTATTTGAATGCTCAAAAAAAAAAAATTAGAATACATTTTCGCAATAAAAAGAAATGTTTTCGAGCATTAAGTTTACAAGATTACTATTCGTTTTAATTTAGGTCTAACTTATAATGCATACTAATTAGCTTTTTCTCTTTAAAAAAACTGCTTGCATAACTGATTTTAAAAATTTGATTTTTCGCTTGCAGAAGAAAATAAAAATAGCCGTTGCATCATAACTTTGAATGGTCTAAAATATTGTGATGTCGGATTTTCAATATCTTTTCAAGTTTACGAGATCTAAACGGGACGGACGGACAGACATTTCGCACAAAACTAATAGCGTCTTTTCCCCTTTTGGGGGCGCTAAAAACAGACAAAATTGTCATTTCTGGGCGTCATTCAATTTGGAAAATGAGGATCCTACTAGCAATTTAAAAAAATAAACTGCATTGTCTTCTTTCATTTAATAAAAATGTAACAAACAATAAGGCGAATTTTTACCATAACAAGAAGTTCAATTTCTTAATTTACTTTAATAGTCACTGGCATACAAATATAAATCTAAATCTATCTCGACCTCTTAAAAAATCACTAGCGATATTTTGCTAGTCGATACAAAATCTAAAAGGCAAATCTGAATGTTTATCAGCTTTTTATTGAAAAACTACAATCTACTGTAGATTGCTCGTAAAGTTAATTTGAAAGTGATTTTGTACTTAGTCAAGTAGGCCCTATGAATCAAATGCAAAGATGAATTTATTTTCTAATACAAAATCTTAATTTTCACTTACTATCCTTATCACAACCCAGAATAGGCCCCGCGCAATCCGTTTCGCATAGGGCCCCGCAATCTGTAGGACCGGCCCTGTTAAGGCTGACCCTACACAAATTTTAAAGAAAATAAATTTAATAAAAGGAAAAGTTGCTGCTTATATAGAAAAAAAAATTGTGCGATATATTTGTATACTATTATTGAAAGATATATCTAGATTATATATCTTACTAGACATATGTTTACCCGCGACCCGCGGGTCTTTATTTGCGCATTACTGTCGATATAGTCACTGAGAGTGTTTTGTAAACAATTAAACAAAATAATAATGTAATAAGTAAAGCGAATGTGTCAATGTAAAAAAAGTGTGAATGAAGCTATTAAATCAAAATAGCTAATAGGCTTAATTAAATCCATTTTTTTTTTCAAATTAAAACATTTGCTTGTAGGCCTACATATATTTGATTAAAATTTGAGATGAATAGACTAAATTTTGTATGTTCATGTGTATAAAGTATAAAGTAGATCTTGAGGTAGACGTAGATCTAAATCTACACTAATCTAGAGTTCTGTGCTGCGCATGTGTGAACTTTTTTTCATGAATGAATATAAGCCTATCTCAACACGGCTACGCAGCTTTAGCGAACAGCGAACGAATGTATTAAAAATGCTTTAGAAAAACAAATTTGAATGTTAATTTGATTAAAATATCAAATGAATGGACAATAATTAGTATGTTTATGTGTTAAAGCATAAAACTATCTTTGCGAAAAGAAGTTTTATCTTCTTAGAGTTCAGTAAGAGTTTTAGACCTAGGCCTAGGAATAGACTCAGACCTCAGAAGAGAGATGTGTTAATGTGTAACCATTTGGTAATGTCTAATGAAAGAATGTTCGCCAGGAAATCTGTAGATATCAGGAACTAATTTATGTAAAAATGCTTTTGAATAATCTAGTGGATTGGATTTATATGTATGTTAAACGTACCTAATGATCCTTTCACGTTATTTCTCTTTCGCTACGAAATAAAATTAGGTTTGCGAAAATGGGTTTACCCGAAGTCGATACATTCTTATCTATTAAAAACGAAAAGAGCGATAGCTTTGTTAAATGAATGGGATTATAAAGTAACAATAAAACGAAATAATTTTTAGTACGCGATTCATGAATGAATATAGATCTAGGCCTTTAACTCGGCTTCGCAGCTTTTGTAAACGAATGTAGCTTTAGAAAACCAAATTTGAATGTTTATTTGATCAAAATATGAAATGAATGGACTTTAATTAATATGTTTATGTGTTAAAGTATAAAACTATCTGTGCGAAGAGAAGTTTTATCATCTTAGAGTTGAATTAGAGTTTTAGATCTAGGGATGGGATTATAAAGTAAACAATTAAACGAATTAATTTTTAGTACGCGATTCATTACGGTATTGTCTAATGAAAGAATGTTCGTCAGGAAATCTGTAGTCACAGATATCAGGAACTAATTTATGTAAAAAATGCTTTTGACACACAAAATTGAAGGTTAATTTTATTATATAATGAAATCAATGGATCTTCTTTTGTATTTTCATGTGTCAAAGTAAAAAACTATCTGCGCAAAGTGTATTTCTTAAAATTAGATCTAGGTCTAAATCCATTCTATCTTTTCTCATGTCAACATTGTAGACATGGCCTAGATCCATAAAATACTATAGCTGTAATAGAGTCGGACAACTTTTTTTTTTTTTGAGGGTCTTAAGTTTGTTTTAGGGCTACAATACATACACTACGGTCTAAGTTGGTACCCAAGGAACATTCCTGCCTAGTTTTATCAAGATTGGTCAAGCGGTTTTGATGTCTATAAGTAACATACATACATACATACATACATACATACCCCTCACATTCTACTTTATAATATAGATATACTATTTGCACTCTACCTTTATAGATAGGGGACCCGAAAAAAAAAAAAGTTCCTAGTCACACATAGGCCTACTAACTGCTTGTGTCTTTGTGATCTCCAAGCCGAGCTGTAGTTATTTAAAGGTTTTAGCACTTTTTTAAAAAATTATTGGAATGACGTAATCAATTTATGAATTCAGTCTTATAAGTAACTTAAAATATCAATCGGGGATTTTGACCATAAACTAACCAATGCCAAGGACACTAAATTGAACTTCCAAGTTGCCAACTCAATAAAAAGTAAAAAACTGAAGAGCTTCGAAAATGTGATTTGGCAGCGCTAAAAAAAAAGTGCACAAAAATCATGATGTTATAACCTTGCCATGCACACCGCGGTGCCAGCTAGTGCAGAAGGTGCGCACTGTTAGAGCCTAGACTTAGAAGGATGTTGACATTAGGGAGACGATGACGAACTTCCGCCCAAGTCGAGAGCTGATAAAGAGGCTGTGCTCAAGTCAGACGTTGTTCTATGTATTGGTGATGTCCCCATGTAAATAAACATCTTTATCGTTGAGTTGCCTCCCTTAAGATATAAAAATATCTATAATTTAAAAAAAATAAACACTATTAATACCTTTTTTTTTTTTTTTTTTTTTTACACCCGATAGACACACACCAAAAAGCTAGCTCTGTATAGTTTCTCCGCCATAGAAAACTCATTATTTGTTGCCTTTCTTATGCTCGCTTTTCAAAACTGAGTTATCAGAAAATGTGTTTGGTTTCGTTGAGATGTGTTATAGGAACATAATGATAACAGAGCCGAAAACCCATGTCCGCTTAGTATGGCTTGAATACACTGAATGACTACACAACAAACATTTCGTGAACACATTCTTACGGATGATTTACAAGCACATGTAAACATAAGAAAGTCAACCGATACAGCATATAATTTACATAACAAGATGTGAAGAGAAATCTGATAGGTAATGGGAAGTAATTAGAAAACAAAAACGAATTCATGATTTTAAAATTCAATTCGCTGTCTAGAGATTTGCTCTACAGTCTTATAATAATGATCTTCAGATTTCACGTCGAGGACATCCGGGTCACGCTGGGGAAGTTCAAACAGAGTTCATACATTTCAGTTTCATCGTAGTCTGTCGGACCAGTGAAATGTAATGAGCGCTATTATTAGAGCAGCTTGCATTTCAAACATGGAACCTTCAGGGGGAATAAACTCATGCAAATTTGAAAGTGTAGGTCATTTGGAGTTTGTAGGTGCATGTGTGTGTGAGTAATCGCTCGCTGTTGTGCGCCGGTTAACGGAGATGTTGACAGAATGTCCTTCCTATTCCTGACCGTCCCCATCACTCTAACACACATTCATTAGCAGTTGATCAACGGAGTTATCTCTCCCTTTATTAGAAAATCAGAAGTCTAAATATTCCCACGGTATTCAACTTGGAAATCGGGTTACTAATGTCCAGGACCGAATGACGTTTAGGTCACTGTAATCTGACGTAGAACTGAAGGTCACTATTTGGTTCTCAGACGTCATTTCTTGACTCCATTCATTTTTAGATTCCATTCAAATTTGATTAACATTAATAATTGAAGTTTACTTCATCTTAACCTTCACCTTTGCCTTAGGCCTTAGACTGATGAACCGTTGGGGCACAATACAAGATCTGTTGACCGCTTTTCTCCATTCCTTTTTGTCTTTTGCCTAGATAGAATCTCTTTCAATGACAGGCCCGTCCATTCTTTTATGTTGTCTTCCCATCGTATTCTCTGTCTTCCTTCTTCTTTTTCCTGATACTGTTCCCTGAAGGAAAGTCTTTGCAAGTTTTAATTAGCGATTTTTTTGTTGGCATTGGTTAGCAGGTCATTGTAGTGCCCAGTGGCCATTTGGATCGTGTTTCGAATCTCTTCGTTTGTGCTGCGGTCTTTGTTTGTATAGGTCAGGGATTTTTGTATTGCCACATATGCGGTTGGTCGTTGTGCTGGCCACAAGACACCCTCGATAACTATATAAGCTCTTCCCTCATACATCGCAAGGTCTGAATAACGGGGTGGGAGTACCCTTTAAAAAAAAAGTTGGGGAGGGGGGTGTCTTCAAGATCTATCACTCTATATTGTATGCACATGAGTATAAGAAGCATTGCAGAATAAAAGAGTATTAAAAAAATTAATTAACGTATCAACTCGGTATCAAATATAATGTAAACATTTGTTTAAACAAAATTCCTACTTAAATAATCAAATAATATAGTAAACTAATCATTCTTTTTTTTTTCATGAAATGACAATGAGATGAAATAAAAAAAAAAAACAATGTCCTGAATGGGGATCGAACCCACTGCATTTGCTTTATTAGCACGACGATCGATCAACATTTGTACCCATCCATGCTACTGTGTGCGATGTTTTAGGGTGAAAAAAAAAAACTCACTTTTTTTTTTAATTTCCCTTCTATATAAAATACACAATATATATGAAAGTAGTTTGCCTCCCCTGCTTTCTTTTAATATTAGTCTTTCTTATAGGCAACGTTTGATCAATGTGTTTCTCTGATTTATAACCCCTTCCCCCCCCCCCCCCCCCCCCATTGCTACATTTGATTAACTAATCTTGTATACGGCAAATATTATCTAGAGCAGCGATGCCCAACCTAATTCAACCTGCGGGCCATTTTAATTTCCGACACTCGTGTCGCGGGCCACATGATCATAAAGGTAAAGGAAAAAAAAAAGCTACATGAAATTGACCTGAAACTATTTTATTAAAAACCCGTGGGTCAAGTACTTACATCGATAAATTTGGATATTTGAAGTTTATCTTAAATCTACTTTTTCTACGTACCTGAAAGTGGCTTTATTTCTCTACTTCAATTGTTAGCAGCATTGTAGCTAGCCTTAACACTAATTCATTTTCTCGTTGTTTTTTGTTTTGTTTTTTGTTTTTTTGCAAATACCGGTATAACAATCCAATTTCCATTTTCTAAGCGTAGTTTATTCGAACGTAGGTAAAGATATATTTTTCAAACTTTTGTTTTTTAGAGGGGATGAGAGATTATCTACACTTTGAACCGACGTTTCGGCGGGCCGGACGGAAGCTCGTCACGGGCCGGATCTGGCCCGCGTGCCGTATTATGGGCACCACTGATCTAGAGTCCTAAATTCTAATCTGGCCATCCGAAATGTTACTCAGAACCGGAACTACTTTTGATAGGCAAAACGCTCTACCTCAAATTCATCATGCCAGATTTAACTGAGTATTGCGTTCATCTGCTTAAGAAGGATTTGCCGGTTTGCAAAAACCTGTCTTAATTGAATTTCAGATTTTAAGCGATTTTAGTCTTGGGTATTCAGAAAAGAATGCCAGTTATTGTTTGAGAGTGTCAAGGTAACCAGGCGTTTCATCGGCGGTTGTTTTGGCGCTGACGAATTGTAATCAATAAATGCATTAAAGAAATTGTAGTTTGTTTTTATTGTTATTTTGCTATTGGTTGAATGTCAAACTGCTCAACAGCGCCCCCTTGCGCCATCGCCACTCATGCCACGACAACAACAACTAGCAATGAATAGTGCACGGAAGACGACGAGGTAACGGATCACTGGGCGCGCCCCCCGAAACTCCCCACCCCCGGGCACGCTTCCAGTGGTTGGAGGGGAAAAAACACGGTTTCTCCATTAGCTCGGACTGCAATTAATATTATGGGATGTGTGTGTCTGTGTGTGCCAGTGTGCCTGTGTGTGCCAGTGTGTTTGTGTGTGTCTGTCTGTGTCTGTGTGTGTCAGTGTGTCTGTGTGTAGGTTTGAGGGGGAAAGTGTATCGGAAACGAAAGATGCTGAGATGAAATTGATTAGACGAAAAATGTGTGTGTGTGTTGAACATTGGGATTGATTTCCTAGCCCCCCCCCCCCCCATTAAAACATCCTCCCTTTTCCTAGGCTTAAACACTTTATGTATTAAAATGTGTTTTGCTCAACATGCCATCCAATTTGAAACGGGTCTACCTCCAATGACTGAAATGATGGCAGTATGAAGCTTGATTGACCAAGACTAGTTAGAGTCGGACTGACTTGTCACTTTACCAACACCAAGACTATTTAGACCTTACTTGTGACCTTAAACAAAGGTTGAGAACCTCAGCAGTGGAGGGTTATTTAAAACAATCAGTCAAAGTTGGTGTCGAAATGTGGAGGATTCTGACTCCCGTAGCCTCAATGTAACCTCAGTGTAGCGCCTCCGTGGAAACAGTGGAATTAGATAGCCAATGACAGGTAGCGAACAAGGGTCCTTCCGGGCTACCTTGGGTGAGTTTTTTTTTTTTTATCTCACTCGGAGTGGTAAAGGAACTAAAAGCCCGTCAACCTAGTCCAAAAGGTCCGCCACGCCATTCCACGCAGGGGACTTCATCAGTGACAGTCGGCTGGAGGGGCGGCCCTAACACGGAAATGTCTCGGTTACAGCATAGGCAAAGTCTCCGTAGTTTGTGCTGGCTTCGGCCGCTTCCAGCGGGTGGTCCCAGGACTGAGGTGCCGAGCTATACGTACACGTGCGACTCTACCTAGTATTGCCATTGTTGAACCCTCAGACAGGTGAAAAGCTCCTGGTCGAAGCCTGGCCGCTCAAGAAAATCCGTTCCAACGACTAATCGGGATATTTATCGATGGTGTCGAAATGACAAGGTCTGTCAATCGTCTGGAGTATTCCGTTTGAAATTAGTTTTCTAAACATTCAATCTTGTCTTTTCGTTTGTTTCCTTGCATGAGAAATCTTTTTAACTTTATTATGAAATCGACAATGTGTTTCGATATTTGACCAACAGTTGTAGCTAAGTGGTAAAGAGCTTGGCTTCCGAACCGAGGGGACTCTGGTTCTAATTCCCGTGAAGACTGGAATTTTGAATTTCGGGATTTTCATCGCGCCTCTGAGTCCTCCCAACTCTAATCGGTACTTTGCATTAGTTGGAGAAAGTAAAGGCGGTAGCTCGTTGCGCTGGGCACACGACACCCTTGTTAACCGTAGGCCATAGAAACAGATGACCTTCACATCATCTGCCCTATAGATGGCAAGGTCTGAGAGGGTGCTAAAGAGTAAAGATTACTTTGATTTACACTCGAAGGATCTTAGAAATTTGATTCTAATTCTACTGAGCTGAAAAAGTTTACGAACATGATTATATGTTTATAGGTATGGCGTTAAGGCCCAAAACATTTCCGATCAACAGACTAGTCAATGTAAAGTCTTGTCATGAACAAGAAATGAAAGGATCAAAGTATTGTCATGCGTAAATCTAGGCGGCGAGAAATGAAACATGCGGGGTCACTTTGACAACTGCAGTAGGTGATACCATCGCCATACTTGGACCTTTCGCTAATATGGAACAAGTGATATCGAGAGAGATGGAGTGAGAAGGAGAAAGAGATGGAGTGAGAGGGAGGCTACAGCTTGGAGGGAGAGAAGAGAGAGATGGAGTGAGAAGGAGAAAGAGATGGAGTGAGAGGGAGGCTACAGCTTGGAGGGAGAGAAGAAAGAGCTGCGGTGCCAGCCAAACGCGAGGCAGGTTTCGGTCTCTTGTTATTGATTATTCCTATAATTAAAAACATTGATATTTATAGCTGGAACCTTCATTACTGATTTAGTTTGATTTTTGTCAATTTCTCTCTCCCTCCTTTCATCTCTTTTTCTTTCTTTCACTTTCTATATCACTCTCTCTCTCTCTGTTTCTTTCACCCTCTCTTTTACTCTCTCGTTCTCTTTCTCACTTTGTCTTTCTCTCTCTTTTTCGAACATCTCTCTCGCTATCTCTCTATTTTCCTGCCCACCTCTCATTGCCCTCCAACAATTCTCTTGTTTTTTGACTCTCTTTGTTTCCCTTCCACACTGTCCCTTCATCTCACTCTCCTCCTGACTCTCCCATGCACACTCACCCTAGAGTGAACGTCATACTGTTGAATCAATCCAATCTGTTACGTCTCTCATACTTACATGGGAAATGTTTCATCTCCCGCCCTCGATGTGGCCACGATTAGGCTTGGCTAATGAGAGAGTTCTGTTTGCTGGCATCGCAAACAGGAAGTAGCTTACCCATACTGCATCGCAAACAGGAAGTAACTTACCCACAATGCATTGCAAACAGGAAGTAACTTACCCATAATGCATCGCAAACAGGAAGTAACTTTCCCATAATGCATGGCAAACAGAAAGTAACTTACCCATAATGCATCCCCTCACTAAAAACCACCGTCTTCTCCTTTCACCCTGCTCATAACCCTTCAATTCTAATTTCTACACCCGTTTAGTCCCAGTAACATGTCGCCGCGATTGCGTATCGTATTTATATTGCGTTCCATGACAATTACAGGCCCCCGCCCCTCCTCCCTTCGCCCCCCCCCCCCCATCCGATCTCCTCTTCTGAACCATGGAGCTGGTTCTCTATTGTCTCGCCGTGCCAGCACTGAAGTCAAACATATTGTTATCTTTGTTGTGACAGATCGCCAAGTGTCTTTGTCCCTCACCCGCTAATTAGCAGTAATGGAAAATTAGCTATTCTCTCTCTCTCTATCACATTCTCTTCATTCTCCCCCCCCCCACCCAACCACTGCTTACACTTCCTTTGCTGGGTCGCCGCTGCTGTTACTGCGTAAAAGAAAATTTGCTTTGTCTGTATTAGATCTAGACTTTTCTGTATTAATTATCTCTCTTTGTTTCGTGTCGATAATACCACCGCTTGATGCAGTGTTATACACAACGTTTTTTTAGGGTGGGGGGGGGGAGACCTTTGCTTGACGTCATCGCGTTCACTTGTCATGTGACCTTGAATCTCGTGATGGAGACTTTGTGTCTGTGACGTCACCCACACATTGGTAATGAGAGAAGTTGTTTTATTATTTTATTTATTTTGTGTTTGTTTTGAGGATAAAGATAAGGATTTTTGTTACCTGCCGGAGGCCGGTACTGCTGCAGGCCTGCCATGTCATTAGACGAATCCTCATCGGGCACTACAAGGAGACTACAATGGATATAGTTTCCCATCGTTACAGATTTCCTAGCATGCAGTGTCAGAGAAAGATTGTTAGTTGCAACTGGACGAAGTCTTGAGACGCGTACATATCTCAATGTTAAACAAAGAAATGTATTGTGGTGATCTAGCTTAGAGAGTATGCTAGTTTTGTTTATAAATAGTGTGTATTGTTTTCAGTGACACTAAAAAGTAGTCACGTAGCCAGACGGATGAATGACTTACAGAACAAGAGTATCGACGGATGTAGAGACATAGGACGATCATCCCATTGGGTGGCTGTCTAGCCGTGCGGTTTGCGCGCTGGACTGTTGTTCAGATTTATCGATTTATCCCGGATTCAAACCCTGCCCGCTCCCATCCCCCGTCGTCCTGCGGGAGATTTAGGACTAAGAAGTAATTATTTTCAACTCTGAAGGAACATCCGAAACATGTCAAACATTTTACAAACAACAAACATTATGTAAATAGACACCGTTCAAGTTTTCACAAGTCTTAGCATGTGTCTTGTTGTTGTCAAGTGTCTTGTTGTTATCAAGTGTCTTGTTGTTATCAAGTGTCTTAAGTGTCTTGTTGTTATCAAGTGTCTTGTTGTTATCAAGTGTCTTGTTGTTATCAAGTGTCTTGTTGTTATCAAGTGTCTTGTTGTTATCAAGTGTCTTGTTGTTATCAAGTGTCTTGTTGTTGTCAAGTGTCTTGTTGTTATCAAGTGTCTTGTTGTTGTCAAGTGTCTTGTTGTTGTCAAGTGTCTTGTTGTTATCAAGTGTCTTGCAGTTATCAAGTGTCTTGTTGTTACATTATTTGTGTGTGTCCTTTGAATGTGTCGCTCTCGTAGTTTGTTTTGTTTTCTATGGCGGTTACTGTTAGTGATAACTATCAACTAATGTTATGGACACATTTATGTACATTGAGCTGTGGTTTTATTGTTCATGCTTACCGGGGAGCCAGATGTCTTGTTCATTTGATTACATTTGTATTAGTCGTACTTAAAGCAGGAATGATTCATAGTCATTCACAGTTCCACAATACTGAATTCACATTCACTAGATATCTTCTATCAAACTAATTGTATTTAGGTAAACACAGACTATTTTAAACGAGCCTCAACACCTATGCTGGGGACACATTACATACTGTTGCACACGACTCTGGCGTAGCCTCGATATTTCTAGACACCGAAGTAACGTATCAAAATGGCACGTGTTAGTGAAGTCATTCTAGTTGCGATTTTTGTAAACAAGGTTCAAGGTCAGGTCACCCAGGGAAAAAAAATAAGAGACTGACATCTTAGTACTGGCTTCTCAAACTTCTTGGACTGATTGCTCTGAAATGTTTTGGTTGGTTATTTTCACTACCTATTTTCCACCCACCCCGGACCCAATTCACCTCAAACCAGTTTGTTAAACTCAATCCTCCACACGGAACTCTCTTCTTAATATGGTCTTTTGTCCTCCACAAAGAGTATGGCATGTGTCGACCTGATGATATCCCAGCATGTTGACTCTTGTGTGTTATTGGTTTTCAAGAGCAATTGATCACAAGAATTGAATGTCTGTGGCGATGCATATTTCTTGGTCAAATAATCGGAACCAAATGAACAGATTTATTTGGGTCCTCTTTCGTTTCGTGTTCCACGTCGCTCAATGGCAGCCATTTTAGTTTGTTGACATTCCGCGCGCTGCGATGGCCCCTGAACGAGGACACTCACTGCACGCGCAAGCATTGGAACAAACTCCTCGTGTAGACTGGGAAAATACATACAAGCAAAGGGAGAGAGAATTATGAATGGGTGGGGGGGGGGGAGGTGGAGATTGCATAAGTGCATTATGTCAGAATGTAGTTGACCGAGATTAGCAGAAGTTGTGGCCCAGGAGAAATATAAGCGCTTTGGGCTAAGGGGTACTGCATGTATGCTAAGAGCAATGTCCTGCAGCTATGCCCACAGTTAGCTACGTATATGGACTAGAGAACGTGACGTCTGTATGTAGTCAATTAATGAACTTCTCTGTTGTGTATGTTCACTTTTGTGGAATGTCGTTTTTGCTTGAACAAAAAAAACTTTTTTTTTTTAAAGTTTTTTTAAAATCAATTCTTCTTTTATGAATCTGACGGGGCTCTATAATTTCTGATTTAGTCTATTTCTTGCGATTCTTCATTATTGCAAGGAATCTTTCCAGTGGGATCTGCACCATCAAGTTCTATTATGAACAGTCCAGATACTATGCGGTGCGCAAAATGTTCATGTGCGTCTATATATTTGTTCAACTCTTGACTGACTACGAAGAAACACTGGCGCTAATTTCCCGCTGCGCGTTCAGAATACAAAGACGTAAGACAGGTTTCATTTCCAGATATTTCTATTTTGAAAACAAAACTATAACAGTCAGAGCAGCGTTTTCACTGTGTCCTACATCTTCAAAAGCAGCCTGTGGCAAGAGCCATGACTGAGAGTGATAGGCTAAATGTAAGTTGCGGGACCCCTGCCAGGCGCGGGGCCCGATTTGGAGCAATCGGTCAAATCGGCCTAAGACTTTCCTTGCCTTGCGAAATCTATGACGTTGCCTCCTGCATTTGTTGTTGACTCCCATCTAGTCGATACAATGTTTGAAGGGTTAGGGCACGATTGGGAATTAGTTATTTGTTTCGGAAATAGGGAAAGTTTTGACTTAGAGTCAATGACGTGACTAGCAAAAACATGACTAGGTTTTAGAGAGAGAACGAAATATCATCCGATGTAAACAGACTACTTTAGGACGCCTTAGAGATAGGAAGCTTGGTATGAACGTAGAGAGCCAGCGGACATTTGACGTTTCCCTTCATTACTATTAAACTTCTTCTTCAGTATCAGCGTCGACTGACTTATACTAAATCACTGATGGTTCGGCCTTTCGCCGGTGTTATTGGATTTCGTTGGGTGTTACCTCCGTTTGGTTTATCTGCATTAGACACCGCGGAAGCGCCTAACAGAAGCATATGCAGGGCTACGCCTTGAGTGCAACGCCTCTGCTATACCAACACCGATGTTCATCTCACGGAGTTGGCGGTTCTACCCACTGCCGTGTGTCCACCTCTCAGGTCATTGCCCTCCACTGTTTCTCCTGATAACCTCGGCCCTAGGTCAGCAGCGCCCTGCGCAGAGAACTTGTATGAAGAATGTTTTGTTGTACAACTTGAAGCATTAGGGAGTACTCACCATCTCAATGTGCACGACCCCCCCCTCTCTCTCTCTTTCTTTGCTTCGCGCCCCCCCCCCCTCTCTCTAGATCACTCTATCTTCCGTCCCTTGACGTCCGACCACCCGACCCTGCAGAGCCCTTGCATCAGCCCTCCTTTCTCTTTTATTTCTTATCATTCCTCTCCATGCAGATCTCATCCCTCATAGCCCGCTCCCTCCTTTTATTTTCTTACTCTCCAAACCCATCGAGTTCACTCTCCTCACTTCGTTCCCCCGTCCTCCTCCCAGGCCTCGTTCCCGTGCCGTGTCACTTTGTATTAACATTCAATTTACTTCTGCAACGCTGTAACACCCCCCCCCCCCCCAAGCGCCGGCAATTTTTTTCTCTTATGACTATGTACGCATGGTGTTTCGATCCCGATCAAAGATTACAAGACGCCAGAATCCCTTTTAATTTAGCAATGGCGAGTTTCTGAGCCATAATAATAATGATTAATTAAAGCCTCTTATCATAATAATAATAATAATAAAAAGTAAAGTTCCCCTTTCAGATCTTGTGATCTATAGGGCAGATGATGTAAACATCTGTTTCTGTGACCAAAGGTTAATGAGGGTGTCATGTGGCCAGCACAACGACCAACCGCCTTTACTTTTCCCCAACTTATGTCAGGTACACATTAGAGCTAGGTGGACTCAGAAATTTAAAATCCGAGTCTTCACCAGGATTTGAACCCCAGGCACCCCAGTTCGGAAGCCAAGCGCTTTACCGCTCACCGTGCCTTCTGTTACAATAATACTAATAACAAACTTCTCATTTTTGATTATTTGTTAGTGAGATAAAACATGTAAAAACTAGAACGCACTATTTGGTTCATACAAATATTTCCTGCACACGTTTGTAGCTTAGTTTCTACGTGTCTGTTTTGTCACTCTAGTACTATTAGTAAACATCTGACGATCTATAGGGCGGAGGACGTAAAATGTACCTGTATCTGTGGCCCACGGGGTGTCAACAACCTATCGCCTTTACTTTTACCCAAATAATGTCAGATGCCCCGCGTGTTGTGTGGTCCTAAACATCTCGATATTTAAAATCTGAGTTGTCACCGAGATTTGAACTCGAGACCCCTCAGTTCGGAAGACAAGCGCACTACCACCTCAGCAACCACGACCTACGTGAAGGAGGAGGAAAGCAAATTACAATTGTTCCTTCCCTCTCACGTCTACTCCTCAATTACAAACAGTAAGTAAAGTAAAAAGTACCATTTCAGACCTAATGATCCGGGGGGGGGGGGGGAGATGATGTAAAGCTCACACTCATAATCTTTTCCCTCTTTCTCTCTCTCCCTTTTTCTCTCCCTCTTTTTCTCTCTCCCTTTCTCTCTCTCTCCCTTTCTCTCCCCCCCCTCTCTCTCTCCCTCTTTCTCTTTCTCTCTCTCTCTCTCTTTCTCTCTCTCTCTCTTTCCATCTATATATCCCACACACACGCTTGTTCACTCTCTTTCACTCACGTTGTCTTACAACTCTATTATACAGCACACACACACACACACACACACACACATCACGTGAACTCCTCTATTTAACAACACGTTTCCATGTTTCGAGGGTGCGTGCGCATCCCCCTTTCAAAGGTAACGCCTTCTCTTGCATTAGACAACAAAAACAATATTTAAAAAAAAAAACCACATTTTTTTTCTTGTGTTAGATTTAAATCCGCGGACAGATAAATAGATTACTTGAAGAGTCTCTGACAGAGGGTTTTGTGTTTATATAGGGTCGAGGAGGACGAAGAGGGAATGGGAGGGGGTGGGGGCGGCCAAGGAAGCTGTATAATCTCTCTAGTCTCGTTATTTCACGCGCGTCTCTCGCGAGAAGAGATTTACGCATTACAAAAAAAAAAACGTGAAGAGGATAAAAAAAAAAGAAAAACGATTGGTGGATTACTGGAAAAACGTATGCGCGAACACAAAGTGAGGATTTAGCGAACATTGAAGGAGAACACAACATTGTGGAAGGGGGGGGGGACTCAACGCTGAGACAATAGAATGCAACAAAGAAGATAATCCTGGCCGAATCTCGGTTCTGTTTGGTGGAAGGGTGGGGGTGACCTACAATAGAGACTGTGGTCAACTTGTATGTGGGTTGAAATATTTAGTGTTAGGCGGAGCCCCATATCTCCGAGCTTTCGTTGCTTCCCTTCAAATGTAAACACATTCTGAACTCGGTTCCTCCCAATCCTCCATTACCAATCCAAAATACAAACATAAAAAAAAAAAAGATTACTTTTGAAAACTTTTTGTCCGCCTTCCCGCCACCATCGAACCCCCCCCCCCCCCCCCCCGCACTTTTCCCAGTTTCATGGGAATATGTTTTCGGTCAGACTTCCACATTTCTCCCACGGTCATCCAAGTTCATGTATCGATACTGTCGGACTTGTCAAGATAACTTTGAGTTCAATAGGTTCTATGTAATAAAACTTGTATCTGTAGTTGATTCACTGCGAGTTGATTCATTGTGGCCAAGGAAAGGCAGGTGATCGTCTTATTGACCACTCGCCAAAGAAGTCACTTCTCGTTCTGATTCATTTTCTGAAAATTTATAGCAAACAAATGCACTGCATCAATATGATTCAACTTGATATGAACCTAGAATCAATTTGTTGAAGAGGAAACATGTAATAAAAAAAAAACCTATTCATCTGGTTTTTTTTTTCTTATGCACTACAAGAGAGGCATGAAAGATTATTAAAAAATGTGATTAAAGAAACCAAGCAATACAGTTTGAAATAAAACGGTTGGATATTAAATTTGTGACTAAACAACTCTCTGAGATGCAGCAGTTATTTATGATCTTCCAAAGTCCAGCTTTTTTTTTTTTTTTTTTTTCAAAACCAAGATTACATATTACAGGTGGGCTAAATACGAATAAACATTTACCGAAACAATATTTAAAAGACATTTGGCGTTAATCAACAGCATTGTAGTGTGAATTAGTGTGTGTAATATAATGTGAGAGTAGAAATGGCCCGCATGGGCTGACCACGAGTTTGTGTGAACGCAAACTCCTTTTTACTATCTTTATTTTTATTTTTTAAAATGTGTAAAAAAAAAAAACGAAGGAAATTTATTTTAAAAAGTTGGCGAGTTAAAGGGTTACGCAAATACAATTTTTGTTCAGTGCCTGGTCAGTGCCTGGTCATCTTTGACCAGTATGTCATGTTGACATAACTTGTCAGTTTCAACTGACATGACTTAAAATGGATATGCACTGTCACTGATATGCACTTAATTTAATATTCCCTGTCATTCACCTGTCCTGACACTGATGTAAACTGACATGCCCTGACACTGACATAAACTGACATGACCTGACGCTGCTAATGACACGACACCGGTCAGTTCCACAGCTTCAGAAATGGCAGTAATTGTCAACATTTTAAAGTCAGCTGGCACGATCTGCTGTGATTTGTGTGTGTGTGCGCGCGCGTGAGCGCGTTTTTTCTTTTTTTTTGAAACCCCTTTTCTCATTTCTTTTTTTTTATCTTTTTCAACCTACCGGTCATGCTGTTAGCCAGCCATTTGATGACGACATCACCAACTTCCAAGGCAGCGCGCGGCCTATCAGAACGAAGCTTCATCCTCTGACCGGTATTTTCATTGGCTAATAGTTTGCAGAGAATTTTTTTGTTAAATATTTTGTGTACCTCCATCTCCTTGAACACAAATAATCTCTAACCCATACAGTGGCACTCTGATGTGTGTTCTTGAAGAATGTCAAACGTTTTCAGAATGGCTTTAGGAATGCAGTGATGACACTTTGGGATAAACATTAGTCTCTGTGTGTGTGTGTGTGTGTATGTGTGTGTGTGTGTGTGTGTGTGTGTGTTTGGAAGGAGGAAGGGAGAGGGTTAATGCTCTCTAGACTGATTAATAGATTGATTAATAGACTGACTTTTTACGCATTCATGTTCCTGTATTCCTCTTTCAGCCTAATTTCGACACACCATTATTGGATCCTGGGGGGCTTTTGTGTGTGTGTGTGGGGGGGGGGTTCATCCCAATCGTGTGGTCAGGGTGACCTGCCATGTCACAAAACCCAGGGCCCATCACGTCTGCAATGTAATCGCTTCTTCGGACAGATGGTTTTGATTTTTTTCTTAGGACACTCAATACATCATAGTCGATACTGAGCGCTTGGGTAGTAGTCGATTACTTGGTCACGTTGCCATCCAGCCATAAGATTGCTGGAGATAGAGCCCTACTTCAGGGATCCTCATACTTTTTTAAAAGGGGCTCAATCTGAGAGCTATACTTCAGGGATCCTCATACTTTTTAATAGGGGCTCAATCTAAGAGCCCTACTTCAGGGATCCTCATACTTTTTTAAAAGGGGCTCAATCTGAGAGCTATACTTCAGGGATCCTCAAACTTTTTAATAGGGGCTCAATCTAAGAGCCCTACTTCAGGGATCCTTATACTTTTTAATATGGGCTCAATCTATTTCCATAACAGATCCAGAACAGGCTCAAGAGGTTTGCGAATTTCTTTAAATCCAATAAAAGAAACATCAACAGCACGTACACGTGAGTGAACTAGTCATGTATTAAACGTGTTCAGGGGAGACCAAACGTCATAGAAGGCCTGAACACTGTCCTGCAACGTCACAGCCTGTGGGCAGTTTAGACCAATAGCGTTTTGCCACGTCATAGGCCTGTACGACATGGCAACGAGCTATTAGTCTCCACATCCCACAGGTTTCGGCGTCGCAGGTCAGTGGTTAGGCCTTCTATAACAAATGGTCTCGGTCAAGGTCGTCCAAAGAAAAATTTAGAAGAAAAAAATACGTAAAGCTACAAATTTATTCTCGAAAGTTTTTTATATTTTTTTTTAAACCCGAACTTAATTTGTCCATATTAGTTGATTTTTTTGATGGAGATGTAAATATACTGGAAAATGTGCAATAACAAATTCTATGGGTCAGTGACAACTATTGGCAACTACCTAATTAACTTAAGAACCTCAATATTTCTTTTCCAATCCATTCTGGGTAGGGGGGAAATTGGGTTTGACGACAATGGCCTCGAAGTATTCCACACGTCGTGAGATAATGACAGGGATTCAAACCCCTGACCATCGTGTTAGCAGAAGAAGACACGCGATCAATCGCTTATTCAACACTAGCGCACAGGTTCAAAACTCACCCCCCCCCCCACACACACACACACTCACAAAAAGTGGAACTGCTAATCTGAGGTAATAGGAGGTAATCGATACGGCGAACAGCGAAGACATTAATCACGGTAATCGGATTGCTGGTCGGACGTGAACGCGACTATATAGGATTGGTCTTTGCGGTGGAGTACTCGACTATCACAAAGTATTCGACTATCGCCAAAAGAGCGACGTTAACCAAAATGTTTTGGCGCCCTGAGCTTGGAACAACCATTTGACAAGGGAAAGTCTATTGGCTGTTTTGAAAACAAAGGTGTTTTAAAGGTATTCTTCATCACTCAGCTTTATGCACGGCTGTTTCTCAGAACGAGTCGAATTTGTGCTCAAAGTATTGGAGAGTCTCAAACATGGCGGAAAACCTATAAATAGCAAACTTTTGGGTGTATCCGGTGTACAGACTAAAGGAACTGTTAATAAGCAATGGGTTGTTTTTTTTTTTTTTTTTTTAAACCTAGCTAACTGCTACCTGGAGTTCACACTTTATATAACTCTTGCTGAATTAAACTTTTTTAAAACCCAGCCAACTGCTACCTGGAGTTCACACTTTATATAACTCTTGCAGAATTAAACTTTAAAAAAAAACCAGCTAACTGCTATCTGGAGCTCACACTTTATATAACTCTTGCAGAATTAAACTTTAAAAAAAAACAGCTAACTGCTATCTGGAGTTCACACTTTATATAACTCTTGCAGAATTAAACTTTTTTAAAACCCAGCCAACTGCTACCTGGAGTATACACTTTATATAACTCTTGCAGAATTAAACTTTAAAAAAAACCAGCTAACTGCTATCTGGAGTTCACACTTTATATAACTCTTGCAGAATTAAACTTTTTTAAAACCCAGCCAACTGCTACCTGGAGTATACACTTTATATAACTCTTGCAGAATTAAACTTTTAAAAAAAAAACCGGCTTACTGCTATCTGGAGTTCACACTTTATATTACTCTTGCAGAATTAAACTTTAAAAAAAAACAGCTAACTGCTATCTGGAGTTCACACTTTATATAACTCTTGCAGAATTAAACTTTTTTAAAACCCAGCCAACTGCTACCTGGAGTATACACTTTATATAACTCTTGCAGAATTAAACTTTAAAAAAAAACAGCTAACTGCTACCTGGAGTTCACACTTTATATAACTCTTGCAGAATTAAACTTTAAAAAAAACCCAGCTAACTGCTATCTGGAGCTCACACTTTATATAACTCTTGCAGAATTAAACTTTTTTAAAACCCAGCCAACTGCTACCTGGAGTATACACTTTATATAACTCTTGCAGAATTAAACTTTAAAAAAAAACAGCTAACTGCTACCTGGAGTTCACACTTTATATAACTCTTGCAGAATTAAACTTTAAAAAAAAACCCAGCTAACTGCTATCTGGAGTTCACACTTTATATAACTCTTGCAGAATTAAACTTTTAAAAAACCCAGCTAACTGCTACCTGGAGTTCACACTTTATATAACTCTTGCAGAATTAAACTTTTTTAAAACCCAGCCAACTGCTACCTGGAGTATACACTTTATATAACTCTTGCAGAATTAAACTTTAAAAAAAAACAGCTAACTGCTACCTGGAGTTCACACTTTATATAACTCTTGCAGAATTAAACTTTAAAAAAAAACCAGCTAACTGCTATTTGGAGTTCACACTTTATATAACTCTTGCAGAATGAAACTTTAAAAAAACCCAGCTAACTGCTATCTGGAGTTCACACTTTATATAACTCTTGCAGAATTAAACTTTAAAAAAAAAACAGCTAACTGCTACCTGGAGTTCACACTTTATATAACTCTTGCAGAATTAAACTTTAAAAAAAACCCAGCCAACTGCTATCTGGAGTTCACACTTTATATAACTCTTGCAGAATTAAACTTTAAAAAAAAACCCAGCTAACTGCTATCTGGAGTTCACACTTTATATAACTCTTGCAGAATTAAACTTTTAAAAAACCCAGCTAACTGCTACCTGGAGTTCACACTTTATATAACTCTTGCAGAATGAAACTTTTTAAAAAACCCAGCTTACTGCTACCTGGAGTTCACACTTTATATAACTCTTGCAGAATTAAACTTTTTTAAAACCCAGCCAACTGCTACCTGGAGTATACACTTTATATAACTCTTGCAGAATTAAACTTTAAAAAAAAACAGCTAACTGCTACCTGGAGTTCACACTTTATATAACTCTTGCAGAATTAAACTTTTAAAAAAACCCAGCTAACTGCTATCTGGAGTTCACACTTTATATAACTCTTGCAGAATTAAACTTTAAAAAAAACCAACTAACTGCTATCTGGAGTTCACACTTTATATAAATCTTGCAGAATGAAACTTTTTAAAAGACTCTTTCGATTGTCACGTTTATTTCCATGGCGATTCTTGAAGCTCGATTTAGCGTCCTTGACATTGGTTAGTGTAAAGTGCAAATGCCCACTATGAGGGCAAAGGTTATATACAAATGAGAAGTCTCACACAGTTATAGGCAGAAACTGTTCATGATTAAGAAAGTTGTCTAATTCCTTCTTCTAACGCAGTCGTTCAGTGGTTGGAGGGAAATCGTAGGAACTTGTTGATATTTGTCTCACTTTGTGAGAATGTGTAAATAACATTGACTGGTGTATTTTGGTTACAACATTGACTGGTGTATTTTGGTTACAACATTGACTGGTGTATTTTGTTTACACATTGACTGATGTAGTGTGTTACAACATTGACTGATGTAGTGTGTTACAACATTGACTGATGTAGTGTGTTTACAACATTGACTGATGTAGTGTGTTACAACATTGACTTAAGTAGTGTGTTACAACATTGACTGATGTAGTGTGTTTACAACATTGACTGATGTAGTGTGTTACAACATTGACTTAAGTAGTGTGTTACAACATTGATTGATGCAGTGTGTTTACAACATTGACTGATGTAGTGTGTTTACAACATTGACTGATGTAGTGTGTTACAACATTGACTGATGTAGTGTGTTTACAACATTGACTGATGTAGTGTGTTACAACATTGACTGATGTAGTGTGTTACAACATTGACTGATGTAGTGTGTTTACAACATTGACTGATGTAGTGTGTTACAACATTGACTGATCTAGTGTGTTACAACATTGACTGATGTAGTGTGTTTACAACATTGACTGATGTAGTGTGTTACAACATTGACTGATGTAGTGTGTTTACAACATTGACTTAAGTAGTGTGTTTACAACATTGACTGATGTAGTGTGTTTACAACATTGACTGATGTAGTGTGTTTACAACATTGACTGATGTAGTGTGTTACAACATTGACTGATCTAGTGTGTTACAACATTGACTGATGTAGTGTGTTTACAACATTGACTGATGTAGTGTGTTACAACATTGACTGATGTAGTGTGTTACAACATTGACTGATGCAGTGTGTTTACAACATTGACCGATGTAGTGTGTTTACAACATTGACTGATGTAGTGTGTTTACAACATTGACCGATGTAGTGTGTTTACAACATTGACCTATGTAGTGTGTTTACAACATTGACCGATGTAGTGTGTTTACAACATTGACCGATGTAGTGTGTTTACAACATTGACTGATGCAGTGTGTTTACAACATTGACCGATGTAGTGTGTTTACAACATTGACCGATGTAGTGTGTTTACAACATTGACTGATGCAGTGTGTTTACAACATTGACCGATGTAGTGTGTTTACAACATTGACCGATGTAGTGTGTTTACAACATTGACTGATGCAGTGTGTTTACAACATTGACTGATGTAGTGTGTTACAACATTGACTGATGCAGTGTGTTTACAACATTGACTGATGTAGTGTGTTACAACATTGACTGATCTAGTGTGTTTACAACATTGACTGATGTAGTGTGTTTATGATCTACATACCCAATCCAAACAATCACGTTTAAATATTTTAAGCTTGTGTTAGTAACTAAAGCTATTGTATTGTTTTTCCCCGGTTGTGACTTTAAGCTCCGAAAGTTCCTTCAGAAATGAAGATGTTACATTGTAGCCTAAACCTCGTGCCAGACGGCAGGGGATGGCGATAGTCAGGCTTCGAACCCTCTGTCTTCGAGACAACATATCGGAGCGCATAGCGCACTAGCAGGCAGCCACCCGTGTTATACCTGGTGGTGATATGGCAATAAATCTTGAATTTAGGAGTGGCACTTCGTTGTTATTGCAATACGCTGTCATTTCCGCTGGTAGTCTTATAAAAGTGTTATTTTTGTAATGTCTTCCACCAGTAGTATTATTTTAGACTAGTTGAACGCAAGAGAGAAAACCTGAACTGTCCTGCGTTCTATATCCAACATTCACTGGTCCCTAGATTCATCCTTGACTGTACATCTATTAAGGTTTGGGTTCTGGTGGGTTCTGCAGGAACTCTTACTCCTATAAACTACCTGACAACCGAGTAATAAAAATGGGAGCTCTGCGAATATCATCGCCCCGCTCCGCCCCTTCCCTTTCTAAACCCGCCCCCGTAATCAACGTTGTTCGTCGGCCTCTTGGCCATCTGGTAGGCCTCGCTCCATGACAGTAATCCAGATCTATGAGTGGACTGTTGACCACCGTCCCGGCATGTGTGACTGTGTGGCGTACCGGCGATTGGCCAGAGTGCGGCTGTTCAACACGTGACCTGGACTTTGGAGGATATGACGTATGACATAGCCTGCGGGGGGGGGGGGGGGGGGGGGGCTCATGCGTGGAGCGGTAAGTGATTAGCTTTCGGAATAGCTAGGGGAGATAAATGACTTCTACATAACACCTGTCAGATTTTGCAAAGCTTATAGCAACTCACTCTGTCTGTCTGTCTGTCTGGTAAAAAGTTTGTAAACGTTATGTCTCCGACAACCAATGTCGGATCAAGCTGAAAATTTGCAAAGTTATTTATTTTACCTGACCACACAATTACAACAATCAATAAAAAAAAAATTCACCAAATTAGTTTATAGCTATTGGTAATACTTTTTTTTTTGTTTGCTATCTCGAACAAGGGAAAGAAACTGTACTTGACTAAAGTAGTGTTATAAACTGAATTAGTCTGAGTCTTAGTGAACACAAACATGAAATACGACGAGACACGACGAGACAATACATGACTCTACAATCTTCTATGGTCATGAGCACTTCACTAGCAGAGTGGTCACAATGTCGGCTTGAGGAGGCTTCAGAATTCAGGCCGTTCCCTCCCCCCCCCCCTTTTTTTTTTTAAATAAATGCTTTTTTTATTATTAGTCATGACTGATCCAAACTAATTGATAGAACTATGCTTAATATAACTTTATTGTTTTGTTTTTTAGTTGTTGTTTTTTTTTATTGTATTTTCTTGTTCTTAAATAATGAGCACACTGTAAATGTATATAGTGAAAGCGATATCTACTACAGGCAGTTAATAATGAATAAGGTATTGGTCTCGGCCCGTTACCATCCCATTTATTTTCGAGGTGGCTGAGTGGGTAGTGGCTTCCAAAGTGTTTCGGGTCCGAACCACACCAAATACTAAAAGTTGAAATTCGGGATTGAGGACTCACTCAACTCCAACCCTTCGAGGAGTAAGGAAAACGTGTGGTGTATAAGGCGACGCCCAGCCTCTTGCTTTACTGCATGAAAGTAATCAGTGATGGTGTCCCCAGCGACCGCCTAACTTAATTGCCTTTAAATAGCGTATCTTTCATCTTTCAAGCATGCTTAGAGCGCTGTGGTCAAATCTCTTTTGGGGACCAATGAGGAAAGATCTCCTTTAGGCTCTCATCAGACACACATCAGCTTGAGTCGGGATTCAAACTCGAGCCCTCTTGTTAGGTGGCCAAGCCGTTGCCTATCTCTCACACATCCCACATTTCTTTATGAATCGCACACATGCTTTGGATATGAAAATCTATTTATAAACGTGTCAAGCATTACCTCACTGCAGGGGAAATGACGTCACAGCAAGTCGGAAGTTGTCCTCCATACTGTGTTCGTTGTCTGCAAAGAGTTAAAAAAGGTTCCTTACACAGTCGGGGTCATCAAGCACACCATCGTTTAGCAGCAGATCAAAAAGCTTATGTGATTACAACTCTTCATCCTGATATATGCACATCCCTTTCATTTGTGCGTTTTGCTTGGATGAGAAAGTCCTCCACCGCTAACTACATAGATCTTTCTAGATCAGAGGTTCTCAAACTTTTTTTTTGTCCTGGGGACCCCTGTATATTGTCAAAACTTGCCACGGACCCTAAGTCAAAAAGCTACATAAATGCATATTATATATCCTGCTTGGTGCCCCAACGGTCCAACAGACTAAGGGATAGGTAAGGTAAGGTATATGTAACCAAAAAAAAAACAAAAAAAAAACATGTTTTTATTGAGATTATAACTTTTTGTTTAAAATAAAATCTTAAAAAATGAATGACTTGGATGAGGTTGATTAGATTTTATCAGTGTATTTATTCTCGGCTCAACAAGCGAAAATATTGAGTCGGTTTCATTTCTATGATTTGAGGGTCATTACGGCAATAAATCTACGTTGTACCAAATAAGAATACAGATAAGCTGTCAACAACTTCTTGACAATGTCCCATAATGCAAGATTTTTTAAAAAAATGGATACTGTAAGCAGTGTTTGTTGTATCGTTACTTGCAGATTAATGTTTCTTGTTTGTGGACATTGCAATAAACTGCTATTGTATTAGATCTAGTTTAGATTCATCTGTGATTGGTCAGTTGCAACTGGTGACCTCTTGGCCAGCCACAGAGCAGAAAGAGGAGATTTACAGCTGGCATCTACCACGTGAATAAACCACCCACGCACGCCAAACAGTCTGATAGTCTTCCTGACTGATGCCAGGACAGCTCTTGTGACTCTGAACAACAACGGGTCAACATTCTTCCAACGGATCACAGGCCACATTGCATTAGAAGGCGATGAAAAAGCAGACACATTGACCAAAGATGAGAACATGATTAGACAATTCAAAGTATCATTCTACCCGGAAGAAAAAAGAGTTCATTAAACGAGAACTGGACCAGCTCTCACACAAAGTTCAAGAAGAACGAAGCTGGACGTTTTGGCGCCGCCGTTTTGGCCCCGCCGTTTTGGCGCGAAGGTCGTTTTGGCGCGAGCCGTTTTGGCGACGGGACGTTTGGGCGCGAAATACATTATGTACGTTTATTGTATTATTTCTTTTAAAAGAATTATGTTTTGCATGAGTGTTTGTGTTAAGACATATTTTTCACGTATTAAATATAAATGTGTTTGTTTTTCACATCATTTTCTATAATAAACATTTTGGCTTGTGTATGTGTGTTTATTAAGAGGCACACTTTTATTTTCAAAAAGTTCTTTAAGATATTACTTTAAAATTAAAAACAAAATGAAACGATGATAGACTAAAAATTGATGCAATTATTTGTTTACATTAACATTGGTTTATTTAATGACTGTATGGTATCTCCAGCTATAAATACCAAACACTTGCTAATAATATAAGTAAAAATATAATACATGTACAATGTTTCTCAAAATACTTTAAGTTAAGTATACATAGACACCATGGTTATTTGCCTAAGTCGCTGGAATTCAAGGGTTCATTAAAAAAAGCTACGTGCTTATTAAATTATCGTCAAATGATATCTCGCGCCAAAACGTCCCGTCGCCAAAACGGCTCGCGCCAAAACGTCCCGTCGCCAAAACGGCGGCGCCAAAACGTCACGTACCGCAAGAAGAAAAGATGCCTATGACAAACTGTCCCAATATGAGCAACATAGAATAGTTCGTCTTAGAAGCGGACACAGCTGAATGAAACAAAAAATCTTCCGGAAGCTAAACATTAGGACGTGAGATGTGCCCTTGTGGAGCATCACCATAGAATGTCCTTCAAAGCTGCATATTCTATCGAGAGGCCCGATCAAGACATTGGCCCCCTAACCCCCCCCCCCCCCCATTTATAAAAAAAACATACTAAATGAAGAGCTGCTTACTCTGGAAACCACTGCGCAGTCCAATAAGAGGAAGAAAATGAATCTGTGATTGGGATCTGAGTTTGTTGAAGCGCAAAAGGGTACAGTACTCTGTGGTGAATATCCTAAGGGAAGGATGTTTTCAAATCTTTAGTTTAGGTCGTAAGTAATACGCAATATTACACAATATTGAGGGGCGGGTTGATTACTGTTCAAATAATCCAATCGGGTAAACTGGCTTTAAGCGAGTACGTTATTTTAATTGTATACAAATTTTATTTTTCTGCGGTCGTCTAGTAGATCCATAAGTGTCCGCGGACCCCAGTTTGAGAACTACTGCTCTAGATCATCAAATTTATTGAAACGATGTTTTTTGAAAAATATATACCGCCTTTTTGCTGTATGCAGTAAAGAAATAAAAAAGGGGGGGGGGGGGTAAAACTTCTTTTTAGACTTTTTTTTTTGTTAAGATGTAGTGGCGATATTTTTTTCATCAGTTCATTACCTCTACATCTTGAAATTAGTGGTCGCCCTTTTTCGTATCATCTCCCCCCCCCCCCCCCCCATTTTCTCTCTTTTTAAATCTTTATCGACTTTGCGTCTCGGAAAGTTGTGACGATGCGCCCAACCACGATTCTCTATCTATAGTTCGTCCATCGTGGTTCGATGATGTCCACTTTTGTCATCCAAGGGGTTGAGGGCTTTGCACTGGGGTTTTATGCCTCCTCATGTGGCTGGTCAGACCTATGTGAGCCCGGAATGTTTGGCTGCAGACTGGTCAGGTTGTTCCAGCTGGAGCTAGTGTCGTGGGCCTTTTCTTCTCTGACGTTTTTCTTCTGGCAGCGCAATCTATGCGCCAGTTTTCACATCGCGTCGCCATGATGCTCTGTCGTGTGCTTCCGGTACCTTCGATATGGGGGTCACGGAGGTCACGGTGCTTCCGTCTCCAAGTTTTTCACTCGGTCTCATAGGCTCTACGAGTCAGCGCATTGGAAACCAGGTTTGGACTATTCTTGCATGCTGTTCAAGCAGCTTGACTTCTGCTGACCTTGTCCGCTTGCTATCTTTTTGGCGCCATAGTTTTGGTCAAGAAATATAATCTTACCGAGTTCACACCTTTCCAGGTTTTATAATTTTAAAAATTCCTCTTCATTGCTAGCCCTTACACTACACGTAGTTCATGTTGTATGTTTTAAATAAGGGATTTTCATAAATTAAGTTCACCACAGTAGACTGCTCTTTGTTTCCATTTTAATTTCTTCTTTTAACTTTCTGTTTGCTTTCCATAAAGGGAATTTCCGATGGTTTTGACAATTTTTGATATAATATGTGTTTTGATTTACAGATAATGAATATCATATTATTTTGTTTTTATTTGCAATAATAACTTAGTAATTGATATTTTTCTGACGTAATTTTCCTGCGCATCCAAAACGGTCAGACTTTCACCGGGTTTCTATGTGACGTCACGCATGCCTGTTAATTTAATCTATTGACTTACTGTATAACGGGAAACCATACAGTGACGTTTACATTCTCGTAAAAGAAATATATCTTGGTCTATGCAGTTAGATCTAGGATCTTGTAATCAAAGAAAAAAATGCGTTTTAAAGGAGATTTACATACTTGACTAACCACGGCAGTGTGTATCTTCTCGCCTGACCACTCAACACACAACAAACACTATCGCTTGGTTGTCATGACCGACTACACGTAGTCTCAACTAGCCTTACACTGACCAGTTTGTTCGAATCAGTCAGACCTGCGAGCTATTAACTTCTTGGGACAGGGAGGGGCTTAGATGAAAATGTTACTTTTTTTCTCGAGTTGGTTGTCCTAATGCTTTTAAATCTATCTATCTATAACTGTACCATAGCGCTTGACTAGGCCGTCACTAAGCCTAACAGCTGCTGTAAGAATGAAGCGATACAATTGGTCAAATCTAGTTTCCCTTTCAGTATTGTTGAGGGAAGAGACGTATGCCTAACCGAAAAACAAAATCTGAAAGAACCCCGTTTTTTTTTAGACGTCAAGAATTTACTGACTAATTTATTAAATATAAATGTTTCTAAGCATTTAAATAAAAAATGGTAAAATGTTTACTATTACAACTTTTTACGCAGAATTTAAATATGTCAATAACTCAAAAGAGAAAGAATATCAAGATGGCGAAAAATTTAATCAAAAGAAAAAAAATTAAAAATTGAAAAGAAACTTGGGGAGTTAAAGTAAAAATGAATAAATTAAATGCATTCTCAATATGAAATAATTTATGTGGATCCCCTGTGTCCTGTGATTTATATGTATGTTAGTGGTGGCTGAGTGATAAAGCATTTGGCTTCCGAACCGAGGGGTTTCGGGTTTGAATCTCGAAGAAGACTGGGATTTTGAATTTCGTATTTTTCTGACGCCCCTGAGTCCACCATGTGACCAAGCTCTGTTGGGTACATGATATTTGTAAATGCAGTTAGTCGTTGTGCTGTCCACATGGCATCCTCGTTTACCATAGCTCTTAAACAGATGACCTTTACATGATCTGAAAGGGAAGATTTTAAATCTTGCCTTTCGTCAATCGGCACTAAGATTGTCTTTAAATGTAATTTGACATTATTTAATATCGTTTGCACAAGCTAGATTTCTATTGCTAATGTACGTTCTAAATATGGTAGACTTTTAATGAATTTTTCTTTACATCCACAGTCCAATGACATGCTAGCCTTCTTCTTTGATCAACTGATGCCAGGCAGCCACCTTAGCATCCGAGAGATCAAGCCTCAGACAGCGGAGAGCACAACAGCTTCTGAAATGACACCAAATCCCTAATGAAGAAGGAGGATGGTTGTCACTCTGACTGGTTGTCACACTTGATGGTTCACAATGATGTTTAAAAAAAAAAATTGGAGTAAAAAGACATCGTAGCAGTAGTAAAATGGCGGCTTGCCTAGTCACGTGAGGTATCACTTGCTTGCGATTGGTTGAAATTTTCTGATGATGAATATCTAACAGCAATACGATTTAAGCAGACATATCAGCGTGGACTTTGTGACACATAAACCAGAAAACATGGTTACAATACAATGTTAATGCTTGTAGCCTATTATTTTGTTATTCCAAGGGTTCGCTCCATAGTGTTTCGCCCTATCATTTACATGCGCTGTCCACTTTGCTATGAATATTGTATTCCTAATGTGTTAATTTCATTACTGCTTCTTTGTATTGCCTGATGTTTCTCTTTATGAGCAGTATTATGTTCCCTCTAGATTATTACTCATTTTTATACGAATTGTTCTTATTTATGGTGAATATAATGACAATATGTGTATCTGATAAGTAGTATGGAGCTTATATGTATTCAGGGGCGTAGCTAGGAATTTTCCATCATTTGGGGGCCCAGGGGGCTTAACCTCTTTGGGGGCCCCTGCATTTTGCATTATCTTTAATATTAAATGTAAAAAACACTAATTTGGGGGCCCAACTCATGTGGGGGCCCGGGGGGGATCCTCCTCCCCCCACCCTAGCTACGCCACTGTATGTATTTCTCAAGGATTTTGTTTTTTAAAGAAGTTTTCACACCGGTCTACATAGCGTCCATGTTACCTTAACAATTGTTAGTTATGTCCACGTTAACATTACGTCTATGTTTGCATAATGTCCATGGTGGCATTATATATATTCATTTTTACATCAGGTTCATGTTTAAATTGTGTTCACGCTTACATTATGTCCATATCTACGTCATGTCCATACTTACAGCACTGCTCGGCACGTCTCTATTCACCGATGCTCTTAGACAACTGCGGACACATTGATCTCCCCCCCCCCCTATCCCAAACAGTGTAGCAACGGACACAGGTTCTGGGGCGGCCTAGACATCACATTGATTGCATACACCTCTCACGGGCGTCCTCCTTGGCGCACTTACAACAACCTTAGCGTCACCCGAGATGGCAGTGCACACCACATTTATCAAACTGTTCATGACATTCGCGACAGATTGATACAATTTTATATTTGTATATATTCCTTGACTCTCAAGTCGCATCTGACATCGGCATTCCTGACAGACTCACTTGTTTCACGACATGCGTTACCATGGCGACGTCCGCCATACTGGTTTCTTTCGATGACATCAAACATGCGCAGTAATGTCGATATTTTTTTTTCATTACGTCACGTGTCACTCTTTAGATGGGTGATGAAACTTTCAGTACTTTCTAGTCCTTTACCAGGAGATTCAGGGAGTCTCAAATAGTTTACTGTATTGGGATTTTAAAGATTGGAAAGCCATTGTGACAGTTCCTTTAAGGTTAAGTTTGGTTAGAGTCTAGACGAATCAAGCCAATATCCTGTATTGGATCAAATGGAAGGGGGTGCATGAACCTAACGATGTGTCTCACCCTAAAGTGTTTGTGTAAAGTCGGTCTACATTTTTATAACGTATAACTTTGTCTACTGCAAGCAAAAAAAAATATGACATTTAATTCTTCATATCAAGGAACCTGGTCATTTTGTATTGATTGAAACCTCTACCCACCGCCACCCCACCTATCTCTCTACTTATCATTCGTTTTTGTTTTCTTCTGTTTCTTTTAGTCGACGCTTAGTTGGATTCCAGTACATTTATCTCCCAACCAATCAAAGGCCAGGTAGTAAATGTTCAATTTATATCCAATCAAATGCGTTCCTGGGGGGCACGGCACACAAATTATTTATAGGTTAGCGTGGCTTCCGGTAAACCAGATCATGAGATTATTGACTTGTCTTCTTTTTTTTCCCATCCACGGATACATCTTTGGACTATTGCGGAAGTGTAAGGCTGAAGGGAGGGGTTAGTCAATGGTGGATGGTGACTCAAATAACAACATCTGTAAATTTCAGATGACACTCAATGGCATTCGAGTCCCTCTGTCAGGACGCAAAACATTCAGCTTCGACTGATACTGGAAACTTGAGAATACATATTTTTTTAATGTGATGGGCATGTGAATGAGAAGACGGGGTTGGAGGGTTTCTGTAAAAAAAAAAGCCGTAAATATTCCGGAATGACGCCATCAAGTTATGTGGTAAAAAAAACTGGGACCAAAAAAAAACGATCTCCTGTCGCCAGTAAAAGTTTCTTGGCTGCGAAATATAAAGAACACAACGCCCCCACGTTCAACCATTGTAAAATGTATTGAATACTAGTTCTAACCATTTTTTTTTATCGAAATGGGAATTCGCCTGTAACTTCAGATCTTTACACATGGCATAAATCTCAAGCTTTTTGGTCTATCCGATGTACAGAATAAACCAAGTGTTGATAAGCTGGTTTTTTTTTAAAGTTAGAGGATAAGTTGTTTTTTTGCACGTTTTAGCGCTGCTGAATAAAATTTTAATTTTTTTTTCGTTCTAGCTTCTATTTAGTTGGCAACATTGAGGCTCAATCTAGTGTCCTTGACATTGTCTCCATCCATCCCAGTGGCGCTACAGCTACATTCAGATCTCTCCCGGGCCTGTCGTCTCCACGCCCTAACCCCAAGTTGTTGTAGATCTCTTGACATTGTTTACTTTTTAGTTTAAAAAAAAAAATAACAACCTTCAATCTGTAGCGAACTGAATGGAAAAGTTATAATTTATAAATATTTTTTTTCTTTGTCTAAAAGTATGCGAGACTATTAGGTGACATTTGTAATTAGCCACACTTGACCTAAAACGACTAAAATTTATGATAAGTATGCGACAAACAAGGGCACGAGTCGCCGTTGTATCTCTGTAGTTCCTTGTCTTACATGTGCTGTTGACGGACATTGTAGCACCAAACTGCTGGTAGTGGACAACTAAACCGCTGCAGGCGTATTAAATCTTAACTTGAAAAACTTCAAATAACTTAAATAACTTCTTTGTAAACAATATTATATATAACTTTTATTGCATAATAGACTAGGATCGACTTGAGATGAAATGTTTCTGGTAGACTTAAGTAATATTATAAAAGGATAATTAATTAAAAATGTAACTCACTTAAAAAAAAAACACGTCCTTTCACTCTGGAAGTGTGGAGTAGTCTGCCCCTACCTAATACCGCTGACGACAATACCGCTTCTCTTGCATCATTCACACTGTCTCTTCCCACCGCCACCGTTGAAACACGCACACACACTGCATAACACCATACTTTCCAGCTGTTGGGTATCTGTTGCTTGTTCATGTCCTGGATGACCCCTCATTTTGTGAGCCGATTTTTAGAGCTGTCCATTAGGTGTCATTAAGGACTGTTCTTAAATCTGTTAGAACATTATGGGGCCTAACATCTTTCGGACAGATGCCACTGCAAATAATCGTCGAATCTAATAGAACCGTTGCTTTTGTGACTTTGTAATGCGCTGTAGTCATAGGTTTAGATAGGCCGGATCTTTCTAATTTACGGGCCCGATGTAGCTCGCGGTTCGTGGTTTATGCATCACTGATGTAAAACTCTGCTTCCGATGGAGGCTTTACTGTTTACGCCGACCCTATTTTCTACCACCGCCATTAGGACTTTTATGTCGACCCTGTGACAGTTGATCTCGTGCAGGCAGATCTAGGTCGTTTATGAATTGATGACAGAGCTCGTCTTAAAGGCTTGTATAAGCCACTTGAACAATTAATAATGCATGAATATCGTGTCTACTTAGCTCATCTTTCTGATCACGTGTACGTGTCTTGACAACGCTTGCGCAGACCGCATTCAGCGACACACATTTGGTCACCTCATTCAGCGACACACATTTGGTCACCTCATTCAGCGACACACATTTGGTCACCTCATTCAGCGACACACATTTGGTCACCTCATTCAGCGACACACATTTGGTCACCTCATTCAGCGACACACATTTGGTCACCTCATTCAGCGACACACATTTGGTCACCTCATTCAGCGACACACATTTGGTCACCTCATTCAGCGACACACATTTGGCCACCTCATTCAGCGACACACATTTGGTCACCTCATTCAGCGACACATATTTGGTCACCTCATTCAGCGACACACATTTGGCCACCTCATTCAGCGACACACATTTGGTCACCTCATTCAGCGACACACATTTGGCCACCTCATTCAGCGACACACATTTGGTCACCTCATTCAGCGACACACATTTGGTCACCTCATTCAGCGACACACATTCTTTTACCACATTTAGTGACTAACGTTCGGTCACCACAATCAGCGACACACAATATTTCGTCACGTTCCATTCAGCCCACACATTCTGTCGCATAGCAAGACCTCCATCCACTTGGGGCGGGGGGGGGGGGGGGGGAGGGGACAGAAAAAGATCGTGATGGCTTTAGATTCTAAACGAATCGAGACCTGGCCGTGTCGATGGCGAATCATGGTTCGAGTCCTTGTCGGAACTGACCAGTTTCACCATATTTATTTCCCCTTCCTCATCCCATTCCTTTGCACTTTAGTGCTGCTATGCACATCTAACACGTCATGTTTAGTCATTCATTGTTACGGCTAGAGACCTTCTAACTCTATGCTTCATTACTTTAACTCTTTCTCTCCTAATCAACGATACCATCGTTGATTTTGACCTCATTAAATTAAATTGATGTTTAATTTCTTTAAACTTGACTTTGAACTATATAAAAAGAGCATTCATTTCCTTTTAATTCTATACCAAATACAACATTTTCTGATAACAAACAACAAAGTTATTGAAGCCTAATCATAACAAGGCAGTGAAATAGTAATGAACAAAATGAAGGATTGCTTCCAAAACGTGGAAAAATAATTACGAAGAGAAAGAGTTAAGCTACGATTAGCTGAAGTGCCTCTGAGGTTTGTTGATTCCACACACACGGTTTATGGATATTTAAGGCCGCCTCTGGCTTATTCGACTATTGCTATACTCACTTTATTTTACTAGAGAAAAGTGTAAAAGAAACAGACTCGATGACATTTTCTCGTTGCAGCTCTTTTTTTTTAGTTTATTTTTCTTCATTTCTCTCCCCTTTCTGCCCCCCGCCCCATGGACTTTTGCGTGGGCTTTTAATGCCGGTTATCTAGTCCAGTGACGATAGGTCCAGAGTGACCTGGGTTACTTCGACTTCTTGTCTGCTGCAGGGAACGTGTCAAACTGACCAGGGGTTCTCTTTGTTGTCCAGATCGAAAAGAGAAACCACAAGACAGCGAGGATGAGTTGCAGAGAAGAAAATATAACAAACGACTTCTGGGATCATTTTTTCTTTTTAAAAAGGCCCATACTTTATTTTTGCACAAGAGGGTGCTTTGGTCTGTGGGATATCGCCCTGACATAAATCTGTAACTTACTACGTTAAGTTTCATAGGCTTGCCTCCACTCTGGTAGTCAGAAGCGTCACGTGGCTTTTCTAATTATAAAAAAACAAAAGGAGGGGGGATATTTGAATGAACCAACATGACAGTTTAAAAAAATAAACCTAACGAACCTTCAATTTACTGGCTAATTTTTTTTATTTAATTCGGATAAATCATTCAAAAGTAGCCGAAATTTAGGAGCGTTTTAGAAATTACTTCTCTAATCAATTAGTGAGAGAGGTGTCTAGGGATGTATTTAGGCTTGGGAGGGCCCTAAAGTTTTTGAAATATTTGTCCCTTGTGAGGCCCTTTATAAGCCAAGAATATTCTAAGTGCTTTGGGGCCCTAACTATAATGTGTATTGCCTATAGGTAACTCCAGCCCTGGAGGGGTCTCAATCAAAGACTAAGAGTGGAATGGAAGTAAATGTCTTGGATACATGGAAAGTGAAACAAATGTCTGTGTTTTTATCCACCTTTGTTTTATTGTCTTCTCAGATTCATGTACAAGTTCTTATTGGAAGTCGACATTCATGTTCACCGTTTGTTTTAAAGAGATTTGCTCAATTATTTTTTTAAATGGCCAACTACTTTTTTGGTTTTTCAAAATACTTCTCCAAGTTTTTTTAAATTTGTAGACACAAAACATACTTCGTTCCTACTTTGGAACTACTTAAGGCTAGCAACTCAAATCTCTTTATACCCTCCGCTCCCTTTATGAGCACAAGAGTTCTTATACTGACATACTAGTATACTTACCGAATGAGAAGTAACTCGCATCAGTATTTGCACGATGAGTAGTAGAGTTGTTGTTCTTGTTTTTTTTTTTTTTTCCTTTTCAATTCCGAACATTTCTTTCTAACTCTGAGCCCAACAACAAATCTTCCTGTTCTGTGGCGCTGGTTTATTCTCTTAGGTGTAGGTCAGTGAGCTAGAATGTGTATGTGTGTCAGTCTCACTGCTTGTGCCTGTTGGTCAGTAACACATTGATGTGTGTGCGTCTGTGTGATCGGCAATATAAACAGCTCCAAGTTTTATAGAAGCCGCGAATCAATTATTAATATTATCAATTACGATTTTTTCTTCCTATCCAATAATTTTCTTTTCTTTTCCTAGTTCTCTCGCTTCCCCTCCCCCCCCCCCCCCAACTAGTCCATCGTCTTGCTCTCTGTCCGTTGTCTTGAAATAAACATAAACAAGTTATTCAGCGGTCCGCTTCGATACCCTCGACTACCCCCCACCCCCACGTCCTTTTACTTTCCCCACCATTCTCCATGCCACTAGGGAATATGGAATTTATGAGATATTTAATCCATAATATTTTGTTTTGTTTCGGAATCTTAATGCGTTTTGTGCTTCACCTCGTGGGAAATAAAAGAGAGATAACTCAATTTATTTTAAGGCTCTATTTTTAGTATTCAACAAATGCTCGGAATACATTTGATGATCATGGCCGGGCTAATACACTTCACAGGTGCAACACTTTGTTTCGCTTATGACAAGAAGAATTTTTAGTTTCCAAATCGAATATATAAAAGAATAAATAGATTACTTTCTCAAAAAAAATAAATCATTAATGGTAATGTAAGACAAAGTTAGCGGTCGTGTTTATTTGTTCAAAACAAAAAATGATGCCGGTACTGTAAGGGTAGGGTTGTCGTTCGTTTCTTTTGGAAGTAGATAATGATTGTGCAGGGTTATCGTTCGTGTTCATTTGTTTCAAAAATTTATCATGATGACTCTGAAAGATATGGCAAAGTTTCCTGTACTAATTTTGTCAAAGGACTAATGACAAGATGTAGTCAAAGAGACGATAACTCACACATTTTTAGTACTTGGTTGTTTTTTTATTGGAAACTAGACCACTATGGACGTGCGTTTTCATTTAGTTGTAAGATTGGAAACGTAACCACAAGTATTCAGAGTCGGTTACAGCACGTATCTTATTGGGGCATCGGATTGCGAAGCCGTAGCATCGATGCAATAATAATTTTTTACACGTATACGTGATGCTGTGGCAGAGGCGTCCCTGAGGTGGGGGGGGGCGAAAATGAAGTCACCAGGTGACACCGACCCTAGTGACGCCTCTGCGCTTGAGAGATCCGACCATTTCCCGAAGAAGTGGTGGCTTATGGTTTAGAAATCGTATTACTCAAGGTTAATGTTCAACTGACTATCTTTCTGTTTCTGGGTCTCAGTATCCAACTTCCAGCCCATTACCAACCCAACCTACTACATATGACATTCATATCTACAGGACCAACCTGTCGGACCAACTGGACGTGACAGATCTGAACTAAATTACAAGATAATGTGTTACATTATGTCTTTATCTGTTATTTTTTACATATGCTCCAAATATCTTTATCTGTTACTTCCTACAAATGCTCCAAATGCTATGTGATAAATATTTATGCAAATATTGTTTTAACATTGTATTTGTTTTTTATATTCTAGACGTGTGGAATTTTTTTTGTTTACTTCGCGTAATGATAATTTATTACCGTTACATTTGTCGTTACATTTGTCGTTACATTTGTCGTGTGTTTTAGAAAGTAAAATAAACTTGTAGTTGTAGAATACCATGATTAAACATTGTGTCTCTTGGCTCGTAACATCAGGCATAACACATGTATTGCTCTATATATGAGCTAATATACTCTATGCTTGTGTATTGTTATGATTGTTAAAATAATGTTATAATATGATGTTTTGTTTTGCATGGTACCATCTTTCAGGTTGTGGATATTGATTGCATTCATCTGTTTTCCTAAGTGTGGTTACTATTCAAAACATTATTGTTCTTTTTTTCAATCAGTTAATAAATAACCTGCCCAGAGTGCAGCCTGACATTCGGTCTTACATAGGTCTCACCGGCCACACGCGGGGGCACAAAACTCCAGTGCAAAGCCCTGGATGACCAAAGTGGTCATCATCGAACCACGATGGACGAACTAGATATTTCATTCAAGCAAATAATGATGTTGAATCATTTTTTCTTAGAATTCTGTAGAAGAATTAAACCTTTTTAATATTTAGCTCGTAGGCGCGATGGCTGAGTTGTAAGGCGCTTGGCTTCCGAACCGAGGGGTTCCGGGTTCGAATCCTGCTGAAGACTGTGATTTTCAATTTTGGGATGTCTTCCACCAAGTACCTGACCATAGTTGGGGAAAAGTAAAGGCGGTTGCTCGTTGTGCTGGTCACACGACACCCTCGTTAACCGTGTGCCTCATAAATCGCAAGGTCTGAAAGGGAAACTACTTATTGTCTAGTTCAGTGCTGACCAACCTCTTTCATCTTGGAAGCCATAGTCATTTCTGTGACGCTTTTTATTGGCCGCAGTGAGTGCCAGTGAACCGTTTATTCGAATGGAACTGTCAGGTCTAATGGAACCGTGCTTTATTATGTAATGTTGGCAAACGTTTCAAGGAGCCATAGACGGCACATTGTCAAGGGACAAATGTGGCCCGCCGGCCGTAGTCTGGGCATCACCTGCGTGATACGAAATATTTATATTCACTTTTTATCATGTTCATTGTATTTCTGTATATACATGAGTTGTTTTTATGAGAGTGAATTTTAAAACATTTGTTCCCCCTACTGATTATATTATGATATATTAGATTCCGTCCATAACTTTTGTTCTTTTACCCACGTTGATCATTCCGTCCGGTCAGTCCATTTCATCGTTGTTGTTTTTTAAGACGTGGATTACGTCATGAATGGTCTAACTATTCATCCATCTCGCTCGTGCCTTTACTTGCTGGACAACAGAGTATACATTTGAATTGACAGTTTTGTTTCGTCAAACTTTTAAATTCATGCTTTTACTTGTTTAGGCGGAAGTTTAAAATAACTTCCGCTTTTGTCTCCACTGAGATCGATGTTTCTAACTTCCTGTGTGTTCGCGCTTAAAGTTCACAAGAGTATTTAAGTTTGGAAATAAAATGACTTTTTTTATTTTGATCGTTTCATGTTTTCTTGATTGTAAAAATGAATTTTGAGTCTCTGGTGTGCGTATGGTTTTAATCTGCTAATGAATTTATTTGAAATAATAAAGTCTTTGCTACTTTTTTGAGTGATCACCCCACAAAGAGTAATTCAGTGAGTTCGCCATTCTTTGATACAAGCGTCGTTATAGATCTAGATCTTTTACAACTGATAGGGAGGTTGGGAAGGGGGCGGGGAGCAGATGTTTAACACTTGTGTTATCAACGTATTTGCATTGAGCATTACATAAGCATGAAAGTTGGGCTGAACAAAAAAAAAAAAAAGACAAAAAAAAAAAAAAACCTAACAATTAATAAAAATATTTCCAATCGCAAGAAAAAAATATTATTGAGAAATAAAAAATAAATACATGATTTTTTTCAAAATAATTAAGGTCATTTCACTTAATATAAGCTTTGTTTTTTTTTTTTTTGTTTTTTTTTTAAATATTGTGTTGTTTATTTGACTTGTTTAAGTGTATAGTTGTATAGACTAGCTATGGGCTAAGCATCGAGAGTCTAGGGGAGGTCTAATTTGACCTAGTTTTCACATAGCCATGAACAGTAGATGTTTTTGAAACTGATTTGATTCATGTGTAGACGAAATGTCGTAAGTTTCGAATATTGATTTCTACGTCACCTAGTTCACTGTGAAATGAAAGCATCGTATGACGTCCACGGCGAAATATGTAGGTCAAGGTCATAGCAGTCTTGAAATTTGTTTCGACTTACCTTTTTTTTTTAACTTTTTATATGAGTTTTTTTTTTTATATTTCATTATAAATTAAATAACCAATAAATTAATCAATACATTACATTTTTTATGGGTTTCTTTATTATTATTATTATTATTATTCTAGATATTTTTATATCTTGGTTAATAATCCCTATTAATTTCTCATCTATTGTCAAAGATGTTGATTTGTATTTAAATTTATATTATCCAGGTTTGGGTGGACAATGGATTTCGCAATCAAACCAAGAACAGCAACTGGACTGATAATAGTGACAGTGTTAGTGCAGTTTAAATTGCTCCGTAGTGCTGTTTAGGCTGTGGAGTAGCTATGGTTGGGGGGGGGGGAGAATTTGAGAATCCCCCCTTTCCCCCACTTGCAGGGTGCCCCCAATTGAGTGTTATTTACTTTAAATATTAAAAATTAATCAAAATGCAGGGGCCTGCAAAGAGGTCAAGCCCCCCCCCCCCTCGGGCTCCCAAATGATGTTGGCTTCCTTCGGTCTTAGATAACCTTAGTTTATCTGGAGAACATTTTTCATGTGACTGTGGAGCCCTATTCTCGAGAGGCATTCCTGTACTTGGCTACCTAGCAACTGGGCTGGAGTTCTAATCCCGTTTCGAGACGGGATATGTTGGCACCTCAGGCAGTATAGAAACTTTCGCCCAGAGACCCCCCTCTCCCCCACAGGTCCACAGAAGAGATTTGGACCAGAGCGTAAACATGAATGAATAATTGCTCAGTGGGGTAGCTAGGCTGGGGGGGGGGGGGGAATTCGAAAATCCTCCGGGCCCCAAAATAAGAGGGGCCCCCAAATGAGTATTTTTTTATATTAAATATTACCCAAAATGCAGGGCCCCCAAAGAGGTCAAGATCCTAGCTACGCCCCTGTAACTGCTCTCCCCTTTTACCAAACACGCCTTTTCCCCGTTACCCAAAATATCTAATGAAAATCCTGAGTTTAAAAATGAAATTTCAAAATATTACAACGCGCAAAGCCAAAACCTGGACATCCCTCGTCTTGAGGAAGAAGGAAACAAGGGAGTCTTTAGTAATCTTCAAAGAGAGGGCTGTAATCTTACTCTAGGTCCTTGAGATCTTTCTCTCTCTCTCTCTCTCTCTCTCTCTCTCTCTCAAGGATATATCAAGGTATATGTTAGAAGCTAGTGACACCGTGTTCTGCAAAGATCGTTTACCAGTGTTAGGATACAGAGAGAGAGAGAGTCTCTCGATGTGTGCCCTTGTCTCTTGCTGTGTGCCCTTGTCTCTCAATGTGTGCCCTTGTCTCTCGATGTGTGCCCTTGTCTTCTCGATGTGTGCCCTTGTCTCTCGATGTGTGCCCTTGTCTCTCGATGTGTGCCCTTGTCTCGGGCTCAGATTTTGTTTTTCTTTCTTCATCTCGTTGTTGCAGATTTTGAAAGGAACAACAACAACAACCATTTATTATCATTATTATTGTTCTTTCAATATATAAATTGTCATTCTTTGGCACTGTCAGGTTTGAGCTTCGTTAAAGGGAAATAAATTCATCGTAGTCCACTTAAAAGTGTCTAATGAAATATTTTCGGCAAGTCTGCAGCAGTACTGCCCCTTTGACATGCAATAAGGATTCTCTCTGGAATGCTTAGAGCTTCCCTTATAAATATATAGTTAGTTAAAAGCATCTCTTTCGTTGATGTAACAACAGGATGTATTATTATTATTATTATAAAAGAACGAGTATTCATTCTCTGGCGAAGCTAGGGTCGAGTTTCGTTAAAGGGAAACAAAATTCATCGTAGTCCCTTTATCAGTTTCCACCGAGGAATTTTCTGGTGATGTGGCAGGTCTGCAGAAGTACCGCCCTCTGACAGGCAACGAGAATGTTCCTAGGAATACCAAGGGCCTTGAAGGTATCTGTGAGGTCAGTTGTTATTATCCCCTCGGTTGATATAACAATGGGATATATTGTTGTTTTAAATAATTTTCATAAACGCTTAATCTCCAAGCCTAGGTTTCCATATTTTCGTTGTTTTTCCAGCTCAGTTTTTTTTTTAAATTATGAGATAGTGGTACGGCGATTTAAATAATGGTAGCGGCCTTTTCTTTTTTTTATCGATGAGCAGTAAATCAGGGCGATTAAAATCGACCGTTTTGTCAGTCACAATAGGCCTACCCCCAGTACAGTAGATGATCCGTAGACTCGAGAACATCTTGTGGTGAGTATTTGTAATATGGATGAGTGTCATCACCAATCAAATTGTGTGTCAAAGCAAAGTGCTGGTGTATTAGCTTTGCAACTTGGTTATGGGGATCTAGGTAGGCAGATTCCGATACGGCTGAACATCCTGCCATTATTTTTGTTATTATTATTATTATTTCATTTGTGTCAGAATTCGTTTGTACATGACTGACATCAATTTGGAACTGGCTAGCAATTTGTAGACTTAGCGCTGAAAGAATCCAATTTAACGCTTACTCTATGTGTCATACTAATCTATCCTACTTTAAGATGACCTTCCCTTAACTCAAAATCATTTCTAAATAATTCATTCATTATAAGAAACATTCGACTCTGGGCGCTTACTAAGGTTCTTGTATCTTACACTTACATCTTGATAGAGGTGGCGCTGGCATCTTACAATATGTTGATTTGGTGGAGGTGGCGCTAGCATCTAACAATATGTTGATTTGGTGGAGGTGGAACTTTCTTAAACATATGGTTTTACGCCTAAAGCCATAAGCAAAGGCAATGGTGTGTATGAAGCAGCTGAGGCATACTTGGTAAGTGAATGTATCGCCTCCCCTCCTGATCCGGCATTGCTGCCAACGAGGAAGCTGACCGTTTGGTCAAGCTGGGCACAATTGCGACACCACCAAAGACGCCGCACTCTATCGAGCTATGACTGGTGTGGCTTCATGCCTGGAGCAATACAGTACCGGAAGTCTAAGAGCGATTGAACTTTTTTTTTTCTGCTCTATGACTCTCTCCCCCTCTCTCTCCTCACCTGTAACACTCTACCTGTTTCTCGCTTCGTTACTCTCTCGGTCTCTAGTCTCTCACCCTTACACTCTCCGCTCTCTCTCTCTCTCTGTCTATACTATTTTCTCTATCCACCTCTCTCTCTCATTCGATCTCCTTCTCTCTATCTCCCTCTCTGAGAATTGACATAACTTGACCATCAGTCATTTAGGAAAGCCCCCCCCCACACACACACACACACTACTGTAGGTTATAGTTACACGTCCCCCCCCCCCCTTCAGCCAGGCCACGCTTCGTCGATAACGATTTGTCCCTCCGATGACCAATTTCACGTGAGTTAATCAATCGTGAGCTCAAGCGAAAATCAATCATTTGATTTTTATTTCCCGCCTCTCCTCTTTTAAGCTCTGGCTTTGAGAAAAAAAAATCACGCTTGAGATCGTAGCTTCATGGGTAGTGATTTGTTTAATGAACCGTGTCGCTTGGCCAGACACAACAAGGTAGAACCCGACACACCTTGACGATCTCGACAAAAAAAAACACAAAGTGTACCTTTGACACATCTTTGATGAGATAGTCAATACCTCTGACATAGCTGTGATCTAGACCAAGTAACCCTATGACATATTTATTTAAATTTTCTACCCCTGAAACGGCTATGGCCAAATTTCGATTCACGGTGCCCCCGCTGCGGGGAAGAAGAGAAAACCATGCCTCATATTCTGTTTGACTGCCCCAGACTTGCTGATCTCCGTCTCGACAGGTCTGGGAAACCAAAAATTCTCGACCTGTATGGTGACATGTATGCACTACGCAAGACAGCAGGGTTTCTGTCCAGGGCTTTTGTAAGAGAGGATTTGAACCTCTCAGGCCCTCACTCAAATGGAGTTTGATAATGATGATGATGACCCCTGAAACACCTGTAGGAGTTATGGGCAACAAGCTGAAGGCACCTTGATGAGCAGCACACGATATAATGAACCTCTGATACATTTTTTTTTAAATTTTAATTCCCCTTTCAGAGCTTGCGATCTATGGGGCAGATGATGTAAAGGTCATCTGTTTAAGTGGCCAATGGTTAACGAGGGTGTCATGTTGCCAGCACTACGACCAATCGCCTTTACTTTTCACCAACTAGTGTCAGGTACCCATTAGAGCTGGGTGGACTCAGAGGCGCCCAAGGATCGCGATATTGAAAATCCCAGCCTTCACCAGGATTCGAACTCGGGACCTCCAGCTCGGAAGCCAAGTGTTTTACTGCTTAGCCACCGCGCCTCCTCTGACACACACGTTTCCATCTGGGATTCTATTTGAACCTCATGAGACTGACATTTTATTTTCTGGATTTTCTATTAGTGAATTACCTGTTTATCTGTTTTAATGGTTCATAACTGATATGGTGTTCTACGGCCTGTACAACGACCAACCCTGTTTGCTTATTTTTTTTAATAATCTTGTAAAAGTCTTTAGAGATAAGCTGTTGATGTTTACATAAGAATTTATCTCCCTTCATAAGCTCTACTTTATCTGGTTCTCAAGTTTTGAAGAGAGACATTCTCTTGGCATGCAGAATAATCGTACCAGCTGTCTGAGGATGCGAACACAAGACACTCACTTTGGAAATCAAGTAACTGCTGAATATATCATTACCTTTGATTTGTTTTGTTCTTTCTCTTATTTTTCCTTTTCTTTCTCTCCCAGTTTCTCTCTCTCTCTCTCTGGCCTGTTCTCACTTTTTTTCTTCTCTGAGTCTCTTCTCTTTTTTCACCTTTTCTTCTTATATTTTCTTGTTCTCTTTCGCCTCTTTTTTCTCACTTCCGCTCTCTTTTCCTTAATCTCTCTCTATCTTCTTCCCTCCCTATCTCTCCCACCATCCCTCTTCCTTTCCCTTTCTTTTTATTCCTTCCTCCTCTCACTCACTCCCTCCCTCTCTCTCCCACGCTCTCCACTCTTTCTCTTCCTCCCTTCCCTCTCTCTCCACGATCTCTTTCCTCTTTTATCCCTCTCTCTTCTTCCCTCTCCTCTCCCATCCTTTTCTCTCAACCTACATCTCTCCCTTTCTCTCTTTCTCTCTCACTTTCTCTCTTTCTTTCTCCCTTTCTCTCTTTCTCTCTCCCTTTCTCTCTTTCTCTCTCCCTTTCTCTCTTTCTCTCTCACTTTCTCTCTTTCTCTCTTTCTCTCTCACTTTCTATCTCTCTATTTTCCTGCCTCAGATCCTTTCCTCTCTATATGTCACTCTATTCAAAGAGACTTGAACCCGCACCATTTATGAGCTTATTCGTCTCGCTAAGACATTCACCTTTAATCCACTCTCTATTTTCTGTTTTCACCCTCCATGTCAATACTGCTCTCCGCGTTCTTATGTCATCGAATCCTGGGTCAATCCTGCCAAACACATACACACTCCTCCATGGGCGTAGCCAGGGGGGGGTTCTTGGGGTTCAAACCCCCCCCGAAATGAAATCCCCCCCCTGCGGGGGGGGGGCGGAATTAAGTGACTGATTTTTGCTTTCATTTTGTTTATTTTAGGTGAGATTTTAATACTAAATCATCACTTACCACAGCACAGCCGAGGCAGTTTTGAGTTAAAAACCCTCTACCAGGGGGTTTTGAGTTTAAATCCCCCTACCAGGGGGTTTTGAGATTTTAAAAACCCCTATCAGGGGGTTTTGATTTACAAATCCCTCTACCAGGGGGCTTTGAGTTTAAAACCCCCTACAGGGGGTTTTGAATTTTAAACCCCCTATCTGAGGTTTTTGCAGTTAAATCCCCCTCTTCTATAAAAAAAAACAAAAAAATGCAAACAACAATCCCCAAATTCCAACAGCACAGTTGAGGAAGATTTTGATTTTAAAACCCCATCCAAAATTTACGATAACCCCATCTTCAATACAAAAAAAAAAAAGCAAATTACACACTCAAAATTCTATGAGCGTAGCCAAAGGGGTTTTGAGTTTAACCCCCCCTCCCCTTCCAGTTGGGGTTTGAAGCTAAAAAGTACCTCTTCAATATAAAAAAAAGCAAATTACACACTATAAAATCTATGAGGGTAGCCAAAGGGGTTTTGAGTTTAAATCCCCCTCCTCCAGAGGGCTTTTTCTTTAAAGTTGAAAACCCCTCCAGATGGTTTTGAGTTTAAAATTCCCCTACAGAGCGTTTAGAGTTGAAAACCTCTCTCTTCAATATTATTTTAAAGCAAACTACAATCACCAAATTCTATGATCGTAGCTAAATGGGGTTTTGAATTAAAAACAAAACAAAAAAAAAACCCAGAGATTTTTTAGTTTAAAACCCCTCAACAGATGATTTGACGAAAAAACTTTCCTTTTCGATATAAAATCTAAAGCGAAATACAGGCATGTAATTCCAAGAGCGTAGTCAAGAAAGGTTACAAATTTCTACCAGTGGTTTGGGCTCCATTAATTAAGTGTGAATAGTCTTCTGCCGAAATTGAAAATCATTAAATGTGTCTCAACAAAGATGGCTAAGACAGATTTTAGGAGTCAGTCATAGAGATCGGGTCTAAATCAAAGAAATCATATGCCGAACTGGGAGTCGAATCCTTAGTAAGGTTGTGACAGAGCGTCGCATGAGGTTTTGTGGGACATGTTTTCCGACAAAATGAATTACGCAAAATAAGAGTTGCGGAAACAGCTTGCCGGAAAATGCGCCGAACGGCGCGAGAGGGTCTAAGTCAGTAAGAATAGCACATTAGGTTTTTGAAATAAAACTTTTTAATAGCAAGATAATGCACTGTAGATACCTCAAAATATGCATTTTGTTGGCTTTCAATACCAGAAATAGTGCTCGACGGCGGGGCTTCGCCCCGCGCTGGGGGAGCGCTGCGAACTCCCCCAGACCCCCTTGCTAGCAAGGGCGGGGAGTCTACAATAAACAATAAACGTCTTCCGAAAAAGTCAGAATGTAATAAAGATTAATTATGTACACACACACACATATATATATATATATATATATATATATATATATATATATATATATATATATATATATATATATATATATATATATATATATATATATATATATATATATATACATAATTTTTTCCGCGGGGGTGGGGGGGTGGGGGGGGTGGGGGGTGAACCCCCCCAAAACCCTCCCCGAAAAAAAATCCTGGCTACGCCCATGCACTCCTCCTCATCTTCCCAGAATCCAATAATCACCAATAATCTTTTTAAAATACACTCCACCCCCGTCCCCTCAACATCCTAGCAATCAAAATAATAACAACCCAAAATCCAAGAAGAAAGAAAGAAGAAGAAAGAAACAAACAAAAAACGTCAGTTGGGTTTGTGTCGAGATCAGGTCTTTGCAGGTCACACCAGCACGAGTAAACAGTGGAAAGAAAACAGAACTCCTGAAACCAAGAGAACTGGCCTCTTACCTCCCTTGGAATGCCAAGCTAAGTGACTTCTCTGGATACATATTTTTGTGTGGTCCTGTCATGCGTGATGCTGAAGACATAAGGTTTGGATGTTTGCGCTGCCGAAATGAGCGGCTCGGGACTCGAGCCAACTCAAACATCCCCCATCATTCAAACACCACCACCCCCCAATCATTTAAATACCCCCCCAAAAAAAAAAATCATTCAAACCCCCCCCCCCCCAATCATTCAGGTGAGCTGAACGATTTTAGAGTTAAGAAAAAAAATTATTGGCATCTGCAAGTATGGGGGGTTGATTGCATGTACATTTTAATTGGCAAAAGCATGTATACACCTAGATAAAATGTGAGGATTAATACAATACATCAATATACAAGAAGAAATAGTTAGATTCCCGAATACTGTTCAACCTGTGATATTTAAACCTGCGATATTTAAACCTGTGATATTTAAACCTGTGAGCCTGTGTAACTTCTAAGCGTGTGGCATATGGAACCCATGATTTGTAAACATGTAACCTGTAAACCTATTGTGACATTTCAACCTGTGGTATGTAAACCTGAGGCATGTAAACCTGTGACATGTGAACCTGTGACCTCTAAGCATATGATAAGTGAACCTGTGACCTCTAAGCGTGTGACATGTGGAAATGTGAACCCGTGATCTTTAAAACTGTGACCTGTAGTCAGGTGCAGCGTGAGCCTGTGACAAGTAAACACGTGACCTGTGAACCTATGACCTTTAAACCTGTATGATGTGAGCTTAAACAAGGATGTGTCCTGGCCCCAATCCTCTTTGGAATACTATTTTCATTGCTAATCCACAACGCGTTTGACAAATCCACAGAAGGCATCTATCTCCATTCCAGATTTGATGGCAAACTCCTAAATTATTACCAGACTGAGGGCCAAAAATATCAGAACCACCCTCATAAGATGATGCAGTGGTAGTGGCACACTCACAATAGGAGCTTCAGTCACTAATGTCCCGCTTCTCTCAGGCCTGTAAAGAATATGCCGTAACTATTAGCATGAAGAAAACAAATGTTATGGGACCATCTGCTACAGCACCACCCTCCATCCTCATAGATGATAACAAGCTGGACGCCGTAAATGAATTCTGCAAATCTGGGATCCACAATTCAAGATGACCATAACGCATAGGGAAGGCTGTCTCGACCTTCGCTAGACTCAGATCAAGAGTTTGGGAAATCCAGTGAATCATGGACCATCTACGCAAAGCAAGAGAGAAAACTAAACTCATGCCATTGGCGATGTCTCCGTAGGATTTTGAAAATCACATGGAAAGAAAGAGTGTGCAATACTGAGATCCTTGCGCGAACAGGTATTCCAAGCATCTTGAGCAGGATGGAGGACAATCGCATCCCGAAAGTCATCCTCTACGGACAACTCGCGACTGGCTTAAGAAAAACTGGTCGCCCCCACCTCCGTTACATAGATTTAATAAAACGGGACCACAAATCAGTGAACATCAATACTGACCATTGGGAAGACATAGCTCTAGACCGCACCAGATGGGGAGAGACAGTAACCAAGAAAGCTATGGACAGCGAAAAAGCATGGGCCTCAGCTCTGGAAGAAAAACGTTCAATGCGAAAGATGGCCAGCTCCTCTACCACCGAAGCGAAAGCCACCTTGACATGCAATATATGTGGACGTGAGTGTCTCTCCAAAATAGAGCTCCACAGCCACATGACAAAGTGTGCGAGATGAACCAGAGTCGTCCTACGACTCTAGGAGGCCAAAATATCAATGGGAGCTTGTGAATACTTACTATAATGGGAAGGACCCGTCCTTCGCGGCTATGGCAATCCCGTCAAATTAGCCGACCGCTGGTCAATCTCTATGGGTACGACACGGGTCCTGATTTAAGTATGGGGAGGCCCCAGGAAAGAATTTTTGTGGATGACCCTACACTTTTTCGAAAGTCACTCCTGAATGAAAATACTTATATCAAAAAAGCAAGCTATATTTTAGAAGCTAGAAACAGAATTCTTGTAAATTTAGTCTCCCTTTCCTTTTAACAATATTTAATATGATTTCTGTTATAAAAGGGTATATTTTGTTATTTGGGGGGGGGGGGGGGTAGGGCCCTTGGTAGACGCACTGTCGTAAATCCGGAGCTGTATTGACTTATTCCGAGCATGCTACAAGCGTACACTTCTTAATCACGACATTTTTGCAGCCGTAAAATTGCGAAAAAAAAAATGTTAGAAACATTTTTTTTAAGTTTCTGACCCGTTCAAATTCAGATATATTTTATCTATTTTGTGGTGTGCCCTTTCTTGTGGAGACCCCGGGGCTGTCGCTCCTCTTGCCCTCTCTTAAATCCGGCCCTGGTAGATCTACTGATTCTACAGTTCTAAAGATAAACATGACCAGATCTGCCGTGTATCTCTGAGATGCCATAAGAAATCTTGAGAGGTGTTGATCTTCCCAGTAACAGCTTTGCCTTCTGACGTAACGCGGGTAACAAAATTAAATTATAACCATCCAAAACACACAGCCCCCACCCCCGCACACTCAGTATTCTTTAGTGAAGGAAAACAAAAATGCTCAGTGTTTTTTATTTGTGTTTTTTTTTGTTTTGTTTTGTTTTTGACATTTTCCAAAGAACACTACGTTTGGCTACGCCTTGATCAAACTTCTATACCAGCTCGAAGTTTTAACAATTAAGAAAGCCCATATTCTATCTGATAGTCTAGTCGTCTGACCAACATCTGATCAGATAAGTCTTCCATGACACGACCGCGGCTGGGTCATTTTCAAGGCTAGCGCATGCGCGATTGAATATTCACCTCTCCCCTCCCCCCTCCATTCTTTTTAAGTCGAAGTTCCATATCCGGCCCTAGCGCAGTCAGTCCCTTCACGCAGCCGGAAGTGCATTATCCCCTAGAAACGTGTCATAAAAAGCAATAGGGAGCGGGGAACAAGGATAATCAATTTAGCTTAGCGTCATTCGTTCACTTTTAACTCTGCCATCTTGGCACAAGGTGGACAACTCTACCATCTTAGCACAAGGTAGACAACTAAAGCAGAAAAATCATACTGGAAAAAAATTGTGAAAAAAATTTAAAAGCTGAAAAAAAAAGTTTTTTAGTCAATAAAGCTGGACTCCTGCCGAGAAGTCCATTTGGTTACTTGGTTTTCCTTATGTTTTATTATCACAGAGGCGGCTGTAGCAGGGCCTCGAATGTACGATTGGCTGATGATGACAAAAGATTATTTTTATCTCGGGGTCCCCCTAAGGCTATGGGCCTGGTGTGATTGCCCCACTCGCTTCCTTCTAAGTCCGCCCCTGATCGAGATCATTCATAACAGAGGGCCTCAACACTGACCTGCAACTTCACAACCTGTGGGCACTTTAGACCAATAGCTCTATGCCACGTCACAGGTCTGTACGGCGTGGCAACGAGCTATTGGTCTAAATTGCCCACAGGTTGTGACGTTGCATGTCAGTGTTAAGGCCTTTTACAACGATTGATCTCGCTCTGATTATCAGCATTTTAGTCCCAAACATTTATTGCTAACTCTGACATGGTTAGTATCGATACTGCAGACTAAAAATTTAAAAAAACATAGATCTGGGTGTTTTATTAATGAAATGCTATCTGACGCTATCATGGAATTGTCAAGTTGACAATGTGTTAGTTTTTTTTTTTATATAAATCAAAGTAACATGGCTTGAAGGCTCGTGATAAGTACATTATGCATTCAGTGCAGTATTTAGCCTTGAAAAGGCAATAAGCTATTTGATATATGGTGCCCTTTATAAGTCCAGATATGTTATGTCAGTGCTAAATATTTCTTGTGGGCGCCAAGCCTATAGGTGCATCCGGCCCGTGTGTATATTAATAAAAAAATTAACATACTTCTAAAATACTATTGAACCTTAGTTTGTAATGCTGATCTCCTCATTAGAGATGTGAAAAGGGATCGCCATGCTGATTGGGCACCACGACGAACTTCCTACCATTGTAATTTAAGACTGTACGGCCATATCAGGAAATCCTCGGGGCTCAGACCTTACTGCAGGCCCTAACAGGAGATCACTGAAGTTCAGACCTTACTGCAGGCCCTAACAGGAGATCACTGAAGTTCAGACCTTACTGCAGGCCCTAACAGGAGATCACTGAAGTTCAGACCTTACTGCAGGCCCTAACAGGAGATCACTGAAGTTCAGACCTTACTGCAGGCCCTAACAGGAGATCACTGAAGTTCAGACCTTACTGCAGGCCCTAACAGGAGATCACTGAAGTTCAGACCTTACTGCAGGCCCTAACAGGAGATCACTGAAGTTCAGACCTTACTGCAGGTCATATCAGAAGATCCTCGTGGCTCAGTCTTTACTGCAGGCCTTATTACCAGAGAAAAAATAGAGACGATAAAGTGCCACTGGAGCATAGATCGGGTTGCCTGAATCAGCCAGGAAAAACCAGTGACTTAGCAGATTTTAAGTTTCTCAATAGCCAGATCAATACGAACTGAACGTAATCTTCTCGTTTGAATGTTCGTTTTGATCAAATTTAGACGCCAAGGTATTAAAATAAAAACAACTTAATATCAGAAGATCCTGCAAAAAACAGTTCCAGGTAAAAGAAGGAGAAGCAAACCAAAAAGCTTAGAAGTGATGGGAAGACAACATCATGAAATGGACGGCCTATCAATGCAAGAGACTCCAACCCCGATAAAAGACGGAGAACAGTGGAGAGAAATGGTCGACAGATCATGTGTGTTGCCCCAACGGTCCAAAAGACCAACGGACAGGTGAAGGGAAAGGTGAAGGTTATTTTATGAGCGTTAGCTTTTTTTCTGGCAAAGGTCTTTCAGTAAGATTATTATTGTGAATTATGATTTATGAATTCATTTGTCGTTTTTATGTTTACATGTGCTTGTAACTCGTCCGTGAGAATGTGTTTATAAAATGTCAAGATGTGTGTCGTGTAGTCATTTTGTGTATTAAAGTCATACTATACGGACATTGTTTTTTGACTCTTTATTATTATTATTACAGTCATACTCTGTAAGTCCAGCTTGCTTTAGCGATGTCCGCTTTACAAAATTAGTCATGCATCATCTCTAGTAGTAAACCAGTTCCGCTGTAACTTACTGCGCCATCAAATTAGTGTAAGATAACTTAGTGCGACATCAAATTAGTGTAAGATAACTTATTGCATCATCAAATTAGTGTAAGATAACTTATTGCATCATCAAATTAGTGTAAGATAACTTATTGCATCATCAAATTAGTGTAAGATAACTTATTGCATCATCAAATTAGTGTAAGATAACTTAGTGCGACATCAAATTGGTGTAAGATAACTTATTGCATCATCAAATCAGTGTAAGATAACTTAGTGCGACATCAAATTAGTGTAAGATAACTTATTGCATCATCAAATTAGTGTAAGATAACTTATTGCATCATCAAATTAGTGTAAGATAACTTATTGCATCATCAAATTAGTGTAAGATAACTTAGTGCATCATCAAATTAGTGTAAGATAACTTATTGCATCATCAAATTAGTGTAAGATAACTTAGTGCGACATCAAATTAGTGTAAGATAACTTATTGCATCATCAAATTAGTGTAAGATAACTTATTGCATCATCAAATTAGTGTAAGATAACTTATTGCATCATCAAATTGGTGTAAGATAACTTATTGCATCATCAAATTAGTGTAAGATAACTTAGTGCGACATCAAATTAGTGTAAGATAACTTATTGCATCATCAAATTAGTGTAAGATAACTTATTGCATCATCAAATTGGTGTAAGATAACTTATTGCGTCATTAAATTGGTGTAAGATAACTTATTGCATCATCAAATTGGTGCAAGATAACGTATTGCGTCATTAAATTGGTGCACGATAACTTTTTGCATCATTAAACTGGTGCAAAATAACTTATTGCGTCATCAAATTGGTGCAAGAAAACTTACTGCGTCATCAAATTAGTGCACGATTTTGCATCATCAAATCGTGGTTCCGTTTAAAGTTTCTTTACGAGTTACCGTAGCACTTAATTCAGAAAAAAAAAAAAATGGCCTGAGCACTGACCTGCAACGTCACAACCTGTAGGCAGTTTAGAGTTTTAGACCAATAGATCGTTACTACGTCGTAACCACGGGTGGTGTATTAAGTGTATTAAGCCTCACATACTAATGTCCCCTAATGTATTTTCCACTACTATTTTAGCTGCTAAATGATAGTTGAAGGAGTGACATTGCATCTGGGTATTAGCTGCTTGGGTGTTTTAAATCTAATTAGTATATTATTAATTTTGTTTATGTTACCAATTGCCTCCCTTTCTATTTCTCCCTTTTATTTTATTTCTTTCCCTCCCACCAAGACTGAGACTGCTCTAAGTGGTACCACGACTTTTAACAGGTTGATTTGAAGTTAGTCATCGCACTAAACCAACTGACCTCAGGCTATAGATTTCTAAGCACTTGGTCAATCAGTCGTGTTTAATTAACAGGGTCTCGGCACTTGACATGCACTCGTTCACCTTTGAATGCCAACTTTTTTTTTCAACCTTTATTTTTTTTGTCTCTACCGAGAACAGTTCCCTTTGGATTTCGATGTAATATCCTGGGAATATTATGTTAGTATTGGGCAATGTACAGATGTCTGTTACATTCACTGATGTATTTTTTTACATCCATAGATTTATGTTGTCCATTCATAGATTTATGTTACATCCATAGATTTATATTTTATTCAATTATTATCTTTAATTCAAAGATTTATTGATTAATTTTTTACATTCATAAATTTGTGTTGCATTTGCATCTATAGATTAATGTATTCATTCATTCATGGAGTTATCTGACCCTTGAATCTTATGTCCACTGGTCACACTTGGGAGGACGTAAAGGTTCCAGTGGATAAGAGAATGGAGGAAATGTTAATGACTGCCCCAGGCTGACATACGTTAAGATCCAAGGATGTACACCACTGATTTAAACCTCAGGTCAACACAACAGGTTTAAACCACAGAGCTACACAACAGGTCTAAACCACTGGTCTAAACCACAGATCAACACAACAGGTTTAAACCACAGAGCTACACAACAGGTCTAAACCACTGGTCTAAACCACAGATCAACACAACAGGTTTAAACCACAGAGCTACACAACAGGTCTAAACCACTGGTCTAAACCACAGATCAACACAACAGGTTTAAACCACAGAGCTACACAACAGGTCTAAACCACTGGTCTAAACCACAGATCAACACAACAGGTTTAAACCACAGAGCTACACAACAGGTCTAAACCACTGGTCTAAACCACAGATCTACACAGTAGATCTCTCTGTGGCATTTTATGTCTTGAGAGACGATCTTTTCCCTTTGCAACTTCTTGTGTGACTAAAGAGGCCAATCCTTGATGCACAGCTGCGATCGCAGGTTGGGCATATGTGATCACCATGCGCCGTTGCATTTTCACCCTTCTTTCTGCTTCTGTAGTTTATGGCATCTGCAATCCGAGGCCCTTCCTTTATGCTCTCTCTCTATGTAGATCTATCCAGTGCTACTTTTTCACAGCTGCTAGTGTCGATTTTGAAGAGCTTCATGTCGCGTAAACATACATCAATGATCTACACCACAGGTCTAAACCACAGATTTCCAACATCCCAGATCTACATTACAGATCTACACCACAGATCTACATCAAAGATCTACACCACAGATCTACATCACAGATCTACACCACAGATCTACATCAAAGATCTACATTACAGATCTACATTACAGATCTACACCACAGATCTACATCACAGATCTACACCACAGATCTACATCAAAGATCTACACCACAGATCTACCCATCAGATCTACACCACAGATCTACATCAAAGATCTACACCACAGATCTACATCACAGATCTACACCACAGATCTACCCAGCAGATCTACATCACAGATCTACCCATCAGATCTACACCACAGATCTACATCAAAGATCTACACCACAGATCTACATCACAGATCTACACCACAGATCTACCCAGCAGATCTACATCACAGATCTACATTAGAGATCAATATCACATATATACTACATCACAGATCTACATCACAGATCTACATTAAAGATCTAAATAAGAAATCTACATCACAGACCTACATCACAGATCTACATTAGAGATCAATATCACAGATCTACATCACAGATCTACATCACAGATCTATATTATAAATCTACATCACAGATCTATATTACAGATTTACATCAAAAATCCACATTACAGATTTACATCACAGATGTACATCACAGATCTACATTAGAAATCTACATCACAGATCTATATTACAGATTTACATCAAAAATCCTCATTACAGATTTACATCACAGATGTACATCACAGATCAACATTAGAGATCTACATCACAGATCAACATTAGAGATCTACATCACAGATCTACATCACAGATCTACATTAGAGATCAATATCACATATATACTACACCACAGATCTACATTAAAGATCTAAATTAAAAATCTACATCACAGATCTACATTAGAAATTACATCACAGATCTACATCACAGATCTACATCACAGATCTACATCACAGATCTACATTACAAATCTACATCACAGATCTACATCACAAATCTACATCACAGATCTACATCACAAATCTACATCACAGATCTACATCACAAATCTACATCACAGATCTACATCACAAATCTACATCACAGATCTACATCACAAATCTACATCCCAGATCTACATTACAGATCTACATTACAGATCTACACCACAGATCTACATCAAAGATCTACACCACAGATCTACATCACAGATCTACACCACAGATCTACCCATCAGATCTACACCACAGATCTACATCAAAGATCTACACCACAGATCTACATCACAGATCTACACCACAGATCTACCCAGCAGATCTACATCACAGATCTACATTAGAGATCAATATCACATATATACTACATCACAGACCTACATCACAGATCTACATTAGAGATCAATATCACAGATCTACATCACAGATCTACATCACAGATCTATATTATAGATCTACATCACAGATCTATATTACAGATTTACATCAAAAAATCCACATTACAGATTTACATCACAGATGTACATCACAGATCTACATTAGAAATCTACATCACAGATCTATATTACAGATTTACATCAAAAATCCTCATTACAGATTTACATCACAGATGTACATCACAGATCAACATTAGAGATCTACATCACAGATCTACATCACAGATCTACATCACAGATCAACATTAGAGATCTACATCACAGATCTACATTACAGATCTACATCACAGATCAACATTAGAGATCTACATCACAGATCTACATTACAGATCTACATCACAGATCTACACCACAGATCTACATCACAGATCTACATCACAGATCTACATCACAGATCAACATTAGAGATCTACATCACAGATCTACATCACAGATCTACATCACAGATCAACATTAGAGATCTACATCACAGATCTACATTACAGATCTACATCACAGATCAACATTAGAGATCTACATCACAGATCTACATTACAGATCTACATCACAGATCTACATCACAGATCTACATCACAAATCTACATCACAGATCTATATTACAGATTTACATCAAAAATCCACATTACAGATTTACATCACAGATGTACATCACAGATCTACATTAGAAATCTACATCACAGATCTATATTACAGATTTACATCAAAAATCCTCATTACAGATTTACATCACAGATGTACATCACAGATCAACATTAGAGATCTACATCACAGATCAACATTAGAGATCTACATCACAGATCTACATCACAGATCTACATTACAGATCTACATCACAGATCAACATTAGAGATCTACATCACAGATCTACATCACAGATCTACATTAGAGATCAATATCACATATATACTACACCACAGATCTACATTAAAGATCTAAATTAAAAATCTACATCACAGATCTACATTAGAGATTTACATCACAGATCTACATCACAGATCTACATCACAGATCTACATCACAAATCTACATCACAGATCTACATCACAAATCTACATCACAGATCTACATCACAAATCTACATCACAGATCTACATCACAAATCTACATCACAGATCTACATCACAAATCTACATCACAGATCTACATCACAAATCTACATCACAGATCTACACCACAAATCTACATCACAGATCTACATCACAAATCTACATCCCAGATCTACATTACAGATCTACATTACAGATCTACACCACAGATCTACATCAAAGATCTACACCACAGATCTACATCACAGATCTACACCACAGATCTACCCATCAGATCTACACCACAGATCTACATCAAAGATCTACACCACAGATCTACATCACAGATCTACACCACAGATCTACCCAGCAGATCTACATCACAGATCTACATTAGAGATCAATATCACATATATACTACATCACAGATCTACATCACAGATCTACATTAAAGATCTAAATAAGAAATCTACATCACAGACCTACATCACAGATCTACATTAGAGATCAATATCACAGATCTACATCACAGATCTACATCACAGATCTATATTATAGATCTACATCACAGATCTATATTACAGATTTACATCAAAAATCCACATTACAGATTTACATCACAGATGTACATCACAGATCTACATTAGAAATCTACATCACAGATCTATATTACAGATTTACATCAAAAATCCTCATTACAGATTTACATCACAGATGTACATCACAGATCTACATCACAGATCAACATTAGAGATCTACATCACAGATCTACATCACAGATCAACATTAGAGATCTACATCACAGATCTACATTACAGATCTACATCACAGATCAACATTAGAGATCTACATCACAGATCAACATTAGAGATCTACATCACAGATCTACATTACAGATCTACATCACAGATCTACACCACAGATCTACATCACAGATCTACATCACAGATCTACATCACAGATCAACATTAGAGATCTACATCACAGATCTACATCACAGATCTACATCACAGATCAACATTAGAGATCTACATCACAGATCTACATTACAGATCTACATCACAGATCTACACCACAGATCTACATCACAGATCTACATCACAGATCTACATCACAGATCAACATTAGAGATCTACATCACAGATCTACATCACAGATCAACATTAGAGATCTACATCACAGATCTACATTACAGATCTACATCACAGATCTACATTAGAGATCTACATCACAGATCTACATCACAGATCTACATTAGAGATCTACATCACAGATCTACATTACAGATCTACCCAGCAGATCTACATCACAGATCTACATTAGAGATCAATATCACATATATACTACACCACAGATCTACATTAAAGATCTAAATTAAAAATCTACATCACAGATCTACATCACAGATCTACATCACAGATCTACATCACAAATCTACATCACAGATCTACATCACAAATCTACATCACAGATCTACATCACAAATCTACATCACAGATCTACATCACAAATCTACATCACAGATCTACATCACAAATCTACATCACAGATCTACATCACAAATCTACATCACAGATCTACATCACAAATATACATCACAGATCTACATCACAGATCTACATCACAAATCTACATCACAGATCTACATCACAAATCTACATCACGGATCTACATCACAGATCTATATTATAGATCTACATTAGAAATCTACATCACAGATCTATATTACAGATTTACATCACAGATGTACATCGCAGATCAACATTAGAGATCTACATCACAGATCTACATCACAGATCTACATCACAGGTCTAAACCATAGATCTGCATCACAGATCTACATCACAGGTCTAAACCATAGATCTGCACAGCTGATTCTCAACTTTCCTAACCTTCTGTGAATAATTTTATATTTGTTTTAAAATCTTTTTGAAGTTATAAACCCGTGAATAAATTTAGTCACAGTATATAAATCTGTAGCTTAGTGATAAAGATCCAAATTTGGTAACAGTAGGAAACTAGATCTAATTAGAGATATAAAGTTCCCCTTTCAGACCAGATGATATATAGGGCAGAGGATATAAAGGTCATTGGTTAACGAGGGTGTCATGCGGACAACACAATGACCAACCGCCTTTACTTTTCCCAAAATAGCACCAAGGACCCATTAGAGCTTGGTGAACTCAGAGGAACCGAAAATAAAAAATCCCAGTCTTCACCAGGATTCGAACTCGGGTCGGGACCCCTTGTTCGGAAAAAAAGTTCCCCTTTCAGACCTTGTGTTCTTTGATTTAAAGGTCATCTGTTTCTGTGGCTTACGGTTAACGAGGGTGTCATGTGGCCAGCACAACGACCAACCGCCTTTACTTTTCCCCAATTAATGACAGGTATCCTTTAGAGATTGGTGGACTCAGAGGCGCCCGAAGATCCCGAAATTAAAAATCCCAGTCTTCACCAGGATTCGAACCCGGTACCCCGGTTCGGAAGCCAAACTCGTTGCCACTGAGCCACCGCGCCTTGAATTAGAAATGTGGTATAGAACATTTGTGTTTGATCCAGATAATGATTTGTACTTAAGTCGGTGATCCTAATATTCCAGAACGTATATTTGTTCATTTAGCATTTTATTAAATACCAGCCGGACATTACCCGTGGCATGCAGGCATTTAGTTTGTGTATTACTAATCAAGTATATTGGATTTATATATATGTTAAACTTAACTAATGTTCCTTTCAAGTTTTTCTCTTTCGCTACGAAAATAAAAGTAGTTTTGCGAAAACGGGTTTATTCGTTAAGCCAGTACATTCGTATCTATTAAAAACGAAGGTAGCGCGAGAGGAATGAAATAAAAAGTACAATTAAAACGGGTTTACCAGATTTGTTAAATAAATATGGTTATATAGTACGTCAGGACGGCTAAATTCGCAGATATAAGGAACGAATTTATGTAAAAAAAAACAACTTTTGAAACACAAATTTGAAAGTTAATTTTATGAATAATGAAATCAATACACTATATTTTGTATTTTCATGTGTCAAAGTCATATGGCCAGCACAACGACCAACCGATTTACTTTCCCCAACTAATGTAAATGTGCAACTAATGTAAAGTGCGCATTAGGGTTGGGTAGACTCGGGGCGCTCTTAACATCCCAAAATTAAAATCCCAGTCTTCACTGAGATTCGAACCTGGGATCACTCGGTTCGGAAGTTAAACGCATAACCATCCAACCAGCCACCCAACCGGGCAGGGTTTAGGTAGGTTCCACACATGAAGAGTTTGCCAGCCAAAAAGAGGAATTGTAAAAAAAAAAATATGACCTTCGACCTTAACTTGTGTTTAAAGTTTCGCTTCCTTCACTCCAAGTCTGGGTCTTCGGAAGAAGTGAAAGCGGAATGGCAATGGTACAAAGAATATGATTGGTCAAACCTCAAAGGGATTCCAACGGGGCCCTGGCTATTAAGGTCCCAATTCCAATGCAATCTCTTGCGATCCCCGACAACTCTATCCATTTTCCATTACGTCAAATTCAAGTGGCTATTGTATCTCCCCCCCCCCCTCCCGGGCGCATTAAGAAAGATCCACCCCACTCCGGGAGTATTTTAATGATTTCTCTGTACTGTTATAACCTCCGGGGTGGGGGGGGGGCATAGTTCTGAAGTGCAAAAGGAAGGAGAGACAATGAGTTGGGGGGGGGAGGGGGGGGGGGGCTCAATTTGGGAATGATTTGGTGGGGGTCTCAGTATTGCGCTGCGGAACAAAAGACGAGGAGACCACATTGGTGACTTCACTTCGACTGACCTTGGCATTGACCTTGCGTAACAGTGCAGCAGCATGTGCTAGCGGAAGTATGTGCGATGCTGGAAAAAGATTGACACACACACGCAGACACACACACGCAGACACACACACGCAGACACACACACGCAGACACACACACGCAGACACACACACGCAGACACACCATAGCATTTTTTCCCCCTTGTTCGTTAACGTGAAGGCGTAACGTCTGACTTTTGGTTATCCGACTATGTTGTGGGCTGACTGCGGGCTACGCCTTTGGCTTCCCTGGTACAAACTGGACCCTTTAGAAACTGATTTATTGAGACGATACGCTTGAGTCAGATTTGATGATATTTGTTTGACTGCATGATAACAAACATGTCTTAATGTTACTATGTGTTTTTGATGCTATAAATTTCTAAATCTTTCTACATAGCAAAGTACGAATTCTCAAATACTATCGTGATGCCAGAGATACTAGTTCAAAGTATAATCTCAAAACTAAAATCTTTAAAATAAATACAAAGCTTTAATTTTGGAACTATAAATTGCTTCAATAATATACACACTACAATCTACATAAATATACAATCTATATACAGTTTAAACAAGAAGAAGAAGTAAGGGAAAGATCACTCTCTTATTTGTGCTGATAGTCCAAGAAAAAACAAGAGGGGGGGGGGGGGGAGAACACCTTGAATTAGCGCGGGTCCCATGAAAGTGCGGATCCTTCGGTCGCATAGGTTGCAGTGGCCTAAGACCAGTACTGCAAAATAGCGGCGTATACTACGCAGCCGGTCTACTAGTACAATTTAATTTAAATTCTTTTACTCCAGTCGTCCATCTCCCCCACAACAGAATATATTTGTACTTTAAGTACTACCTTTTTCCCTTTTCTTGTAACGTTCAAAACTATTTTTAGAGCTTATGGAAAAACTGTCCTCGTTATAAATAAACTTGTCATTACTTGTCAACAACATACAACCATAACCTTGCGCTGCAATCTAAAAATAAACTTAATGCAACAGCTGCTTTATGTTACGTGACCTTTATGTTGTGATCAAACTTGCTGGCTCTCTCTCTCTCTCTCTCGGTACTGGTATTCCTTTTTGACTCTCTCTATCTTTCTCTTTCTCATCTCAATATCAATCTCTGTCTATTAGTCTGCCTGTTTATCTCTCTCTCTGTCTCATTCTCTCGGTATCAATCTCTGTGTCTCTGTCAGCTTCTCTCTCTCTCTCTCTCATTCTCTCTCTCTCTCTGTCTAATTCTCTTGGTATCAATCTCTGTGTCTCTCTGAAAAGTCTGTATCTCTCTCTGTTTGTCTCTCTCTCTCTCTCTCTGTCTCTCTTTATATATGTCTCTTTTTCAGTCTCTCTTTATATATGTCTCTTTTTCAGTCTCTCTTTTTCTCTTTATTTCCCGCTCTGTCTGTCCATAAGTGTTTGCCTTTGTCTGTATGTCTACATCTTTCTGTGTTCTTTTCTTGCTGTGTGTGTTTCTCTCTTTTCTCCATCCATTGTTAGTTCTCCCCACCATTTTCAGAAATAAAAATAATAAATAAAACATATTTTCCCATTTTTACCTCCCCTTGTCGTCTGCTAACTTAATAAATAAAATGTGTTTAGTTTTCCTCCACAGCGAGACCTGCCTCCTCCTATCGGCTGATCGTTTTGTCTCAAATAATCGAATGTCCTGAACGATATATAATATTTAGAATTATCATTATCATAATGACCATCATATCATCATAAATTTCATTCTCTCTCTCTCTCTCTCTCTCTTTCACACACACACACACAAAACATTTTCTCGATTACAAACACTCTTTTTTTTCAATCACAAACTCACACACTCTATTTTTTGTGTGTGCTCATTTTATTAATTGTAAAACCATTGATCAGGTTTATGATCTATAATTCAATGTTTCCCAAACTGTGTTCCGCGAGCCCTCAATAATTAACTAGTAGGCCACCACGTGAAGTAATCTCTCTACAAAAAGAATCAAAGTGTTCCGCTAAATACTCAGAATGTGCGAAGTGTTCCGTTAAAGAAATAGTTTTGGAAACACTGATCTATATCTTTATCTTTTTAAATTAAGTTTTTAATTCTTAAAATGTTTGACACACATTTTTTTTTTGAATTTGTAACCGGTTAAACAAAATGGCAGGAGAGGTAGAAATTGTTTTTACTGACGTATCGTCAGTTTCTCGTGAGAACGCAATTATAACTTTTGATCTTATATTCAGCTGCAGGGCCGGTCCTAACGATTGATGGGCCCTACGCAAAACGGATTGCGCGGGGGCCCAGTCATGGTAGGTATTAGCATAACGTCAAACTTAAGATATTTGTATTTGAAAATACATTCGTTATGCATAAAAAAAAATTATAAAATGAAAGCTGGCAATGCCGTTTTTTAACACGCGTAGGGTTGGCACCCCAAAATGACAATTTTGTCTTTATTTCAGGAGATTTTTATGAGTTTCTTGGAGATTTTAATAATTTCAGTAGATTTCCAGGACTTCTTGATATATTTTGTAATTCCAGGAGATTTCCAGGAAACACTGAAAAATCAGGAGGCCGCGGAAACCCTGTTATTATATATAAGTTATAATGGTTTTATTTAATAATTTACACCTAGAATTAGCGGGGGCCCACTGCGACCGCATAGGTTGCAGTGGCCTAAGTCCGGCCCTGTTCAGCTGTCTAGATTTTTTTTACTCTTCATGAAACCCATCTTAAAACCCAGCTAGATTTCCATTCTGACTTCCTAAAAACCCGGTTAGGTAACAGCCTAGACTAGCCCTAGACTTCCATTCTGACTTCCTAAAAACCCGGTTAGGTCTAGACAGCCAAGACGTCCATTCTGACTTCGTTATAAGCAGTTTGCAGACACAATCAGAGGATAACTGATTACCCAGAAAATTAGATGTCCTGGAGAGACTGTTATACTCTTACACAGACCTATATCTCTGCATGTTTAGTGTTGCTGATGAAAACAGAATCGAACGAGTTGAACAAGACACAAAGGACGGATGAGCCAAGATCGACGATTGAAATAAGAGCCTTGCTTGAAGACGTTCTCGTTGCATTAAATATACACATTGCTTCTTAGGTATGTAAAATAACTGCAACAATGGAATCAGGGCCTGTCCTACAGATTGCGGGGCCCTATGCGAAACGGATTGCGCGGGGCCCCAGTCTGGGTAGGGATAAGGATAATAAGTGAAAATTAAGATTTTGTATTAGAAAATAAATTCGTCTTTACATTTTATTCGTTCTTTACTAATACAAAATCACGGTCGCATTAACTTTACGAGCCATGCCATCTACAGTAGATAGTAGTTCTCAAACAAAAGTCGATAAACATTCAGATCTTTCTTTTAGATTTACTATCGACAACAAAATTATAGCTTTTGATTTTTTGTAAGAGATGGAGATAGATTTAGATCTATATTTATATGCAAGTGACTATTATAGTAAATTAAGTATTTGAATTTTATGTTTTGGCTAAAATGTGACTTATAGTTACATTTTTATTAAATGAAAGCTGAGAATGCCTTTTTTTCCATCGCGAGTAGAATTGGCGTTTTTCATATTGAATGACACCCCGAAATGACAATTTGTCTGTTTTTTTAAGAGATTCGCATGAGTTTTCAGAAGATTTTGAATAATTTCATGAGATTTTCATGACTTTTTTTTTTATATTTAGCAATTTTAGGGGAATTCCAGGAACCCTTTCATAATAAGTTGAAATGGTTTAATTTAATAATTTTCACCTAGACTTCGCGCGGGGTCTATGAAAGTGCGGGGCCCACTGCGGCCGCATAGGTTGCTGTGGCTTAAGACCGGCCCTGAATGGAATCGTATGGTTAATACCTCTTAGTATATTCAGAACTATGTCCGATGACCTAAATTCCACCGGAAGTAGCTGGAGCTACTTGTTTAGGTAACAAAAAATTACAGAGAGCCTTTTTACGAACTAAAACAGTTTTAATTCATCTTTAACTTGAAGCCATGAAAAGATTGAACAAAAAAACTATTGAAACTGCCTGGTCGTGCGGTTTGCGCGCTTTACTGTCGTTCGAACTTATCGATAGTCCCGGGTTCAAACCCAGCCCGCCCCCATCTCCTGTTGTCCTGCGGGAGGTTTGGATTAGGAAGTAAATTATATTCAACTCTGAAGGAACATCCGAAACATGTAAATCATTTTACCACAAACAAAATAAGTTAATTTCAATAGTAGATTCACAAAAGTAGGCTGGACTTTAATTACTTGACTTTATTTACTTGACTTTATTTACTTCACTTTAATTACTTGACTTTATTTACTGGACTTTATTTACTTCACTTTAATTACTTGACTTTATTTACTTGACTTTATTTACTTCACTTTAATTACTTGACTTTATTTACTTGACTTTATTTACTTCACTTTAATTACTTGACTTTATTTACTTGACTTTATTTACCTCACTTTAATTACTTGACTTTATTTACTTCACTTTACTTCACTTTATTTACTTCACTTTATTTATTTCACTTTATTTACTTCACTTTATTTACTTGACTTTATTTACTTCACTTTATTTACTTCACTTTAATTACTTGACTTTATTTACTTGACTTTATTTACCTCACTTTATTTACTTGACTTTGTTTACTTGACTTTATTTACTTCACTTTATTTACTTCACTTTATTTACTTGACTTTATTTACTTGACTTTAATTACTTGACTTTATTTACCTCACTTTAATTACTTGACTTTATTTACTTCACTTTATTTACTTGACTTTATTTACTTCACTTTATTTACTTGACTTTATTTACTTCACTTTATTTACTTGACTTTAATTACTTGACTTTATTTACTTCACTTTATTTACTTGACTTTATTTACTTCACTTTATTTACTTGACTTTATTTACTTGACTTTATTTACTTGACTTTATTTACTTGACTTTATTTACTTGACTTTATTTACTTGACTTTATTTACTTCACTTTATTTACTTGACTTTATTTACTTCACTTTATTTACTTCACTTTATTTACTTGACTTTATTTACTTCACTTTAATTACTTGACTTTATTTACTTCACTTTATTAGATGCAATTAATGGAAGAGAAAGAGTTAAATTGAAACCAAAAAAATTGTTAAACAATATTCTGTCCATCTCTCTTTCTGCGTCTTTAAGTCTCTCTCTCTCTCTCGGAGACTGTCTCTCACTGTCTCTTTCTTTCGCTCTGTTTTTTTTTCCTGTCTTTTATCTCTTTCTGTTTCGTTCTGTCTGCCTGTCTCTCTCTGTATGTTTGTTTATACATCACCAGGTAACATATGTCATTTCACATATTGATACAGGTTGTGTAATTTCTGTACAAAAGTAGACCCGCTTTGCCTTTCCCCGAGATTTCTAGAGTCGACTCCTTATCATTGACCATAAGACTAAATCAATGTCACACTAAGGCGATCAAGGGGGAAGCTAATCTGCCTGTTCTCTTTCTCGAAATGTGTCCGTAATGGTGGACCACCAGTGACTGTCCAAGGGAAGCGGCGACTAACTCCAACCACAGAGTTGATCGAATCGACAAGGCAAACAACTAAGTAACTTCCGTTAACCGGGTTATCTTCTCTTCCATGACGTCAGTGCACGCCCCCCCCCCCCCCTCTATCTTTGCCTCTCATTTTCCCCTCCCCCTCGCCCCTTTCCCCTCACTATCTTTCAGCTTCCCTTACTCTAAATTCTAAAAGAAAAAAAAAAATCACACATGACAAGACACAAAGAGTTGTAGAAAGAGTTGATTGCCCTTGGATACTATCTCGCGTTTCATTGGTCAGATCTGCATGTTGTTTTAAAGGGACATAATTAAAAAAAAAAGAAAATTTGACCTTCGGTCACAATAACCACCGATGAGCGATCAATGTCTTTATTTCATAAACACTTGTTATGCCCAGACGAAGGCGGCGAACATGTCCACGCGGTCTTTAAGAATAATTAAGGTATCTTTACCTGGATTTGAAAATTTGAACTAAGGAGCTTCACCCTGTTAAATGATCTATAAGGTCAGTATTGGTCAATAAAAACATTCCTTAAATTCATTATGCATTCTGAAGTTACGGTTACATGAGTATCCACTATATTTATGAAGATTTCATTTATTATTAAATTCACTAAATTGGAAACCTTGGAGAGGCACCCACTCAGAACAAAAATCCACAAAACGGGCACAAAAAACCGTCTCAAAAGGACCAATTTCATACAGGAATCTCTAAACCTAAAAAAGAAACACCAACTTGAAAAAATTGCTCTGGAATCCTCGATACACTATAATGAATCTCCACCCTGGGACGAAAGCCCTCTTCCTACTATAAGGGACCATATTGAAAACATAAAAAGAAAATCTGATTACAGACCAACAAAGCTCAAGGAAATAGTGAACTGTTTTCTACTTACCAATTACCCTAGCAATCAGTGGATCAGAGTTTACACGGATGGCTCATCCCATAAAGCCACCACAAATGGAGGAGCTGGAATACTTATCGAATGGCCAGATGGAGGAAAACTAGAAAAATCCATTGCAACTGGAGAGCTCTCTGACAGTAACAGAGCAGAAAGGGAAGCACTAGCACTAGCTGCTACCATGCTAGCAAATCATCCAAGTTCCCCTCACAGTCAGATTGTCTTTCTAACAGACGCGAAAACAACCCTCCAAAGCTTGCAAAACTCTGATTCCCCTTATATTAAAAGCCTCAGAACAGTACTTACAAATCTCAACAGCAACAGCAAAAAAACTGTTATTCAATGGATACCAGCTCACATACAACTAGCAGGAAATGAGAAGGCTGACACACTCGCCAAGAGTGGGAGAACAAACTCACAAGTAAACTCTGCACTCTATCCAGAAGAAATGAAGAAATTAATTGTAGATAAAATAAATGAGAAATGGACGAGCTCCCATCCAAATCACAAGAAAGATGACGCTTACTATAAGCTATCCCGACAAGACCAACGTCTAATCTTTCGACCCAGGACCGGACACAACAGAATGCGACAACACATGTTCCGGAAGCTCAAAATTGGAACCAGTGAAATCTGCCCATGTGGAGTATCACCAGAAAATGCCGACCACGTCCTCCAAAACTGCTCTCTCTACCAAGAGGCCCGTATAAGGCATTGGCCCCAAATCACCCCAATAGAAAGAAGACTATATGGAGAGCTCCCTGATTTGGAAACCACTGCGCAGTTCATCTCATGTATTGGTGTAGTCATATGTACACTGTATAGATGGGTCTACAGTGATAGAGAAGAAGAAGAATTTATTATTATATTTTTCTTTTTGTGTTTTTGAATCGCTTTTGTATCTTTGCATCTTTTATGAGTAAATCTAGCTCAGTGCGATATGGTCCAACCTCAGACCTGTCCACTGTTTGATGTTGTCATCCCATAGTGTTTTGTGTGTGTGTGTGTCTGTATCTTTTTCTTTTTCCTAATACTGTTCCCTTAAGGAAGATCCTTGCAGGCCCTGAGAACCTTGTGATATTGCCATAAAGTTTAAAGTTTCGCTGTTTTTTTTTACAGTGGTCGCGGCAACTCCTTTGCGATCCTGTCCCGAATCTCCTCGTTTCTGATGCGGTATAGGTAGGTGATACCAAGAATCCTTCTATAGCAGGGATTCTCAACCTGTGGGGGTCGATTGACGATTTGCCAGGGGTCGCCAAAGCCCATTGAAAAAATGGATTGTTTTTGTCTACTCTTCTATTGCTGTCTGTGTGTGTGTGGGGGGGGGGGGGTCGCGGCAGAGTGGGGGACTGTAAAAAGGGGTCGACGAGCATAAAAGTTTAAGAACCGCTGTTCTGTAGCATCAGGATTGCATGGCTAGGTTCCTCCTCTCTGGTTCTGCAATTAGCGTCCAAGATTCGCAAACATGCAAGTAGGCCTATGTGAGTATGACCAAACTATGGGCCTTTTCAGACACACGTCTCACGGGCCACATCACCACACACACACACAGCGGCCGGATATGACCCGCGGATCTTAGGTTGGTCATCAATGATCTCTACCATAATACCATTTCTCCCCCCCCCCCCCAAAAAATGAATTACCGTATTTTTACCCATATACCCTGCATACGCGTATAACCGAGATCAATAGTTATAGAAAGCCTGAACACTGACTTGCAACGTCACAACCTGTGGGCAGTTTAGACCAATAGCTCATTGCCACGTCACATGTCTGTACGACCTATAATGAATGGTCTCGATATAACCCGCACACGCGTATACCCCGCAATAAATTACAAAATAAGTAAAACAAAAGCGTACAACCCTAACCCTTATGAGGCGCGGTGGCTGAGCGGTAAAGCGCTTGGCTTCCAAACCGGGGACCGGTGTTCGAATCCTGGTGAAGACTGCGATTTTTAATTTCGGGATCTTCGGGCGCCTCTGACATTAGTTTGGGAGAAGTAAAGGCGGTTAGTCGTTGTGCTGGCCACATGACACCCTTGTTAACCGTAGGCAATAGAAACAGATGATCTTTACATCATCTGCCCTATAGACCACAAGGTCTGAAAGGGGAACTTTATTTTTACTAACCCTTATATACCCCGCATGTGCAAAGCATCACTTGCCGTAAAGTACCGGTACATAAAGTAGCTGCTTATCATGGCACGTTACAGATTTATTTGCCGCATCGGTTTTCTTCAGGCTTATGATGAGGTGCCCATAAAGCTTTCCAATGTACATTTCACAACCACACAGCCAACTAAAGGAGGCATAACGACCCACAAATATGTCTATAGCAGCGGTTCTCAACCTTTTAAGCTCGGCGACCCCTTTTTACAATCTCCCACTCTGCCGCGACCCCCCCCCCAGACACACACAACAATAGAAGAATAGACAATAACAATCCTTATTTTTGATGGTCTTAGGCGACCCCTGGCAAATCGTCAATCGACCTCCAAGGGGGTCGCGACCCACAGGTTGAAAACCCCTGGTCTATAGTTTCCATTACGCCATGAGTACATAAAATGTTTTCACCCCTCACCTTTGTAGACCCCCGTACAGCTGCCACCCGTTTGTAAAAAAAAAAAAAAAAAAAAAAAAAAAAAAAAAGTGTATAACCCGCGGGTTATGTCTACGACAATACGATAGTTCTTTTCGAAATATGACGAAGAACTGGGACACAACGTACTCCCCCCGCCCTTACATCTCGTCCACAGCTCAGTCCATACAGAAACATAGAACCTTGCAAAATAAAAGACATAACGTCATCCCAGATAGAAAGTAGAACTCCACAAAACAATGTCTGCAATTAGATGCGCTATTAATTAATCAATGCTAATTAGCCCTACCTTTTTTTGTTCGAAGGTTGTTTTTTTGTGTGCTGATAAACAAAGCAATGCTGTTGGGTGAGACAGGGCGATTCTTTCCCACAATTAGAAATGCACTTTAAGGGAAATACCTGCTTGTTTACATGTAACATGCAACGAAAGAGTATTTATAAAATTAATCCATTTCTTCGTGGAACAAAAAAGTTTTTTTTAGCGTCCTAAGTAATACCCCCGTGTCAGAATGTTAATGCACAAACAGGTCTATTAGTTGAGGCTCGAGATGTGCACGACTTGTGGGAGGGAAGGGAGGTAATCGATTTTTTTAAAACAATAGAACAAGAAAAACAAAAGATACCTTTTAAAAAACAAAGCTTATATTAAGTGCGGAGGCGCGGTGGCTGGGCGGTAAAGCGCTTGGCTTCCGAACAGGAGACCGGGGTTCGAATCCTGGTGAAGACTGGCATTTTTAATTTCGGGATCTTCGGGCGCCTCTGAGTCCACCCAGCTCTAATGGGTACCTGACATTATTTGGGGAAAAGTAAATGCGGTTGGTCGTTGTGCTGGCGACATGACACCCTAGTTAACCGTAGGCCACAGAAACAGATGATCTTTACATCATCTGCCCTATAATAGACCACAAGGTCTGAAAGGGGGTAACTTTACTTTACTTTTACTTATATTAAGTGCAATTCGAATCAGTCATGTAATTACATGTACAATTAACTTAGACATACTAAATCTGTGCGATTTTACCGATTGTGTTTTTTTGTTTAGCTTTTAGCTTTCTCAATGCGCCATTACCCTTTCACTTGTCTGGAACAGATTAACAAAGGAGGCTGGAAGAAGGGGGGAATGTTTGTGAACGTTTACATGATCGCTTTTTTAAATGTATATATAAATTGTTCACACTCCATGCTCACTGGGACCAATTCAACTTATACCACCACATTTGTCAAGTTTCATTTCATTTCCTTGTTCAAGATACCCCCCCAAAAAAAATTAATTACCAATAGTAAATTAACTTTCTGGTTATTTTTTTTTTATTCTTGTGTTGTCAGCTAAAAGAAATAATTGTGTAAAATTTCAGCTTAATCCGAGATTGGGTGTGGGAGAAATAACGGGTACAAACTTTTTCCCAGACAGACAGAGTGAGTTGATATAGGCTTTCTACAAACGAAAATCAATGACAAATGTACGTTTTTTATCATCTTATGGTATCTTATCATCTTATGGTATCTTATCATCTTATGGTATCTTGTCATCTTATGGTATCTTATCTTATGTTATGGTATCTTATCATCTTATGGTATCTTATCATCTTATGGTATCTTATCATCTTATGTTATGGTATCTTATCATCTTATGGTATCTTATCATCTTATGTTATGGTATCTTATCATCTTATGGTATCTTATCATCTTATGGTATCTTATCATCTTATGCTATCTTGTCATCTTATGGTATCTTATCATCTTATGGTATCTTATCATCTTATGGTATCTTGTCATCTTATGATATCTTATCATCTTATGGTATCTTGTCATCTTATGGTATCTTGTCATCTTATGGTATCTTATCATCTTATATTGTCCTAAAACCGTTATAACCTCCGATAAACAGCAACTCTACCAAACATATCAACAACACTTTACAACAACAACAACAAAAAAACTGAAGAAAAAACAAATTTCATAAGATTACATCCAAGTTCATCCATAAGTTCAAACGGTCAAAAGGTCACATGAAAGCTAGCGCACCCCCCCCCTTTCCGTTTTTTTTTTTTTCAAAACACACTCACGCACAATCTCCTCTTCCGCATGCAGTGGACTTGGGCACAGCATGGCAATTGCATCCCTTCACTTCTGCAACTCATTGCGGTGGTGTGTGCAGCAGACGACATGCTAAAAAAAGTCCATCGCGCTATCCGGCTATTTTTAGACTACGTCCGTTTTCCTCGGTCCTTATAGGACACAGTTCTAGGCTTTTGCTAGTAGTATTATTATTGTTATTATTATTTATTATTATTATTATTATTACTATTATCATCATAGAAATAAAAATGTCTTATTATTTCCAATTGACAATAAATATTTTTGTTTTACAATAATAATTGATTTTAAAAGATTAATTTTAAACCCAGATGTTATGAATATTAGAAGGAAAAAAAAAATGTATAGGAGATTTTCCAACATGGCGGAAAAACTATAAATAGCTTTTTGTTGTATCCGGTATTCAAAATAAAGAGAGTGATGATAAGATATGTTTTTTTTTTACAGGGTTTACAGTAATTTTTTTTCGCACTTTTTAGCCACGTAGAAATAAGTTTTTCTAAGCTCTACTGTTTGTAGTATAAAATGATTTCGATATACAGGAAGTACTAGACTTCACTCTATGACTTTATTTAAAGCAAATGGGCAACTAACTAGCAGCAATAAAGGATCCTTGATACGAGGATTAATTGACATGCATTGTGATTATGTTCAACTTATATATAAGCACAGTTCACAAAGTACAGGTGACTGTATAACTTTGATGAATTATGAAAACACTTTTCTTAAATAATATTTTCCTGGCGTTAACCTATTCAACTATTGGACCTTAAAGGCTAAAAAAATATTTATATACCAGTCTTTTCTTATACATTCTATGCAAAAAAAATATATATATAATGTACTTTAAGACTATAGGTGCGGTGGCTGAGCGGTAAAGCGCTTGGCTTCCGAATCGGGATCCCGGGTTTGAATCCTGATGTTTAATTGCGGAATCTTTGGGCGCCTTTGAGTTGGGGAAAAGTAAAGGCGGTTGGTCGTTATGCTGGCCACATGACACCCTCGTTAACCGTGGGCAACAGAAACAGATGACATTAACATCATCTACCCAATAGATCGAAAGGTCTGAAAGGGGAACTTAACTTTTTTTGAAATTTAAAACTGTTAAGTTTTTTGTTTTTTTTTAGAGACTTCAGTTGTTAGATCATTCAATGTTCTGATGCAACGGCTACTTTTTTTCTTTTCCGAAAGTGAACCATCTAATTTTAAAAATTATCGATGCAAGCAGATTTTTCATAAAAATACACCACTTTTACAACTATTCACTATTAATAGTAACAAACACGGGAGGCTCTTTAGTAGGGGAGATTATAATTACCCTTATTTGTAACACATTTATACAAACGGTTTTAGATTTTTTGTCAAAAATATTTTTTTTATATTTGTATTGCTAAGTTAAGTAAGTACTGTCATACTAACTACTACATTTATACAAAAAAATGTTCACTATTAACACTCTACCGTTTTCAATTCAAATTCGATTTCTTATTGATTTAGGCCAGGTTCACATCTAACTTATCATCCACTTTCACATAACCTTTGGTCTGCTGGACCGCTGGGGCACCAAAGAAGATCTGTCAACCCTTTTTCTCCATTTTTCTCTGTCATTTGTCTTTGATAAAATTTCATTCTGATGTCCTTTCTGAAAATATTGAAACCTGCCTTTTTACCTAACTGGGAGGACCACTTCGGGGGCCGAATTTGAGTTTGTGTTTCCACACAAACTGTCTTTGTAACCTTGTTTTTAATAATAATCCAAAGTAGGTGCAAAATAAATTTAATCATTATTTTCTATCATAGATTAATCAAGTGTTAATAAGGTCATTTTTTTCTGAATGAAAAGCGCCCAATCAACCTAGTTTATCGGTTTTTAAGGCTATTTCTGATTTTCACAGCTATATTCAGCGTTCCCTGTTAGTTCCTGTCTTTCCGGATATTTTCGTGTTTTTTTTTTTCTGTGTAATTTTCGGTGAAATACGAGAATCGCACCTGAACAGAAAGAGCCCATATTTATTATTTTAAAAAATATAAGTTTCAGACTTTTCTTTAGAAATGAAAACCGACAGGGAATGTACGCGGGCAGTTTTTCAACATAGGTCTAAACATAACATGTCTTGTACAACTGTAGGTCTAAACATGACATGTCTTGTACAACTGTAGGTCTAAACATGACATGGCTTGTACAACAGTAGGTCTAAACATAACATGTTTTGTACAACTGTAGGTCTAAACATAACATGTCTTGTACAACTGTAGGTCTAAACATGACATGGCTTGTACAACAGTAGGTCTAAACATGACATGGCTTGTAAAACAGTAGGTCTAAACATAACAAGACTTGTACAACAGTAGGTCTAAACATGACATAGCTTGTACAACAGTAGGTCTAAACATGACATGGCTTGTACAACAGTGGGTCTAAACATGACATGGCTTGTACAACAGTAGGTCTAAACATGACATGGCTTGTACAACAGTAGGTCTAAACATGACATGGCTTGTACAACAGTAGGTCAAAACATGACATGGCTTGTACAACAGTAGGTCTAAAAATGACATGGCTTGTACAACAGTAGGTCAAAACATGACATGGCTTGTACAACAGTAGGTCTAAACATGACATGGCTTGTACAACAGTAGGTCAAAACATGACATGGCTTGTACAACAGTAGGTCTAAACATAACATGGCTTGTACAACAGTAGGTCTAAACATGATATGGCTTGTACAACAGTAGGTCTAAACATGACATGGCTTGTACAACAGTAGGTCAAAACATGACATGGCTTGTACAACAGTAGGTCTAAACATGACATGGCTTGTACAACAGTAGGTCTAAACATGACATGGCTTGTACAACAGTAGGTCAAAACATAACATGGCTTGTACAACAGTAGGTCTAAACATAACATGGCTTGTACAACAGTAGGTCTAAACATGACATGGCTTGTACAAAAGTAGGTCTAAACATAACAAAACTTGTACAACAGTAGGTCTAAACATGACATGGCTTGTAAAACAGTAGGTCTAAACATAACAAGACTTGTACAACAGTAGGTCTAAATATGACATAGCTTGTACAACAGTAGGTCTAAACATGACATGGCTTGTACAACAGTGGGTCTAAACATGACATGGCTTGTACAACAGTAGGTCTAAACATGACATGGCTTGTACAACAGTAGGTCTAAACATGACATGGCTTGTACAACAGTAGGTCAAAACATGACATGGCTTGTACAACAGTAGGTCTAAAAATGACATGGCTTGTACAACAGTAGGTCAAAACATGACATGGCTTGTACAACAGTAGGTCTAAACATGACATGGCTTGTACAACAGTAGGTCAAAACATGACATGGCTTGTACAACAGTAGGTCTAAACATAACATGGCTTGTACAACAGTAGGTCTAAACATGATATGGCTTGTACAACAGTAGGTCTAAACATGACATGGCTTGTACAACAGTAGGTCAAAACATGACATGGCTTGTACAACAGTAGGTCTAAACATGACATGGCTTGTACAACAGTAGGTCTAAACATGACATGGCTTGTACAACAGTAGGTCTAAACATAACATGGCTTGTACAACAGTAGGTCTAAACATAACATGGCTTGTACAACAGTAGGTCTAAACATGACATGGCTTGTACAAAAGTAGGTCTAAACATAACAAAACTTGTACAACAGTAGGTCTAAACATAACAAGACTTGTACAACAGTAGGTCTAAACATGACATGGCTTGTACAACAGTATGTCTAAACATAACATGGCTTGTACAACAGTAGGTCTAAACATGATATGGCTTGTACAACAGTAGGTCTAAACATGACATGGCTTGTACAACAGTAGGTCAAAACATGACATGGCTTGTACAACAGTAGGTCTAAACATGACATGGCTTGTACAACAGTAGGTCAAAACATAACATGGCTTGTACAACAGTAGGTCTAAACATAACATGGCTTGTACAACAGTAGGTCAAAACATGACATGGCTTGTACAACAGTAGGTCTAAACATAACAAGACTTGTACAACAGTAGGTCTAAACATGACATGGCTTGTACAACAGTATGTCTAAACATAACATGGCTTGTACAACAGTAGGTCTAAACATAACAAAACTTGTACAACAGTAGGTCTAAACATAACATGGCTTGTACAACAGTAGGTCTAAACATAACATGGCTTGTACAAAAGTAGGTCAAAACATGACATGGCTTGTACAACAGTAGGTCAAAACATGACATGGCTTGTACAACAGTAGGTCTAAACATAACAAGACTTGTACAACAGTAGGTCTAAACATGACATGGCTTGTACAACAGTATGTCTAAACATAACATGGCTTGTACAACAGTAGGTCTAAACATAACAAAACTTGTACAACAGTAGGTCTAAACATAACATGGCTTGTACAACAGTAGGTCTAAACATAACATGGCTTGTACAAAAGTAGGTCAAAACATGACATGGCTTGTACAACAGTAGGTCAAAACATGACATGGCTTGTACAACAGTAGGTCTAAACATGACATGGCTTGAACAACAATAGGTCTAAACATGACATGGCTTGTACAACAGTAGGTCTAAACATGACATGGTTTGTACAACAGTGGGTCAAAACATGACATAGCTTGTACAACAGTAGGTCTAAACATGACATGGCTTGTACAACAGTAGGTCTAAAAATGACATGGCTTGTACAACAGTAGGTCTAAACATGACATGGCTTGTACAACAGTAGGTCTAAACATGACATGGTTTGTACAACAGTGGGTCAAAACATGACATGGCTTGTACAACAGTAGGTCTAAACATGACATGGCTTGTACAACAGTAGGTCTAAACATGACATGGCTTGTACAACAGTATGTCTAAACATAACATGGCTTGTACAACAGTAGGTCTAAACATGACATGGCTTGTACAAAAGTAGGTCTAAACATAACAAGACTTGTACAACAGTAGGTCTAAACATGACATGGCTTGTACAACAGTAGGTCTAAACATGACATGGCTTGTACAACAGTAGGTCTAAACATGACATGGCTTGTACAACAGTAGGTCTAAACATGACATGGCTTGTACAACAGTAGGTCTAAACATGACATGGTTTGTACAACAGTATGTCTAAACATGACATGGCTTGTACAACAGAAGTTGTAAACAAAACTTTAAAACTTTGCACATTGAAAATAAATCTAACTTATAATTGTAAGACACCACTGGCTAATTCCTTCATTTATCTATCAAGAGATGTCAGCAACTGCAACTTCCTACAAGGGACGCCTTTACCTCTGAGATGCCTTGCTAAGAAACGGTCTTGATAGATTCGTAGCCAGAACACCGCCATTTGCGAAAAACAGCAAGCTTTCTATTTTCGTAGTTTTGGCATTTCTAAGTGCAAATAGAGATTACATTCTTTTTTTTTTTTTTTTTTTTTTTGTTAAATAATCAGATACATTAAATGTCTTTTTGACGTATATTTTATAAAGATTAAAAGCGTCAATTCTTTTACCCACCAGCCTCTTATAAGTTTAGAATTTGGTCATTTCTTCCAATCTTATATTTGGTCATTTCTTCCAATCTTATATTTGGTTATTTCTTTTATGCTTCAACCCCTTATCCATTGCCTCTAAGATTAGAATTGAGTCATTTCATTTAGTTTTATAACTTGGTCGATTCTCCCAATCCTAAATCTCCATTCCATACAAACTCTTGTTCAATGCTCATAATCTTGCAATGTGGTCATTTCTTAGAAAGTAGTCGTTTTTCACAATCTTTCAAGTCTTTTTCTTCTTTCTTTTCCCTTTGACCTAAATCAACAAATAAAGAAGTGTTTAGTTTCGTACAGTTTAGCATTTTTTTATATTTTTTTTTTTTTAAGTTTGTCGTAAACCAATGGCGTAGCAATCATAGCATGAAGGCACTCATTGACCCCAAAGCCCAGGACAACTAAGGATCCTTAAAGCGAAATAAAAAAAGAATACTGTAAGATTTTAAATGTTAGAAGTCTTTTTTTGTAAATAGAGAGTAAAATTTGTAAAAGATAACACCTGCATTCAAAGAAATGTTTTTGTAAATGTATTAATACATACTCGATTTGTTTTTTGTTTTTTTGTCACGCTCAAACTACCGAAAGAGGGACCCAACATTAAATTCTTGAACAGCAGTCCCAATGGTACCTTGTTACGCTATTGTCGTAACCTTTGCACTTTAAATTTTGTCGTAACCTTTGCACTTTTAAAAATCTTTGTCACAACCTTTGCACTTTAACCTTTGACGTAATCTTTGCACCTTTAAAATCTTTGTCACAACCTTTGCACTTTAACCTTTGACGTAATCTTTGCACCTTTAAAATCTTTGTCACAACCTTTGCAGTTTAACCTTTGTCGTAACCTTTGCACTTTGTCACCTCTCCTTGTTCTCCAGTTCACAATGTCCTCTAAGTTCTCATTCATATCTTGGCCATTGAAATATTCAGAGTAGTTTCCCCTTTACAAGACCTGATCATTAGTTCACAGTTCGGTCATCTCTCATCAACACACAACTGTGTCATGTCTAGAAAAGACAAAAAAAAAACGTGATTTAATCTCACATTTTAGAAACAAATTTTCCAAACTTTTTTTTTTGGTCATCTTTTTCCCCCTTTGAATTTTATCCTCCGTAAGCCCCCCTCCCCCTATTCCCTCCCCCCTCCCACTTAATGAGAAATCCTCAGGGATTCACTCCCTGCATCCTATTGCATGAGAGTTGTGCATCTGACTGCACATGAGAGGGAGCCTGGCGCACTGGTGTGTTCGGGGGGGGGGGAGACGGGGGTGCACGCCCTTGTGGGGGGGGGGGCTATCTTCTCCAAAAGTTAATTTTTGTGGCCCTCCTTCTCATCTTTTTTTTTTTCATTTTTTTTTCGCTCTCCATCGCATTCACACACACACGCACTCACTCTCTCTCTCTCTCACACACACACATACACATATGCAGTAGGGCTCATCAAGAGGGTGGTTATCCTTGGAGTGAGGGAATGTGTGAAAGAAACGGGAAGACAAAGAGGTAGAGAATAACGAACAGTGGGTGAGGAGGAATGAGTGAGAGGTATAAAGAGAGTGTGTGTGTGTGAGTATGAGCGACAGAGTGAGAGAAAGAGAAAGAGAGAGAGAGACAGAGAAAGAGAGAGAGAGAGAGAGAGAGAGAGAGAGAGAGAGAGAAGCTGCTCATGAACTACGTTTGGCCCTTCTCTCCTATGCTCCATTCAGGAATTGATCGCATTCTCACATGGTGCATTGATTTTTAAACCTTCTGACCTTATGAGTAAATACACAATTCTTGAGCTATATTAATATGTTTCTCTTATTTATGTGAGTATTTCAAATTTTTAGTGTCCTAATATGTTTAAAATTTGTTCGTTTTTAAACTCATTTTTTTAAATTATAAAATGAAATAATTTAAATGAAATTTCCCATAGCAACTAAATAAATCGGAATGTAAATATCGACTAGTAAAACTGATAATTCGTGATTTCCATCAATTTTGGATTTATTTCAAACTTTATCAAAAGTTTAATTTATGGTTTTGTTTACATTATATTCCAAACTTTAAAAAAAATGATTTTGAGATATGAGATTATGTTATGTTCACAGAGTTGTGGATATTATATTGATACAATTAGTGTAGGTCTACGGTAACTGTTCTTGTTTTGAATTTATTATGATTTGGTATTGTTGTTGTTTTGTCTTCGTTTACTTAAATTCATATGGTAATCTTTTCTTAATTGATATTTTCAAACAAACAAATTATATAATTACGTTTAAAAAAAAGCGTAGGGGAAGAACTCAACATTTACAGCCATATATATATATATATATATATATATATATATATATCAATAATGTAAGATTTATTTCTGTTTTTTTTTAATAATCATAACGATATAATAAAAGAATTTGTTAATTATTTTATTGATTTATGTTTTGTTAGAAACAGTGAATAACTGCTCAAAGTTTCAACTTGATCTGAGAGAATGGGAAGTGGGAGAAATAACGTGTACAAAATTTGTACCTGGACAGACAGAATGAGTTGATACAAGTTGCATTAGTTGTGTAAAACGTAAAGATTCCCTTTTAGAACTTTGCTTATCCTTGCTCAGCTTCTGACATGGCCGACGGTTAATTGAGGGGTGGGGGGGGGGTGTCATGTGACCAGCAAAACGACCATCCCTGTTTAATTTCCCCAGCTTAAGTCGGGTACATGTCCTAAAACTCACGACGTTCAAAACACCAAAACCCTCGAGACCACCTGTAACATAGATCTACATTCCTCGAGACCACCTGTAACATAGATCTATATTCCTTTATGTTGCATTTTAATGATTCTCTTATTTTGTCTTACATCCTTATTACTATGTATATTGTATATGTTTATTTATTGGCGTACTCATTGAGAAATCACAATAAAAGTGTACCAACATCTTGTGTATGTAATATTTGGACGCCCTCATCTTGAAACATTTGGCTAATGGAGACAAAGAGACCACAATGTCCAATGGCCTTCTCAAGTAGTGAACGAATTGAGCATGGGATAGAAGAAGGATCAATTTTGTAGCTCTAGTTCCTTCCGCCATGCCGTTCTTCACATGCATAGCACGCGGTGATGGCTGCATTCTTACGGTTAATATGGCAAATACGAAAGACTCCCTTTGTAACTTGTCCTTCGGCCTCTCCACCTTAGTAATATCAGGTATTTTTTTAAAAAGTGTAAGAGCGGTGAATTTTCTAAAAAAAATGTTAATCAATTTTTAATAATTAATTTTTTAAACAAAAACGGTTCGCTTTCATTTGACAAAAATTAGCTGTTGCACTTTAGCTTAAGCTAAAAATTGAAATTGGATTTTCAAAAGATTTTTTTTGGGGGGGACAAACGGACAGACAGACTTGACAAAACGAATAGCGGTTTTTTTCCCGTTACGGAGAACCCTTAGAAACTAGATCTTGTCCCACGCACTTTTTGCCAAGCTAAAAACTTTGTGTTAGGCTCAGAGAGTAAACTAATTACTAATCCTTACCAAGCTGATATCAAGTTATCAACTCACTCTGTCTGGTACAAATGTGTACACGATTTTATGTCGGGAAAAGTTGAAACTTTGCAATATGCCATTATTTATTGGCATAGATAAGACATAGATCAATTTTAAAAAATAAACAATTAGTCAATAAATCACTTTTTAATTAAAAAAAAAAATTAACCAAGTAGTCAATTACTTGTTATTAAGCTAATTATTTCGGTTGATACCAAAGAGGGAAATTAATCACCTATATGGCTAAATATTTAGGGTTTGGTACGCTTAGATAATTGTATACTTCATTTCTCCCACACTCATTCTCGGATCAAGTTGAAACTTTAAAATGTATTCATTGTACCTAATAAAACATGAATCAATTAAAAATTTAACAAGTTGTCCATTTATTTTTTGGTAATTCATTTTTTTGTGAGTAATTTCAAATAAGGTAGAAATAGTTGTATGTGCCAAGTTCTTCCCCTAAATAGTTGTATGTGCCAAGTTCTTCCCCTAAATAGTTGTATATGCCGAGCTCTTCCCCTAAATAGTTATATGTGCCAAGTTCTTCCCCTAAATAGTTGTATATGCCGAGTTCTTCCCCTAAATAGTTGTATGTGCCAAGTTCTTCCCCTAAATAGTTGTATATGCCGAGTTCTTCCCCTAAATAGTTGTATGTGCCAAGTTCTTCCCCTAAATAGTTGTATGTGCCAAGTTCTTCCCCTAAATATTTGTATATGCCAAGTTCTTCCCCTAAATAGTTGTATGTGCCAAGTTCTTCCCCTAAATAGTTGTATATGCCGAGTTCTTCCCCTAAATAGTTGTATGTGCCAAGTTCTTCCCCTAAATAGTTGTATATGCCGAGTTCTTCCCCTAAATAGTTGTATGTGCCAAGTTCTTCCCCTAAATAGTTGTATATGCCGAGTTCTTCCCCTAAATAGTTGTATGTGCCAAGTTCTTCCCCTAAATAGTTGTATATGCCGAGTTCTTCCCCTTGGATAAGCTTTGTTGTTTTTTAAAGGATTTTTTAAAATTTTGCTTGTTTCTGTGTGTTTTTCAATAAATTTTAACAAAACTGGCCTTCAGCAGGTGAGAATCCAGTTTAATAGACCAGAATATATGAATGTGTCCATGAATTTAGTGACCTATATGACCTATCGTTCAATCTAGGTCTTTTACTTTGTCACGCTGCCCAGGATAAGCCCGTTGCTATAGCACTTAAATTTAGCACTTAAACACTTAATTTTTTTTTTACGCTTGTGTGTGTGGGGGGGGGGGTAGAAAGGAGGAGGTGGGAATTAATTAAACTCAGTGAAGCGAAGCTGACCATCTCAAGGACACTTCACTGGGGTCCCACAATTATCAGACCAAACCACTTTCCACATAGTTAGTGGTGTCAGTTATAATCTTATAAATAATCTGACATCGCTGGTAGCTGAATAGAGAGACTTCCATCCGACATAATGGTTCTCATAACTCCACTCACTTTCTCAAAGTCTATCCAATTCTGGAAGCTGTGACTATGAGTACGACTGTGTTAAGGGATGGATATTCCATAGTACTTTAAGATTCTGTATAAATTTTATGAGTTAAAGTCTAATAGCTACACCGGTTTTTTTTTTTTTTGTGTGGGTTTTTTACTTTTTAAATTACATTCCGTCCACAGACATATATTATACCTAGACTCGAAATGGAAATCTCTAACACTACACGAAAATGTCGTGAACATAGACCTAAATAAATATAGACTGGCCGATAAAACGTTTTATGAAACGAAAATTTGTGACTTGAAATTTTGTGTACTTTATTTTACAGCAGTGAAGTTTTGTTTAATCTCTAAGACTGAAGATCATGCAACTTTTCAGAATTCGGAAATCCGACAACAATAGATATACATGTTTTCAAGTTACATGAAGTTATTTCCTTTTTCCAGTCTATATTTATTTATGTCTGTGGTCGTGAAAAACATTTTTATAAAAGCTGAAACAAGGCGTTGTTTTGTGTAGTAGTTATAATAAGTATAGTTTTTTTTTCAACCCTAACCTATGTAGCGTGTAATGTAATATTTAGAGCTAGTAATGGACCTCGTTCACCAATCGTAAACAAACAACATATATCATCTATACAAATTATATAATCCATAAAGGCTGTCACGTGATACGTATTTTTTCAATGTCTTATCAATATTATGACGTGGCTAAATGTGTTTATTTACGATTGGTGAATGAGGTCCATTGAACAATGAAATAAGAGCACTAGTATTATTTTGAACTTTTCAGATACATAATCTAGAAAGATCTAGGTAATCAATCTATTTAAATGTACATAAGATGATTAAAATGAAAAGACTTGAATTATTTCGATCTAGGAATTTTCGAAACATTATCTCAATGGAAACTAACAGGAAATGGCTTTATTTCATAGATTTGCGTGAATATATAGTTCTATTTAAAATCCGCAAAATGGTATTGCATTATTTCTAAACTATGAAAACTAAAGATCATCACATTTTTAACACAGACATATATTATACAGAAAAGTTCGATTTTCCTAGATTCGGGGCGACTTCCCTCACACTACTTCAGCTTTGAAATGAAGTTACGTATATAACCATATCTATAAATAAATAAATACATAAATAAATAAATATATCTAAATCTAATCAGACAATAAAAATATTACAAGCAATAATACTTTGAAACAAATACTTAATTTGAAGTGCTTTAATTGGAATTAACCTTTAGATATCAAATTACTTATATAAAAGTATAATATGCTAATATTAATATTGATGTTGAAAAAGCATATGCACTACCACCAAAATCCGATATTTATGTGTATGTTGGAGGATACAGATCAGTAAATATTTGTGAGATGAACCGAGCAGTGGTTTCCAGATCAGGCAGTTCTCCGTATAGTTTTTCTAGGTTTTTGGGGCCAGAGTCTTGTACAGACCTCTAGATAGGGTATGTAGCTTTAAGGACAAAGTCCGGCATTCTCTGCTCCGCAAGGGCAGGTCTTGCTAGTTAATAGATATGTTACCGGCATTCTCTGCTCCGCAAGGGCAGGTCTTGCTAGTTAATAGATATGTTACCGGCATTCTCTGCTCCGCAAGGGCAGGTCTTGCTAGTTAATAGATATGTTACCGGCATTCTCTGCTCCGCAAGGGCAGGTCTTGCTAGTTAATAGATATGTTACCGGCATTCTCTGCTCCGCAAGGGCAGGTCTTGCTAGTTAATAGATATGTTACCGGCATTCTCTGCTCCGCAAGGGCAGGTCTTGCTAGTTAATAGATATGTTACCGGCATTCTCTGCTCCGCAAGGGCAGGTTTTGTTAGTTAATAGATATGTTACCGGCATTCTCTGCTCCGCAAGGGCAGGTTTTGCTAGTTAATAAACATGTTACCGGCATTCTTTAGAGTGCCTGGCGTTTTCTGGCTTGTTAATTTCCTACTTTGCCTAGGCATTCTACATTACCATCCATAAACCCTTAAAACGAAGTCCTGACATGCTTGCATGGGTTCTCCTTGCCCTCTCTATTTTTGTTTTAGATCAGCACCTATCCACTGAACGAGCTCGAGGTCAAGGAAATATATTTTGGCAATGGATTAGCGGCCTCGCGAGACAATTTCAGCTGATGGACTAAATGAATCTTCGGCCAATATATTTTCAAATCCAAGTCGCGGCATAATTTCGTTAGCAGAATAAGCAGCAAGGCCAAGAGAAATACGTTATGGATCAGAAGAGGAAAAGAAGCAGAGAATTCCAAGAGTCTAATATGGATTAACTTTGGCACCGCTTAGGACATTTTCGGGTGTATCCCCATTGGGGACATGTTTGGGTGTATCCCTCATTGGGGACATGTTTGGGTGTATCCCCTTCTTTTAATGTTTATTTATTTCTGCGTTTCTTTAATCCCATAATATTGATTTCAATTAAGAGCACTGACTCTTCAATAAAGTAAGGGGCGGGTATTGACTGGAAGGTACCTAGACTGGGGAAGGTAAGAATTAAGGACGCTTTGTATAATTAAGATTTATATTACTGAAAAAAATACGTGTCGACTTTAATATTTCCTTGTCATCATTATTTTTCTAATTCTTATTTAAAATGGATTAAAAAAAATGGTCATATGAAAAAAAAAGTTTTTTAATTAAAGAAAATAGACTCGTTGGGTTCTACTCTATCTATCTATTTATCTATCTATCTATCTATCTATCTATCTATCTATCTATCCATCTGCATATTCTCAAATTATATAAATTATTTAGCTCTAATACGAAAAGCTGCTGTGTTTCTGCTTGTTCTGGTATTAGTGTATGCCTGTCCGTCAGTTCAATTGTAACGTCCAGAATTCAAAATTTAAAAGCCCTATTAAAAAGCAAAATATTTTTAAAAAATACTTTAATAAAAAAATAACAATCACTTATATTTGGGAAAGAACTCCACATTTACAGCCATGCATGTGTAAGATTTATTTCCCCTTTTCTATATCAAACAAATTATTTAATTACAACTTCTTGATTAACTAATTACTAATTTTTATTGATTCAGTTTTTGCTAGAATTGTGCAAAGTTTCAACTTGATCCGAGAATTGGAAATTGGAGAAATAACGTGTTCAAAATTTGTACCAGACAATGTAAGTTGATATACGCTTTGTACAAATCAAATTCCACCATCCCTTTCATCGTACTTAAAATTATGTATGCATATTGTATGCACATGTGCATCAACCATATTAAATACAATGTTTTTAAATATCTATAAAAATCCGGGAAAAAAAAGCAGATGGGGATCACTTTAGACATAAATAAAAACTATGTTTTGAATTATTTTTTTCTTGATTGCAGAAACTCACCTCATCTGTTCATGAAATTATTTCGACTGATTTTTCATTTGTTTTGTAAACGGCATTATAGGTCTTTTGTTATATATGCAATTTCACTCTTAGTCAATGTGACCTTATTTATGAGTACAACTAACCCGTAGGTTCGCCCATGAGTTTGTGTGCCTACACAAACACCCCTCTTTATCTTGTTATGTGTATGCAATGGAGAATGCGGCTTAAACAATTGGATCATTCTTCCAAGTAGCCCCTGTATGTCGAGTGAGGAAAGTGTTTCTTCTTAGCACTCAGCGCCACACAACCACTAGCGCCACACTACCACTGGCGCCACACTACCACTGGTGCCACACAACCACTGGCGCCACACAGCCGGAGTTCGTCGCCACGCTAGAAAGAGTGCTCATTATGCTGGAAAAAGTTGTCTAAGAAAGTTCGGGTCGAAGGTGCCAGAAGTTTGCCGAGCACTCCACAGCCAAGTAGCTGTTATAGTTTATTTCCACGGCCCTGATCCTCTTGTTGCCTCGTGTTTGATCTCACTTTAATCTCGTCCAGAGTTTCTTTGGGATCTCGCTGTAATCTCGTTGTGACTCGCTAGTAAATCTCGCTCTGCACACGAGTTCTCGTTCAAATCTCGAACTAAGCTCATTAAATCTCTTTTTTTATTAGAAATGCTGTGTCTTTGTATCAAGTGTTTATGTTTAGCTAGTAGTTGTTTTATTATTATTATTTTTTTTTTGCGAAGATGCGGCACGAGACACAAGTGACCCTTGGATCGAAAATAGTTTGGGCATTAATGTGTATGAAGGATATTTATTTTTCTACTTACCTTTTATGGATCACAAAAAAATCCATTATAAGTTATATATATTTGGTAATTTAAATGCAGGCAGTAATACATATATAATTTGGAATACATTTCTAACTCTACGCACCTTGCTTGTCTAGTTAGGCTCTTGTCGGATTAGACTTGAACTACTGAATCTCAGATCTTCTCGTTACGTTCGGCGCCTTGGGCGGAAAGCGGTCTCCATAGAGATTCGTCCCTGGCAACATCCCAAGCCTCTTCCAGGCCGGTGTCCACTGCCCTGAATCCCTCCTGAATACGTGGCAACAAATTATACGAGGACTCAAAGACAAGCCTTTTATATATACACCTGAATTGCGTACAAAGTTTTAATTATTTCGCTACATATGACGTGGCCTATTATTTTTTATAATCAAAAACACCTCGTAAAAAAAAGTATGGAATAGGGCTTGTACCACAGACCTATATATTAATTATATCTAGACTGGAAAACGGAAACACATTCTTATCCCGATTGATCAACTCACAGACCTATAAATATTGAGAGAGATTGTTATGAATTAATCGCAGAACTATATATTCAAGCAAATCCATTTAGATAATATTTCGAGATCCTAGATCGAACTAATTCACGTCTATTGATTTTAGTCATCTTGTGTACATTTTGTTTTTATGTATCTAAAAATTTGCAAAATAATAATTAGAAACGAGAGTGCGGTTAATTTTGAGGTTTAATTACTAGATCTAGATCTAACCATTCAATTATATGTTACATAGGTTAGAATTTAAAAAAAATATTTACCTCTTATAATTAAACAATGTCTTGTTTTAGCTTTTACAAATTTTTTTGCCAATGTTTTGTATTGTTATTTTTTGTCTATGTCCAGTGTAGATATATATATATATAGGTCCGTGGTTTGTACATTTTGTTTCATTAATAATAATAATAATAATAATAATAATATCAACCGAGGGGATAATAACAACTGACCTCACAGACACCTTCAAGGCCCTTAACATTCCTAGGAACATCCTCGTTGCCTGTCAGAGGGCGGTACTGCTGCAGACCTGCCACATCACCAGAAAATTCCTCAGTGGAAACTGTTAAAGGGACTACGATGAATTTTGTTTCTCTTTGGCGAAACTCGACCCTGGCAGCGCCAGAGAATGACTACTCGTTCATTTCTAACATAATAATAATAATCTTTATTATCCGTATGGAAATTTGTCTTACAATTTGTGCATTACACCAAACAAAAAACATTATAACTATAAGAAACCAAAGTGTACATTCAAACCAGACTCACTCATAGTCTACATGTGACAAAGTCTATTATCATCTGAATTAATTTTCAAAAGCTGTTTCATTCCTTTAGTGTCGACCTTTTTTTAAACGTAAGCTTTTACCCCCCCCCCCCCACTTATAAATACATTGCACAGCTATTGCATCTATTTGTCATGATAATTCTTCTTCTTTATTCTCCTTTCATGAAAAAAAAAATATTTTACGCGATTCACTAAAATAGTGTCACTAGTCCTGTGCAAGTAGTCTCAGTTATTGCTAATGCAAATAAATTAGAGTGGCCGTTCTTGACAGTAAACGGCTATTTATATATGCAGAGCCCCCCCCCACCCCCACCCTTTTTTTAAATAATTTGTTTCTATATGTATGAGATCCATGGGCGTAGCCAGGGGGGGGGTTCTTGGGGTTCAAACCCCCCCCCCCGAAATGAAATCCCCCCCAAGGGGGGGGTGTCGGAATTTAGTGACTGATTTTTTGCTTTGATTTTGTTTATTTTAGGTGAGATTTTAATACTAAACCATCACTTGCCCTAGCACAACCAAAGGGGTTTTGAGTTTAAAAACCCCTACCAGGGGGGTTCGAGTTTAAAAACCCCTACCAGGGGGGGTTCGAGTTTAAAAACCCCTACCAGGGGGGTTCGAGTTTAAAAACCCCTACCAGAGGGGTTCGAGTTTAAAACCCCTACCAGAGCGGTTCGAGTTTAAAAACCCCTTCTAACGGTTTTGAGTTTAAAACCCCCTACCAGGGGTTTTGAGTTTTAAACCCCTACCTGGGGTTTTTGCAGTTAACTCCCCCTCTTCTACACAACAAAACAAAACAAAAATGCAAACGAAAATCCCCTAATTCCAAGAGCACAGTTAAGGAAGATTTTGATTTTAAAACCCCGTCTAAAATTTACGATAAACCCCCTCTTTAATATAAAAAAAAAGCTACTTACGCACTCAAAATGTTATGAGCGTAGCTAAATGGGTTTTGACTCAGTTTTGAGTTTAAAGGTAAAAGGTTTGAAGGTAAAAAATACCTCTTTAATAATAAAAAAAAAAGCAAATTATACACTAAAAATGTTATGAGTGTAGTCTATGGGGTTTTGAGTTTAAACTCCCCTCCAGTGGAGTATGACGCTAAAAAGTACCTCTTCAATATAAATAAAAGAAAATTACTCACTCTAAAATCTATGAGCGTAGTCAAAGAGGTTTTGAGTTTAAACCCCCGCCATCTTCAGTGTAAGAAAAAAAACAAATTGCGCACTCAAAATGCTATGAGCGTTGCCGAAAGGGGTTTTGAGTTTAAACCCCCATTCAGAGGGGTTTGGTACTAAAAATACATCTTCAATATAAAAAAAAAAAGCAAATTACACACTAAAATTATTTGAGCGTAGCCAAGCCAATCGGGGGTTTTGAGTTTCTTCTACAGATGGCTTTTTTTTTAAAGTTTAAACCCCCTCCAGATGGTTTTGAGTCTAAGATCCCCCTACAGAGCATTTTGAGGTGGAAAACCCCCAACAAAAGATTTTGACGATAAAACTTCTCTTTTCGATATAAAATCTAAAGCAAACTACAGTCACTTAATTCCAAGAGCGTATTCAAGAGAGGTTACATATTTTTACCAGTGTCAGGGCTCCATTAATAAACTGCAGTGAATAGTCATCTACCGAAATCGAAAAACACTAAATGTAGCTCAACAAAGATGGCTAAGACAGATTTTAGGAGTCAGTTATAGAGATCGGATCTAAATCAAGGAAATCCTATGCCGAACTGTGAGTCGACCCCTTAGTAAGATTGTGAGAGAACGACGCATGAGGTTTGCAGGACATGTTCTCCGACAAAATGAATTACGCATAAGAAGAGCTGCAATGATATCCTAGTACAACTTGACGCCACTCATTCATGGAGGTCCTCATGGTAGGTGGGAAGAGGCTTCGGACATTACCAGTGACAGATTTTTATGGAAACTGCTTGATGGCAAATGCTCCGAACGGCGTGGGAGGGTCTAAGTCAGTAAGAATATTACATTAGGTTTTTGAAATAAAACTTTTTAATAGCATTAAAATGGACTGTAGATACCTCAGAATATGCATTTTGTTGGCTTTCAATACCAGAAATAGTGTTTGGCGGCGGGCCTTCGCCCCGCGCTGGGGAGCTCCTGGCGCTCCCCCAGACCCCCTTGCTATTAATGGCGGGGAGTCCACAATTTTATGGAAACAGCTTGATGGCAAATGCGCCGAACGACGAGGGAGGGTCTAAGTCAGTAAGAATAGCACATTAGGTTTTTGAAATAGAACTTTTTAATAGCAGGAAAATGCACAGTAGATACCTCAGAATATGCATTTTGTTGGTTTTCAATATCAGAAATAGTGCTTGGCGGCGGGGCTTCGCCCCGCGCTGGGGGAGCTCCTAGCGCTCACCCAGACATCTTTGCTAGTAATGTCGGGGAATCTACAATTTTTTTCACTAACTCATGGAAGAACCTATTCTAGGGCACAATAAACGTCTTCCGAAAGAATGAAGGGTCAGAATGTAATAAAGATTATGTACACACACACACACACACATAAATACATATAATTTTTTTTCGCGGGGGGGGGGGGGAGAAAAAAAATCCATCCCCCCAACCCCCCCCCCCCCCCCCCCCCCGAAAAAAAAATCCTGGCTACGCCCATGAGGAGATCTATATCTTTGACTTCTACTTCAAGTCTTGAAATAATTTTTAACTTACTAAAATGTACAATCAAAGCGCAAAATGAGACACTTTTACAAAACAAAAACTTTTTTTAAAAAGTTGTTTTTCTTTTTTCATTTGTTCCGTTAAATAAACATGCGTGATGTAATTCCAGGTTTTTCTTTAATCTAGAGCCTCGTTTCCAAATACGGAAACTCAAACAATTCCAACTCTACAGCCAGCAACAAAAATATTTTTTTTTCTCTCTCTCTCTCTCTCATCTCGTTTCACTTCAAAAGGATCCATTTTCGTTTCGTTTCACTTTCATATAGTTCTACTTTTTATTTTGCAAAACGTTTGAGATGCAAAGCTCTGAGGCAAACAGTTTAGCTTGATAGAGAAGAAGATGGAGAAGAAAAAAGAACAAATGCAAATCGAAAAAAAAAAGAAAAAAAGAAAGGATTGTGGGAGAAGAAAGGTCATTACAGCGAGATGGGATTTCATTACCAGGCCGTGACATGCACGCGCGCACACACACACAGCTACATACATGCACGTGCAAAGTAACTCACAGAACTAAGCACGTGAGCCTGTCTTCACCCCCCCCCCCACACCATGCACGTGTACAAGAGCATGAGCACAAGGTCAAGTGTAGCCACAGTTTATTATTTTCATTGTTATTATAGGTGTCACCTTCACCTTCACCTTGACCCTTGCTCTCTTGAACCGTCTGTCTGTTGACCATCTCCATTTTTTTCCTCTGTCTTTTCCAGAATTCGTTTCTTCCACCGACAGGCCCGTCCATTCCTTGATGTTGTCCTTTGTCTGCTTCTCCTTCTTCAGCCTGGTCTTTTCGATCCCTGTGGTTCTCGTGGATGTACTGTATTATCTTGCGTTTTTCGACAATTATAATTCTTGTAAAATCATGAGCTGAAAGTCATTATCTGGCTCTGCTAGGACAGAGATAAATAATAATAATAATAATAATAATAATAGCATTTATATAGCGTTACTTTCATGCTTATAGCATGCTCAGAGCGCTATGGTCCAATCTCATTTGTGGTACAGTGAGAGGGAGGGGGTATCTGGGAGTAGGTTTTCCGTGCTGTCTTTAGGCGCTCAGTAGACACAACTCTGCTCGATTCGGGTGTCAAACCTCTAGGCCAATTTATATGAAGCGAAGCCAAGCCAAGTTCAAGCGTACATAGCCTCTCGACCACGCTTCGTTAAAAGGAGTCAACATTCTAGTCCAATGATGCCCAACCTAATTCAATCTGCGGGCCATTTTAATTTCCAACACTAGTGTCGCGGGCCACATGATGGAAAAGATACAAAAACTGAATGAAATTGACCTGAAACTATTTTATTTCAAACCCGAGGATCTAGTACTTACAGTGAATTATTGGGAGAGTTGAATTTTCTCTTTACACTTCAAAAAGTTCTGCTCATATTTTGTTATTCTTGTGTTTTTTTTAAACAGCCTCAGACTTTCTTTATAAAAACAAACATGTGGGCTAGCAATGGTGTCATGTTCTACAAAAAAAAGGAGTAAAGATTCGTTCACTTTTCCTAGTAGATTCTACTAGTCGACCCACGGCGTAGCATACGCCGCTATTTTGCAGGGCCGGCCTTAGGCCACTGCAACCTATGCGACCGCAGTGGGCCCCGCACTTTCATAGGATCCGCGCTAATTCTAGTTGTATAAATTATTAAATTAAACAATTTTATAACTTATGACAGATTTCCCGCGGCCTCCTATCGATTTACCAGGACCTCCTGGAAATCTCCTGAAATTGCAAAATATACGAAAAAGTCCTGGAAATATCCTGAAATTATTAAAATCTTTAGAAAACTCATACAAATCTCCTGTAATTGTCATTTTGGGGTGTCTTCAATATGGATAACGCCAATCCTACGCGCGATAAAAAAAAACTGCATTATGCAATACCCGTAATTGTGGAATCTAGTGAAAGAAGCTTCTCGCACCTTAAACTAGTGAAGAATTACTTGAGGTCAACAATTCTTGTAGACAGATTGAAACATTTGGTAATTCTTGCTATTGAGCGTGATCTATGTAGGAAACAGAATTCTTATGATATACTGTATTACTTCGCTACACGCAAGGCGCGTGTAGTAATTCTGTACGTAGTAAATAAAAATGAATAAAATGCAAAGACGAATATATTTTCTAATACAAACTTCTTATTTTCATTTATTATCAGTATCCCTACCCAAAATGGGCCCTGCTATTTAGTGACTGGTGAATACAGAGTAGATTACTTGTTCTTTTTCCATGACTTGGTCATGGTGTTGGTCACAATTGTTAAGTCCGGCCCTGCTATTTAGTGACGGGTGAATACTACTTGTTCCTCCCCTCTTTTTTTCACCTTTAAAATTACGTGAGGAACTCTAGTCCGTCCGACTTGCAGAAATAAAAGAGTGATCTTTCCATTACTTGGTGTCCAAACTCTTGAGCCATGAAGAGAATTATATATGTTAATTCATGAAAGCACAAATGTTAAATGCCTTGGTAGTAATCCATTAGAAAAAAGTGAGGGCCCTAACGTTGGTAACGATACATTTAAACATTTTGGGGGAGGGGCGTATGGAAGCACGTCGTGGGCATATTATTATTTTTTTAAAATCTATCACTCATTACTAATCACTCTTACGACAGTGGAATTTGGGGTCATCGGATTTACATTTGGGAACGAGAAATCTGGAAATACCAAGACGTATTACCCACCCAATCCCGTCGTAACGCCGGTATTTTGATCCGGCCGGAACAGTCTAGAATTGCGCATTGGAGAACTAGACATTTCACCGTCCAAATTACGATTCCCGGTATCGCCTATCTAGAGAGCCAGAGACTCAGAGGACAAAGTGTCGCGTGTCTTGCATGAGTGTCCCCAGATCCGTGAGCTAACAGGGGAGTCAGGGGCGTATCTGAAAGGTCACTATAACTGTAAAGGGGCTATGAGGCAAAAAGCAGTGCAGCTCAGTTTTGTCCTAAAGCACTACGAGAGGGGGGAGTCCTTCCAGCTATATTACCAATCGAAGTTTGTTCCAGGCATTTTGATCCTGAATCTCTCACTCTCTCTCTTTTCCTCTCTCTCTCTCTTCCTCTCTCTCTCTCTCTCTTCCTCTCTCTCTCTCTCTTTCTATTTCCATCTCTCTCTTTCCCTCTCCCTCTCTCTCTCTCTTCCTCTTCCTCTTCCTTTTTTTTTTTTTTTGTATTATTTAAATTACAGACTTTCCATCAAACAACTAATTACGCACTAACCTGAAACGCCTGCAGGGATTCGAACTCTGGGAACATCCTTACCACAGCCAGAACGCATACAACTAGACACACATCCTTATACACTTCGTCTACTTGTGCCATTCCTGCCAATAAATCGAGGGATGAAAGATTTATCTACCAGCTCTCATATAACTGGAGGCATTAGTTTTTTTTTTTTAATTTCATTTGAGATATTTGATTGATATCGAGTTGTTTGTCAGTATGATATATAATCCATTACTTATTTATTAATTTATTATTATCAGTTATGTAAAAAAAATATTTATGTGATTTTACTTTTCTGAATAATAATGTATACAAAGAAGTGAATATTTTTTTTTCTGATTTTATTCATTCATCGAATTACAAACAAAAAAAAAATCGTTTTTTTATCTTTTGATTTACGATAGAATATTTTTTGAGTTTAATTATTCCCTTTGGGCCCGTTAAGTTAAATTTATGGCGACGCCACTGTGGTGGGTGTCTAATAGCCTACAGGTATCTTGTTACGAAAGGCTTGACATAGATCATACACCAACCTAAGAAATGCCAAGCGGTGTGTTTGAGTCGCTTGTTTATACCTACAAACACTACAACGAACCCGATGTAGGCGATTTAATTCTAGTGAAATGAACTTGAAATAAAACACACTTGAATTTAACTTTTATTTGTAAATACACATAGATTTACCTTGACATGAGATATATTAGCATTAAAAGCACTACTATTTTTAATTTACATAAATGATTTACCAAATTGCATTAGTTCAGGAACAAAAGTCAGATTTTTGCAGACGATTTGCATGATATATAGAACAAAACAACACAAGATAGAGACATTTTACAAAGAGAATTTGATAAATTAAAGAATTGGGAATCAAATTGGAGCATGTATTTCCACCCAGAAAAATGTCAGTTGTTAAGAGTAACAACAAAAAAAAACAACAACTAAAACAAATAAATTCCACTTATCTTAAACCAGTAACACAGACTAAAAACACAAAATACCTAGGTATCTTGTCTTTTGTTCCTGAACTAACATGGCGTGGTAATTAAATAAATGGAAAAATGTCATGGGATCCTCATATTGATAAAACTATTAAAAAATCAAACAAAGCATTAGGTTTTATTAAAAGAAATTTCTATAAATCAAATAAGAATATAAAACTAAAATGTTATTTAACTCTGGTTAGGCCATTAATAGAATATGCATCCTCCGTTTGGGACCCCTCAACTCAAGAAAACATTAAGAAACTGGAACAGACACAAAATAGAGCAGTGAGATTCATAACAAACGAATATTCACATTTAACTAGAGTAACACCTTTAGTAAAATCACTAAATTTAGAAAGCCTTCAGGACAGAAGACTTAAAAGTAAAGTAGCAATCATACATAAAACACTGAACCATAATCTTCAAATACAAAAACACAATCTAACAAAATACTTAGAAAGACACAAATAAAAATGCATTCCTCGTTTTATATGCTAGATCTATTAGAGCATAGAACGGGTTGCCTGAGCTAGCCATGAAAACCAATGATTTGGCAGAATTTAAGTCATTGGTTAACATACATGACTAGATGCATAACGCGCAGGACGTAATATTCTTCTTTTTTGAAGTAACGTCTGTATTTTATAAGATAAGATAATAGCAACACAAAATGAAATGATGATTTAAACAAAAATCTGACTCACAACAAATACATGCCTTTACTGTCTCCCGTCTCTCGCTTTAGTCCCCCTTTCTTCGTCGTTACCATGGAAACACACGCATGTACTTCATATCACCGAGTACGCGAAATCTTTTCCCCCAGTAGGTAGTGTACGGAGAAGTAAGCTCAGTGAATTCATTTATAACATTTCTTGTTTCTTGGGAAGGAGATGGATACACGTACACAATGGCTTTTCCTCCCCCCCCCCCTTCCCTTCTCATATTTTTGTCAATGGTCATTAAAACCAACGGAAGCTGTTTCCTAAAGTATTTCCCCAGAAGCCACCAAAATATCGTAGAGCTAAATATGACTCATAAAAAGTCCATCTGGGCTATAAATAGACATCGTTTTTTAACATGGCACAGAGTCTAGATATTTGAAGATCTAAGTCACAGAGTATAAAAAGGTGAAACAGAGAAAATTCGGGGGTCATTTGTTCAACGCGCAGTCAATGATATAAATCAGAAAGTTTTTCACACAAACTTCTGAAACAAATGTATACTTAATTATAAGTTAGCCCATAATGACCAATGTAAAACTTCTCCACTCCGTACTGAGCGCAACAGAATGAGACAGCACTTGTTCCAGAAGATGAACATTGGAACATTAGAAACATGCTTTTGTGGAGTACCTCTGGAGATTGCTGACCACGTCTTTCAAAGCGCCATGGCTGCCTGGTCGTGCGGTTTGCGCTCTAAACTGTCGTTCGGATTTATCGATGGTCCTGGCCAGTCCCGGGTTCAAACCCTCCCCGCTCCCCTTTCCCGTCCTCCTGCGGGAGGTTTGGACTAGGAAGTAAATTATCTTCAACTCTGAAGGAACATCCGAAACATGTCAAACATTTGACAAACTTTATTAAGAAGCCCGAACACGATGCTGACCCCGAAACGTCACTATAGAAGGCAAACTGTATGAAGAACTGCCTGATCTGTAAACCACTGCAGAGTTCATATCAGATATAAACTTAGTTATCTATAACCAAACTTGATAACGAGAACGAAGAAGAAGAGGAAATTTCCTTTGCAGACTCACGTGTTTAGTAATGATTATAACGGCAATGTCTTCGATTCCGAAGATTAAAGACAAACCCAGTTGGGACCTGCATATTTTTCCACGTTTCGTGCAGACAAGGCTGTTGCTCGCCGGCGGACTATTTAAGTTTTCTTTCTGTCTTCTGTGCTTGTCTTCAATGAGAACTTTTGGGTCTCAAGTGTCTGTCGCTCAAATGATTACATACACTAAAAATACCTTAATACCTTGATAATATCTCGTCAGTAATACCTTAATACCAAGATAATACCACGTCGGTAATACCTTAATACCATGATAATACCACGTCAGTAGAACCTCAATGTCATGATAATACCATACCAGTAAAATCTTTATACTATTATAATACCTTGTCAGTGATAATTTTATGTCATGATAATACCACGCCAATAATACATCAATACCATGATAATTTCCTTTCTAGAATTTCTGATTCACGGGTTGAGTGGGGAATCATTTCTTCTTATCTTATAAATGAAATAATTCTTCCATTTTTAGGCCTGTATCCATGTGTTTACTTTCGTGATAATTAAAGAGTTCAAATCTAGTCATTTGTTGACCTGGTTGATTCAGTCAAACCTGTCCATGTTCTGTAAAATGTTTGACATGTTTCGGATGTTCCTTCAGAGTTGAAGATAGTTTACTTCCTAGTCCAAACCTCCCGCAGGACGACGGGGGATGGGAGCGGGCAGGATTTGAACCCTCGACCATCGATAAATCCGAACGACAGTCCAGCGCGCAAACCGCACGAATAGGCAGCCATCCGTAGCTAAACATGCAAAATATAAGTTTGATTTGTCTATGGCCACAAAGTAATGATACAGTGGCCAGCAAAATGACATACCGAATAAGCAACTAGTTACGTCCCCGTATACCTTCCACCAGATTTGAAAATGCAACGGCGCCTGGTGATTATATATGCCCAACCTGCGATCGCAGCTGTGTATCAAGGATTGGCCTATTTAGTCACACAAGAAGTTGCAAAGGGAAAAGATCGTCTCTCGAGACGTAAAATGCCACAGACAGAGATTTGAACTCTATATTTACATGGATGGCAGACTGGTCGTGCGGTATGAGCGCCGGACTCGATGGTTCCGGGCTTATACTCTCCGCACTACCATCCCCCGTCGTCCTGCGGGACGTTTGGACTAGGAATTAAAATATTGTAGTAACTCCAGTGGCGGACCGAAAGGGTTAATGTATGTGCGGCCTACTGATACACACGACTCAGGCCAATCACACAGGTCAACGGATCAACGGCTGTTGAACAAGGGACAGTACTGCTAGTGCACCGCAAATATGACCCATGTTGTGGTCATGTGACCGAAAGCCTTCAAGGAAGAGACACGGTGTGTAAAACTCTGAAGGAACATCCGAAACATGACAAACATTTCAAAATATCGTTGGGTAGGCAGCCTTCAGCTCTATCTCTTGTTCTGTCTCAAGATGAATGTTCCCGCTTCAGACCTTGCAATCTATTAGGGCAGATGATGTAAAAGTCATCTGTTTTTTTGTGGCCCATGGTTGACGTGGGTGTCATGTGGCCAGCACAACCACCAACCGCCTTTACTTTCTCTCAACTAATGTCAGGTATCCATTAGATTTGGGTGGACCTAGAGGTGCCCTAAAGATCCCGACATTAAGTCCAAGTCATCACCAGGGTTTAAACCTGGTCCGTCCTGTTCGTAAGCCAAGCGGTTCTCCATTCAGCCATCGCGCCCCTCCCCCAGTATGTATGGTAGGCTACATACCACTAGAAACGTAATCGGATTATGAAAATCATTATCCTTGTCTCTTTCTCTCTTTGTCTCTCTCTCTCTCTCTCTCTCTCTCTCTTTCTCTCTCTTTTTCTCTCTCTTGCTCTCTGTCCCCCCCCCCTCTCTCTCTCTCTGTTTGTCGTCCCTATTTCATTTTTAGCGGCTCCCGAAAGGGGAAAAGACGCTGTTTTAGTTTTGTGTGGCCTGTCTGTCCGTCCGTCCGTCCATCCGTCTGTCCGTCCGTCCGTCCTGTTTAGATCTCAGAAACTAGAAGAGAAAATGAAAATCGGACATCATGATATTTTAGACCATTCAAAGTTCTGATGCAACGGCTACTTTTTTCTTTTCTGAAAGCAAAAAATCAAATTTTTTAAATCAATTATGCAAGCAGTTTTTTTTCTTAATAATACACCATTTTTACAACTTTTCACTATTAATAGTAACAAACACTGGAGGCTTTTTAGTAAGGGATATGTACCGTTTTTTTAAACACATTAATGAAAATGGTTTTAGATTTTTGATAAAAAATATTTATTTTTTACAATTGTATTGCTAAGTTATGTAAGTTCTGTCATACTAAATACTACCTTTACAAAAAAAAAAAAGTTAAATTTTTTTAAAGAGAAAAAATCTATTTACTATGCAAATAAGTTGGACATAATTTACAACAGCAATTAATACGTAGTTTTTCATAAAATCGCGTGAACTGCAGTCACATAGCCACACTATGAATCATAAAACTAAAGGATTTTTTTTTTTTTACGGAAATGTTGTTTTTTTCTTGAGGATTTGAATAAGAGCTTGACTCTTCACAAAACAATTAGATCAATTAGATACTCATTATAAGACTTCAGTTAGGCCAGGTTCAAATCTAACGTCACATTCACCTTCACCTATCCCTTGGTCTGCTGGACCTTTGGGGCACCACACAGGATCTGTCAACCTTCTTTCTACATTCTTCTCTGTCATGTGCCTTTGATAGAAATTCATTCTGATATTCTTTCTGAAAATATTGAAACCTGCATTTTTACCTGCCTGGGTGGACCACTTCTGATAGAATTTAATACCGATATTCTTCTGAAAATATTGAAACCTGCCTTTTTTCCTGCCTGGATGGACCACTTTGGGGGCTTATTTTGAGTTTAAGTTTCCACACAAACTGTCTTTGTAACCTTGTTTATAAAAATTTTCGGACGTTTGTTCAAAAAAATAAAATAAATCAAGGAGTTTATCTCTCAATGTGCTGCACTGGGGACCATCCTTAAACCTTGGCACATAACGACAAATTGGCCAGGTAGGGAAAGGATCGGACCCCATGTCTCCGTGTTCCCGATTTCCGGCTCAGACAGCACAACCACCTGGCTGTCGTCAGAGAGAGGGGGGGGGGAGGGGAAGGGGATTTACCCGTGAGACAGGTACTCGCGCCAGTTTCTCACGTCTGCTGGCACGCGTCGCTGTCTCGGTGTTTAAGACAAACTTGTGCCGCTTTTTTTTCTTTTTTTTTTTGGTTGTGTGTTAAAGAGGAGGTAGGGGGAGGGGGGGAGAACGAAGGCGCGTTGACACGAATCTAAACCACACACCACCTCATCTTATGCACCAGAAAGTTTTTTTTAAAAAGGGGGGGGGGTGAGAAAAAATATATAATTTGACTGACGTGTGCGCGAGACATTAAGAGGGCGCTCAGTGAGAGAGAGAGGGGGTGGGGGGGGGGTCATTCACGCGCTTGTGTGATCACCTCGATGAATGTACCTGTTTATTAACCCGTGAGGCCCCTAGGCTTGGTGTGGAACTTTTACCAAACAATCCCACCCTCTACGCACACCTCCCTCCACCACTCACCCACACCCCGCATCTTTCATCACGGCGATACCCAGACATGCTACAAATGTAAACAACAAAAAAATGATATCATTGACTTTGAAAATAGGCGCAAGTTGGAATCCTGAGCATAAAGGAAGAGGGGAGGGGGGGGTAGAGAGATATCGGGTGTTGTCCTCTCTGTTTCTTAGAAGTAAGTTGTACACTTTTATAGTGGGATCATCAGCCTTCACCTTTCTGAGAGACCCTACCCCCCCCCCAACCTTTCCTTTTTTTCTTTCTTTTTTTAAAATCCAAATTTCAATCGAATGCATCTATTCCTACCCCCCCCCCCCGCCCCCAACGTGACCTCATAACCAGAGAATCAACTTCCGGTATGACGACACTGTAACGACACGCTCATTTTATTTACCTTACTCCCCCCATTCCCTAATCTTCTTTGACTCCCCCCCCCCCTTCCCATCTCTCGTCAATCTTTTCCCATCATACACCTTTAGAGCCCCCCCCCCTCCCCCACCTCCTTTAAATTTCATCTACCACCAAAAATAAAAAAAAAAAAAAGACGTCTATTCGTCGCGTGCCTGGGTGACACTTGGCACGTGCCAAGTGACCCACGCGTGAGGTCATACCCATGCGTGGCGAGGCAGTAGAGAACTGCAATAGATCAGGCAGTGTGAGAAAGTTTGTCTACCCACTAACTACTCCATCTCTTTTTTTTGGTCGAAACGCTTCTCTAATTAATTTTTAATCTGGATCTCCCCCCCACCTCCCTTCTGTATCCGACTTCAATTCGTGTAAAACTTATTTATTTTTGAACATAAATTACTTTTCATGGTTTAATTAGCATAACAAACACGTTAGCCACTGGTCGAGCTGTGGGAACACCAGTAGCCTCTAGGAGTGACCAATCAGGACACTTGACACGAGCTGACGTGATTGAACGGTGGGACCTGATTGGACGTAGAGACGGTTGCGTTTTTCCAATGTTTTATTTATAGTTCTATGCACAGGTCCATTCGAGGCCAGGAACATTCGAGATCCATTTTCTTTGTTTCTTTGAGAGAAACATATCAAGTCTAGATTGTAGATCAAAGTCAAACAACGGAACTCTTTCAATTTTCGAACAAAAAAAGTTTTTTTAAAAAATTGGATGGGGGAAAGACTATACAAGGCACATAAATGGAAGCACTGGGGAATTTTAGCATGAGGGAGTGGTCAAGCAACGGATAATTTTATCACTTGGGCGTAGCAATGGAGAATTTAAACATGAGAGGGGTGGTCAGGCTTTGGACTTTAGAGAGTTTAGCTTGGGACAGTATACGGGAGAGGTCAAGTAATGGAGAATTTTAGCTTTCGGGAGTGATCAAATTATAGAGAATTTTTAGCATTCGGGAGTGGTCAAGAAATAGAGAATTTTAGAATGCGGGAGTGGTCAAGTAATCCAGAATTTTAGCATGCGGGAGTGGTCAAGTAATAGAAAATTGTAGCATGCGGGAGTGGTCAAGTAATGGAGAATTTTAGCTTGCGGGAGTGATCAAATAATAGAGAATTTTTAGCATGCGGGAGTGGTCAAGAAATTGAGAATTTTAGAATGCGGGAGTGGTCAAGTAATCCAGAATTTTAGCATGCGGGAGTGGTTAAGTAATAGAGAATTTTAGCATGCGGGAGTGGTCAAGTAATAGAGAATTTTAGCATGCGGGAGTGGTCAAGTAATAGAGAATTTTATCATGCGGGAGTGGTCAAGTAATAGAGAATTTTAGCATGCGGGAGTGGTCAAGTAATGGAGAATTTTAGAATATGTGAGTGATCAGGTACATGACAATTTGATAACATAGTAAGATATATAATGATCTGGTCTTCAGTTGACAAGGTAAAGAAGCGCAGTAAGAGAAGGAGTGACGACCCTTGCTGAATCATTCTTATTTTGGTTTAGACGTCTTTTCAGTTTCCACCTATTCTCATATTATCCACTCCGACCTCCAACAAGGCCTATTAGGACCCTGCGTAACGCCACTGCGAATGCATGTGAGCGCGTGTGTGCGCGCGCGAGCTCGTGCCCCGAAGTTTTCTCATGGTTTCGCGGGTGTGAGCGGCGGTCGTATGCCTGTCACCGCACTCTACTGCAGGGATACCACCGTGGGAACGTCAGGTTCAGGGGTGTGTGTGTGAGTAGGAAGGGAGTGAGGTAAGAGAGAGAGGACAGAGAGAGAGAGAGAGAGGGGGAGAAGGTTAAAATGATAGCTGGTAGGGGTGGGGGGCAAGGTGACCAACGGGGGTTGGGGATTTCTTTTATGGGTGGCGGCAATCGAAAGAGGAGGAGGAAAATGGGGAGGGGGGTGGCGGGGTAACTGGTGGACAAGGAAATGGAAGAGAAAAAAAAAGGGGGGGGCAGTTGGAACCTGCAGCAGAATGAGTGACGATGATAAGCGAGTGAGCATTGCGCGGACGAAGCCAGGCTTTCGGTGAGGGTGGATTTGTCATGAGAGGGAAAAGAGGGGGAAAGGGGGGTGATCCTTTTTTTTTTGGAAGAGAGAAAAAGAGGGAGGGGTACAAGTTGACGAGCTGGGATCGAGGGCTTGTGGGGGTAAGGGGGAAGTTGGAAGAGGACTTTCCAAGACAGGGTTAGCTCGACACGTTGTGACTAGGGGTCTGAGAGTTGAGCGCGCTACCTGGAGTACTTTTGCTCGAACGATATCGTAGTAGTGTGTGTGAGTAGAATCAGAGGTGAGGCACCAGGTAGTAGTTCAGGGGGAGGGAGACACGTGACCTGTACTGGTCACTACTTTCACTGGCTACTTATCATCGCATTCTATTTTCGGACTATCTTGTGGTTTACTGTTACATTTTATTTTATTTTGTTTTTAATATTCGTTTTTCCGAAACTGTTTTTAAAATAGAAAAAAAATATTTATGGTTAGAGATTTCTGCAAGTGAATTTCGTGGAAGAGGATTATTTAAAAAGGATTATTTTTTAATATGAGTAGCAAGATGTTCAGCTTTGTGTTTTTAAATAGAGTAGCGTGTTCTCCCTTTTCTAGCATTAATGGCATGGTTTAAACACATTTCGAAGTTTTTCTAGTTTTGTAAATAGGATGATCATTTCTCTGCTTTAAGTCCATGCTATTTGATATTTAATCGCATCTGCAGTTGCAATGAAATGTATTTATAGACATATTTATACAAGATAACAAACTGGTTATATTTCTCTAAGCAAATTCTTTCTTCACTTGGTGCAGAATCGATTATCTATTTCTTTTATAAGTCATTTTGTTTATTAGTTTTAAGTCTCACGTAGTAATGTTTATTTAAACATTCGCAATGCAATTTTTTTTAAAAATATATTACATTATTAGAGATCAAACTATAATTGCCAATGTGGCCAATGCAGCACCGTGATAAGAAACGAACAAAATATTACACAAAACAGCCGTTTTCAAAGCCCTAATATTAACATATTGTAAGATTGCTGGTCATTTCTTTCTACGTTCGCTTAGGGTGAATAGCGAATGCCTGGAAATTAAAAATACAAACCAATCTAATTTATATACTCTATTTTTTAAAAAGATTGAATTAAAAAATTAAACAAAACAATTAAGAAATAATATATTGGTCAGTGGTAATTCCATTATAGATGTTTATAAGACTGGAAAGCTTCATCTGCCAACACTAGAAGTGAGAGGAAGTGTCGCTATTTGATCTTTTATTATATTAGTTGTCAGTTGAATCGGAATAACATATCCGTTACATAACATCGTGATGTTTAGCGCATGGATACAGTCTTAATTTGGTTAGGTCTCAGATATAACATGTGTGCATATGTTTCATGTTGTGTGGTCTAAAGCAGCAATAGTCTAGTTTATACTCTCCCTTGAACGTATCTTTTTTTTATTTGTTTTGTTTTTCGAAGGACGATAACTTTATCAACAAAGGACAGCAACTCTTATATTTTTCATACACTATTGGAAAAAATAAATAACTAAGGTAATTACTCTCATTTATTTATTTTGCATTTACATATGTATGAAATATTATACATATTTTTTCTGTATTATTTATATATATAAGCAATTTAATGTGCGTTTTAGGTTCAATACTCATTGGCATTAATGTATTACATTTGTCTTTTTTTTTCTCGACTTTCCCATTGCTTGAATGATCCCTGGAATATGTCAGTGAATTATATGCACAGAACAGTCGAAATACTAAAAACATAGAAAATGTATATAACTAACCCGAACGATAGGAGTTATTTTGTAGAAACTATATAGATAAACACTCCCTCTGTCTGTCTGGTACGAATTTTGTTCATGTTTAATTCTCCCACTTACCATTCTCGTTTTGTCATAACACGAATCAGTATTTAAAAAAAATTAATTAATCAATAAGTGGTAATAAAAATTTTTTTTGAGGGGGTTTATGTAGAAAAGGGAGTTAAACCGTGCTGTATTGAGATATATGGCAGTTATTTGGAGGTTCTTATCTTAAATTAGCTTTTTTTTATAGGCATTGATTTTATATTTAACTTCTTTACTATTAAAAAGAATTTATTAGTGAAATTATTCTAGTAGGCACTAAAGGATTATCTACTAGCATGTTAAGCACGTGAGTAGGGCATGGCAGAGAAAGGAAGCACTAAGAAAGGCAACAATCTACAACGGTGTTTCCCAAACTTTGTCTTTAACGGAACACTTCGAACATTCTGAGTATATAGAGGTACACTTTACTTTGTTTTGGAGAGGTTAATTCACGTGGTCGCCTACTGGTTAATTACTCCAGTAGTTCGTGAAACATCTATTCAGGCCCTGCGGAACACCGGGGTTCCACGGAACACAGTCTAGGAAACACTGATCTACAACAATTTCAAAAAAATATATAAATCAACAGTTAATTGTTTTTAAAGCAGAAAAAAACAACTATAATCTATATAGATCTGGTGCATTATATAATATTTATAGTATAAAAACATGCATTATTCAAAAACTCATATCTGTAGAATAAAACTTTGTGGCGCTATGCTATTCTTCGTCATCATGGGAACTTGCTGTGCTCAACTTTTACACATGCGATTTGTTCCTATTTATATAGAGTGCTGTAGGAGTATCTCAAATATATCTATCTATCTATCTATCTAACTAACTAACTGTCTGTCTGTCTGTCTGTTTGTCTGTCTGTCTGTCCGTCCGTCCGTCCGTCCGTCTGTCTGTCTGTCTGTCTATCTATCTATCTATGTAAGTATCTTTCTTTCTTTCTTCCATTTTTTTTGTATCTGCTATTTATTTGTTTATCTTATCTTCTTTATCTTATATAATACAGACGTTACTTTAAAAAAAAGATGATTACGTCCTACGCGTCATGCATCTAGTCATGCATATTAACCAATGACTTAAATTCTGCCAAGTCACTGGTTTTCCTGGCTAGCTCAGGCAACCCATTCCAAGCTCTAATAGCGCTAGGGAAGAAGGAGCATTTGTATAAATTTGTCCTAGCATACGGAACGAGGAATGTGCCTTTATCTTTGTGTTTATATTTATATAGGTCATAATTATTACATATTACTTTATAAACCATGTATGATGATAATACGGGACCAAGAGATAGATAGATAGATAGATAGATAGATAGATAGATAGATAGATAGATAGATAGATAGATAGATAGATAGATAGATAGATAGATAGATAGATAGATTGATTGATTGATAGAGAGAGAGAGAGAGAGAGAAGAAGAAGAAGAAGAGAGAGAGAGAGTTTTTAACATTAGCCGCCAGTTCTCATATATTGTGCAGTCAGTCAAAATGTCAAATCTTTTTTTTTTCTTTGTATCTTTTGTTGTGACTTTGGGGGTAAAACGCCCTATCACTCAGCCAATGTTCTGCCCCATTTCCGTTTACACATCATAAACTCTCAGCAAGTGACACGCTCAGAGCGTGTACATGTGATGCACGTGCAGACACGGCTATGGATCAGACAACGTCTCGCTATTCCCCCCTTAGCAGTACACTACCCCCCTGATAAAAAAAAAAGGTCGTTTAAAACTGCTGATTTTTGGTTCCCTTTCAAATTACATTTAAATTGTGACGGACTCTGTTTTTATTGGTCGTCTGCTGAAATAAGGAGAACATAACTCCTTAGGTTTTCTTTTTTTTTTTTCCTTCCTTACAATATATACACGAGTCTGTTTTAATCGTAAACACACACAGGCCTGGGAGTGACAGATGTTGGTGACATAAAGGCAAGGAGTCTTGTTGCCACTACACACACCCCACCCCACACCCCTTGTGAGTACTGTGACGTCATCTTGCTAGTTGATCACTGGCGGGAGTTACGTACAACTGTACATGATGAGATACGAGAGATGTGTGTGTGTCGCTTGCTGTGTATCTGTGTGTCTCTTTTACTGTGTGTGTCTGGGTGACTCTCTGGCATGTATATGTGTGTCACTCATTGTGTACCTGTGCGTCTCTCACTGTGTCTCTGTCTCTCTTTCCGTGTCTCTGAGTGTCTGAGTGTGTTTGGGTAGGGAAAGAAAAAAAAAGGACAGAGAAAGAGACAGAAAAGAGACTTTGAGAGAAAAATAAATGTGGAGTTCAAGAGAAGATTTGCAACGAAAGGAAATGCAGTGCGTTTGTGTGTGTGAGAGAGAGAGAGAGAGAAATTCGGGATGGATTCCCAGTCTTCACTAAGATTCGAACCCGAGACCCCTCGGTTCGGAAGCGCTTTACTACCCAACCACCAAGCCCTTATAACCTTCCTAACAAACGCCACATAATCTTAGTAGTATCGCTAACATTACAATCATTTATTGATAGTCACGTTTGTCAGAGAAGAAACGCCTTAAGAAGATGTCGCATTTTCTGTGGGCCTCCTTTTTCTATCAGTGAATGGCATTCCATCTGTTTGTCTTTGTTGCCTATATTCTATTATTTTTTCCCTCCATATTGATCTGGAAAGATATCGTCAACCCAAATACGAAAACCCTTACGGTCGGGGGAAAAAAAAAGCGTACACTCAAGACCTCATTCTTGTAGGAATGAATGGACGTTTTGAACATTTCGTCTGCTCTCCTTCAGCCAATCGTAGACTTTCAATGTGCGGGGTAGAAAAAAAAAACTGTATCGTCTGCTGATTTTAAAACGTGTGTCTTTACTCCTTGCACCCCCCCCCCCCTCATGAAACTTGAACCTTATAAGGGAAAAGAAAATCGAAACGTTGGAGGCAAGGCGTACTCTCTTGAATTAGAACGAAGATTGTGTGCTACGGAGGCCACTCGGGCCATTGGCCAATAAATGGGAAGGAATGAAGCTTGTTCAAGGTTTTCGTGTCACAGCTTGACATGTTTTTTTTTTTACTGATACTCCTTTCCAGCAGTTCACGCATAAGTATGTGTCCCTGCAAGCCCGGACCATGGAAAGCTGGGGTCATGGGAAATTGGGATATCTTTAAAAAAGCCAACAGAAATGACCCTGTTAGTGTTCAGACCTTGCAGATAGCATATCTACCGTAGCACTGTTACCTCCTCTAGAGGGGTCCGGAGCGGAGCCCCCATTAACAAAACGACTTTCTTTATTTTGAACTACAGAAGGACATACAAAAAAATTGACAGGTCCTTTAAAGCAGCAAGCCCATGTGCAGTTGCACGATTGGCACACCCCTACGTCTGAACCTGGTCCACGATACTGGACTCCTTTAGTCATTGCAAGTTTAAACTTCAAGGTAAAAGTATTTTAAAAGTTCATGTTACTTTCAGCGTGTTCGCCAAAGAAAGTTGACAACTAGGCATCATTTTGTTTAATGTAATTAGATCTACTTGCGGATCATTTATAACCGAAACATTCGGTCACTATAGACAAACACAGTGCTGGATTTAGCTATAAGCAATACAAACACAGTACTGGATTTAGCTATAAGCAATGCAAACACAGTGCTGGATTTAGCTATAAGCAATACAAACACAGTGCTGGATTTAGCTATAAGCAATACAAACACAGTGCTGGATTTAGCTATAAGCAATACAAACACAGTGCTGGATTTAGCTATAAGCAATACAAACACAGTGCTGGATTTAGCTATAAGCAATACAAACACAGTGCTGGATTTAGCTATAAGCAATACAAACACAGTGCTGGATTTAGCTATAAGCAATACAAACTATAGCTTGTCCCCCCTCCCACTGGCTTGGGGGGCTCAATAATGGTTCCATTTTTAAACTATTTTTTTTTAAAGCAAAAGAAAATTGCCTTATGTTGATGGGGTTCGTTGCTAAACTAGTTAAGGGTCATATGAACTCTATAAGCTATCCCGACAAGATCAACGTCTAATCTTTCGACTCAGGACCGGACACAACAAAAGGCGACAACACACGTACCGGAAGCTAAAAATTGGAACCAGTGAAATCTGCCCATGTGGAGTATCACCAGAGAATGCTGACCACGTCCTCCAAAACTGCTCTCTTTACTTGGTCCCAAAAACACCACAATAGAAAGAAAACTATATGGAGAGCTCCCTGATTTGGAAACCACAGCGCAGTTCGTCTCATGTATTGGTCTAGTCATCTGAATCAATGAGAACGAAGAAGAAGAAGATATGAAGTCTTAATCCGATCCTGGACAAATCTAGTCCATTTGCCTTCCATTAGTACGCTTGAGACCAAAGAGATCGATGGGGCTAGAGTCAAGTGTAAGCGAACTACCAAAAAACTATAACAATTTTTTTATATATTTGGTAAAAGTGTTCAGCTGTAAGGGACAGTCCCTGGGTCAGACACCAGTAGAAGCGATGGTTCGAATTACGTTTAAGTCGTTGTTGCTGTTGTCTAAAGAACCAAAGTTTTCTAAGGTCTACTCTTTGGAAATTTGCGTTAGAAACAGTGCGGATGCGTGTGTGTGTGTGGGGGGGGGGGACAGTGACCAATGCCATGCTCACGACGAGAGCCCCCGCGATAATCGAATAAATATAAACTATTGGTGCTGTGACTACTTACTAAAGCCATGCACATTTCTTTCTTTCTTTCTTTATTTATACTGCCTCTATTCAAGTCAGAACTTTATGGATGGTGGTTGGGTGGAACCTGAACGCCGATCTCGAAAACGGCTCTAATGATTTTCCTAGAAATGTCACAGTTGATGTATATCGCTGAGAAAAAAGAATGCCCAGCTCGTTGTGTGTGTGTGTGATAAAGGGAGGTAAATCTTACAAATTCTAAGTCACTTGAAGAGAGTGAGACCCCTTGAATGAATCTACTTCTACCCACCCAAACTATAGCTATTAAAAGGGATTTTCTTTAATTGACTTGGCAAGGACCCCAATGGATGGTCCTACAATTCTTTACGCTATGTTCTCTCTCGCCTTTCTCTCCCCCCCCCCTTTCCCTCTCTCTTGTTAAATAAAAGGAAAGTGGGGCGTTATAGAGAAGGCGTTCTTTGAAATAAAAAAAAAAAAGGTGGGCTGGCGGGCGAAGGTTGGACAGGTTATGTTTTAATATATGTTCATTCACCTGAAGTAAGGAGTGTTTACATATAAGATGGGTAAGTTTAACAACCTCTATTGAGAAGGGTGAAAGTCGGAAAGGCGTTAGAGTCTTAGCATTGTGCTAACCTGTAATAGCGTGTGCATCTCGGAGGTTAAGAGAGGGAGGGAGAGAAAGAGTGGGGGAGAAAGAGAATGATAGGGAGAGAGAGAGGGAGCGAAAGAGAAATATAAAAGAGAGAGAGATTATACAGTGCTTGCGTGTTTGGCGTGTATTTTACGTAAACACATTTCAATAAACACGGTAGAACATTTTTAATTGGCTTTTCAACAATAGCCAAACCCAAGCAAGCACACACACACACACACACACACCGATACACACACGCGCGCAGACTCAAAGCACTTATAATAGTAGCCAACTTAGCACTAGGCTAAAGAAATGCCCCCCCCCCCCCCCCCCCCCCCGTGTGATCGAGTGACTTTAACACGGTGAACTACTTTCTCCAATCAAAGACACTACCTTTGGCTTCCCCTTTACTAATTCCCTTTATTAACTCCCCTTAATAAAAGCTGTTCAATTCATCCCACAAAGACCGCGGGGTGGTGCGTACAGCGGTCCTCCATGGACCGTCCAAGTGCCACCCCCCCCTCCCTCCCAACGACATTACATTTTTATTTTTAAAAAAAGGGCAGTGGAATGACATTGAATTGTGTGCTTTAGATGTTGGTGCTGCTGTAGCTTGTGAAGTGTAGAGCGTGGTACAAATTGATGTTGTCGTTACATGGTGACGGGCCCTGCTCAGACTCGTTCACCATTCGATGATCTTAGCGACAAAAGAAGTAGGCCCGTGTAGATTTCGTAAAATGGGTTTAGTGTATGAATTTTGTGTATGCATTTTTTGTATGAATTTTATTTATGAATTATGTGTATGAAGGTGATGGTTTAAAGACATTTTTTTTTTCCTCGAGGATATTATTTTTTTAATTGTTTTTTTTTTTACTTATAAAAACGACGATTAGGATGGAGAGAGAGAGAGAGGGAGATGGAGGGAGAGACAGAGAGAGAGAGAGCACAAGAGAGCAGTAATAGGAATATTCTGCGGGTGGTAGGCCTACATGGCAGTGTGAGACCGGAGACCGATGCTACTTAAAGTTGATGCGCCAAACAATACGAAGCTAAATAATTCCATGTATGTCATCTACTTTCACTTTGTGGTTTGAACTTTGCATCTTTCTTCCTGTGTTCCTTTTCAGCGCGCCTCTTCTTTCCACTAGATACCCCCCCCCCCCCAAATCAACTTTTTTTGTCTTCCCTTTTCCAAATCTTGAAAACAAATATTCAGTATAAGGGGGTGGGGTGATCTAAAAGGCACGATTCCCATATTGTCAAAATATTTTCTTTTGGTTGCTTTGATTTTTTTCTATATACTCACCCACAGGAAAAGGTTACACTTTTGAAATTTATATAATAGATATTACCGACTAAAATGTGTTGTACCCGTTCTTGCATAAGTTTGGGCGAGTTTGGAGGAGATGTAACTATAAAGAGAGAGTATGCGTGTTTAAATTAACAATGATTAAATGCATCCTTATAGGATGGCTCCTGGTTCGGCCACCCTGTCGTCACTGCGTAGATTCAAATGTTTCCTTCCTTCAAACCTAATCATAAGGCGCACTTCTCTCGTGAATTCAAGAGGTTAAAAAACTTCACCTCAAAAAATTCTTTTCATTAGTAGAAAAAGAAACGAAAAAAAAAAAAAAGAAAGGGGGGGGGGGTATATACATTTAAGAAAAAAAAATGTAAATAAAGAAACGGGGGTAGACGGTGGGGCAGGTAAAGTTCGTCTAACACCATTCAAAGCTTTGAAAACTGTCTGAATGTGCAGACGACTTTACATACTTGTCAGTGATTCCATTCTGGGTATTTTAACCCAGATTTTCTTTTTTATGTTTTTTTATTTTTGAACAGGATAATCCATTACATTTTTTTAAAATAACACTATTTGATTAGGATATATTAGCAATAAAATAACGGGCAGGTATCACTCAGCTTAAAAGAATGAGTAGGAACTAAATAATAGCCTAAGTATTTTTTAAGTTTAAAATACCCAGATTTTGAGTGGAGCAAAGAAAAGCAGCAACACATAGAAGAAGCACTGTCAACTTGTCTACCCGACTTGAATCGTTGCAACACATCCGGTTAACTTTTTAATATTTTTTTTTCATTTTGTGCTGACGATAGAAGCACGTGCAAATTGTGTTGTCTTTTATTAGTATTATTATTCCATCTCCGAGAGTACCATGTTGTCGTTTTTTCGTACAGTAAATGTTGGTTAGATACTGTGCTTAGTTTAAACATTCAGACTGTGTTTAACATCTAATTAGGATTATGTATATGAGTTATTCGGCCGTGAAATTGGATTCTTGGTTTCAGTTTGTGATTAACCGGCATGTGTGTGTATATATATATATATATATATCTTACTTGAATGAACACGGGTTTCAGGCTATTTATGGAGACGATATATCTGTTTATTTACGATAAGGATTGAATGCCTCTAATTAGCGTAACTTAACTAAGAATTTCTCATTCGCTGTATTTTAAATCTCCAAAGAATGCATTATGTCGCAGAGTAAAACATTATTTGTTTCGTGAATTTAACGTTTCTCGTTAATACTTAAAGTTTTTAGGTTGATCTTTGTCTTGCATGGTAAAAGTAGTGTGGACCTCGGTTCATTGCTGTAAATTATTATTATTACCTATACATTATCTAAATATAACTCTCATTTAGGAGTTATTAAAATTGGGATTTCCAGTGTAATTTCAGTTTAGAGTATTTAAATTTAATCTCCTAAAGTAAACAAATCATTTCATAGTGTGTGTTCATGTCGACAATTTATTCATATCTAGCCGTATAATATTCGTGTGAATTAAATAATTAAATAAGAGTCCAACTTTTTGAAAAACCTGGCCATGAATAGGAAGTGAAAAGTAAGGAATGGACGTCGTTTTGAAATGATCATCTGGCAAATTCTTGAAGTGCTGAAAACGTCCATCATGACCTAAATCAGTATTGTTTGTGGTTGTGTTTATATTGTTATTTTTTCCACCATGTATTGTGGATGGATATTCGTGCATTGGATACACCATAAAATGGCGAGCGTTGCTTGCGTAGAGAACGGCTGACGCAGCATTATGAGGTAAAAAGAAAGAAAAAAAAAGCAGGGGTTGATTTTGAATTGCAAATCTGCTTATACTTGAATAGTTCTGGACCTAAATTGGCACAAACTTATCGCTTACTGCTACACCGAAATAAAACTCCATCTTATTGCTACACTTGTAAATTATATTGCATACAACTACGCGAAATCATTTTCGCCAATAATGCATGTAACTACGCCAATGCCCACTACTGATAATGCTGCACCAGGTGGCGCTGTGCGAAGTGGATGAGCTTAGTATTAACCACACACTGCTTTTGCAAGCAACTAATGCTCAATTCTCTATTCTACCCTTTGCGGTGCTATCCTCCTAGCCCCAGGGCCGGCCTTATGCCAATTTGACCGATTTCTCCTAATAGGGCCCCGCTCCTGGAAGGGCCCCCCAATTTACATTTAGCATATCACTATCAGTCATGTATCTTGTAGCAGGCTTTTAAAGACGTAGGACTTTAAGGGCTAACATATGCAGTGTCTCATACGATTGGCGAAACTTTAATTAGACCACTGATCTTATAGCGTGTGAGTTACTTATTATGTATATTGTATACGAAATGTGGATATAATGATCTAATAGTAATAGTTGTTATATTGTAAACAAATTTAGAAGAGATGCCTGACAAACATTTGTTATTAAATTGGGCCCCGCAATTTGTAAGGCCGGCCCTGCCTAGCTCTGAACCTTTACAATCATTTACTAGTAAACAACAGCATACACTCAGCACACACCACCACTAGACCTGCTGGCATGCTACACTACACCCTACCATCTCCACATTGTGGCTACCCATTCAAGTGGAGTTGGGTTCCTCGATCAAATCTGTTACAAGAACGCTTGTCAGTGGAAGACGATCGCTCTATCGAGGACGTAACGCGGTAATTCTTCAAAACCTTGTTCTTCTCTTCACGTGTCCTCGTCTGCTACACACTGTGTAGGCACCCTGACAGTGTCCTGTGTCACCCGTATCTACGACTGCACACCGGCTCCCATTACAAGTCCCCCGATGTCACCAGTGTGTCTGCTTCACACAGGTGTGTGCACTCACCTGTCACTTGGGGTCTTTGCTAAGCCGTACGCCGACTCTTAATTCCAATAACAAGGTTTATTTGATTTCAGGATTCTCTCCCCACCCCACCCCCTCATTTTCCCGCCAAAATATTTACTCATTCTAATCATTTCAAATCTCTGGTAAATTTTATTAAAATCAAAACAGTAGAAATATATTTTATTTATTATTTATTTTGGTCGTTTCTTTAGCATTGGAGACGCGTTGGCTGAGGGTAAAACGCTCGGCTGCTTAACCAGGGGTCACATGTTCGAATCCTGGTGAAGACTGGGATTTTTAAAATTTTGACATCTTTAGGCGCAACTGAGTCTACCCAGCTCTGATTGGTACCTGACATTAGTTGGGGGAAAGTAAAGGTTGGTCGTTGTGTTGGCCACATGACGCCCTAGTTAACCGTGGGCCACAGAAACAGATAACGCCCTAGTGGCCAAGACCAAACCTCCTGCAGAACGTCAGGAGATGGCAGCGGCTGTGGTTCCAACTCAGTACCATCGTGTCGGCAGTCCGAAGTAGATACCACACGGTTTTAGGTGCTCAATATTAGGTTTACTTATGATATGTAACATGCTAAATGAAAACACAAAAATCTTTCTTATATGGTCAAGTGTTCTACATCCATTTCTGTCTTTACTAACGTTTTATATAGTCTAGTGACTGAGTTACTAGTCCGGTGAATGCACATTTTTTTCAACCCTCTTTTTTTTTTTAATTCGTTTTTTTTTTCCCCATTCAATTCCTATACAACAGTAAACCTTGAAGAATTTGCTCTGGAGCAATCGAGTGGTTAAAAAAAAAAAAAAAGTAATGCCAACTTTCTTTGAGAAATCACCGGAGCGATGTAATTGGGTCAAATGTTGTGTACAGTCAGAATTGAGGCGGTGTACTCGGGGGACTAGCACATATCGCGAGGGCTGGGGCGTGAGGGGAAGGGAGCAATTGGTGGGGAGGGCAAAGGAAAAGATTGAAATTTTAAAATATGTAAGAAATTGAAGATGGGAAACTACCTTCAGCCTCACTCTCTTTGAGCAGAGAGAAAGAGAGAGAGAGAGACTTGGTTTTTACTCTGTGACCTGCTCTCTACCAACCCTTGTCCATTGTTAGTATTATAAGACAAGTCTTGATCAGTACTTAAGGGTACTTTTCAGTGGAAATGCTTTCACAGAGGTGTATCAGAAATACGCATTTATAGTACACGTATTTAGGTTTTAAAAAACGACACAATCTTAGTGGAACTTAAATAGAATTAAATTGGAATCTAAAGATTTATTATTTGTTATTGTTTAAGTTCCTTTTTACAAAGCTTATATCACTCTGTCTGTCTGGTTCAAAGTTTGTACACGTTATTTCTTCCACACCCAGTCTCGGATCAAGCTGAAATTTTGCTTTTTTTTCTTTCACCTGACAAAAGAAGAATCAATGAAAAAAAAAAACCAATAAGTTAATTAACTGTTGGTAATTAATTATTTTGTTTGGTATCTCGAACAACTGTACTTGACTGATGGGGTGATATACGTTGAATTAGCTCCCTTTTATACTTTGTAGGTCGCCACTTTAAAGTTTGAAGTTAACAATAGATAATTATAAAACCTTCTATTTTGATAAGCGATTCGCTGGCTTAGTAGTTAGTGTTTTGGCTTGAGGAGTCTGATGAGGCTTTAGCCCTTCAGGTCGTACAATTTTTTTTTCTTTTTTAATAAATGCATTTTAAGAAAGCGATCACACAGATACCCCATTCTTTTGATTCACTACTCCTTTTCAACTGGTCCAGACTAGTGATAGGATTATAGCGTATTGAGAAAGCTAAAAGCATAAAATTGCGCTCTGGAAAAACAATAGGTACAAATAATTGTAGGCCTAATCGCGCAGATTTATTATTATTAGTCTAGATCTATTATAAATTTAAATACATGACTGATCCAAACTAATTGTTACAACTTCGCTTAAAATAAGCATTTTTTAAGTAATTTTTTTTTCATCTCATAGCACATACATCATGCCACTCTGTCTTTCTATCTGGTCAAAATCTTATATACGTTTTTTTTCCTACTCACTGGCGGATCCGGGGGGGGGGGGCGTAGGGGCGATCGCCTACTCACTCAGCCGACCCCGCTCCACCCAAAGGGGGAGGCGGACGAATTTCAGTAAAGAAATAACACAATTCGCATACGAATTTATTAGTTATGCTAATAATATATACTAATTATTTTCAACATATTTTTAGATTATTTCGCCCCCCCCCCTTCTAGTATTTTGGCCGATTTGGTGGGATGGGGAGGTGGCGATGACATCAATCCCCCCCCCCCCACCATTAACTTTCAAGTGGGGTAAGGGCGGTCCAATTTATTTGTAGAAATCACAGCTTGTTAACGGAATCAATTAAATATCTTAAATATCTATATAATTAAAACTTGTTATTGATATTTTATATTATGGCGTTCCCCTGTTAGCCAACTGGGTGGGGTGGATATATATATATATATATATATATATATGCTGTACGCGCGTTTATGCTTAGGGTTTACAGGGCGTTACGGTTAGGGTTTGGAAAAAATTGCCCCCCCCCCACTCCAAAGTTGTGGAACCGCTAGTGCTCCTACTTCCCATTCTCGGATCAAGTTTGTACAATTATGTATTGTTGATGACCACTTAGGAATCAATACTATTGATTCAATAGAGAAAAAAAACAGCCAACAATTTAATATAGTTAATCAACTAGATGTAACTAATTACTTTTGTTTTTTCTTATAGCACCATTAGAGTAAGAAATGTTCATCTCTAGCGAGTAGAGCACGTCTTCGTCACCCAATCCCAAAATAATACCCTCCCCCGTGTTAATATATGAAATAATAAAAAGCAATAAGAAAAGCATAATAAATATATTTTTTTAAAGCAACGCTATATGTTGTGCAATTGTATCAGCTAGTTTGGATCTGTGTTATTAGAAATATCTTTTACCAGTTGTTCTTCTTTAGCTTTCTCAATGCGCTATGATCCTATCACTTTGTCTGGACCTGTTGGGGAAGGGGGAGGGAAGAGGGGGGTATCTTGGGGAATGTTTACGTGATTGTTTTTTAAATGCATACAAATGTTCACTCAGGGGCTCGGGTCCTCAAGGGGACTAATTCAACTTATACCACCACATTTGTCAAGTACGATTTCTTTCCCTTGTTCAAGATACCAAACAAAATTATTAACTACCAATAGTTAATTACTTATTTGTTACCTTTTGGGTGTTTTTTTCGTTTAGATTCTTGTGTTGTCAGGTAAAAGAAATAATTGTGCAAAATTTCAGCTTAATCCGAGTTTGGGTGTGGGAGAAATAACGTGTACAAACTTTTTACCAGACAGACAGAGTTGATATAAGCTTTGTACAAATCACCCAGTACTAAGTGTCCACCGAATATAGATTTTCTTCCAGCACTAGAATCTAAGTAGACCAAGAAAGTTAGCCTTGCTATCAAAGGGAAAGAAGCAACGAGCTTAGCTAAGCCATAGATTATCTTCTCTTTGCCATCTGCAACCTACGACCCCGCGAGGTCGCCTGCAGCTGTTAATGACGTACACCAAGAACATCCCGCCACTCTCCTTCCTTCTCTTTCATGTTTTTTTTCCTTCTCTCTACCCGATTATCTGACCAATGGCATCATCGCTAGCTCCTGGCCACCATATTGATTTCTAATTATTTCCGGTTGTCACCATTTACGCTGCATCTCTTTAATATTACTATCTTCACATACAAACTCAACAAATGCATGTGTATTTTTTTTTTAACTGTGTATTTTTTTTTCAAACTTTTTTCAATTCCTTATGACCTTAATTTGAAAGATATTGGTGTATAGAATTATGTAAAATAAGGCGGCTTTATTTTGCGCCATATTTTTTTTTTTTTAGATTGTTGAAAATTAGAACATCAAGGTGATGGCCAATCTGGCCATGTACATCGTCTGTTTTTTTTTTTTATTATTATTATTACTTAGCTTATATAAACTCGGAGGGGACCGGGGCTCGAATCCTGGTGAAGACAGGGATTTTTAATTTCGCGATCTTCTCTGAGTCCACCCAGCTCTAGTGGGTACCTGACATTAGTTAGGGAAAAGTAAAGGCGGTTGGTCGTTGTGCTGGCCACATGACACCCTTGTTAACCGTAGGCCACAGAAACAGATGACCTTTACATCATCTGCCCTATAGACCACAAGGTCTGAAAGGGGAACTTTACTTTACTTTATATAAACTCAGTGTGTCTGTCAGGTACACAATTTGTACACGTTATTTCTTCCAGTTCCCATTCTCAAACGTTGCACAACTATCCACTGTCGATGACAAACACATGAATCAATACAAAAATCAATTAATTAATTAATTAGTGGTCATTAATTAATTTTGTTTTATATAGAAAAATAGAGTTGAATCTAGCAGTTTTGATATATATGACAATAACTGTGAGGTTCTTTCCCTAATAGCTTTGTTTAAAAAAAAGGTTCATGCTTTTTGGTGAGACCAAGTCTCTTGTTGTCCCAGACGTTAGCAATGTTAATAAAGGGTTCACTTTACATGTACGGGAGGCGCGATGGCTGAGCCGTTAAGCGCTTGGCTTCCGAACCGGGGAGTCCCAGGTTCAAGTTCTGGTGAAGACTGGAATTTTTAATTTCGGGATCTTTGGGCGCCCCTGAGTCCACACAGCTCTAAGGGTACCTGACATTAGTTGGGGGAAAGTAAAGGCGGTATGTCGTTGTGCTGGCCACTTGACACCCTCGTTAACCGAGGGTCACAGAAACAGATGACCTTTGCATCATCTGCCCTATAGACCACAACATCTGAAAGGGGAACTTTACATGTATAAGAAGTGCCCCCCCCTCCCCATTTGTTTAATCGAAGGCACTCGAACCCGAGTCGTCGTATTGGCGCTTACTTAACCACACGACCATCCTCGTAGCCTAGAAGCACATTTCAACACAAACCTAAACTCACACCCGATATTACATCTAAACATTTTCAAAGCATTCACGTTGCCACAACAACCTCAAAGGAGTTCCCGCCGGTCATTTCTTCAAGGTCATGTCAGCATTGGTTGAGAGAGTTGTTTACGGGAAATTTATGTCATACCGAAGATGTCGGTCACATTTAACCTTTTGTACACTTTCTCTCTCTCTCTCTCTCTCACTCTCTTTCTCTCACACACATACAAACCCACACATAAACACACACAAGGGTAAATCTAATTAATGATTGATAATTATTGCAAAGACTGGTAAATATCATTAATGATATTTCTACCAGGTATCTGCCATCTATCAAACGTGACAAGCTCCCCCCTGCCCCACCCCTTTCCCACTTCTCTCACTCTTTCCCTGCTGGTTGAAATGTTTGTCGCCATGTGCTCACCCTTGTCGAGAGAATTTCTTCCTAGAGTGACTGGCCTTGAGGACACTTTGCGAAATAAAGTGCTGTTTTTTTTTAATATTGTCTTGAATAAGTTGTGCACGAAAAAACAATGTATGTTTAAAAGGTGTTGGTCTCTTTGCATATTTGTGAGCAGATTAAGGAATGTAGACAGAGCGCAAACCGTACACACTGTAAACCGGTGTACAATGTACCTAAAATGGTGGTTTTACTTGAGCGCGGTTGGGGGGGGGGGGCAGGGAAAACGTCCTTGTATTGTAAAGTCCTAATGTTTCATCTAGATGAATAAGGTTCTAAAGACGTTTTATGTGGCCAATGAGTTATGAGAAGATTATGTGGCCTGCACAAAGACCATTTGTCACAAGTCTCCGTATATGTTACACCCTCCCTTATAAAATGCAAGTTTATAATATTCCAAGCCAATGACCCTGTCTGAAACAGGATTTGAACCCTGGGGTTTTAGGTTTGTCTGTAAAACTTCACTGCATGTAACATATCTACAAAGTGTGCGGCTGAGTGGCATAAGTAGCTTGGCGACATCGAGTTCGAATCCCGATGTAGACTAGGAAATTATAAATTAAGATTTGAGATGTGAGATTTAAGATGTGAGATTTGAGATGTGAGATTTGAGATGTGAGATTTGAGATTTGCGATGTGAGATTTGCGATGTGAGATTTGCGATGTGAGATTTGAGATGTGAGATTTGAGATGTGAGATTTGAGATGTGGGATTTGAGATGATGTGAGTTTTGAGATGATGTGAGATTTGAGATGTGAGATTTGAGATGTGAGATTTGAGATGTGAGATTTGAGATGTGAGTTTTGAGATGTGAGATTTGAGATGTGGGATTTGAGATGATGTGAGATTTGATATTTGAGATGTGAGATTTGAGATGTGAGATTTGAGATGTGAGATTTGAGATGTGAGATTTGAGATTTGAGATGTGGGATTTGAGATGTGGGATTTGAGATGATGTGAGATTTGATATTTGAGATGTGAGATTTGAGATGTGAGATTTGAGATGTGAGATTTGAGATGTGGGATTTGAGATGATGTGAGATTTGATATTTGAGATGTGAGATTTGAGATGTGAGATTTGAGATGTGAAATTTGAGATTTGAGATGTGAGATTTGAGATGTGAGATTTGAGATTTGAGATGTGAGATTTGAGATGTGGGATTTGAGATGATGTGAGATTTGATATTTGAGATGTGAGATTTGAGATGTGAGATTTGAGATGTGAGATTTGAGATGTGAGATTTGAGATGTGAAATTTGAGATTTGAGATGTGAGATTTGAGATGTGAGATTTGAGATTTGAGATGTGGGATTTGAGATGATGTGAGATTTGAGGTGTGAGATGTGAGATTTGAGATGATGTGAGATTTGAGATGATGTGAGATTTGAGATGTGAGATGTGAGATTTGAGATGTGAGATTTGAGATGTGAGATTTGAGATGTGAGATTTGAGATGTGAGATGTGAGATTTGAGATGTGAGATTTGAGATGTGAGATGTGAGATTTGAGATGTTAGATTTGAGATGTGAGATTTGAGATGTGAGATTTGAGATGTGAGATTTGAGATGTGAGATTTGAGATGTGAGATTTGAGATGTGAGATTTGAGATGTGAGATTTGAGATGTAAGATTTGAGATGTGAGATTTGAGATGTGAGATTTGAGAAGTAAGATTTGAGATGTGAGATTTGAGATGTGAGATTTGAGATTTAAGATGTGAGATGTGTTTGCTGTACTTCAACTTTCTCCCAGGTCTCCCCCCCCCCCCCCCCCTATACGCACCTAAAATATTTACACCAGCGCGAGAACTTATGTCATAAGAATGGTAGAAGACGCGCAATTCAAAAGCAATACTATGAACATCAATAAATGACTTCTTTATTTCGTTGCTAAACCATTTTTATTTTCTTCTTTGTTTTTTTTTCTTCTACAGATTTACCTGGCCGAAGATTCGTAGCTATTTCATCATGGACACGCTTGTTTGATTAGAGGAGGGAAACAGCGCAGCAACCGGAGCCAGTCCTCCCGGTGCTGGCTTCAATTTTGTTGTTGTTTGCACATTGAAGAGTGCTTTGTGAGTTTGTTCTGTTCTCCTGCCATTTCTACAACTTCTTGTATGCATGGAAAGGCGTGAACCTTGGCACCGTCCATTAGCCGGTTAGCGAAACCATTTTTTTGTTCTTCTTTATTGAATGCTCATATCGAAAGTCCATGCTCAGACACACCCTGGCCAACTCCATAAGTGTTATAGAAATCCATGCCTGATTGGATAGCAGCATCACGTGACTACCGCACGACTTCCGGTGATGTCACTATCGAGAGAATCGGCGTCACTTCAGTCATTTCCTCGGCAGGCTGGACTTCTTCCGCGCATGACGTCATGGATACTTGTGCTCTTCGTTTACCCGTCGCTGATGACGTATGACCCAGTTTTCGGTGAGTAACTCCTCCCACTTTTTTTTTTTTGGTCTTCCTCAGTTCCACACAACCTTTGCACAATACACATTTGTAGACTATGAATAATTAATGAGGTTCTTTTTTTTTTCTTTTTATGATTCTGCTTTTGCGCTCGCTGTGCATGTTTAATTAGCATGCAGGGCGGCGTAGTAATCTCAATACCCGTCTCCACCGGGAAGATTCTATCAGAACTTGTGAAATATTCATGCGCCTTTCACCTTAGAAACCTTAGCTGAAGCAGAACTGGAAGAGAGAAAGTCAAAGAAAGTTTTAAAGGATTTTGCTAATTCTTTATTGGGGGCGGGGGGGGGGGGGGAAAGGGGAGTGCGTGTGCACCAAAAGTGTCGTCATAAGATGGCGACCCTTTAAACATTAAAGATTATTGTGAGTATAAAAAAAATACTTGTTTTTCCTGACAAGAAAATTGAAATAAAGATAAAGTTTGTGGACATCCCATGGTTTAATCGTGTAAAATTATTAAGTTTTTGGATTTGATCCTTTAAAAATGGGTCTTTTCACAAAGCTTATATCCACTCACTATATCAAGTCAAACTTCTCTTTCCTCCAATTAAAAAAAAAAAAGATAGTTATCTCCTTCGCGGTGCATCTTGGGAAATAAAAATGGTCGGAGCCAGACTTCCCAACGAATGGCAAGAACCCGAACAATCTTAAAAGTCGAATGTCTGATTTCACCTGGGATTTGAACGTTACCCCTTTGAGTCGAAAACCAAGCTCTTAACCTTTCTTTTAAATTCTATCGAAGAGGCACCATTTTGGTTTTATTTAGCACAGCATTAAATAACATAAGATAAGATATGATAAGATAAGATAAGATAAGATAATTTTATTGATCCAATCAATTGGAAATTCAGTTTGACTACAATTGAAAACCTCAGCGTAACTACTGTACAATAACAGTATAGATGAAAATTTCGAACAACATTCACACACGAAACACATACACATTCACAACCAGCGCATTAGGAATTTGACTTCTATGTACTTCTCGATGACGACAGCTGATCTTGCAACCGAAAGTGGGATAAAGGAGTTTTTAAATCTTTCTGTTTTAGTCCTAATGGAAAGGAGACGACCACTTCGTTCAGATCTTATGTAACAGTGGTTTAATGGGTGCTGGTTGTCCTTAAGAATAGAGAGTGTTTTGCATCTTTCATGAAAAAGCTCTTCAAGAGATGGTAGCTGTATTCGAGTGATATGCGATGCTTTTTTAAATTAGTTTATTTAGTCTAAGTGTTTGTTGAGTGGACCATTATCTATAAGTCAGATAGTACAATCGTTAGTCTGAAAAAAAAATTGGATTATTTCATAATACATAGCAATTTTATAATTCATATTCATTTCATCAGATGTCCATTTTATCACAAGTCCATCTAGTCACATGTCCATTACGTCAAATGTCCAACTCATCCCATGTCTCACTCATCACATTCATTTAATCTCATGTCCATTTTCATCACGTGTCTATCCCATCACATGTCCATCTCATTACATGGCCAATTCATCACATGGGTGGAATATTATCTGTCATAAAATACGCAAACAGAAAGGCATTTTATAAACGGACTATCTGCTAAAAAAATGTTCAGAAATCTGTTCAATCTTCGAGCGGCGTCCTCACAATGCACATGTCAACGTAAAGAAGGCGTCGTTCCCTTTGGACGCCCACACACGCGCATAAAAACCTAAGAATGAATGACTCCTGTGTGAGTCCAGTCCTAAACACTAGTAGTGACTAAACACTAGTAGTGACTAAACACTAGTAGTGACTAAACACTAGGAGTGACTAAACACTAGTAGTGACTAAATACTTTGTATAGTAGGGAGTGGGGTCTGAGTGGTAAAGCGCTCGGCTTTCGAACCAAAGGACTCAAGTTCGAATCCTAGTGAAAAACTTTGTGATTTTTTTATGACGCCCCCCTGAGTCCACCCAGCTCTAACGAATAGCGGACATACTTAGAGTAAGTAAGGGCGATTGGTCGTTATACTGGCTACATAACACCCTAGTTAACCGTCGGTCATAGAAACAGCTGAGCTTGACATCATCCCCCTAGAATGCAAGAAAGAATACCTGTATATAGTGGAAGCACGATTCACCTTCAGCTATCTCTTATTCTGTGGAGGGCACCACGCATGATCTGTCGACCATTTTTCTCCATTCCTCTCTCTTTGACAACATTGACAAATTAGAAACTAATGGAGTGTAGTAAATGGAAGCTAGTGAAATCAAATGTCGCATGCTGGCGTCCACACACTTCCTCTCCTAGACAAAGATAATGCATGACTTCAGTTCGGAATCTGTGGCTGAAGAGTAAAGACCTTAGCTCCCAAGCAAGAGAATTGTGTGGTTTATAATCCGCTGTTTTTAAAAATAACATTTTAGAGCCCACCGATGTTTGTTAGCGAAGTAAATATGGGATAGGGTTGTCTTGGCCACACGGTATGCTCGTCCCAGTTGGACATAGAAGCAAATACTTTTTACCAGCGGTGCCCGAACTTTTGTAGGTCATATTCATTTCTGACACGTCGCGTGACTCATCACTTCAAAAATAAATTGTAGAGTCCGATGGAATCGAATCTCTACGACTTCATTATGAAGTGTGGGCGAAATATTCGAGTGGCCGAATAGTTCCGCGTCACTGGCCAGATGTGGTCCGCGGAACGTAGCTTGGACATCACTGCTTTGCACCTACTTTTCTCTGGGACCAGCAGGTTTGGAAGTGAATATCTTTCATGACGATAGTCCTCTCTACAAATTTCATCTATCGACCTCGCGTTCATTAGCACAACTTTATCATCATCGATTACTTTTTTTAAATGCGTAGGATCGATACTTCATTACTCTGTATTACCATCCGAAATTAAAACTTAATTACAAGAAACCATCAACAGCTGTATCACGTCCGAGTGTAGGGCGAGTGGTGACGGAAATAAACCCAATGGGTCCCCGGGGAGGCCACGATGTACAAGAGAGCCCCTTTAAAAGAGATTTATACCCAGATGTTAGTGTGTTAGTAAACACTAAAACATATAGAGAACTTGGACTCTAAGCGTGTGTATATGCCGTCCTACGGGAGATTTGCAAAAAAAAAATAAAATAATAAAAAGTTACCCGTTCAGATCTTGCGATCTATGGGGCAGATGATTTAGATGACATCTGTTTCTTTGGCCCACGATTAACGAGGGTGTCATGTGGCCAGCACAACGACCAACCGTCTTTACTTTTCCCCAACTAATGTCAGGTACCCATTACAAATGTGTGGACTCAGAAACGCCCAAATTAAAAATCCCAGTCACCAGGATTCTAACCCGGAAACCCCGGTTCGGAAGACAAGCGCTTTACCGCTCAGCCAACGCGCCTCTACGGGAGATTTGGGCTAAGATTTACCTTTCTTCGTTTCTGAACGACTGTTTGAAAGTAACAATTCAAATGACTGTCTGGGTAAGGCGCAGAAGAAAAAGATTTGATATGGAAACAAAAAAGCAATTAGCTAGCGGTTGTTGTTTTACATGCTTCGGACGTTCAGAGTTGAAGGTCATTAAATCCTATCAGGACGGCGGGGTATAGCGCTGGTCAGGGTCGAACCCGGGACCATCGCGACGACAGTCTAGAGCGCATACCACATGACCATGCAGTGGTGGTACTTCAATGCGAGTGGAGTACTACAAGGAAATAAAAAGAGACTATCTTTTAAGACTAATGCACTTTTGACCCTGTACACTCCAGTCTCGGGCAGATTCCTTTTACGTGAAGACAGTGGCGACACATTTGTTTCAGCACAGGGACCATATCATTCTCCGACATATGTGTCACGGTCCGCATTCACCCATCCCTTAGTCTGATGAACAGTTGGAGTCTCAGAAAATTCTGCATTAACAAAAAAATACAAAACAAGAAAAACATTTTAAAATTCTTTAAAAAAAAAAAACAAAGCTTATTTGAAGTGTAACTGTATCAATCAGTTTGGATCAGTCATATAATTAAATGTGTAATACCAATTGATTTTGTTTAGCGCTATTTCAAGCTTTTAGCTTTCTCAATACGCTATGATCCTATCGCTCATCTGAACCATTTGCCGCAGGACGATTTGAAAACATGAAATACTAAGAGCATAAGAGCATGGCGGTGAAGCGACCATAGGATGCACGTGTGCCCACTAGACGGCATTAGTTTGAAATCTCATTTGCATATCTCTTAGGTTCTATCAATAACTACACACACACACACACACACAGATTACCATCGCGATGATTCAGAACTCCGCAGACGTTTATTTTTTTTTTTAAACTCTCGTCTCTGGTCCAGCGCTGTAACGTCATAAAAACATTTGAGTTCTGGTCCACTATTCTGTCACTGACCTATGTAGATAATCTTGACAATATCGTTAAACTCTAGCAAAAGTCTTGGCAACCTTGACATTGAAAACAAATTAACATTTATTGTCTTTCTTCTACGTTTCGACCCCTCGAAGTCGCCGTAATTTTGTGTGTGTGTGTGTCTTGAAACTGTGTTGTGTTCGTCTTTAGCGGAAACTCTTATCCGACCATTCCATCGAATGTATTCTCCTTTCATTGTTCTTTGGTTAACATGAAATCGCGTTCTACATGTTTATGACCTTCACCTTGAACTCTGGCAGCACTGAGTATGGAGCAGAGAATTCATTTGCAGCAGCGCGCTCTGGTTCAGGTCGTTACAAAGATTTTAACAATCAACTTTTTTTTTTTTTGTTTTCTGCGCCGGGAACTAAAACAGAACTTTCCTTCGTCTGTGTCACATTCAAAGAAATTTCTGTTTTCCTAAATCTCACTTTATCAGAGACATCTACAATGTCAATTTTTTCAAGCCATCTTTTTTTTTTTTTTGAGACAACAAAAACATCGCTTCATCCAAGCCACTTAACACCCTCGATTTATCCCAGCTTTCTAAAAGTCCATTTATACCAGCTGCCTAAACTCACTATATTCCAGCTACCTAAAACTTAATTTATCCAAGCCTCATAAAACTTACTTTATCCCAGCTACCTAAAACTTACTTTATTCCAGCTACCTAAAACTTACTTTATCCCAGCTACCTAAAACTTACTTTATCCCAGCTACATAAAACTTACTTTATTCCAGCTACCTAAAACTCATTTTATCCCAGTTACTTTAAATTCACTGTATCCCAGCTACCTAAAGCACACTGTATCCCAGCTACCTTAGAGCTCACTGTATCCCAGCTACCTAAAACTCACTGTATCCCAGCTACCTTAGAGCTCACTGTATCCCAGCTACCTAAAGCACACTTATCTCAGCTACCTTAGAGCTCACTGTATCCCAGCTACCTATAAATCACTGTATCCCAGCTACCTAAAGCACATTTATCTCAGCTACCTTAGAGCTCACTGTATCCCAGCTACCTAAAGCACACTTATCTCAGCTACCTTAGAGCTCACTGTATCCCAGCTACCTTTAAATCACTGTATCCCAGCTACCTAAAGCACACTTATCTCAGCTACCTTAGAGCTCACTGTATCCCAGCTACCTATAAATCACTGTATCCCAGCTACCTAAAGCACACTTATCTCAGCTACCTTAGAGCTCACTGTATCCCAGCTACCTATAAATCACTGTATCCCAGCTACCTAAAGCACACTTATCTCAGCTACCTTATAGCTCACTGTATCCCAGCTACCTATAAATCACTGTATCCCAGCTACCTAAAGCACACTTAGCTACCTTAGAGCTCACTGTATCCCAGCTACCTAGAACCTCGCTTGATTCAGCCGAAAAAAAAAAGTCATTCTATCAGAGACTAAAGAGCGTCACCTTCTGTATTTCCTTACAGCACGCGCTTGTATTAGTCAGTGTGATTACTGCAGCTAAGACTGCGCGTATGCATATACTTCAAGTGTGAGCGTGGGTAGTTGCTTGCGTCTGTGTTTGTGTGTATGTGTGTCTTAAATGCATTACTTGTGTAGAACTTCAAGTCCTCAAACCAGAACCGCTTTTGACATTTCTGTCTTTTTTTTTTCTTCTTCTTCTCCTTTGACGTGGATAGCTTCCTAAGAGTTCAGACAATGTAGCCTCGCTATGGTCAAGGAAGCATGAGCCATAACCAAGAGATGAACATACAATCTACATTAGCTTAGTGCACTAGTCAGGGATTCTCACTTACAGTGGACCACGTCCCTAGGAGTTGGATTTAGAAAGAGGCAGAGAAGGGTGGGGCTATCATTCGAAATATCTTAAGGACAGGCTTTTTTTTTAACGCAAGATGTTAATTTAAAAAAATAATAATTATTTGGATGAATAATGGAGTACTAAAATATTGTAGTTGTAATCGTAATAATAATGCTCTTAGGTCGTAACGAATCGATACCGAATGTTGAGGACCGCTGGGATAAGGTTAAGAATACGGTATCGATTATTTTCTTTTCATCCTGTGTCGTTACGGTTCCAGGCATATTACAGCAAGAGGCTAAGAGTTAATTCACTTACCCCCCCCTCCCGCCCTTTTTTTTTGTTTAAACCAGCCATCGCTAATATAGAACTCTGATTAGAAAATATATAAAGAGTCATAAAGTTATCGTTCTTTCTTGTCAGAAGTAATTATTTGGTAATTGCTGGAGCCCATAAAACGACTAAGCATTTAACATAAATTTGTTTCTAATTAGAAGTGATCTATATTGTCATGTTATTTATATATACATTAGACCCATGTGGTGTTTCGTTTGTATTTGTAACACTGGCGTTATACTACAACACAATTTTGGGTTTATGCGGACCAATTAGTTTAGTAAATTCAAGTCATGACTTAAATTATCGTTTATTACATGATGGCTTCGTGTGTTTACGTCTGAAGTAATCAAAACGTAGAATTATTATGGATTTCTTTCTAAAACTGAACAACTATAAATAGCTCGCTTTTTGGTGTCTCTGATGTACAGACTAAAGGAAGTGTTGGTATTAGTTGTTTTTGTTTTATTTTAAAGTTGAATGTTAATTTGTGTGCAATTATTTATTTATTCATTCATTTGTTTATTTATTTATTTATTCATTCATTTATTTATTTTATATTTAGTTTCAAACACTTACGTTTTAATCCAGCGTCCTTGACATTGTTTAGTTTCTCTTGGGAAATCCCCGTTGAGCAAGTATTGGATGAGTATCTGAAGGCTTCACATTTTAAAGGAAGCTTTCTGAGAACTTTAAAACTTCTTTCAGATCAATTTCGACGATCTTGAGAGCTTTTTTTGTGATCTCCCGCCCCCAACTCTGTCATCTTGATTCTACGTGTCATTGTCACATGTCACAGAAGTACAAATTGACCGGAAGTATAAACATGAGTAGCAGCCAGCACAACGACCAACCCCGTTTACTTTTCCCCAACTAATGTCAGGTACCCATAAGGGCTGGGTGGACTCAGAAAGGCGCCCTACAGATTCCGAAAGTAAAAATCCCAGTCTTGACCGGAATTCAAACCCCGGACCCCTCGGTTTGGAAGCCAAGCGCTGTACCCTCAGCCACCACGCTCCTTTAGATATGAAGAGTATTACATCCTACATCCTAGTCTAAACATCCCACAGTACGGCAGGAGAATGCTGTGGACTGGGTTCGAACCATGGACCACCGAGATGGACAGTATGGGGCACATACCACACGACCAGTTAGCCATCCTTTTTTTTTTAATGTTTTAAAAGCTGATGTTCCTTCCGAGTTGAAGATAATCTACATCCTAGCCCAAACCTCCCGCAGGTCGACGGGGGATGGCAGCGGGCAGGATATGAACCCGGGACTACTGAGTCGACCGAACGACCAGGCTGCCATCGTGCAATCTTTCTAGTACGCATAAACACGAAGTGGCTAAGAAAGCGATCGTGCTGAAGGAGTTTGCTACCTACATGATATATACAAAATAGTCCAAAGCCAGAGGCGTAGATAGGGTGTGGAAAATGTAAAAATCCCCCGGGATCCCACTTGAGGGGTGGGCTCCCAAAAAGTTTTTTTTTTTTTTTTTTTTTTTTTTTTTACATTATTAAATATTAAATGTTACGCAAAATGCAGGGGCCCCCAAAAGGTTAAGCTCCCCCCCCCCGGGCCTCAAATGATGGCCACTGTCCAAAGCTGGGTATCTGTTCGGTATCCTTAGAAGTACGTGTAGTGAGTACGTAATTAAACTTCGTAGACAGTCCGTTCTTATTGGAAACGTTGTGATAAATCAAACCCACACGACTGGCTCTATTACGCGCTGCACAAAGCGACAGGAAGTGGCCTTGTCGGTTGTAATGGATTGGAACTGGGTCAAGGTCGCGTTAATATATATCCGTTTTTGTCGTGTTGCCTTAAAGGGGCGTGGGGCTGGTGCGATGGAGGGGCGGGGCGGAGAGAGAGAGAGAGAGGACTGACCAGGCATTGGCAGGCTAGTTTGCTTTCATCTGAGAAATGCATGTTAAAAATCAATGACCTTATTTTCTTGGGCGATGTTTCTCAAAATAGAAGATATAGAAGTGGACTTTTTCAATGTAAATACTCTGTCAATGTAGATGCGCTGTCAATGAAGATAAGCTTTCAGTGTGAATTACGGTATATACTCTGTCAATGTAGATACTCTGTCAATGTAGATAAGCTTTCAGTGTAGATTACGGTATATACTCTGTCAATGTATATAAGCTTTCAGTGTAGATTACGGTATATACTCTGTCAATGTATATACTCTGTCAATGTAGATACGCTGTCAATGAAGATAAGCTTTCAGTGTAGATTACTGTATATACTCTGTCAATGTAGATACGCTGTCAATATAGATAAGCTGCCAATGTAAATAAGCTTTCAATATAGTTAATTTGTCAACCTAGATAAGCTGTAAATTTAGATAAGCCATCTACACAGCAATATAATGTGTACATAAAATATGAATAACAGAAACTCAAAATCGGCCCCCAAAGTGGTCCATTCAGGCAGGTAAAAAGACAGGTTTCAATATTTTCATAAAGAATATCAGAAGGAAATTCTATCATAGGCAAATGACAGAGAAGAATGGAGAAAGAAGGTTGACAGATCTTGTGTGGTGCCCCAACAATCCAGGAGACCAAGGGATAGGTGAAAGTGAAGGTGAAGGTAGATGTGAACCTGGCCTAACTGATGTCTAATTGGTCTAATTGTTTTGTAAAGGGTCAATCTCTTATTCAAAGCCTCAAGAAAAAAAACATTTCGTTAAAAAAAATCCTTTAGTTTAAATCCATAATTGTGGGAAAGTTCCGCACTTCACGCGATAATATGATAAACTACTTATTAGTTAATTTTTTTTTTTACATTATGTTCCACTTAAATGCATACCAAATAATTTTTTTCTCTTTAAAAATAAAAGTAAAATTTTTTTTTTGTAAATGTAGTAGTTAGTATGTCAAAACTTACTAAATTTGTAATACAATTGTAAATTGACACAAATAAAAAAATAATAAAATGCATAAATGTGTGAAAATTATGGTAAACGGTTAACTCCTTTACTAAATAGCCTCCAGTGTTTGTTACTATTAATAGTGAATAGTTGTAAAAATGGTGTATTTTTATGAAAAAACTGCTTGCATAAGTGATTTTAAAAATTAGATTTTTCGCTTTCAGAAAAGAAAAAAAGTAGCTGTTGCATCAGAACTTTGAATGGTCTAAAATATTATGATGTCGGATTTTCCCTATCTTTTCTAGTTTACGAGATCTAAACGGGACGGACGGACGGACGGACGGACAGACAAACCACACAAAAACTAATAGCGTCTTTTCCCCTTTCGGGGGCCGCTAAAAAAGTGTACTCTCGTTGTGCTAAATTATGCATAGAACTATTGACGATTTAGAAGGAAATGACCTTTAAGGCGTTTCATAGCTAAAAAGTTTAAACAGAATTTCATATTGGAGGTACTGCAGTCTTTAGTAACATAAGCGTAGCCCCGTTTTCAATATGAGCTTAATTCTTACACAGTTAAATGACTAAGAAAGAAGTACCCACTACCTGGCAAAAAAAAAAAAAAACTTTTAAAAAATTATCTATGTGGGGTATAGCTCCACATTTACAGTCACTCACACACACACACTTTAAGATTTATTTTCCTTTTTCGAATTCAAACAAATTTGATCACCACTATTTGATTAACTTTTTTTTTATTTGATTCATATTTTGTTTAGTAACAATGAATTATTAGCGAAATGTCCACTTCACCCGAGATAGTTCACTGGACACCTATTGATATACTTTTAGATCATCTTGTAGCTCAGTCGCTGTGCTTGGGAGTCAGTCTGTACAGTCTTGTGCATGTCAGTGGAGGCCTGTTTTTCAAATGGCAGGTTCCGCAACAAGGTATAATGGAACAATGAGCATACCACGCACACGGAAGTGCTAAATACGGAGGAGAGATGTTACACAAGAGATATCTTTATTCCCTCCCTCCCCCCTTTCCACGCTCTCTTCCCCCCGGCCACATGCATGTCACTGAGCCATCTTCTGCATGCCCCCCCCCCCCCTTTTCTCTTTTATTTTTATTTTTTTGTTGATAATCAGGTTGCCGTGGTAACGAGCGCTCGGTGACGTAGTATCAGAAGATGACATAAGGAGGTCCAAGAACAGAATGGTGTGTGTGAGTGTGTGTGTGTGTGAGGGAGGGAGGGGGGCTGTGAGAGAGGAAACAAAAACAAAAACAATTATATGTGCGTGTGTGCGCGCGCAGATCCTGCTTTGCGCTATAGTTTAACAGATCGTCACAACGTCTTATATAGAAGATAGCCATTGGAAGACATTGTCTTTTCTCTAGGAACTTTCCTATAAAGTTTAGTGTCGGACATTGGATGGCCATCGCTTTATATAGTGGCCTCTATGGAACACAGGGGTTCTAGACGGTTGTGGGGCATTATGCCGATTTGATGATCAGCCACAGCCACTTCTATCCCCCGGTAAAGTCGTCCTATTTATTACAAAGCATATATCTATTCACCCCGTCTGTCTGTCTGTCTGTCTGTCTGGAGCTAATTTATTCTGTGCTCGTCATTTCTCTCACTTCCTATTCTCCGGTCGAGTTCAAATTCTACATAAATTATTCATTGTCCCTGACAAAACACGAATCAATCAAAATCATAACCAATTAATTAATTAATTAGTGGTAATTAATTTTGTTTGATATAGAAAAAGTAGCTAAATCTTACAGTATTGAGATACGTGGGTGTAAATGTGCAGTACTTTCCCGTATATAAGCTTTGTTTTTTTTAAACAAGTAGTTACTTTGCTTGTTACCTAATGACAAGGACTAGGTTTGAGTTCTCAAAAATCTCTTTGTTCATCGTAATGTCTGCAAGGGAAGAGCTCCGAGCCTCCTTAAGACTAAACGCGATTCCGCCATGTTGACGAATTGTAGTCTTCGTCTTTAAGGTGTTGTGGAGTTTGTGTGTGTGTGTGTGTTTCTATGGTGACGACGGGAAGAGGTTAGCGATTGGTTGTGAATGGTGCAAGATAAGCGGCATTGTCGTCAGCGGTCTTAACTACGAGAGACAACTCCAGATTGCCAGAGTGAGAAGACGTGTTTTCGTACTGAACATTATATTATCACCAAAGCCTACTACATTTCTATATTTTATCTCAAAACAAGTGTCTTTATGTTAATAAAAGTTCAATTTAGTTTTGTTCACAATGAAGTTATTTAAGTATAATTCCAGTTTTATAAATTAAGGTATAATGCGCCTACTGCGGTTTAGTTGTCTACCAGCAGTTTGGTGCTACAAGTCAACGACCGTCTACGATACAGGGAACAAACTAATTAGGTTAATATTCTCTTTCAACACAGATCTGTTTGTTTATCTGACTACAAGGGCGACAACATCATCTCGATCTAAAAACGATGATAACACCCATGTTTTATTTTTCTATTGATTCTCATTGTTTATTGTTATTGTTTTATATGGTGATCGATATGGGTTGTTGTTGTTTTTCTTTTACAATCCTTTCACCTGAAAATTTCTTGGCGGGGGGGGGGGGGGGGGAATTACTGACTTTTCAAGGTCGTGAGGTCAGACCACTGATATTGTAACGAGCTATTAGTCTAAATTGCCCACAGGTTGCGACGTCGCAAGCTAGTGCACATGTCTGCTATAACGACTGGTTTCGCCTTGTTTCGGATTAATTAAGAACTGTCGGTAGGGGGAGTAATGTGCGTTTGTCATTTTGGCCTCTTTCAAGGCGAACATTCCTGAGTTGGATCAGCTTTCACAGGAGGATCATCTCTTGATTCCACATGGTGTATATAGTGAATGAGAGTCCTCTCCGGGGCGGACTAGTCGAGATAGTAGGGGTACGCTATGACCGCAAGCGAGGACCAAACTGAAATATTTAATCCAGCTATTTCTAACAATTTACTTTTTACTGGACCTGAAGGCGCGAGGGATCTTGGGATCGGGACGAGGGGTCCGCATTTTTAGCAGACGACTGACACGTTTCATCTTTCCCCCCTCGCCTCTCCTTCTTGCATTTCACCTCACCTCGGTATCGTGCACGAGCAATTAGCACTTTGGTGCTTTTTTTCTCACACATGCGAAAGCACAGTCTGATTACATACACACGCTCACCAATACGCGTGTGCTTCATCGATACCAAAAAAGGTGCACGTAATCGATTATTTATGACATGCGATTACCGGATCTGAGAAAAGTGACAAATGGGTGAAAAGTAAATAAGAGAGAGAGAGAGAGAAAGAGAGAGAGAGAGAGTGACAGACTGAGATTGAGAAACAGGGGAAGGGAGAGAGTGAGAGAAACACTGAGATAGAAATGAAGTGTATTATCCAGAGTTTCAGACAGAAAGACGGAGTAGATAAAGGAGTGTAGGGGTTAGAGCGCGAGGGAAAGACAAATAAAGAGAGAGAGAAAGAGAGAAAGAGATAGAAAGATAGAAGAGAGAGAAAGAGAGTGAAGAGAGAACGAGAGAGAAGAGAAAAAGAGGTAGGAGAGGAAGATAGTGAAGAGAGAGAAGAAAGCAAGAGAGAGAAGAAAGAGAATAAAGCCAGAGAAAGAACGAGAGAAAAATAGATATAGAGAAAGAGAAAAAGAGAAAGTGAGAAAGAGAGAGAAGAGAGAAAGAGGGAGAAGAGAGAGAAGAGAGTGAAAGAGAGAAGAGAGTGAAAGAGAGAAGAGAGTGAAAGAGAGAGAGAAGAGAGAATGATAGAAAGAAAATGAATTAAATGGAAGCAATAAGTAACTAAATAAATATTAATTTTAAATTGTTTTAAGAGAGAGTGGGAAGGGGGGGGGGAGAGAAGATGAAACGAATTAAGTATCTCCTTTGATGAGGGGAACTACCTCCCACTTTGTAATACTACTCATTACGACCCCCCTCCCCCAGGGGGGAAGGGATCAAGAGGGCCAGCTTAGACTGAGCATCAAAGTCAGAAAACAAAAGTTAATGCTCTATTTCATGATTACAAGACGCTCATGTCTGTTAGTAACACTCTTGACTGGCTGCGAGTTCAGCTGATTGAAATATCCCCACATGGTCTCTCTTTGGAGCCACACATTCAGACGTAATACAAACAATATACTGAGTACATCGGTAACAGACAATGCAAAGGCTGATTCGTATTTCTAATTAATTATAACAAATTAATGACATCACAGGAACAGACAAGGCGCCAATCAAAGCAAGCCTAATCCGATTTGAAAAAAAAAAATGTAAAAAATGGGCGGGGTAAGGGGGATGAGATCAGAAAGACGATTGGTTGGAGGTTTTGTTTGGATGTAGCCCTAGACAGCTCATTCAACTTAGCCTTGTATGGGCATTTCTCTTAGCTTTCACACAAATCTGAATATATCTCCAACATATTCAGTGATGGATTGCCTAACTTTTAATCACTAATAAATTAACAGTAAACGTTAAAATACAAGAAAAAATAATATTTTCCCCACATTGAAAAAGGCGCCGGTACGCAGGTATATACATAGGCCCATAATGTATATATTTATATACATGCTTGTATGTATGTGTATCTGCATTTTACTTGTTAAAGATCTAGCTCAACTCACTTAAAATACATTAGTCTTGTCTTCCTCCTCTTACCCTTCCCCATTTTTTTTCTTCACTCACACTGGTCCGTACTACTTATAGTTACATCAGCCAAACACACACACACTGTAAAGGCCATCCAGCTTCTAGCTTTGCTTAAATTTGCCTTGGTGTTATGTTCCTACCTACCTACGACTTAAACAGCTGATGAATCGTGCACTGTGTGAAACTATAATTGACGCAACAAATCGCGCCGGCTCCATGTTTTTCAACTTCCTTCTAGCAGATTTGTGCACCAGATGGCGTACTCAGCCTCACCGCACGTGGAAGCTGCTTTCGCGCCGTGTTATCCGCGCCGTTATCACGAGTTAGGTGCCCCTTGTTGACGACCAGAAAGATAAGGTCTAAAAAAAAAAAATAAACACAAGAGTTTTTTTTAGAGGGATTCGAAGAAAAAGAAGAGTGAACAAGGATAGAACATAAAGAATCTTTTTCTGAACTTTCACGTTCATAGATCTAGTTACTGTTGCGAATGAGTGCCGATGTTACAGCGTAGCTGGTGAGGTCGGGTTGGATCTCTTCGAAATTATGTACAAAGTTGAAATGGACACCATGGTCTAAGGAACATTCATGCCAAGTTTGGTCAAGATTGGCCAATCGTTAATGATTTCTATGCGGGGCATACATACTCCTTACATTGTACTTTAAATATTAGATTAAAATCTTGAAGAGCAATATATAGTTACAATTCTTGGTGTGGACCTATTTCGCCTCTCGGGCCGTTATTCCGCCACTGCATTTCATCTCCTAATGAACTTCATCAGTATGCAGATTCGTGAGCACGCACACACGCACAGACACGCAGAGATGCCTACACATTGAGATTAACGCGAAGCTAGGCATCGATTGACATGGCTTTATGGGATCGAAAGAAAAAAAAATGAAAAAAAGAACAGAGAGAGAGAGAGAGAGAGAGAGGGAGGGGAAAAAAATCTCATGATATTGTGTTGTTGGCTTTTGTTCCTTGGAAGTTTCTTTTTTCTTTTTGTTTCTTCTTCCTCCTCCTCCTAGCTATTGTGAAAGTTAATAAAAGGGGACGTAACTAGTTCAGTAGTACAAGAATCTATAGCCTGCCCCTGCCCATAAGACGAGTGTTGACTGGATGCTAATAAACCATGGCCGGCCAATGGACTGCATTGATTGGTTGTTATATTTTAGTGAGATTTTTTTTCTGGCATGGTGATTCTTCCCTGATTTACAAAAGGTACTGGGGGGATGGAGTAAGAAGGGAGTGGGAGGTATAAGGAGGCCTATATATTTCACAACGACATTTTTGAGTGAATGACTCATGTATCTTCGGAATGGTTTGTACGCCAGTTTTGTTAATGCTGACCAAAAAAAAAATCCTTTGTAATCAAACCACGAGTCCGAATCTTGGGATCAATAAAATGATTACTTCTTCGTCATTTTAAATTTTAATTATCTGTATTGTTAATGATTAAAACAAAAAAAGAATATTTCAGGACATTCTCGTCAAATGCCTAGGACATGTCCTAGCAATGCGCGGAGTCTCAGGCTTGCATACTGCACCGGGTTTTTTTTATAACTGTTAGCACGTGGGGATCCTGTAACTGGGGGATTTACCCACGGTCTACACATTGCCCCGGCCGTACCAAGTATTCCTTTCTAAAAGCAGCTTTCATGTTAAAACATTATCCGATGAATATAACAGAAATCTAGATCATATAACTCCATTGGGCGAATTAATGTATTGAGACAAAATTATTTTGCTTACATTGAACACAAAACATATAGCATTAAGGGCATTTAATTTTCCCTCGAATACAAAAAGGTCCAGTCTGTTTGGGCCCAAACATGGGCTGTTCGGCCTCCGGGTTCATATACATTGTCGACACGTGTCTGGCGCTGTATTAGCGGGAACACAAAAATGTCTATCGGAGAAAGACGCCAACTACTGTATAGTGGTATCCAGAGAATAGAAGCCATAGGATAGTGGTTTACAAAGGTGATGGCATCGTCCTTGAAATGAAAACCTCTGTCCTCCGAGAGCAACTTTCAGTTCAGGAATAACACTATTTGGATCAGTGTGGATGGGGTGGGATAGGTGGGAGCATGGCTGGAAGTAGTTCCTCTCAGTTATTGGACCAGAGGCGTAGCTAGGGTGGGGGAAGGAGGGGGAGAATTCGAAAATTCCCCCGGGCCTCCACTTAAGGAGGGGCCGAAATAAGTGTTGTTTTTTGAATTAAATATTAAATATTGCGCAAAATGCAATGGCCCCGAAAGAGGTCAGGCCCACCCGGGCCTCCAAATGATGGCTAATTCCTAGCAACGCCACTGTATTGGATTAGGCATCTAAACCCTCCACCATGATAATGAGAAGACAAGAAAATATTTTAAAATACTTTTAAAAAAAAGGCTTATATAAAGCATAATTATATCAACTAGTTTGGATCAGTCATGTCATCAAATTTGTAATAGATCTAGACTAACTATAAACTTAGCATTTATACAAATAAAAACAAAAATTGGAATAACCTGATTCGAACTCATGGCCCAAGCCTTCCCATGCCCATCTCAAGCCCACGGTAACTACTTGGTAACTACACTGGAGAGCCTATAAACATGGAAGATTGTATAGTTAATATTGTTTCTATAGTCTCGTCCTATTTTTCAGGTTTATGTTAACTGAGACTCAGACGACGACCCTATAAAGGGGATTAATTTACCTTATACCACCATTTCTGTCAAGTACAAATTCTTTCCCTTGTTTGAGATACCTAACAAAAATCATTAATTACCAATAGTCAATCAACTAATTAGTTAATTTTTTAAATTGATTCTTATGTTGTCAAGTAAAATAATTAATTGTGCAAAATTTCAGCTTGATCCGAGATTTGGTGTGCGAGAAATAACGCGTACTAATTTGTTTACCACACAGAGTGAATTAATACAAGCTTTGTAAAAAAAAACAAAAAAACATCAAAATTGTAAGAACCACCCACGTAGACTGTTTGTTAAAACGGCCTATATATTAGCACTGACTTAAGAAAGCGGCTAGCAACGTGTTTAGAACTTTATGTCAAAGGTTATGAGGTGGAAACCCAAACAGCATCTGACGTTATTGAAACCCTGTTAGCGTCTCAAATGAACGCGAGGAGCGAAGACATTTTTTTTTAAAATAATAATAAAACGCCCCATTAAATCAGAATCTAATGGCGCCCTGTTCGGGGCAAATGTCCTCCATCCATGACACGGCTACGACCACTCGAGTAAACGCTCGAGGAAAGAGTTAGAAGACGAAAAAGAAGAACAAGGTGCGCTTTGATGGGGGGGGGGGAGGGCTGTTCGTGTGAGTGTTTGCGTGTGAGTGTATGCGGGAGGGTTGGCAGCGTTCGACCAGCAGACCTAAGTGGCCAATTAATTCCTCCACCTGATTGATTTTCAACTCCAGCGGCCGCGCGACACCAGGGACACCATAACACCACTTCATGCCCCCCCCCACTTTTTTTTTAGTCCCGACCCACCATTCCGCCCTCTCCCCCCATTCGGTATCCTCATCCATCTAGAAAGTATGCTCACCAACTAGGCGCATTAATTAGTCATACTTTCACTGCTGATGTAAACTAGTGGAGTTAAAGCGCACCCCCCCACTTCACAGCGCCTCCCCCCCCCCCCCTTCGCCCTCACGTGAGCATGATATTAGCATTAGCGCCATCCTCCAGTGGACTCTGAATATTTTCGTGTTAGTAGATCGAAGTGTGCCCTAATACCAACCCATTACCTTAGCTCGTAAATAACTTTCTTATGTTCTTTTTCAATGCTTGGAGCAAATTCTTAAAGGGTCCAAAATACTTTTTTTTTTTTTTTTTTTTACCGTTTATTGACTGCTTGGTAAAAGGCCTTTTTCTATTAGCTTTTTATACTTCACCCTTCCCTCCCCAGTACCAAAAAGTCGCAAGCGCTCGTGCCTGCTGAGCTGCTCAAGAAAATATGTCCACTGTCCGTAAAAGCGCTTTTATAACCTTTGACCTTTGTAACAGGGAAAAATGTAACAAAATTGTGACAGGACATGTTACCAGAAGTTGTCATTCAATACTAGAGGATTTCAATGTCCAAAATCTAATAATCTAGATCTAATAGCAATCGAATCCTGGACAGATACCTTAGGACTGTGTATATATATCATAATATAATATATATATATATATATGTGAGCAGGGAAATATTACGCAGCATTATCTTATAGACATACTAGCCGTTTATAGATATATATTTATATTCTATAGATCGCAAGGTCTGAAAGGGGAACTTTTTTTTTTCTGTATTTATTTTATGTACTTTATAGACTCAACAGTTCGATTATTTCTCAGAAGACAAGATGGTCGCCGAACACTTCTGCTTGTCAACAGTCAGAGTGACTCCCCTTTGAAATCGTTGACCTTCGTAACCCTTTTCGTAGGTTACGATCCCACAATTCCCTCACGACCATTCTGCCACGGAAGTAGTCACTGCCAAAACAGTGTCATGCTGGGTGAAGTGGTTGGTGAGAGGGTGGGGCGCTGGTGATACCCCCTAAGTACAAGCCGCTCGACAGTCGATGTTAATGGTGGCGACGAGCGCCCTGGAAAGAGCAGCCTCATGTTTGCTCACCCAAGCGCGCGCGTCCAATTGTTGCATAGACTTAAAAATCTGACGCTCGATCGCGTTTTATGTTTGCTTTTTTTTTTAAAGGTTTTTGTTTTTCGAATGTTGAATTTAATGCAAGAGAGAAAAAAAAAAAAGAAACTGCCCGGGGGAGGGGAGAGGTATCAGGGGTGATCAGGTCGATGGCCATTGGATAAACTCGCTTGATTTGTTTGCACAGCCCTGATAGTTTTATTTGACCTTCAAGGGTAGGTAAATATGTTTGAAATGCCCAACTTGTAATCAGGGTTATCTAACTTTACAGCAAACACATACAAGAATGCACGCTCACGTCGGCTTCTTTAGTTAAGCTTATTAACATTGTTGGGTTGTCCTTCAAGGGCAGGTAAACAGGATCTAAACATCAGCTGAAAACATTGAACTCTTTGGTGGGAGGGGATTATCTTCTCTTTGTTTGATGATGTCTTTTTCATCTAAGCATTGCCCTCTGACTGTAAAAGAACAATCAATAGCAAATGATTTTTTAAAATAAATTCTACGATAAACTAGATCTAGACTCCTTAAAGCAAGAAGATGTCTTCATATAATAATATCATCTATCTTATATTATCTGAAACCGATAATCACATTTCATACATGATGATATGATGAGGCCGTGACTCCGATGTCAAGGATAATTATGGTGGTTTTTCATCAAAGTCAGATAATACCTCATGATCCTGTAACTCAGAAGTTAAAAAGATCAGATAATTATTTCGTTCATTAATCACATTTCACAACAAAAGTTGTAAAAGTAGCAACAACAAAAAATGTCAAGCCAGTTCAAGCCACTTCTAGGATTACGACATTACAACGCTTTGAACATCAGGGGCCACTTAATGATGTCATATACTTTTTTTTTAGAACATCAGTGTACCACATTCGGATATTATCCTCTAAAAGAAATCAAGGGCCAACATTATTGGCGTGTCAGGAGCCATATTTTTAAATGTTGTTTAACTGCCTGAAAGTGGGTGGCCATTTATTGATGTTGTTGCCCTGCCACAAAGTCAGTGGCCATTTATCAATGTTTTTCCCTGCCAGGTTGTCAGTGGCCATTTATTGATGTTGTTTCTCTGCCAGGTAGTCAGTGGCCATTTATCAATGTTGTTTCCCTGTCAGGTAGTCAGTGGCCCTTTATTGATAATGCGTCTCTGCCAGGAAGTCAGTGGCCATTTATTGATGTTGTTTCCCTGCCACAAAGTCAGTGGCCATTTATCAAAGTTTTTTTCTCTGTCAGGAATTCAGTGGCCATTAATTGATGTTCTTTCCCTGCCACAAGGTCAGTGGCCATTTATCAATGTTTTTCCCTGCCAGGTAGTCAGTGGCCATTTATCAATGTTGTTTCCCTGTCAGGTAGTCAGTGGCCCTTTATTGATAATGCGTCTCTGCCAGGAAGTCAGTGGCCATTTATTGATGATGTTTCCCTGCCACAAGGTCAGTGGCCATTTATCAATGTTTTTCCCTGCCAGGTAGTCAGTGGCCATTTATTAATGTTGTTTCCCTGTCAGGTAGTCAGTGGCCCTTTATTGATAATGCGTCTCTGCCAGGAAGTCAGTGGCCACTTGTTGATGTTCTCTCTCTGTCAGAATGTCAAGGGCCACTTATCGATGTCATGTATCTTTCATTTCATTTCATTTTTTTCATAAAAAAAAAGCCCACCAACCTAGATATTTCTGTTCTAAATTTTCACATCAATTTTGTTTTTTCGAGTATTTCGTTTCATTTAATTTGAAATTTTTAGGTCAAATAAAAAAAAGGCGATATATTTATTTTGACATCAAATTTCAAAACATGTCCGAAACCACATTTTAAACGAATCAATCAAATATTAAATAAAATACAAAAAAATATTGGATACTTATGACTACCACAGAATGTCATTCAGTCTTGTGGACACCAGGTATTTCACTCTTTCTCCCGACCATGTGCCATCAGCATAAATTGTAATCGCTTAATCAAAGACAAAGACACTAAATGCGTCTATTGCTTACGTACGCACAGCTGATCCATTTTGGTAAAAAAAAAAAAAAAAAAAAAACTTTTTTTCCCTTAAAAACTCCGTTTAACGAAAACATTCGAATTTTCAGTTGTTTTTTTTGGGGGGGGGGGGTCGTTTTATTAATAACTGTATAAAATGACATGACATTCGTTAATAGAATATCCAGAAAGAAGTAATCGATAAAATAGATAAATAGAACACACAAAAAAGAAAATAGAATGTGTATAAAGAAAGTTTCACTAGACCGGTGGGAATTTGAAATGTGATTCCAAAAGGGAATTACGCTGCTCTCTAATTTCTCTTTGAGGTCGAATATTATTTGGTTTTCATTCCGGAAGCTGATGCACTGTAAATAGAGAGGAATGGTTTCGTCACGTGATGCCTCTCCACCAATGAGAAGCACCGGAAGTCAACGTCAGACGGAGTTGTTTGTCTCTCCCATCATGGCCGCCATAGGCAATGGGAGATTGTTTTTTTTTTCCCTCTTTTTTTTTTATTATCATCGTTAAATTAAACCCATGAGAAGTATTAACTAAAGGGAAGACAACCAGCACACACTCGTTTGGGACTAAAAACAGTTGCGAGGTCAACATGGCTTTTTCAAGTTGAGCTTTTCCCCTAACGGTCTCCAGTTACTTCTATCCGTGATTCTACATCAACTGACGCACATTTCGCAAGGGTCGGCGCCTTCACGTAAATCTAAGAAGTCAACGCCGCAGAATAAAGCTAGGTGACGACAACGCCGCAGAATAAAGCTAGGTGACGACAACACCGCAGAATAAAGCTAGGTGACGACAACACCGCAGAATAAAGCTAGGTGACGACAACGCCGCAGAATAAGGCTAGGTGACGACAACGCCGCAGAATAAATCTAGGTGACGACAACGCCGCAGAATAAATCTAGGTGACGACAACGCCGCAGAATAAGGCTAGGTGACGACAACGCCGCAGAATAAATCTAGGTGACGACAACGCCGCAGAATAAATCTAGGTGACGACAACGCCGCAGATTAAGGCTAGGTGACGACAACGCCGCAGAATAAATCTAGGTGACGACAACGCCGCAGAATAAATCTAGGTGACGACAACGCCGCAGAATAAGGCTAGGTGACGACAACGCCGCAGAATAAATCTAGGTGACGACAACGCCGCAGAATAAATCTAGGTGACGACAACGCCGCAGAATAAGGCTAGGTGACGACAACGCCGCAGAATAAGGCTATGTTAAGATAATGCCGCCTCGTTAAGTTTCGGAAGGTCTCCGGCGCATCGTAAATTTTGAACCTTTTTTTCAGAACATAAACCAAACGTTTGGAACTCGCCCCCATTGAGCTCAGCCAACCGCTTGTTTCACTACCTTCAAAATCAACATTAGAGCCTATCTGGTCAAAACTTATTTAGCTTTAGGCAATACTTTAACTCACATATCCGTGTTATTATTTTCTAATAGCGTTTTTGAGCCCACATTCTGAGCCAGCCTTAGGCAAAGGTCAACTAGACAGCCACCTAGGGGCTCCAATTGGTGGGGGGGGGGGGGGGCCTCGCGTAGGACTAAAGATATTTTAGATAAAAAAAAAAGCGATCGGATCTCAAACCTTGTGGAGCTCTACTCATATGTTTGCTAGTCTAACCTTGTCTCTACTATGGAAATTGAGATATATGAATTTCAGTTATTTGTCGGCTTGGGTATAGACCAGTAGGTTTTTAATAAACGGCGTAACTTTATTTTTTAGCTGTTTCTTTCTATTTCATTTGGGGCCACCAAATTGACTTTGACTAAGGCTTCCAGTTATCAAAGGCCGGCCCTGCTACATTATGTCCTTTACTGTCCTGCAGGACGTTTGGGTACAACGCTTGAAACGTAAAAAAAAAACAAAAAAAAAAAAAACAAGCCTCTTATTGATGAGATGAACTTATCTGATGTTAATAGAACTATATACATTCAATTATTATCAATACTGTTGCTGCATAGCGACATGCACCGCAAGGGCAACTTAACGTGACGTTTTAAGCTTAACTACATGCACTTTAAAATTGGTAATGTTAATTTGCATGGCTGGTCTTTGTGTTGGGTGCAGGTTTCTATTGTACACAGTTGGCACCTAAATTTAAAAACAAAACACCCAGAAGTCTATTTTTACAATTCATCTTACTATTTACAAATTCTTCATATGGTCAAATAGGACACGGCCCTCGAGAACAGCTCGAAATATTTTCCTAGAAATTTGACAGTTTGTGTATATGTCTTTGAAAAGAATCACTAGGAGAATTATGTAGCAGTGGGGCTTTTGGTTTGGCCGTTTTGATTTTATCCAAATACAATAATAATTAAACTTAAACTTGGTCTGGAGGTCTAGACAAACTTTAACTTGAACACGCAGACGTCAGCGGGTATTCCCGCATGTATTCCTAAAGAGTTCAATTAGCCAATAGACGTTCGGGAAGATGTTGTGTAGGCCTACTGTCGATGACTTTGGTGTCCTCTAAACACTTTTATTGGTTATTTCCATTCTTGCATAATTGACTTGAACCTAATCTATTATGTTGTTACATTTTCTCCTCAGGTCTGACAGATACCAGCTACCCAAGACCAGTAGGCCCCACGTGGCTGTCCCGCCCCCCGGGCAATGTGGTGTTCGCGAACACGAAAGGCATCGCCATCTCTTGCACGGCCAGCGGCACACCTGCCCCGGAACTGGACTGGGTGAGTGAAGGGATTGAACTCTAGACGCAGATCGATTCGGGTGTCGTGGCTGGCTGAGGGGAAAAGCTAGTTGACACAATTCTCAAAGTGTGGTTTCGAATCCTGGTGGGGCGAACAGGGTTTTTATATCCGTGAAGGCCTGGATTATTAGGGGGGTGGGGGTGGGGCGTTTCCCACAGATGCTGGGCATAAGCTGCGGAGTAATTTAAATTATCAAATTGACTTTTGTGTCCGTTAATGTTAATTTTCCAAAGAAATTTGATTGGACGTTTTACAACTATGATGAACTGACCTTTTTTTTTTGTTGCGGCATGATGCCTTCCAAGTTGGGTGGTATGCGCTTCGGACTGTTGTTATGATGTCCCGAGCTAGAACCCTGCCCACTACCCTCCCCTTCGATGCTGCAGGAAGTTCGCACTAGGGCGTAGCGATCTTCATTTGTGGAGGAAGAGATTTAAAGAAAAATTAATTCTTCAGTGCTAAAAGTGCACACAAAATTATCCCATACCTTTTAAAAAACAAAGCTCATCAGCACCTATTTATTTCGTACGCCAATATGTTTAGGTTGGAATAGTTTTTCCCGACATGTATGAAAATATCTGTTGTGTCTTGTAACTAGATACGAGTAAAAGGCGCATCTCTATATTCAGAATAGTCTAACATTGTCAAAATAGATCCGAAATATGTGTCCTTAAATATATAACAATGTAAACGACGCTGTACTCTATTATAAAATTGTAAATGACGCTGTACTCTATTAAATCTTCCCACAGGTTAAGGATGATGGCGAAGCTGTGGTCAGCGTCGCAGGTCTGGTCTCTGTCTTGGCCAACAACACCCTCTACTTCCACGCCTTCCATAGCACTTTGTTCGACGCCAAGGTCCACAAGAGCATCTACAAATGTCTGGCCACCAACGCAGGGGGCACCATCGTCAGCAGTAACGTCTCCGTGAAAGCAGGTGAGTCTTGGACTAGCTCTGGACAAAGTTTAAACCCTGATGTCTCTGAGGCGTCTACTTTAGAGATATTCAAGCAGAAATTTTTTATATTCCAAAATATAAACCCAAGATTAATTTAGAAAAAGGGGTTTGTTCTAAATGTTAAACCTAGATATCTCAAGAAACATAATTTTCTCAATCGTACTTTTCAGAATCATAGAAACTTCTCCCCTAATTATTTTATTAACTGTGACCTTCTAGAAGCTGACGTATGCTGTTTTTTCCCGTTAACCTCTTCTCTGATTGGATGACTATAATTAACTTGTTTACTCTGGTCATCTCTGACTTGACCTGGGCTTCTAGAAACTGGTCGAAATAGGTCACAGTCTCGACTCAGTGACATCTGTAACGCTGTTACACACAACTTATGCTTAAGATAAACCAAACTTATGTTTAAACGAACTTCATCTACAAATGTATTTTTTTTCCACGCATTGAAAAACAAAAAACAAAACAAAAAAAAAAAACAACTATCAAGTTATTTCATCTTGTCGAATACATGGGAGTGGGGTCATTGGGGGAAAGGAGTTAATATGGGCTTGAGGTCAATGTCCAATGCCAAAGCAATTTAGACAATGATAAACATGAGCGTAAAAAAAAAAGGTTTCATTCTTCTGAATTCATTTCTAACATTTCGGAGCACAGCTTTATTTGTTACTGTTGGATTTTTATAGCTTTTTTTTTTTTTTTTTTTTTGTTTTTAATGCCGATTTTTTTTTCCCCTTCGTGTTTTGTTTTTTCTCGCCCCATTTCATTTCATCTCGCACTTTGAATGGCGGAAAGATAACCCATCCCTAACATAGCCCTCCCGAGTTATCCTATTCGGCCACCGCTACCGAATCTGTTTATATCACGTGATCGATGTGGTGCGTTCGTCATACGATAGCACCTCGGGACAATAGCCACCTGGCTGGACTTCATTTAAATATATTGCCGAAGAGTTGGTCTCACAATGCTTAATAAAATTGATTTGGTCCTCCTATCTAGAGATTAGATTCATTCGTCTTATGTATATATGTCAGCATTACAACCCTATGCTACTTTCAAGCAATATTTTAGAATAGTGCATTCAATAATATGAACAAGTATTCTCATCTCATCTGTCACTTGACTTTCGTCGTAGGGGGGTCCTGTGATAGTTCGCGTAACCAAATCCCTCCACTTTTCGCGGTCAGCAGTTCTTCTTAGCAAGAGAGATAGTCCGGTTTATTTTTGTTTAACATTGTCCAGCCAGCGTTTCTTTGGACGACCCTTTCTTCGTGCTCCCTCCACTGTACGTAGGAGGATAACTTTGGACAGTGGGTCATGACTTACAATATGACCAAACCAGCTCAGCTTTCGACTCTTTCACAGTATTGAGTTTTTTTTTCCTCCTTTTTGCCATCCAGAGTGTTGACTTGTAAAAGTACAACCTCGTTTGTCTTCTTGTCCTGGTATCTGATCCCTTGCTAAACACAGCCTATATACCAAACCAGGATCTGAGCTCAGTATACTAGCAGAAATACCCGGTGTTGCCTTGTTTTTACAAAGCTTATACTTCGTAGTAAAAAAAAAAACACAACTTTTTAAGTTTACCACCCTCCCGTTTTTTTTTCTTCAACGATTTATGGACTATGCATGCCAAAGATTCATCACTCTCTAGGTCATTATACACGTTCTGACCTTACGATGTATAGATGTACACTAGTTTCACTTTACGAGCTACCTAATTAGGAAAATACTTTATGCAATACAATCATGTTGGGTCAAATTAGGGACAACGTGACATCATTTTCCCGGTCGTAATCGCAACCAAACAGTTTGCGAGAAAATAACCCCAGATTTCGCTGTCTAGAAAAGTCAGGATTTGTGATAAAAATAGCTCTAGATCACGCTGTATACCTTGCTCAGTATTGGTGATAAAAATACCTCTAGATCACGCTGTATACCTTTCTCAGTGTTGGTGATAAAAAATACCTCTAGATCACGCTGTATACCTTTCTCAGTATTGGTGAAAAAAAATACCTCTAGATCACGCTGTATACCTTTCTCAGTATTGGTGATAAAAAATACCTCTAGATCACGCTGTATACCTTTCTCAGTGTTGGTGATAAAAAATACCCCTAGATCACGCTGTATACCTTTCTCAGTATTGGTGATAAAAATACCTCTAGATCACGCTGTATAACTTTCTCAGTATTGGTGATAAAAAATACCTCTAGATCACGATGTATACCTTGCTCAGTATTGGTGATAATAAATACCTCTAGATCACGCTGTAAAGCAAACTCAGTATTTGTCAAGCCTTTTCTTCTTTGTCCATAAACATGACATTGCTTCTCCTTCGTTTCGTTTCGCTTTTTTTTCCCTCCTCATTTCCATTAATTTTTTTTTCTTTTCCTTTTGCAATCAGAGATGGAAGCGGTATAATTTAATGTGCATTGTGGGATTTTCCCCTCTCTTTTTTATTGGGGGTGGGAGGGGTATTGAGGAATGACCGAGATGGACATGAAAGAATAAAAAAAAAAAGAAAGAGAAAAGAAAGAAGAGTGGAAATGAGAGAAAACAACATAAAAAAAAAAGCTTGAAATAAAAAAAAATAATATTATTATTAGTATGTGCGCGCGAGATAAAGAGAAAGTGGAGAAGTGATATGGTCGAGAAGGAGAATGAAAAAGAGATTAAAAGAAATTGAAGAGAAACAAAAAGAGTGCTACAGAAAGAAGAGAAGGACAAGGTGTGAGAACTGTTTTTACATTTCTACAAATAATTCAAAACTTTCTAACACCGCTCAAAATTTTCTTCTTGGGATTTTCTTATGGATGTTTGGATCTATAGGAGCACAGCAAACTTCAACTGAAATAGTGTTGGGCCGAATTAAAATATGACTTTTTTTTTTCCAGCACTTTCTCTGACAGTTTTCTAGCACTTTTTCTGTTAGCCTAAATAAACCATTAGGTTATGTCTTTTCTGGTCGATATTCAATACTAACGGACAGATAGGTTTTTTTATGTTTCAAGCCTCAACTGTAACCTTTCTAAACACAAGTCTAATTATTTGAAAGTAGTAGAGCACACTTTCAAAGAGAATTCATGTGTGCTGAAGAAAATGATAGCTCTGGATAATAAACGTATCCATTCTAACACTGGTTCGAAAAAAAAGGCATACACCGCACAGATTTTAATCTAGTCCCGCTTATTCGTTGGCAGAAAAAAGTGTAGTAAATAGTATGCAAAATCATAAAATCTTTTTTTTTAACATGTAAGCGTACATAGATATAATTTAAGAAGTGCATAAACATTACCTACGTACACAGTCAGGCTATTCTACAAAGGTTAGCGAATTGCAATGATATTAGAGAGTCCCTAATTGGGTCACTTATAGCTATGCGGAATCAGGGGCGTCACCTTCACGTTAACTTTAAACTTAAAAAAAAATGTTTACAAATCGGCTGGTTATCATCTCCCCCCCCCCCGCTCCCTCCCAAACGCAATGATCAAACACTCTCAGTGCTACCCTAATTGCGACATCGTTCATAACTTGAGAATCGTTAGACCGCTTGAAAAGAGAGCCTCCCCCCCCCCCAGGCGCTCGTTTTGAGAATAAAGTGTCGGAAAGCATCAGTAATTGAGAACCATCGATAATGAATTAGTTCGAAGTTTTAACGTCACTGAAATGTGGGCCTTAAGTCAACGATACATTAGCAGGAATACTACTACTAATAAGAAGATCATAGTTAACTGTCAGAGGGCAGCTGCAGACCTGCCACATCACCTGAAAATTCTTCAGTGGAAACTGATAAAGAGACTGTTTAATTTTGTTTCTCTTTAACGAAACTCGACCCTGGCAGCGCCAGAGAATGAATACACGTTCGTTTCTAACATAATAATAACATTGTCCAGAGCGGTACTGCATCAGATCTGTGACGATGCAACGAGCTATTGGTGTCCACTGCCCACAGGTTGCGACGTCGCAGGTCAGTGTTTTGGCCTTCAGTAATGATTGGTCTCGGTCCACCGCTCGACCAGGCAGGCGTGTGTCTAGCAACCGCCAACAATGGCAGTAACATACTTTGTTATTATTTCCAACGAAGTAGGACTACTTATCATTGAGTTAAGAAAACAGTACTACGTCAGCTGTTCAATTAGTTATCTATATACAGTTCATTTGAAAAACGCATTCAATAAAAACAAGAAAATAATAATTAAAAAATTATTTTAAAATAACAAACAAAGCTTATATTAAATTAAATTAAATTGGATCAGTCGTGTAATTAAATTTGTAATAGACGTAGACTAACAATAAAAAGCATTTATAAAAATTTAAAAAAAAAAGGGGAGGGAGGAATTCTAAATCATGTCTCTATACTTCTCAGGCTTCTCAAGCCATCACGGTAGCCACTCTGCTAGTGGGGAGCTTATAAACATGGAAGATTGTAGAGTTGTCTTTTGTTTCAATAGTCCCGACCTATTTTTCAGGTCTGTGTTCACTAAGACTCAGACGACGACTTATAAAGGGAACTAATTCAGCTTGTACCACCACTTCAGTCATTTACAATTTCTTCCCCTTGTTCGAGACACCAAACAAAACAATTTATTACCAATAGTTAATTAACTAATTGGTTAAATTTTTTTTTTATTGATTCTTGTGTTGTCAGGTAAAAGAAATAATTGTGCAAAATGTCAGCTTGATCCGAGAAATCATGTGTACACACGTTTTACCAGAGTGACTGAGTTGATATAAGCTTTGTAAAAAAGTTGTTTGCTTTTCTAAACAGATTAGTGAGAAATAAGACTCACCCATAGACATACATAAATATAGACTGGAAAAAGGAAATAACTTCATGTAACTTGAAAACATGTATATCTATTGTTGTCGGATTTCCGAATTCTGAAAAGTTTCATGATCTTCAGTCTTAGAGATTAAACAAAACTACACTGCTGTATAATAAAGTACACAAAATTGCAAGCCACAAATGTTCGTTTCATAAAACTCTTTTATCGGCCAGTCTATATTTATTTATGTCTATGGGCTCACCAATATAAGAGGAAAACATCTAACGTATAGTAAGAAATATCTACCCATTTTATGCAAGTTTATATAGAATTACGTCATAAAAAAATGTGCACTTTTTTTTTTCGTTACTTTATGAGCACTGTCAACAAATATTGCGAAACGAATGCGGTACGAATTCAAACGAAAACCTTTTTAGATTTTACCTTTACTTTACTCAAATTAATTATTGAATTTATTGATTATAACTCCCAAAAGAAATTGGAGCTAAATCCACTAATATCTAAATAAAAACATTTTTATTTTATTATTATTTTCGGAAAACTGGGTAAGGGGTGATAACAAGAGCATGCAACTCTATCTCCAGAGTTCTCTCTCTTATTTTGCTCATTATCTGGCAATGCATCAATTGGTCCAGTTATCAGCTCATTCTGAAGTGAGGCGATTATTATCAGAGCCATGACTCATGGAGCCATATGTTATCGCATCTACAGAGTGACTCACCCTTGTTTACCAGACATCTTGTCTTATAAAAAACTATAAATAATTTTTTTTTTGTTTCTTCTCTGTGTAATTAACGTCTACTGAATGAAAGTGCTATTAATCTTATTTCTATCTCAGCCTACACTTTTTAAACAGCTAAATGCTCACAGAACTGGTTGATTACTTTCTGTCAGCGTGGCGGTATATAAAAAAAAAAAAAGCTTTTGGACAGTAAAAAAGCATTGGCGTCAACTCTGGAAGAAAAGCGAGTCAAATGGAAAATGGCTGGCCCCAACAATGCAAATGTGCAAATGCCGCCTTTATCTGCGATGTTTGTGGAAGGAAAAGTCTCTCGCGAACAGGACCCTACGGTTCATTGAAAAAGTTCTCTACGGCTGAAGGTAGCCAATAATTGATTCATGTTTTGTTAGATACAATAAATATGTGTTTAAAGTGTCAACTAGATCCAAGAATGGGCGTGGGAGAAATAATGTGTACAATTATTGAAGGGGATAAATCCCCACATTTTTAGCCATATCTATGAATATTGATATTGTTTTTATCAAACTAAATGAGGTAATATAATACCTACTAACCTTAGGAGTCTTAGTTCACAGCTCTAGAATATTTGAAGATCTGTTTACACACAGAATGGGCTTCTTTTGTCTAGGGCATGGTGACTGAGTGCTTAAGCTAATTAGGCCCGGCGCACGAGTACATTAATCTGATTTTTTTAAACTAAAAATGTAAAAATAAAAATAATAAACTGTTTTTCTTATCTCCACTGCGGATGGAACAAATGTTACGCAGTGTCACCATTTCAAAACCACTCACAATCATTTCGTTTTAAAACTGGTTTCTGCACTCTCATATTACACTCTAGCAATGTAAAATATTATATAAACGAATTACTAAGTAATATTAAATGAGTTGTCTTTCTTGGAATATTTTCCCTATATTGTGTTGTGTTGGTCGACAATCTAATATATAAAGGCGCAATGTAAGGAGTGTGTGTGTCCCAAATAGAAATCAAAACCGTTTGACCAATCTTGATAAAATTTGGCTTGAATGTTCTTCAGATCACTTGTGAGATCTTGGTGTTTGTTAAATGTCTCTCTCACAGCAAGAAGGCCCTAAAAATACAAATAATAAAAACCAAAGAGAGAAAACTTTTTTAACGGATCGGGTAAACCCGTTTTCACAGTATTTTATATTAGCTAGGCAAAGGAACATGGTGTTAGATCAGTGAGACACAAAAAAAAAGTCTGCGGGCCACCTAATCACATCCGGCTAGTTGAATATAACGTATCCGTACCTACTTCTCATTATTTCGAATAAGTTGATGTTATTATAAATGAATAAAATGTGAGAAAGGGATAATTTAAAAAACAACAACAAACTTCTGGTACAGATTGCTATATGGGCGATGTTTTTTACTTTTGTATTTTACTTTATGTGTTTATGTGTTTGTGTGTGTGTGTTCCTATGCACACATGCATCCTCAACTTTCCTTTGGCCAACCCTCGTCCACAAACACCCGCCTCTCTCTGCCCCACCTCCTTCTTTTTCTTTTTTTTTTACTCCCTTAACCCGGTTCACAAACTGCAATAACGATCGGCCCTGAGATGTATTTCTGACGTCACATCACCCAAAGGGAGAAATGAAACACACACACACACACATCGTTCACTGCAGATAATTTCACAAAAGAAGGAGGGAAAAAGGAGGGGGGTTGTTGCAATGCATTTGGTGCATGGGAAAAAAGACGATAAGAGTAGGGGCGCTGCAGGGCGATTTCTTTTTTTTTTTTGGGGGGGGGGGCTAGAGAAATAGGGTCGAAGCAATTGGGACTGGAAATAAAAAAGGGGGGGGGAGATGTTCATGGCAGTGGCGTGTGAGTGAAAGACCGGGGTGGACATGAGAGCAAGAGGGGTGGACATGAGAGCAAGAGGGGTGGACATGAGAGCAAGAGGGGTGGACATGAGAGCAAGAGGGGTGGACATGAGAGCAAGAGGGGTGGACATGAGAGCAAGAGGGGTGGACTTGAATATGCGCGTGCTGACACAGAAACAAGCGTTTCATAAATTAAGTTGGAATTTAGTGTGTGTGTGTGTGTGAGAAAAAATAATCATAGGGTGGGGGGGGGTAGTTCATTAAAAGCAGGGGAAAAATAATAAGAGGAACGGGGGGGGGGGGGGCGTTTTCTACTTTGATAGAATTTTGAGCCGCAGTTTGTAGAAACGTGTCGGAGTGAAGCGCAGTGGGGTAACCTCCTCCCCTCCCTCCCCCCCCCCAAAAAAAAAAGGAGGGAGGGGTAAGGAGATCAAAGAGAGTATTGGGCTTGACAAAGAAAGAAGCGCCCCTCCCTTAGGATGACCACATGATTGCGCAGGGCTACTTTGATCCCCCTGCTATCTCGGACTGCAGGAACTTCGGGTGTCAGGGGCGTTGGCATGAGTGGGAGAGACCAAAAAAGGGGATGGAGGCGGGGGTCTAAATGATAGTGGTGCTGCAGAAAAAATTACAACAAAAATAAAAAACACGCACAAAAACTTGAATGAGCTAAGAGGCGAAAATGGGAAAGGATTTAGCGCACGTGTGTTTTTGTGCACGTGTGTGTGTGTACAGTCTTGTGTGTGTGTGCAGAAGTATTAATTCATGGGTGTGCACGAAGACGTAATAATGCGACAATGTTTTAAAAAGAAAGATGGGGACCCGGGGGGGACGGGACGGGTGCACATTTTCCTAAAATAGAAATGCCTCCAAGTCTTTGTCATTTAGACGTCACAATCACGAGAGCATAGACTTGTACTGTCGCATTCACGTGTAGCCTACTCAAACCTATTTTCTCACTGGGTGTAAGAATTTATTTATTTTTTGGTAAAGGCGAGGGGGTAAGTCAAAAGCAAATAAGATCAAGGTTGCTGATGTTTTATCAGTATCATAGGCACTGTACAATGTCGATAGGTGTAAAATAAGTTTATTACTGGGTGTAAGATTTTTGTGGTAAAGGCGGGGCGGGGGGGGGGGCTGTCAAAGGCAGAGATCAAGATTGCTGATGGCTTAGCACTGTCATAGGCACTGTACAATGTTGATAGGTGTTATTTAGGTTTATTTAACATTTAGATATGGATAGTAATAGTAGTCAGGTCTTAAGCTTTTCATATAAATAAAAGAGTAGATTTTGTTTTTTTTCTTTGAAACATAGAAATAGAAGAGAACTTCGAAAAACCAAGTATACAGATGTCAAAGTCTGTGATACACATGTCAAAGTCTGTGATACACAGGTCAAAGTCTGTGATACACATGTCAAAGTCTGTGATACACAGGTCAAAGTCTGTGATACACATGTCAAAGTCTGTGATACACAGGTCAAAGTCTGTGATACACATGTCAAAGTCTGTGATACACATGTCAAAGTCTGTGATACACATGTCAAAGTCTGTGATACACAGGTCAAAGTCTGTGATACACATGTCAAAGTCTGTGATACACATGTCAACGTCCGTGATACACATGTCAAAGTCTGTGATACACATGTCAAAGTGTGTGATACACATGTCAAAGTCTGTGATACACAGGTCAAAGTCTTTGATACACAGGTCAAAGTCTGTGATACACAGGTCAAAGTCTGTGATACACAGGTCAAAGTCTGTGATACACAGGTCAAAGTCTGTGATACTCATGTCAAAGTGTGTGATACACAGGTCAAAGTCTGTGATACACAGGTCAAAGTGTGTGATACGCATGTCAAAGTGTGTGATACACAGGTCAAAGTCTGTGATACACAGGTCAAAGTCTGTGATACACAGGTCAAAGTCTGTGATACTCATGTCAAAGTGTGTGATGCACAGGTCAAAGTCTGTGATACTCATGTCAAAGTCTGTGATACACAGGTCAAAGTATGTGATACTCATGTCAAAGTATGTGATACTCATGTCAAAGTATGTGATACTCATGTCAAAGTATGTGATACTCATGTCAAAGTATGTGATACACAGGTCAAAGTCTGTGATACACATGTCAAAGTCTGTGATACTCATGTCAATGTGATACACATGTCAAAGTATGTGATATAAATTTCAGCTTGTTTCATAGATGCCATAAAATTAGTCTTTCATATAAGTGTTTGTCACAATGATGTCATCAAGTTATGTAGTAAAAAAGAAAGTAGTCTCCCCTATCAGACGCTGAGATCTAACGGGCAGATAATATAAAGGTCATCTGTTTCTATGGCCTAAGATTAACGAGGGTGTCATGTGTTCTGCACAACGACCCTCACGTGACAAACTAGATACCTGGAACCGCACACATAAAAGTGCAAGTCCCCAGATGACCAGCGGCGTCAAACTAGTCAACGTAACGCAAATAATACGGGTCTCAACATTTCGCAAATCACACGCTAATGTTTACACCACTGGCTAGCAGTACTGGGCACTGGGTCATCGCGCAGAGCCTATTGTGTGCTAGGCACAAAGGAGAAAATCCGATCATGTAATCGTGTTCTATTTAGGGTTTAATCAATTTAATGAGATTGTTTTCGATCACTGACTTGATTTCCCCCCCCCCCCCGGCCATCTCCCCAAACTAACACTCACCTTATGTGAGTGTGTGTAACAATGTGTGTATTGTGTCTCTCTCATCTCTTACTGTCGCATCTGTCGCTTTAAATACAACACCGTAGTACCTCGAGTAAATGATAAACGACTAGACTGCAATGATTTCTTGTCCTCATTTTTTATCCGTTTAGTGGTAATGCTCATCCCATTAAGTGAAATAAAAAGTTGGAAGAAATGAAGCGAAACATTTTATTTCGAGTAGGCTCAGACATGAATAAAACTGATACAAAGAGTGTAATCTTTGAATTATAGAATATGGTCAAGGCTTTTCCTACGCTAATAGATAGTCCAGATGTCTTAATGATAGGGTTATCAGAAGTTTGGGGGGGGGGGAGGCATTGTTTTTTAGTGTGAAATGTCCGGCCTTTTTTTCATCAATTTGTTTTGCGTTATTAAAATAGAGGGATCAGATGACTACTCTAATACCCGAGATAAATTCCGCAATAGTTTCCAGATCAGACAGCTCTCCAACTTTTTCTGGTCCTGATCATTCACGTTTCTGGTCACCTTACTTCATGCAGACAGTTGTCTTTAATTTTCAGTCATAATCTACAACAAACATAAAAGTCAATTTTGTCATGACTAATCTTTTTACGGACTGGGAGCCAAATAGATTTTTACACACGCATCACGCCAAAAAAAAATATATGAGTGTCTCGCCAGTGAAACTGTGACGACTTATGCATTGTGTGTACAAGTCTCGAGAGGCCGGATAGCACCATGGGGCAGGATATGGCACGAGGGCCGTAGTTTGGGCATCACTAATTTGTCCTCATTATGGACATTTCTCAAGTCGATTTTTTTTTATTGCTCTAGAGAAGGGAAAGGTGTTTGGGAGCTCTAACAAAGGCCGCGGGACACACATTTGAGACCCAAAGGAAAGCCCTTATTGACGACCGCCGTCGGACAACGGCTTTGTCTGCACGAGAGGCGGAAAAACTGGGTTTGCGTAGTCATGTCAAACTCTGTAGGCCTACTCATATTTAATCTTCGGACTCGAAGACACTGCCATTATTATTATATCGTATGTAACCGTTATAACCGATTTTTTTTCTCTTTGTTCTTGTTCGCATTAAATGTCTCGATAGACTCCAAGGTTCACGTCAATTGTTGTAATTTTTTTTTTAATGTCGCAAATATCGTACATTAAAGCTGTTAAGTGTCGTAATTTCAATCTTCTAGATGCCCGACTTCTTTCTTATGCGCGTGGTATCTAGTTTCCAGGCAACGACGGCGGCCATTGACGAGCTTAGTTACGAGAGACTCGTGAGAATACAGTGGAATCCGCTTAATTGCAATAGCTTCCGACAAGCTTTACTGTTACAATTAAGCGGATTGAGCAAGTAAGCGGAACACCTGTTTTAAGGCAATAGAAATTAACATACCCTTGTTCTTGTTTTTTTTTTTCCCCAGCAGCTTTCAGCTTTGCAACTAAGCGCATTTGTTTCATTAAGCACAATTATACTGTATTATAATGTTGAACACATTATTCTGTGAAGCATATTAAACACGTTACGCCATTAGCTGCCATTAAGCGCATTAGACCCCTAAAAAATGTACTTTATTCTTTTGTTAATGTTATAGTTACTATAGGCAGGGCCGGCCTTAGGCATAGGCAAACTAGAGCCTTCAATTAGTGAGGGTTTCGCATAATGTGTTTCTACATTTTAGAGAAGAAATAGCGAAACTTGTCTTCAATGTTATTGCTGGAGTTCACTTGGTTTTTTAATAAATTGCAAACTTTTTTTTCGCTGTATATTTTTTATTTTTCCATTTCGTTTTCCGGGGGGGGGGGGGGGGGGGGATCACCGAAATCAAGCCTGGGGCCTCCAATTATCTATGGCTGTCCTTGCTATATGATAAACATTTTTAAAAAAAGGTGTCATCTTGATGGATTACTTTGGTCTACAGTGAAATTCGAATCTTTTCTTTTTTAAGGCAGAAGCTTGTCATAGCACTTGAATATATATATTTCAGTTCGTTTTGTTTATTTTCAAGTTACCTGCGCGACTTCCGTTTCCATGGTGTTGAGTTCCCGTCTACGTTAAAGTAACTGATACGCCACTGTGTGGAGTTAACTTAATCCCCATTATCACACGTTGGTAGTGTTTCATTCAGTGCAGACCTTTTGACCTATCCCACGCTATCTTAAGTACAGTTTTAATTTTTGCATTTTTCTGTTTCCGTTTCTGATGTATACTTTTTAAAAATATAGTCCTGCATCTCTTGTTAGTAGACGGACCTCTTTATTAAAAACAAAATCCCAAATCCAATATGTATTGAAGATTGGGTATAAAGACCCAATATTTTTCTGTCAGCTTAACTTTTCTTTGTTTTGTTAAATTTGTTGAAACAATGTTTGCTTATAGTTTTTAATTTAGTCTGACGTCATGGCCATTAAGAATTGGTCAGAGCGAGACCAATCGTCATAGAAGGTCTGAACACTGGCCTGCAACGTCACAACATATGGGCAGTTTAGACTAATAGCTCTTTGCTACGTCACAAGTCAGTACAATGTGGCAACGAGCTATTGGTCTTCACATGTTGCGACGTTGCCGGTCAGTGTTGAGGCCCTCTATAACGAATGGTCTCGGTCAGAGTCGCTATCACTGATTCAAATAAAAAACGTTATTAGATAAAACAAGATTACAAAGAGAGTTTGTGTTATTACACAAACTCAGAGGTGGCCCCCATCGATGTCACCAATGGACCAATGGACCAGGAATATTTAAGCCATAGTCTTGTTTTGATCGTTTAAATTAATAAAATTGTAAAAAATCATATGGCGTTTTTTTTCCACATAAAAGCAAATAGGACAACATTTCGTCTTTGATAAGACTCTTCTAACTCTTCTGGAATAAGTAGAGTAGAGATCCAACTGATCACCTATAAAGTAGAGATCCAACTGATCACCTAAAAACAGAATGGAAACCTCCCAGACAGTGTCGGTGGCACCTGGTGCGGTAGCTCAGGGTGTCATCCCTTCCCATCAACTTTCTTAATATATGTTCCAATAAACACTTTTGCTAGTTAGTTCTTTTTGTTTTACTCGGTGTCGTGTCATCTCAAGTGTTATCTTGGTATGCTGCTGCTTGAAACCCGTATGTTATCGAACAGCATGAGATGTTAGTAAAGGTTTGGGGGGGGGGGAGAGGGCAGTAAATATCCATCTGTTGTGACCAGGCCTGTGGGTGTCTTTTAGAATCCGGCATGAAATGGCATGTCACAACACCCTTACAACACAAGTCAAGGTGACTGATGATGATGATCAATAATTCGTTGACACGGAAGTGCCAAACGTATAAATAGAAGTAATATTTCAAAGCAAAAACAAACAAACAAAAATACCATATTTACTTTCAACAGCAATGGAATTCAGTTTAAATCTCCATAACATTTAAGGAAGTTTATTTGTAATGTGGCCTTAGGGTAAGGACTTAGTCTACAGCCTTGCGTGTGTCCAAACAGTCTTTAACTTATTTAGTCTATGACCTAATGCGTGTCGTCTGTAAGCTCTCCTTCCGTTTATCTTTCTATTTCCTCTAATGATACGAGAGTCAACATCAAGGGAGACAAAAACATGCATGATTGAAGCTGTATCTAAAATAACTAGCACAGGGAATACGAGACGAAAGATTACGTTAGAAAGAGGGGCGTAGATAGAATTCAACGTAAAATGATTTAAGTAATTATACCCAAAGGGATTATAAAACCCAATTAAAACCATGCAGTTCGGTTGTGCCACCAAACCCCCGAATCTCAAGAGATCCTACAAAACACGTCACATCTCCAGGGCATCGTTTGCCTTGTACACTCACTGCCCGCTTTTTTCCCTTTGGGTATTTTTTTTTCGCCTCTGTAAGTGTTTCTCTCTCTCTCTCTCTCATTTAATCCAGTAATAAAATAATTATTCCTCATTTGTAGCTTAAATAGATTGTCAATGTATTGGCTCTATGGATGTTTCCACTATTGCTGTCTTGTATCATTTGTAGGGTAATACTGGATGATACCCTTCATTTATATGTTTCTGACATAAATTTGTATTGACTTTCAGACATTATAAAGATGCAACATATAAAAAATACCTTTAAAAACAAAAATTATCTAAGAGTAGGAAATCCACATTTTACAACTATATTTTTCAATAATGTAGAAATTATTTACCTTTTTCGATGCCAAACAAAATAATTAATTATTAACAATTAATTGACTTCTTGGTTATGTTTTTTAGGTATAATAAATAATTGTTTAAAGTTTCAACTTGATCCGAGAATGGGTGTGGGATAGTATTCAAGCTTTTTACCAGAGAGATAAATATCTTCATTGATCTACGAGTTTTAACTGGGTTTTTTTTCTTATCTAATATATAAAGTGCCATGTACTTATTTTATTTATAGAAATTTCTTTTAATAAACCCTAGAGTATGTATGTATGTATTATGTATGTATGTCCTGAATAGAAATCAAAACCGTTCGACAAATCTTGGTAAAATTTGGCATAAATGTTCCTTAGATAACTGCGGAGACCGTAGTTTATGTTAAATATATCTCACACAACAAGAAAACCTGTAAAATACTTTTGTTTAAATACCTTAATTTATCTCGAAGAACTCAACCTTTTAACAAATCGGATAAACCCATTTTCACAGTATTTACTATTAGTAAGAGTATATGGCGCTAGATCATTGATACACAAACTAAGGCCCCGGGCCGTATCTGGCTAGTTTTGTATAATCCTTTATCATTGGAACGCTTTCGTTTCTTTTTTCTTATCTTATAAATTAGAGACTTCTCTTCAAAACCTCATTGTTATCACATGCATTACTTGCTTTACGTCCAATTAGAATGACTCTTACTCCCCCCCCCCTCCCCATTTTATTCCTATTTTGGGTTCGTATTTCTAAGGGAGCTAAATATACATTTAAAAAAAAGCAATAGTTTTGTTTGCTTGTGTTGACAAAGAAAGCTTTTTTATCCCCCTTTGTTTGTGTGTCTTTATTTGTTTACTGTGAAAATGGTACGGTTGACAATTAAGACAACAAATGTACAGACACAAGACACACACTACTATATATATATATATATATATATAAATAAAGACTAAAGCTTGTATAATTTCTGTTCTCACTAATCAGCGCTGGTACAGTGTAGAAAGATTAACTCCATAACAGACGGCCCCCATTTCATTTGATTTGCGTCCCTTGCCTTTGTTGTTAAAATTGATGGCTGATAAGGTTGTTGTTTTGGGTTTTTGACATCGATCGGCACAGCCATTTATGGCGCCAAAGTGCAACCTCAAGTGCACTTTTAAAACGTTAGCTTTAGGGATGAATTTCTAATAATAATACGATATTTTGGCATTTTGTTATTCCATTTCAGGTTATCCTATTTTTGGTAATATCCTTATCTTATCTTATATAATACAGACGTTATTTCATAAAAAGGTGATATCCGTAAGATTCAAGACTGTTTCCTCTCTTCTGTTCTTGTCATATATAGAATTACATGTCTTTCCGCCACGCAGTGGCGTAGCTAATAATTTGCCATCATTTAGAGGCCCAGTGTGGCTTGATATTTTTAGGGTCCCTGCATTTTGACATTCGACATCATGACATGAGATAATGGCGTAATTTTAAAAAAAAATTGAACACTCATTTGGGGGCCCCCCTCAAGTAGGGTCGGGGGGGGGGGGGTAAAATTCCCCCTCACCCCCCACCTGAGCTACGCCACTGCCGCCACGAGACTGCTAACTACTGATATAAATAGGAAAAATGTACTTCCACTTTCACGCGTCATGCATTTAGTCATGCATATTAATCATTGACCTAAATTCTGCCAAGTCACTGATTTTCCTGGCTAGCTCAGGCAACCCATTCCATGCTCTAATAGCACTAGGGAAGAAGGAGTATTTGTACAGATTTGTCCTAGCATATGGGACAAGGAGTGTGCCTTTATCTTTGTGTCTTTCTGAGTATTTTATTAAATTTTGTTTTTATATTTGAAGATTATGGTTCAGTGTTTTATGTATAATTTACTTTCTTCTATCCTGAATACTTTCTAAATTTAGTGATTTTACTAAAGGTGTTACTCTAGTTATCTGTGAATATTCGTTTGTTATGAATCTATTTTGTGTCTGTTCCAGTTTCTTAATGTTTTCTTGAGTTGAGGGGTCCCAAACAGAGGATGCATATTCTATTATAGGCCTAACCAAGGTTAAATAACATTTTAGTTTTGTTCTTATTTGATTTATAGAAATTTCTCTTAATAAACCGCAGTGCTTTGTTTAATTTTTTGATAGTTTCATCAATATGGGGATTCCATGACAGTTTTTCATTTATTATAACACCTAGGTATTTTGCGTTTTTAGTCTGTGTTACTGGTTTACCATGAATAAGATAAGTGGAATTAATTTGTTTCTAATAGAAGTAGCCGCCATGCACTACATGGAATGAGTGAAAAAAAAAAGAGATGTTAACACAATGCGTGTTCGTTATTTGTGTTCAGATATAGTGCACAAATCAAGCTTAACGTGTGTTACACTATCTATGTCCTCCTTCAGTCTGGAAGAGACTATGGACCATCTCATAAAGAATGAGATGAAAGCCTTGGCATTAGTTTTGATCGGAACGATGTCGCCTACACAACAGTCCCCTCCCCCTCCGCCTCTCCTATCGGGTTCAAAGAAACTGTTTCAGATCAGCGGCGTCGCAGGTTCTGCCAGGTTGTAGCACTGTACCTGAGGGTCACCGGTTCCTTCCGAAGCCTTCTCTATATATTTAAGTTAACACGTAGGTGCAAAAGGCAGCAGACGATGGAATTCAGAGACTTTCTTCTCCTACGTGGGTAGCTAGCCGGGGCTTGCTGGGCTGGGTGTCTGGTTTGTCCACTTTGTCCCTTCTTCTGTACAAGTGATATCAGTTCAGTGGGATCCAATGTCTGAGCTTCAAGTGAAGACTAAGAATTGGATTGGTTGTCAGAAGCTATTTGCGACGCGTGCTTTTGGAAGCATTTTATACGTAATAGATTGTCTACAACTTCCAGCAAAGGCGACTTCAAGGAACCGTTGAGTCCACTATTATAGTCTGAATTGTATAATAGGAATGACATGTGGTTAAGCAATGTTTGTCTACAGTGGCGTAGTTTGGGTGGGGGACGGGGAATTTGAAAATCCCCCGGGCCCCCATTTGAGGGGCCCCCAAATGAGTGTTCGAAATTGTTTTTTTTACACTAAATATTAAATATTACGCAAAATGTAGAGGCCCACAAATGATACTTACATCCTAGCCACGCCACTGCACGACTATCGTAAATCACACAATTAACTGGAATCCTATTGCCAGAACATGTTAGTCCGACACGGGTCAATATAATTTAATATCAATGTGCCCCCAAAACCATTTTTCATTTTAAATGCAACAAAACATTAGAACAGTGTAATCCAAATATTTAATCGTCTGTAGTTTTTTTTTGTATGGAATTACTTTATAATTCAAAACGTCACATGTGTTTCTTTGCTCTCACGTCATCGTGTTGTCTCTCTTGCTTTGAGCCACATTTCTTTTTTTTTTTCTTTCCGGTCAACCGGGACGTGAAAATGATACTGTCAAGACCAGTATCTGCACATTGTTTGTTTCAATCCTCAGCGCACAATTTTCATTAGTAGAACAATACCCCCCTCTCGCGGTCGGATAAAGAAGCGTAGTCAAGCTTCAAAGACATGATCGCTTGTACGGAGCTTTATCCTCGTTGAAAGTGAAACGAACAGGGAGCAAACATTGTGTTGGGGATTATGGGAATTCGTGTCATTCGCTTCGGGTCTGTGACTATCCATTGCGAAGGGCTGGCTTAACGATCGGCGATAACAATAATTGCGTTGATAATGGCTAATGTTATTACAATTCATTTTACCCCTTTGTTCGGTATCCTATTTTTTTAAAAATCATGTTTTTTTTAATCTTCTAGTTCTGGTTGAGCAGTACACAAACTATGATGTGTCCTTGAATGACATGTGGGTCATGCGAGGTAGCACGGCCGTCCTCAGGTGTGTCATCAACCCTCCTTACGTGACTGAGTACGTGAAGGTGATTGGATGGACCCGGGGTGATATGGAGCTGCGATCAGGTCAGTAGTTACTTGCTAACTCTCTGTCCTCTCAGATGTAACCAGATACAATACGATTCATTGATAAGAGCTATCCCCCTTTGCTGTAATCAGAGGGCTATCCGCCAGTACACTGTAAGGAAATTTGACTTGAAAAAAATATATGATTCATAATACAACAGAATTTTGAAAAACCAATGCAAATGTTATTTGAAATGAACAAGTGATTTGAATTGTTACATGGACATTAATGTTAATCACTTCTAGCCGTGTGATTGCACTGAACGTACAATATAGCCCGCGCATTACAAATATCTTATAACAATAATTGAAAGAACAAAATAAATGACTTTTTGAAGCAGCGATGAAGCTGGAGCTTTCTTTTAACATCAAAGACAAGCATTAAAAATAGTTTCATCTTGTAGGCTTACCAGAATGTATTCCCTTCACCGAGTTACGCAAGATGCTTTATTTGCAATGTTTTCTTAGCACTTTGTTGGGCAACAAAAGCATATTCCCTCCCCTGAATTACCAAATTGATTATAATATCTTCTTATTTACTTTGTAGGCCTTCCGAAAGTTTATTCCCTCCCCTGAATTGTACAAGATGCCTTATTTATAATATCTTATCTTAAGGTAAACAAATTAATAGAAAGAATATGAATGCATTGGGTTTGACGTGAAATTAAGAAAGTCTGGACAAGGTGTTACCAATGATATGCATCCCTCCTTGTAGGCCTACTCATTGTGTACTCTCTGTAGACAATCTAAAGTAATGTTTATGCACAGATAAGGTCATTGGATTCCGTCGAGTCTTTGGATTAGCCACTGGTCTTGGACTGATGATATTTGCATTGAATAGACACGTTCGCGCACAACTTAGACCTACACCGAATACGACAACAACAAGAAAATGTGTTTTGAAAGGATTCTTTTTCTTCTAAGACTGTCTTTTTCCTACCTGTTTTCCCCCTCGGTTTTCCATTCATTAATTTTTAAAAAAATTAATTACTATAAGTACTTTTTTTTTTACTACTCTTTGTTTCCTAGTTTGTTCAGCTACACTAGTCAAATTGGAGCATGTCTTTCCACCCAGAAAAAATGACAGTTATTAAGAGTAACAAAAATAACAACAACTAAAGCAAATTAATTCCACTTATCTTATTCATGGTAAATCAGTAACATAGACTAAAAACGCAAAATACCAAGGTTTTTTAATAAATGAAAAACTGTCATGGAATCGGGGCATAATGATAAAACTATTAAAAATCCAACTAAGCATTATGGTTTATTAAAAGAAATTTCTATAAATCAAATAAGAACATAAAACTAAACTGTTATTTAAGTTTGGTTATGCCAATAATAGAATATGCATCCTCTTTTTGGGACCCCTCAACTCGAGAAAACATTAAGAAACTTGAACAAACACAAAATAGAGCAGTGAGATTCATTACAAACGAATATTCACATTTAACTAGAGTAACACCTTTAGTAAAATCACTAAATTTAGAAAGCTTTCAGGATAGAAGACTTAAAAGTAAAGCAGCAATTATACATAAAACACTGAACCATTATCTTCGAATACAAAAACAAAATTTAATCAAATACTCAGAAAGACACAAAGATAAAGGCACATATTCCTCGTTCCATATGCTAGGACAAATTTGTACAAATGCTCCTTCTTCCCTAGCGCTATTAGAGCATGGAATGGGTTGCCTGAGCTGGCCAGGAAAACAAGTGACTTGGCAGAATTTAAGTCATTGGTTAATATGCATGACTAGATGCACGACGCGTAGGACGTAATCATCTTCTTTTTTGAAGTAACGTCTGTATTATCTTCTTCTTATCTTATATAATACAATACAATAATATAAAGAATAGTCATACATGTAAAGAAGATATCTTTTTAAAAAATCACTATAGAGGTCTATAGTTCTAGTTTTAAAACCTTATCTTTTGCTATTTATAAAACTTCTCACAAAGTATTATCAGTGTGAAATTTGAATTAATGTTTATGTAGTTCAGACCTATCAGTTGCAAAAATAATATATGGAAAATCCGATATTCTTTTCTTTGTGGAAATTAATTTAGATCAAGAATCTAGAATATCAATGAAACAAAAAAAAACTACTGCTGCTACAATCTTTGAGATAAAAAAAAATAATAATAATCTAGAGTAAGACTAGATCTAGACTAGTTGACCCTATAGTTTTCTAATTCTGACCTAATGAGGCTAATGCCACTAATGGAGTCTATTCTATTTGCAAACATGTCTAGATGGTCGTGTCAGTATTTTGCAAGACGGAGTGCTACACATACGAAATGTGCAAGACGAAGACACGGGAATGTTATCACTCTACACCTGCGTCACGCGAAATATTCTCACTGGCGAAAACAGAACCAGCAAGAGCGCAACCATTCGAATTCACGGTAAGTAGATCTATATTTAGAGTGACTCTGGAGTCTAGATAGATCTAGATTATTTAAATTGTAATGATAATAATGTAATCCCTTTCAGTTGTTCTTAATTTAATTATAGGGTATATATAATATAGATCTATATATTATTATAATAGATCTAGATCTATATATAATCAGTGCTGTTTTTTTTGTAAAAAAAAAAAAAAAAAAAATAGGTGTGTGTACTCAGTAGTTGATTGCCTAACTTTTAACTACTAAAAATTAATAATATAGATCTACGTTAAAATTTAAAATGCAAGAAAAGTAATAATTTTTTCAAAAAGGTGCCGGTACGCTGTATCGTCACAAAAAAAGCCCTGGGTATAATAATGATTAGATCTAGTTACAATTACTGTAAGTAGTGTAAGTTTAAAGTCTTTTTTGTTACTTCATGTAATTTTGTTACTTAATTTTTAATGTACTTTTCTTGATTTTTTCAGAGCCACCTGCTGGCGGGGAACGTCCCATTATTCATGACAGTTTACCCTCAGTTACCATCAGTCAAGGAGAAAGTATCGAGCTTCCATGTGTGGCTAGTCAGGCCTACCCATCACCTAGATTTACTTGGAAAAAGGACACTATTACCCTTGCCATTGATGGTTGGCGACTGGCAGCCAGGGGAGGAAACCTTTTGATAAGGAATGCCACAGTTTATGACAGCGGAGAATACATTTGCATCAGTACTAATAATCATGCTCACGACTCGTCCATTACACATTTAACTGTTACTTGTAAGTTGCTATGTTCATTATTTTTCCCAATCATTGTTTTAGCTCTTCAAATCAGGAGTAACTGTGTAGTTATCAATACCCCTAATATCATCATCCTTCATGATTGCATTGTAAAAAAATGCTGCTAATGAATTGGTAACCACTTTAACAGAGTATATAATGTTTGAAAATCTACACCAGTCAGATAAGTTAGTAAATGCTACTCACACACTGAATTTTGAAAAGCTCAAAAATATTTTTTTTCTTATTAGAGATCATTTGTTTATATTAAAAACATATATATATATATTACTGGTCTTAGTGCTATAAATAGAATTACATTTTCGCCTAAATGTTTGTTTACTCTTCTATTTCCAAAGCTCCTTTGTCAGTTCTGATAGAGCCATCAGATCAAATAGTGGATGCTGGCCACTCCGCTAGGTTTAATTGTACTACTTATGGGCATCCTATCAACACAATCAACTGGTTCATAAATGGTCATCCAATAAAGACTAGCAGTAGGATTTACTTTGAAAACAATGTCACCCTGGTGGTCAAAGAAGTGACCAGGTCTGACCAAGGCATGTATCAGTGCTTCATTGGAAATGACAGAGACTCTGCACAGGGTGCTGGACAGTTGTCATTGGGAGGTTAGTGCTGCGGATATTTAATTTTTTTTACCTTACAAATTCTTATACAGTGGTAAAAAAAATATTTCGACATGTTTTTTTAGTCAGAAAAATTTAATATATGTCACACATACATATATTTTGATGCAACCATATCTTTAAAAAAAAAAAAAAAAAGATATCGTTTTACCAAAGAAAAATTTTCTTTAAATCAATTTCGATCCAGACAGAGTCAGTAACATCCAGATTAAAAAGGCTAATTTTCATTGCAGTTAGAACAATAATTCTGAAGCAAATATAATTTACTTTTGTCAAAAAGTGTAATATAAAATAAAATGAGTTTGTTTCCCAAAACTATTACAGCTGCTCAGCCTGCATGGCTGGATGGATTTCAAGAACAATTTGTTCAGACTGGACAAAAGGTTACTCTGCACTGCAGATTCTCTGGCAATCCTATTCCACAGGTAGTAGTTACTTTATGTTTTGTTCTTGTTAGAATTTCCTTTTTGCTTTTTTTTTTGCAAAGTATTTTTTTTATTAATAATATTGCAAAATGTAATACATACTAGATCTGTGTATATAGAATTAGTAAATAAATCTATATGATATGTATTATAAACTATTTGAATGCTATAAATCATCTAATATATAAAGCTTTTAACTAAATCAGGCAAAAAAAAACATCTTTTTCTGGTCATAAAATCATATTATTTGTGTCACAGGTAACCTGGTCTTTGGATGGAGCTGACCTTCCTCTTGACCATGCCATTGCCTGGAACAGCTTTGTGACCACAGAAGGGGACATCATGAGCTTTGTGAACATCTCTAGTGTGGTGGTGGCGCTAGGTGGGGAATACACATGCTATGGTGTCAGCAAAGTGGGCCTGGCCAAGCACACTAATAGGCTCAATGTCTACGGTTGGTAAAACCTGATGTTATTCATTTAAGAACTATAGTTTGAATAGAAAGTGGTAATTGTACAAAGGGAAATAACTGATATTTTAGAAAAGTTACATTATTTTACTGCAAAAATGCTTTAAAGTATTGTTTCAAAGTGTCTTTTATTTGATACAGTATATAGTTAAAGAGGAGGTGTATTCTGAAAAAAAAGTTGATTTAATTATTTTTTTTTGTTTTGGTATGAAATAAAGTTATTAATTTCATTCAAATAAGAGTGATTGACCTGAAAGTCACATATTAGTCATATGTTGACAGATGACTTATTATATTATTATTGTTTTTAACACAGGAAGTCCTTTCATAAAACCAATGCCCAATGTGACTGCAACAGCCAGTAAAGATCTGTCACTTCGTTGTTATGTGTCGGGATATCCGTTAGACTCTATTCAGTGGTACAAAGGTCAGCAGAATTTTCAAACATATTGTTTATTTTAACCATGGTATAATTTGTTGATTTTGGGGAGTATTGATATCAACCATATGGTTGTTTCTAACCAGGTGCAGCACAGTTACCAATCAACCACAGGCAGAGTGTTCTTGAGAATGGAACTTTGGTTATTCGCCATGTCCAGCGAGAAGACTCTGGCCAGTACACATGTGTGGCCCTCAACAGAGAAAAACAAAGAATGGAGAGGAGTATGCACATAGCAGTCGTGGGTAAGCACTTACAGAAGACCTCTTGACATAGATTATGCCCTTGTAGTCTAATTCTTTCGGTATATTACCATATTTTCTCTTTCACTCATGCAGAGCCACCTGTGATTGATCCCTTCCACTTCCGGCAGAGGAAGCAAGGGGATAGAATCCTAGTCACTTGTGCAATAATCAGTGGAGATCTGCCCATCACCATCCAGTGGGAAAAAGATGGTCGTGCTATTCCACAGGATCTTGGCATTCGAATACAGGTTTGCCGCTCTGCCGCCTAAAATATGTAAAAAAAAAAACAACACTTTTAGCATTGTTGACTTTTAAGTTTTGACTGACCAATGATTTTTTTGTTCTCTTTTTCTTGTCTATATCAGCAACTGGGGGATTACTCCATCTTGTCAATCAATGGGGCTACACCTAGGCATGATGGAAATTACACTTGCTATGTAAGCAATGCTGCGGCTTCTGTCAACTACACTGCCACCTTACATATTGATGGTACTTACTTTTGTTTTGATTTCTTTCAATGTTTACTTTCATTTAGTTTCTGTTTAGCTGTTTAATTGCATGCTGAAATATTTTGATCTTTCCTCTGATTTCAAAATTCTTTTACAAATATCATCAGTGCCCCCACGATGGGTCATGGAGCCTGAAGATTCTTTTGTTGTCCTTCATGAGTCTGTGCAGCTGGACTGCCAGGCAGATGGAACTCCTGACCCCCGGGTTGTCTGGAAGAAGGCTGAAGGTCTGATCCCTCGTAACTATCAGCAGTTGACATTTGACACTAACCAGGACCATCGCCAGCTGTACCACAATGGAACACTGGTCATCAATAATGCCAGGGAGGAAGACCACGGCTACTATCTATGCCAGGCCAGCAATGGAGTGGGCTTTGACATTAGTAAAGTCATACATCTGAATGTTCACAGTAAGTAATGGTAGTTACAATAGTTTCACTAATTACCACTGGTAGAAACATATTTTTAAAAGTCATTAAAGGATATATTATTATTACAATAATTAACCCAATGTTAAACAATTTAGTACACGCATAGGAATTTGTATTCTAAAATTGCATAATATATTTTCAAAAATCAAATCCACAGTTTCTTGAAATCAGATTTAGGGACATGTGTTTAAAATGGTATAGCCTTCAATATAGAACTGTAATCATTCCTTTTTCTCACTAATTGTCATTGCTTGTTATTCTATTAGCCTTTACACCACTCAGTAAATATATCATCTATGTGAATGTATATTTCAGTCCCTGCTCGCTTCAATGAACCTCGTCATAATTATACCGTCATGAAAGGTCAGAGTGTTACCTTAGAGTGTCAGGCTGTGGGTGACAAGCCGCTGTCAATTTCTTGGAGTTTTCAAGGCTCTCCTATTAGTACCTCACCTACAAATGAAAGGTACACTTATGTTTACATTAAAATCTGCTGGTAATCATTGGTTCGACAGAGCTTACAGTTTTAGATGTTAAAGGTTTAATTATATAATATATATTATATATAAGGTTTACTTGATCCTTTCTGTGAGTAGGCTGTGTTGAATTTAATTGAAAATAATAGCATTGCAATCTGGATCATGAGAAACTTGAGATGTTGGAAGCTTGTGACTTCATTAAGTTTTTTTTATGACTTATAAACTATAAAGAACCATGTGTAGATAAAATGCTAAGACAGTGGCTGAAATAGCTTTGTGATGTTCATTGCTGGTAATAATTCTGTTTCAGAGCCAAGATTGTGTCACAGTCCACCCCACGGGGTAAATTGTCTCAGCTCACCTTGACCCCAACAACCAGGGCTGACTCTGGCTTCTACACATGTAATGCCAAAAATAACTTTGGAAATGGAGTATTAGTTAACTATTTGGTTGTTCATGGTAAGTCAGATTACAATGACACTTTTTTGACCATTGATCAATATTGAAAATTTTGATACTTGAAGAGTATATTGTCAGCATTGATTCAGTTCTTGTTAACTTTGTATACTTTAACTAATTTATTCGTGCAATGTTCTTCATATCCCTCTCCTACATTTAAACATAATTTCTCGTTTCATTTGCCCAGAGCCTCCAGAACCACCTGGTAAAGTGACCGTAATGAATATCACAAGTCGCAGTGCTGTGGTCACATGGGAGGCCCCATTTGATGGCAACAGTCCAATTATCGGCTATACTGTCCAGTACAAAAACAGCACAGGTACTGTGCCCAAAAAAGGTCATTATTAAACCAAAAAGCAAATTTTTTCAACTATTTTTTGTTTCAGCTTTACAAATTATTATGTCTTGATGAAATGTAATATTCAGATTTTCCAAAAAATATAATACTTTAAACATTTGAAGTTAGTTTTAATTAGCTCATAATTTGGACTCTTGAAAAACAAGAAGTGAATAGGTCATTAATAGCTATTCTACAGATCTTTAGTTTACTTTATTAACATTTAAATTTGTCAAGTTCCCTATACTATCTCTCTTTAAAAAGTGCAAATCAATTCAAACAAAATATTAAAAGATAAGGATGATTGTATGCTAATGTTATTGAGCACAAACTAGTGTTTTAAAGCAAAATATTTGTTTTAAGATTGTTTTCTATAAAGTTTCTTATATTTTACCTTTTGCAAAGTTATTTAATACTTATTAGTTATTATATATCTATACATTATGTTTAATTGATGTTATCTGTGCTAATATCTTTATATACATGGATCTTCAAATACATTGTTCTAACATGCATTGGACATTGTCTGTGTGTGTGTCTCTCACAGATGTATGGCAAGGTGTGCTTCCCAATATAACAGTTGCACTGTCCAAACAGCAGGCCATCTTGGAAAATCTGCTTCCATCATTTACATATCACATCAGAGTGCTGGCCAACAATACTGTTGGCTACAGTGAACCCAGTGAGATCGTGGAGGCTACCTTACAAGAAGAAGGTAAACACATTTTCATGATTCTCTTAGGATTTATTCAATTGTACAGTTTTTTTTGTTCAGCCATGCTTTATAATTGTTATTTTTTTATCTAGGTGTACTAAAGTGTTTCATTTTTTTGAATAGAAGCACACTTTTTAAAATATTCTGTAATTTGGTCATTTCTGCAGCCCCCACTGGACCTCCAGATAAAGTCACTGTACAGGCTGTTGGATCACAAGCTCTTAAGGTCTTGTGGGAGGTAATGTCACAACTATAAATACACACATCTGTTGAAATAAATAATTGTGTAAATCAGTTTAATTATAATGCGAATGATCTGAACTATTCTAAACCCATAATGTAATAAATTGCCAAACTTTTGACCTTGTTACCAAGAATACCTACTAATGAGATTCAATAGCACTAGGTCTTATACATAAGCTTTATTGATGTTTTACATAGTAAGAAGAAATTTGCACGTTTTTATGTTTTATTAGTTATGTTATACACCCATTTACATGATAGATTAAATCTCCAATTTCCTTTTATTTCTCTTGTTGTTTTATTGAAATATGGCTAAAGTAATTAAGGACTTTACATTAAAGAAGTTCTATCTCCTTTCTAAAGAAGTTCTATCTCCTTTCTATAAAATTAGATAACCCTTTTTTAAAAAAAAAAAGGAAAAATATGATGTCTTGAAACTTGTAAAACTTGGTTATTCCTCAGCCACCAGTGATGGGCTATCAGAATGGCAAAATTTTAGGTTACTACATTGGTTACAAGGAAACACAGAGTCCAGCTCAGTTCATCTACCAGACTCATGAAGTACCTGAGGGCACTGACCCCAGCAAGTCCCCCACTGAACACACCATCGGCAAGCTAAAGAAGTTCACCCAGTACACTGTCCATGTCAAGGCATACAACATTAAAGGCATCAGTCCTGCATCTACAAACCTGAATGTTTTTACACTAGAAGATGGTAAGCATCTGTTACACCAAGTGTTTAACTAGAAATTGGCTATTGTAAGTGATATATTTCTATAAGAGAGTTCTCCTAAATATTCACATGCTCTGATTTTCAGTTCCTAGTCAGCCTCCAGAGGGAGTGCAGGCCACTCCACTGAGTTCTGAGAGTATCAAAGTTGCCTGGTCACCTCCTCCACTGTTTACTTTGCACGGCATTCTTCAAGGATATAAAATCTTGTATAAACCAGTCAGACTTGATGAAGGTAAGGTACAATTTTTTTTTAACTGATATTTACTATGTAAAGAATATGGATAAACTCTTAAGTACATTAATTCAAACTGCATAGATAACTTCATTGTTACTGAGATTTGAAAAGAACCTTAGTAAATGTATTAAAACCAAATGCTGTTTTGTTTAGATGAGAGTGATGCCAACTTCCAGACGTCCAGCCAGCTAGAGATTGTACTTTTTTCATTAGAAAAGTTCACCAACTACAGCATCCAGGTCTTAGCTTATACAAGGAAAGGAGAGGGCGTGAGAAGTCCTCCAGTCTATGTCAGAACAAGAGAAGATGGTAAGTGTTAAAATAAGTACAATGAAATGAGGCTTGTCTAGTGCATAAAGGTTCACTTTGATTGGTTGCAGTTTTCAAGGGAACTGTTAGTTTAACATCACTAGGATTATTTTTAGTAGTATTTCAGTTCACTCTTTCCATATTTAAGTTCATCTATGTTCTGCCTCTCCAGTTCCTGATGCCCCAGCCAATATTAAAGCCCTTGCCACAAATGACACTGCTATAATGATTTCTTGGACACCACCAGCTAGACCAAATGGTATCATCACCAAGTATACGTTGTACTTCAATAATCAAAGCTCTCCAGAGGTATAGGTTTGAAATTCATTTACAATATATTATAGCCACACTGTAATATCAACATTTTTTTATTTAATTTGTTGTGTAGATTTTTTTTGCTTTTCAAGATCACTGTGATCATTGACATCATTATCAGATCTCGATGTAATATATATTTTCAACTAAAGCATCAACATCAAGGGAATGTTGTCAGCTTTTCTTTGATGTCATTCCCTGTTAATGGCGTTACATTTATGAAAGCATTCACACTGTTCAGCATCTTTCAATCAGATGAAATGAATATACTTGGTCTTAATGAAATTATTATCCACACATTTTTTAACAACTATTTTTATTTGCCAAAACACGATCTTTTATTAGTCATTTTTCACTGAAAAATAGATTCTTCTTCAAAGAATAAAAAGAACACACTATCACTGATTGACTATACTGTATTTGTATTTTGTCAAATTTATTTAAATATAAAAAATATTATATATATATTAACAAATTTTTTAAAAATGCATTGTTATACTTCTTAAAAATAAAGTCAGTGTATGGCTGTTTATATATATTCATAATCTGTTATTTATTTGACTAGGTTGAAGATGTAGTCTATGAATTGGCCCCCAATGTCACCAACTACATGATGGCTGGTCTCCTGCGTGGACTGGACTATGCCTTCAGGGCTTCAGCATCCACTGCCATGGGAGAAGGCAGAACAACAAAGTATATTGGTGCAAGTACTCTTATTGTTGGTAAGTTGAAAGCCATCATACACATTTGATAGATTTTGATGATGTTTGGCAATTTTCATTAAATCACAAAACTATTTTCTTTATAATCTAATAAATGTTAATATTGAATGAAGAAACACATAGCACAAAGATATCAAATCAAAATTTCTAGTTTTTGGTAGTGAGATGTTTATTAAATGATTTTAAAAAAAAACTTAAAACATGTGACACAACCAGAAAGACATCTTTAATTCATTAATATTTTTTACAAGTGCAAATTGTGTCAAATTATATGTGTATGTTTACACGTAATGATTTGACTGAGTCATATGTTAATACAACAAGTTTCTGCCAACTTAATAATGAGACAAAATCTTTTATTTTGCATCTTAACATTTCCTTTACCTTTTTCTTTTTTCCAAAGCTCCTGCCAGGATTGCTAGTTTCTCAGACATTTTGACAGTGTCATGGCATGAAGATGTAACACTTCCTTGTATAACAGTTGGCAAGCCCAAACCTAATGTTCAGTGGAGGCTTAGGTAAACAATCAACAAATCCTACTCATACCTATATATTTTTTATTTTACAAACAAACCTACCATAATCTAAACCCCAATTTTTTTTTTCTGCGTTCTTAAAAAAATATTGACTGGTGTATGTACTTATCTTATGTTTAACTCTTTATTCTAGAAATCAGGCCATTACCAACTCTGAGAGAATCTACATGACAGAAGATGGTTCTCTTCACATCACTTCAGTAACTGGCACTGATGCAGCCAACTACACCTGTTTTGCCGAAAACCCCCATGGTAGCAGCCAGATAGCATACACTCTAAGAGTTCAAGGTAATTTTGTTTGCTTATATTAGTTAATGAAAATTTCACCATCTTAATTAACAATATGTTCAGAAAAATGTTTAAATAAAGTGTATAATCTTGAAGTTTTATAATACATTGGAATTTTCTCTTTTTTGACAGTTGGAGATCATAAAGGAAGTAAGTCATTTTCTCATTTGTATTTGTTTAGGACACTATTTGTGTTCAATCATATCGCTTCATTTTCATCAAATGAAAAATACAGCCTTATAGTTTATTGAAGTGCATAAATTAAAATTCATTTTTTTAAGTAACGGTATTATAAAGTGATATTTCATGAGTGCACACAAATCTATAACATTTGGTTTGACTGTACCCACAGCACCCCCACATCCTCCTCACCTGTATTTAGTATTGACAACAACAACCACCATACAGGTGAATTGGTTGTCTGGCAGCAATGGTGGCAGTCCCATACAAGGTGAGACTCTCACTTAAGTTAGATTGTTGGTTTGTGTAGGTTGTTGTTTTTTTTTTTTTGTACAATTTTTTTCCAAACTTTTTACATTTTGAAAGAGAATCTAATTTTAGAAACTGATATAGAATGCAATAGTTGTATTGTATTCTTCATAAAGAAAGCACACTGTTTCATAACGTTATTTCTGCTCAGGGTTTGTGCTCAATTACAAGAAAGAACACAATGGCTGGAAGGCGCTGTCATTTGGTCCTCAAAACAGAACATTCATTGCAAACAATTTGATGTGTGGGACACAGTACAAGTTTATGATCCATGCCTTCAACAAGCTAGGAGACAGTCTGGACTCTGAAACCGTCACAGCTAGGACAAATGGCTCTGGTAAGGAGACAACTATTGAATGCATGCTTAACAATAATAATATTATTATAGAAAACTTAAGATTTGATTCAGATTTTCTTTAGCTTAATGTAATTGTTTGTACTTTGTTTCCAGCACCCATCATTTCACCACAAAGTTTGCTGTTGGCCTCAGTGAATGCCACCTCTGTGACCCTTGACCTCAGCTCCTGGCAGACATCTGGCTGCCCAATTCGATTCTTTTCTGTCAAGTACCATGTATGGGGAGATGAAACCTGGCAGTTGGTCAACAACAACATACAACCCAACACTGTAAGTTCATGTTAGACTTTAAACATTTTTAAACCCTTGTCCTCTCAACTAGTGTATAATTTTCATCTTGGAATTCCCATCAACTTTGAGTCTTATGCTATCATGACTAAGAATAAAGCTGGGGTGCTTGGTATAAGCTAGATTTTGACCTTCACCTATATTGAAAATAGTTATCTTGCAATGTATTAAAATTTACTAAAGGAATGATCAGTTACCCATCTCTTCATGAAAATGATTAGCATATCTTAATACAATTTCTTATTTGTAACTTGATCTATACAAAATTGCTTGTTTGTAGACTTTGTTTGTGGTTCAAGACCTGTTCCCTGCCACATGGTACATCATGGATGTCAGTGCCCATAGTGATGCAGGCTCCACTACAAGTCAGCTCAAGTTTGCCACGCTGACATTTGCTGGAAGTGAGTTGTTTTAACATCTAAAAATTATCCTAAACTTCAAACTTGTCAATAATGTATTTATAATGTTTGTGTCTTATTAATCCACTTACATTTAAATCTTTTTAAATTTAATTATTGCTACTGTCTTCTTAATTTGTGTCATCAACAATTTAACAAGTTTGAGATTCTCATTGTTAAGTTTATTTTTAAAAAAAAAAGGCTAACAAATCTTTGAATGATCGTAACATAGTTGTACACTATTGGCCTTACTGTTCTAGGTACCATCAAGCCCCTAAAAGTGCTTCACAAGCAGGAGGCAGAGTTCTATGAGAAAGTGTATCTCATGGTTCCAATATGTGCAGCAGCAGTCTTTCTGTTTTCTGTGGTGGTGGCCATGTTTTTGTTCTGTCGTCGTCGCAAGGACAGGCTGCGATACAAAGGTACTTTATAGTGGTTAACAAAGTGTCTTTTTTTTTAAAATAAAGTATATAAAGGTACTTTTATAGTGGTTAACAAAGTGTCTTTTTTTTTTTTTAAATAAAGTATATAAAGGTGCTTTATAGTGGTTAACAAAGTGTCTTTTTTTTTTAAATAAAGTATATAAAGGTGCTTTATAGTGGTTAACAAAGTGTCTTTTTTTTTAAAATAAAGTATATAAAGGTGCTTTATAGTGGTTAACAAAGTGTCTTTTTTTTAATATAAAGTATATAAAGGTGCTTTATAGTGGTTAACAAAGTATCTTTTTTTTTAATATAAAGTATATAAAGGTGCTTTATAGTGGTTAACAAAGTGTCTTTTTTTTTAAAATAAAGTATATAAAGGTGCTTTATAGTGGTTAACAAAGTGTCTTTTTTTTTTAAATAAAGTATATTAAGGTGCTTTATAGTGGTTAACAAAGTGTCTTTTTTTTAAAAATAAAGTATATAAAGGTGCTTTATAGTGGTTAACAAAGTGTCTTTTTTTTAATATAAAGTATATAAAGGTGCTTTATAGTGGTTAACAAAGTGTCTTTTTTTTTTAATAAAGTAAAAGCAATAGAAACTTTTTATTTTGGTAATTAAGTGTTCAAGTTGTTTGTTGCAACATTTTATGTGTAGCATTTAATAATTTTGCTTATATTTGCTTTTTAGAACATGCTGCCAACTTACGCCGTGACATTACTGCAGAGACATCTCTGATGAATGACCTTGACAAGCGGCTCAACACAGAGTTGGACAGCAGCAGCAGCAGCACTCTTCCAGAACACATCAGTAAGCAACGGAATGCCAACTTGCTGATATCTCTGCAAAGTGATGACAACCTCCCTGGCAACAGCAGCGCCTGGCTGATCGATGGAAGCAATAAAACCACAAGTGATAATGGGAGCTTTGGACGTTCAGGTGCGTTGATACTTGCAATCATTAGCTTGAATGAGTCATTGAGAAAATAATGATCCAACTTAAGTATGTGGATTATTTTGATATTTTTTAAGCTTTAAAATAAAGAAACTCAAAGTGTATTATAAAATCTATTAATTGCACATTTTTCTTTGGAATTAAAATGACTTGGACCTCAATACAATTGTATGGTTTTAGTTTTTAGTTCAACTATGGACATAATGGAAGATGCTCTATACAAAATCAATAAGAATGATATTTGGAAATGATATTGTTTAGATGGCAAATAAATGTAAACTCTTACAAAGTAAATATTTTTTTAGATACGTTAGTATGAATGAAGTGCCTTATTCTAGCCATATACTAATATAAAATCGCCTTTCCCTCAGAAGATGAAGGCAACATTAACCCATATGCCACATACAACGAGATCAAACAAACCATTAACCCTGAGATTCGAACCACCATCCCATTGAAAGGTGCATCAGTTCCTAAATCTTCATCAGAGGAAGATGACATAGCCATGCAGAAAGCAGCTGCCAGAAGAGAGGTGAGCCATTCAATGTCAATCATCTCAAAATCCATTTTCTTATTGGTCATTTTACCATCAAGATGATCTAAATTTCATTTTAGCTATTTTGTTAGTTTTCAATAAATTCTTTCATTGTTGATTTAGATGGAAGATTACCAGTCCAAGCAGTCTACTCAGTCTACTGGTTCAACCCCATCAGAGCCTTATGTACCATTTTTCCACTCTAAGAGAGAAAAGCAGGCCAAATATACCAAGAAGCAGCCTCCACCTCCCCTGCCGGCACCTAGGAGAGCCCAGGGATGCACCAAGGATGCAGTCATCATCAAAGAAGGTTATGACAATCATGGTAAGTCATTCATATTGTTTGTCTGGCTAAGTTAATATTTTATTGTTGTGTTTATTACTATAATTTTTCATATCCTGCTTTTTAATATTACATTGTTTCACTGATTATTTGGTTGAACCTGTTTCAGGAGTCATTCTCAGCCCACGACGCTATGCCAGTGCAGATCAAATTCATGCTCTATTCTCTCAGCCATCTCGTCCACATAGCAGTATGAAGTCTGGATCAGAGTCTACTGATAAAGGTATGGAAAAAAACTTAAGATCTGTTACTTACCTTTGTGTGAAAGATATCCTGAGATATCTTTCACATTCTTTCCCCTTTGCCTTAGTAATTTACAATTTTGATATGTGAATATTGTTTCTATAATAAGTAAAATCAGTTTTGATTTTTTAATCAGTTTTGATTTTTTAAGCAATTTTGTTAAACTAATGATAGTGACTTTATCACCATTGTTTTGTTCTGTCATTGAAATTTACTTCACATATTTCAGGTTCCCAGCGACACAGTCTCATCTCTAGTGTCACAACAGTATCTTCCAGCAGAGACGAACTGTTGGAGGCCTTAGAAAATGCAAAACGGAACCCACCCCCTCCTGTCCTTTACGAGAGTGAGAATGATCCACATCCAGATGGAGGCACTGAGGGAGACATAGATCCAGACTCCAGCTCCCAGCCCACAGATAGCTCAGTATGTGGCATGCTTTTCTTTTTGGTTCTTATATGGCATTCAAACGTTATTCTTTTCATCTTTACTAGTTTAACTTAAATCCAATAATGCTAGAGCTGCCTTACACAGTTCATAATAACAATGTGTTACTGTACGTTTTCTCCATTATGATTGTGCTCTAGGTATAAGCATAGCATCAGGATTTTTTTTTGTTCATCCTTTGTTCAGGTTACTACAGAGCCAGGAATTCGAATGTTCACTCAGTCACCACCTAAGCCAAATGAGCAGAGACAGGCTTCATGTGAGGTGCCCCCCTATGAACAGCCATCACAACGTAAGTCAGCCGGTATGAAAGAGAAAATATTTGGGTTCCCTAATTAACCTGAATTTTGTTTTAAATGAGCTGGCTCATAAAGTAATGTGAAGGATCTGTTTTTCCTTGTTAGCAAAAATTATTTATTATGCCCAATAGATAAACGAAGGCGCCCACAGAGAATGGAAGTAGAGAGTGATACTAATGAGGCTCCTGCAACTGCCCTGAGGCGACCACTTCCGCCCAGAAAAGTTCGACCCCGCCATAGGGGCAAACAGAGAGGTCAAGTCACTGGCAAAAGAGCACTTGGAACCTTTATGCCCAGGTAATCATTTTATTTTTTTTTTTTAAATAACAATAGAAGAGCCTCTGTTTATTTTTTTTTAATTAGTATAAAATAATGATTAAATTGACTAATTGCTATGGCAAAAATTGCACATGAAACCTTTTAATTAAGATTTTTTTTAGATAAAATTTATTGAATATGATCCTTAGAACTCAGAGTGGTACCAGTACCACCAGCACCAACAGTGAGGAAGTCACCTACACCTTCGGAGAACGTGCACAGACCCCCAGGTCAAACAGCCCTGAGAGCTATCCTCCTTATACACCAGCAGTGGTCACCACTGTCCAGGAGGGCTTTATAGAGTATCGCTCTGAAACTAACAGAGCTAAGAGAGGTAATTTCTGATTAACAGCAGAGTACATGAACGCTTGACTTGATTCTAATTTCAGTACTGCTGATACATTTTATTTCACACAATAATATTATAAACATATTGTACATGGAATTGGATTGATGATGTGGAAGCAGATCTGCAACAGCTTGGGGTTAGGGCGTGGAGACAAAAGACCCAGTAGAGATCTGAATGGAAGGATGTGTTGAAACAGGCCAGAGCCCTCCATGGGTTGTAGTGCCACTGGGATGGATGTACATGGAATTGTAGTTAACAAAATGTCCTTTTTTAAATTTGTAAAAATTTTAAACAATGTTTTTTTTTGACCCATCTACTGAGATCTATTTGATCATTATATGGTTAATAAATGTGCAAACCCAATCCAAAGCTGAAAGAAATATTGTGAAACAATTCAGTCCAGATCCTTTTTGATATATATATATGCCTATCTATCTATTTATATACATATACACATAGCTCCTCCCTTGTAGGTCAAAGATTAGCACATTTCTAATTTCCTATGAACTCGAAGATGGTCATGAAGTCCAACATGGCTTTAAAAGCAGGCCACAAACATGGCATTGGTTGGTTGGGTCTGCTGTAGTTATGCCTACTTCTTTTCTCAACCTTTTTTTTTTAGATCTATGTTTTTTCATGATGGCTATGCTTGCCCTGGATGTGGCAAATTATGTAGGTTACAGTCATAAAATCATCTCTACATAAATTAAATCTTCTAGTGTTTTTTTTAGCACTTTATAAGATAAATTATTGTGTTTACAGGAGGGCGTCGAACTCCTCATGCCAGAGTACGATATGATACTAACATTCAGACACCTGGCACTGATGACCACCGTCCATTAGTTACATCCTTAGCCCATCCAGCACTGGCCACATCACCTGAAGAGGAAGAATCTGTCAGCTTGCTGGACAGGTAACTAAGCATAAAATTCTTAATGTACTCCTGTAATTGCAAACTGGCACAACATCATTTTAGGAAATCTCTACTCTCTTTTATAATAGAGTAACAGAAATATGAGGGCTCAATTGAATGGAATAAAATAAAAATAGAAAGATTACAAAATTTATTTAGAAAATAATTATTTATTGATCAAGTTCTTAGATTTTTTTAAAAATCTATTTAAATTTTATAACATAATCAAGCCTGAAAGCTTAACCAAATTTAGTCATTTGGGAACATTGTTTACTAGGTATAATATGCTTTATATTTCATCCAAAAATTCATTTCAAAATGTAAATATTAGGTTTAACTTCCTAGTCACAACAAAATAAATGTCACTCAGCTTTCCCTATCTTTTTGTTGACAGACATTACTTGTTTTATTTCACACCCATTGTTTATGTTTTTGTTGACAGACATTACTTGTTTTATTTCACACCCATTGTTTATGTTTTTGTTGACAGACATTACTTGTTTTATTTCACACCCATTGTTTATGTTTTTGTTGACAGACATTACTTGTTTTATTTCACACCCATTGTTTATGTTTTTGTTGACAGACATTACTTGTTTTATTTCACACCCATTGTTTATGTTTTTGTTGACAGACATTACTTGTTTTATTTCACACCCATTGTTTATGTTTTTGTTGACAGACATTACTTGTTTTATCTCACACCCATTGTTTATGTTTTTGTTGACAGACATTACTTGTTTTATTTCACACCCATTGTTTATGTTTTTGTTGACAGACATTACTTGTTTTATCTCACACCCATTGTTTATGTTTTTGTTGACAGACATTACTTGTTTTATTTCACACCCATTGTTTATGTTTTTGTTGACAGACATTACTTGTTTTATCTCACACCCATTGTTTATGTTTTTGTTGACAGACATTACTTGTTTTATTTCACACCCATTGTTTATGTTTTTGTTGACAGACATTACTTGTTTTATTTCACACCCATTGTTTATGCTTTTGTCGACAGACATTACTTGTTTTATTTCACATCCATTATTTATGTTTTTGTTGACAGACATTACTTGTTTTATTTCACACCCATTGTTTATGTTTTTGTTGACAGACATTACTTGTTTTATTTCACACCCATTGTTTATGTTTTTGTTGACAGACATTACTTGTTTTATCTCACACCCATTGTTTATGTTTTTGTTGACAGACATTACTTGTTTTATTTCACACCCATTATTTATGCTTTTGTCGACAGACATTACTTGTTTTATTTCACATCCATTATTTATGCTTTTGTTGACAGACATTACTTGTTTTATTTCACACCCATTGTTTATGTTTTTGTTGACAGACATTACTTGTTTTATCTCACACCCATTGTTTATGTTTTTGTTGACAGACATTACTTGTTTTATTTCACACCCATTATTTATGCTTTTGTCGACAGACATTACTTGTTTTATTTCACACCCATTATTTATGTTTTTGTTGACAGACATTACTTGTTTTATTTCACACCCATTATTTATGTTTTTGTTCCCAGACATTATCGGCCAGTTCCAGAGGAAGAAACAGAGATGGAAACTAGAACTGGCAAAGAAGGGAAGACAGACAAAGGTTACACAGAGGACTATACTGTTGTTTAAAGAAGAACAACTCAGTCCTTCTTTTGCCATATAAAAGAAACAGTTTTACAAAGTTCTTTAAAAAATATGTGCTTTTCGTTATGGATATTGGACCTGAATTCTATCATTAATATCATTTCATATCACTGGAGACTACCCATTTTATCATTGGATATTCATCTACCGGATTTCATCATTATATTTCAATTTCTATACTATGTGTTGACTTGATGCTGAAGGAATTGGTGCTTTTGAACATACAGATGTGTGTTTTCATTTCATTTATGGAGAATCTACACAATTTTATGTTTGTGCTATGTTCTAATCAATTGTATTCAAAGAAACAGACTTTTTTTTTGGATTACTGAATTTTTAATTGATCAACAAAGGCTCGTGTATTGCTGCAGATGGATTAAAACAAAAGAATATTTGGATGCTGCATGTGATCACTTAGTCTCATATTTCAATTATTTATTGCTTTTGTTTTCAATGTTTTAGAGCGGAAATAAACTTACTTCTGAATGCTATTCCTAGTAGGAACATTTAAAGTGGGTGCTGGAACTGATGGCTTCTGCTTTTATGATTACGAGGAAACTGTAACATCTTGGCCATCGTTAAAGTACTCCATCTTCAACCAAGAACGCTCTGCATCATTACTAGCTTTACTTCATTAATTTGATATATAAATATATTTTATATATAAAATATATTATATATATTTATCATTTTTTTTATCTTTAGTGTTCTTGTCCATGCAAAGTATATGAATTTTGATTTGCAGGCTAGCTGGATATTAAGGACTGACTCCCTGTTTCATCAGGTTGGACACGTAGACCTGCTGGAGAATTCTAAAGTCTTACGTTGTATCTCTTTAGCTTCATCATACAATGTTTGTTGAGGGGATCCGATTGGAGTAAAGAACAACTTAATAGACAGTGTTCAAGTAGTTTCAAAAATATTTGGCAGGTACTTTATCTTTGAATGAAAGGTGAATTCTTCGTTCGGTATTTATAAAAAAAGAAGGAGCTTCAGTGAAGATAATGTGCACATTTGTCATTCTTAAACATTAACCATGGCCTTCATGACCTAGAGCAGCTCTATTTATTGTTCTTGCAGTCAACCCCCACTGTCGTAATCCTTTATTGTCGCATAAATCATATATACGTTTTGAGGAAGAAGAAACAATGTCTGAACACTGTTGACGCCAATAAATGGAACTGTTTGTGATACATTTGTTTATCACTACATGTCCTCATCTCACCATGTCATTTATGTGATAGAGGCTTAAACTCATGACCACGTTCCAATCCCCTTGCTTCAATGACTCATCTGTTATACATACTCATTCAATGCGACCATGACATTCCATAAAGACATACAAATTTGCAAGTCATTATTAGTTTTATTTTGTTTTAATTTTACACTTTTTTGTAAACATATTGAATGATAGGTGTTTTATCTCAGTTCTCAATCAAATTTAGCCATTTTTTTTTTATAATTGTTTGCCAGTTATAATATTATTAATATTTTATAAATGATTTTTTTTAAATTTTTTTTTAGCATATACACTTGATCTGTCCAACCACAACCAGATAAATGACACTGAATTTCAAATGACATTTCTTTCATGTCCGTTTGGGGCTTAGGCCGCAGTTTTGTTGGTGTCATGCAATATTCATGTATTTTATTTAACTGTATCCAGTAGTATCCTTTGACTTCAGTGACATGACATTTTGACATCCAGCTAGCCTAGATGCCATGTAAAAAAAAATGAAAATGTCTCAGCTTTTTTTTTTTTTTGTTGTTGTTGTTAAGTCACCAGCCATGTTAATTAGAAAACTGTTGTTGTTTTTTTCTTTTTGGCGTTATTTTGACTATTATTTTTTTTTTTTATTTAAGGACTAAAAGATATTCATATATATTTTTTTTTTGCAAAAGAAAACATTTTCCTAAATCTATTTGATGTGCAATATACAATGTAGATAAATAAGTTCAAATGTAATATATCAACTATTGAAATATATTTATATATCTTTCTTTAAATTTATATATATATATATACATATATTCTTTTTTTTTTGTCATCTAAACTGGCATTATGAGTTAACCGTACTTGTTACCATGTCTCTGCTAACTGCTGCGTATGGTATTGCATTCTGTAATCTCCATTGAACTCGTACTGTCATAAGGGCCCTTGATGAAGGCATTTAAAAACTTTCCACGTTGTTATCTCAGTAGGATACAAGAAGTAATCAGTCACATATTAGATTTTAAAATTTGGTAAATAACTTGTTCTTATAGAATACTAGAAAGCCCTAGAGACTTATGTATTTAACATTAAAATCCCTGTGCAATTTTTTGATGGTAACTCTAATGAACATGCACAAACAAGTCCTTAAGAATTCACTACATTCACTTTGTAAAGTATGAAATTTCCATTTGGTTCTTGTAGAATAGTTTTAGTTGACTTTCAGTACACAATCATGTGGATGTGCACAAAGATTTTTAAAACTTAATTTGATTAAATGAACATGCTATCATTAAGGCTTAAAAACTACATCTGAAGCTCATTGTAAGACAAATTTCCTTACGGATAATAAAGATTATTATTATTATATTATTAGGCTATCATTTCCATCCTCTTTCATATGCTTTTTTTTTTATAGATCTTAGACTTCATTCTAAACACATTATCACTTGGATCAAAGGTTAATTTTCTGTAAAACTTAGACCTATATAATAGTTAATAGGCCAAAACTCACAATGTTGCATATTCTAAGTTGCAATGTGTAGATACTATTAAATAGTCAATTTATTCTATAGTCCTAACAAGGTCACCCTCCCCAATGTATCATAATATCACTGTACATAGCCTCTCATTATTTATAACTCATGTGTATAGCAATCTTCTATGTCTGAGGATTAGGTTTGGACCAGTATTATTTGAATGCCCATCACAGAAGAAGCTCTCATTTCTGTTTTGCCACTTTTTTGGTTGTAGTTGTAGTAGTTGAAAGATGGATGGATGGATGAACTCAGTTGGTTTTTTTTTTCCTTCTCATCCCTTTTTCAGTGCATTTCTAGTAGAGTGTGCTTTTGGATTCTTATTGTTGGTCATATTGTACTGTTGTGCCAATCCTTATGCTTAGTGAATCTTTTCAATGTATCTTGTAACAAGGAGGCATTGTTGAACCTTTAACTTAAATGTCATATAGAAGCTATTGGTAACTGTGAAAAGTTGAAATGTTAATCTTATACTTACAATTCATTCATGGTAGAAACATACTTTTGTGCACTATTAGTCCTTAGAGAGATGTCAAAGGAACTACACAGATATATATATATGTTGCTTGTGACTATACTGTACTCAGCTGCAAACATATATTGTTGAATCAGCACTGGATTATAGTCAGCAGCTCAATACATCTAAAGATTGTAAGAACACTCAATGTGGCTGAACAATTGGCTGAAGGATTGACTTTGAAATTAAGCATTGTTCTTTACAATAAGGCTTTGTCCCAGTTTAAAACTCATGATTTAGATTATTGTAATTTTATGGACTTTCAATCTAACTACCATACTGTTTTTTAGAATCTATACAAAAGCAACATTTTTTTCTTGACAAAAACCCTAAAATCTAACAGGCATATTGTTCCATGTGATGACAACCTTCCACAATTATAATGGCAAACTCACTAAGGCCTTTAGACTGTCCATTCAGCCATTCTAATTGTATATTATAATCAAAACCACAAATAGTGTGCTGTGTATGTACAAAACCAAACACTATGAACAATACACTGGATACATAATCACCTTAACAGTAGAAGTCTATTACTTAAAAAAATATTTTTGTAAAAAAAAAATAAATACACTTGTTTAGCTCAGAATTTTTTTAATTAAAAAAAAATAAATATAGAAATAAAGAAAACGATTAAAATTTTCACCTGTAAAGCCTTTAACTAAAATCCAAGTGCCTGGAATTTAAATGAAGTTTTTTTTTTTTTTTTGTAAAAACTTTATTTTTAAAATTTGGAAACTTGATGTTGTTCGTTTTAATCCTCGTTTGATTTTTTAATTTTGAAAGACATGGTGTTAATAGTGAATAGAGTTGCTGGCCTACTGTTTTGGTGGTTAGTATACATGTACACTGTCATCAACCCAGTCACACTACAAGTCATATGTCAATCTGTTCACAAATCTCTGTCTCCAAAGTTATTCCACCCCAAGACATTTTGTGTGTATGTATTCTACATTCCTTCTTTCTTTTCTCCCGATCATGTTATAAACCAAATATCAGAGAAATCGTCCACTATTTTATCTTTTTCTTTTCTTGTTTCAGCAAGTGGCACCAGGCCATGGTTAACTATGTAGATTATTCTTATGTAGTCGATAAACATGTGAATCACCAGTAATATCACATTTCTTTTTTTAAAACTGTATATATGTTATTTTTGACCATCCCATGTTACATCACTGACCCATGTAAACAGTTTACATGAGACCATTTCACTTGGACAGCTATTCAACTCCCCCTCCATAACTTTTTGTTATTGTTTAGTCACATTTTTGTTTGTTGTTTCATTTGATGTGGATTTTTTTTCTGACTCTTATAGACTTTTGTGTGCATCTCTGGAACAGAAGCTGGTTTACTTTGAAACAAATAGACCTATTTCTCTCTGTATGTTAAGAAAGCTAAAGCTAACTGGTCCCCTCTTCTTTTTTTTTCCAGCAAGATAGATATTAAATAAAAATAAATCATTTTCTCAATTCACATGTTGTCTTGATGAAAAAAAAAAAAAGAAAAGTTATATAACTAGGCAACTTTCTATTAATATGAAATTTGTGAAAAAGATTTTTTGAAACTAAATTCCTTCACAGCAAGTAGAAAATGCTCTGAACATTTTAATTTGTCCCTTTGAGTTTAAAACCTGACTACTTCGAGAGATGCACACAATGTACATATACACATTGCTGACAATGTCAAATGAGAACACTTTTTTTTAAACACTAAAAAGATGCACTCTAAAGGGCAGCGGAACAATTTTATTCTTTATCTTCCCATTTTAACATACTATTTATTCCATACAGTGAACAAAGCCAATTTTTGTTTGTTTGTTTGTTCGTTTGTTTATTATTTTAACTTGAAACTTTTGTGATTCTTCTATACAGAATCCATGAATGTGTAAATAATGTAAATATACAGTATTGCTGACGACTGCAGCACAGTTTCAACTATTGCCTATGGAGCAAAGCTTTGCAAACTCTTCTTTCTTACCTGCTAATGCAGAACTTAACTCTGAAACTAAAACTTTCGACTTCAACATTTAATTTCAAAATGTGTTTTTATCCTTTTTTATTCTGTTTTTGAACACCAACACAAACAAAATGATCCTGAAATTCTGAACAAATATTACATTTTGTAATATAAGGAAAACAAAAAGTTGTAAACATTTTTTTATGTGAATATTTTCTTAAATTTCTTCTACCTAATTCTCATGACCCCTCACATGGCTAGTGGCTTAAACTGTATTTCTAATTGATTTCATGACTCGTTGTTTGCTGCCAAGATGTGTCAGCTTTGTAAAGTTTTGCTCTGAGTCTTTGTATGTTGTTTTTTTCTTTTCTTGAACTATGTCTAGAATGACCTACATATACACAGAGACGTAAGTGCTGTGATGTTATTTAATGGAATACAGTCAAAAGTCAATGTCTTTGTCAAGTTTAAATGAAACAAAACGATGAAGAAAAAAAAATAGCAATATGTCTTTGAGCACAAACAAGGGGGAGAATCTGTTACTCAGACACAACTTGAGTGATATCTATGTTACTGCAGAATAACAGCAAGGGGAGATTATCTATGATAACAGAAGGGGAGAAAACCACATGATACTTGTTTTGACATCCTTGGAATAGAAATTATGCAGAATGGGCAGTAGCCATTTTGTTTTTCTAGCTGAACATCTCCATTCCCTTCTTTTATTCATGCTGATGTTTTCATCTGCCTTTAATATGCAAAACCAATTCCTTTTGTAAATGACTAAAAATAAAATCATCCAAATAAGTCCCTCATTGTCTTTACAGTCTTAGCTCACTGTACCAATTGATGCCCGACAGCTCTGTTCTATCCCATTGTACAAATTGATGCCCAACAGCTTTGCAGTTTCATCCAAATCTTGCCCCACCCCCACCCCTCCCTTTTTTATGACTTGAGTGGTAATGTTGCTATCTTACCATCAGCAGTATCCAACCAATAGTACACTTGTTCAAAACTTAAGAAGTAATGAGTTAAATATGGCTATACAAAGTCCATTCTTGTTTCCTTTTAGCAGCTGGTATAGCAAGCACATTGGGCCTGTTCTACAACAAGTCATGTTGCTTCCATTTGTCAAGGCATTAGAGTAGGCTATGCCCATTCTGTATACATTTTGATTCTGTGGTGGTAAGTAGAGCAGACACAAGACTACATCTGTCAGCCTTATATTTATATCTCTATTGTTACAGAGGGAGACATACAACATCCTTAATGCTTCCAATGGCTGAAGGTGTAGCTATTTCAGTACTACATTCATATCTTCAAATGTTGACAGAACTTTCTGTATCCACATTCATTCACTATTTTATTATTTGTCTTTTCAAACATTTCTTTCAAAAAAATGTTTAACATCAAAAATCAATTTTTCTCTTCAAACCTTGATTTCCAATGTCCAACTATTGTATGTCTGATCAACTGAATCATGAACGTATATGAAATGTTATCTCTTTGTGTTGTCTCCAATGTTTGAATTCACTAATACAAAGCTTTGAAAGAGTTTTTCCTCTATGGTTTATTACTTGTGCTTTCTTCAAGTCACTTTGTTGAAACTGGCAATCAACATGATTGCTAGCTTAACAAATTTGATATTTGCATACTTCATTGCCCTAGGCTTCAGAAACAAGTTGTCCATTTCAAAATGTTATGACTTTGTTTTGTTCTTCTTTAGAACTGGTTAGTTTCCAAGCATCCTAGTTCCACACATTTTTCTTTCTGTGTTTTGCAGCTTTTTCTCAACCATTGAGACTTGGGGGGTCACTTTTGTGAGCACGAGCAAACAGGTTCAAATGCCTGCATTGAAAGAAGTTGTTTTGTACTATATTCCTGTTCGTTAACGTCTGCGCTCAAACTGCTATATATTTTTAAACTTAGAACTCAAGTTCGGTACACAGCTGGTACTTAGTGCTTAGATTGAAACAAAGAGAAATAATGTTTGCTTTTTTTGTTTGATCTTTTCAATTCTACAATTGAAGACCTTAGTGATAGAGACAATAGACCTAGTGTCTCATAAGTTTTGGGGGCAAAAATGATGCTTTGTCTTGTGTCAAGCAGCTAGCATGTAACAATTCAACTGGCAAGTCACATATGTCTTATCCTGAGAGATTTGTGTAGGTGAATACATAAGCACTTTCGGATTTTTCATATATGTACTGGTTTCTAAAGTTCACACTGTGTGCTTTTTGTCCCTGAACCTGTTAGGAATTACTTTGAAATGCACCATAGAGAGGAAATATCAAGAACCTAATTATGAAGTGAAATCTCATTTCTTGGTTTTCTTTCTTGGTTCTCTTAGATTTGATCTTTGGTCTTCAATTGTCAATAAACAAATACTTTTTTTTTTACTTTATTTATATGATTGAATCAAAATATCTCATCAATATTATATATTGTTAGTTTTACTTTTTTTTTTTTCTACATTTACATATTTAAAAAAATAATTAAATTTTTGTACATAATTTTGTATTATGTGACTTCATTTCTTTTTATTAACCAAACCAACTTTAACTTGATTAAATTTATTGACAAGTCAATTATTTTACAAGTCATTTTTTTTTTATTAAACATTTTATATAGAAATAAACCAAATCTAATTCTGGTTTGGACATATCCTAAGCATAATTAGTATTTCACTTCTATTTGTGTGAGTTCTGTCCTAGATAGTTAATGTTTTCCAAACATCATTCCATTTTGTTTGATACTAACATCTTCACCTGTTTCCTTGTATATTGACATACATTTTGTAAAGCAGTGATGTCTCTTCCCTGTATCTCTTCATCATTGACTTCATCCCAGAACACTGGAGGAGATGGTATAACATCTCATCCACTTTAATGGCTCATATTTTGCATTGACATTTTCATGTTGTTTGATTTGTGTGTTTGTCTATTCCAAGTGACTTTGTTGAGAGGGGGGGAGGGCCATGCTGAATCACCAGCGTGGAAGCCCTTCTTTGCTAATGATGTTCATGTTTGATTATGTAGGCCGTAGACTACAGCACTTTTTTTTTTTTTTGTATCTTGCTTGAACAAATGGCAGCGTAACCGACATATGATGCATTCCCACACAAGTGTTAAGTCAGCAGAAACATTACACACTATGTCTACTTAGTGCAATATTTATTTCCATGTCCAAATTTTTGTGTTGGTCCAAAAATAAACATTTTATAACAAAATTGAGAATAGAGTTTGTTATTTTGTATTTATGAGCTTTACTTATCATTTGTTAAAATCACTGAAAAATAGTGCAAAATAAATAAAAGTATTCAGAGGCCATCATTCCAAAAAAAAAAATTTCCTTATGCTAGGACTATATTAGTACCTTTTCTCTTAATCCGGATTCTTTCTCTATGTTTAATAAGAATTTATTGAACTAAACCAATTTAATTTATTGTAACAAAGAGTGAGCATTAAATATTTATTTATTTACAGTAACGTAAGTCAGACTCAGTTGTCTGCCTTTAGGAAATAAAACAAGCAAGCAACTTCATCTGTGATGATATCTTGATTATAATTCTTCAGTGTGGTTAGAAAAATGTCCTTAGACAGTTCAGAAAACAATTTATAGGTGACCTTAAAACTTAATCATCGAAAAGCAGCCCAAGAGGGCAACATGGCTATAAAGAAGTATGAGATGAATGGCCACTCCAGTTTTGCATTCAAGTGTCTTGCTTAGGACAAAAGTTAGGGATGAAATTGGCTCAGTGCATCTTTAAAAAGTGTGACAATTCATAATACGAACCAGAACATATGATCAAGGGGAGATCATAAAATTTACAGCGGCTAAAAGATAATTTAATGTTAATTGCAATTATCTACCCTTAAAAAAAAAAGGGAAAATTTTTACATGTACCAGTACCTATCAAAAAGTTATAACATTCAAAGTACCAATATTTATATTATTAATATCTTAATATACGTTTTCAATCATTTTTGTATGATTAAAAAATGGATAGAAACTGGTAACGGTATAACGTATTAGTGGTGGCTAGCTTTGAGGTAATAATTACCTGTAAAAAAAAAAAAAAAAAAAAAAAATAGCCTGTAATGCCCACATGCCTTGGAAAACGTTCATCTGCTAAAAGCTACATATCACACTGAAACCAATATGCAAGTCAATCTAGTTTTGGTGTCAGAAATTTCAATAGTCAAATTTTATTTGATAATTCTGTGACACCTGTTTAATGTGCAAATACCGGTACCACTGGAAAATTAATTATTTAGCAAGAAGTAATCACTCTTACAAAAGGTCATCAGCTTCATAAAGAATTTTCTTTTTTTTGCAATTTATTTTTAATTCTATTTTTTTAACAGAGTATAAGATAATGACCCAAGGCTAAATAACATTCCTTTCATCTAGATGGAGTTTTTAAAAACATCAGTATTTTGCCTTATACATGTATACAAGAAACATGTACTGGTACTTTAAAATTTTGCATAAAGCTTTTATCAACTCACTCAGTCTGATACAAATCTTATACACATTATTTCTCCCACACACACCCAATCTCGAATCAAGCTGAAATTTTGCACAATTATTTTTTACCTGACAACACAAGAATCAATTTAAAAAAATTAACCAATTAGTTAATTAACTAAAGGTACCGGTAATAAATTATTTTGTTTGGTATATCAAACAAGGGAAAGAAATTGTAATTGACTGAAGTGGTGGTATAAGCTGAATTAGTCCCCTTTTTAGATCGTTGTCTGAAACACAACACAACCCTGAAAAATAGAACGAGACTATAGAAATAACAGACAACTACATAATCTTCCAATATCATAAGCACTCCAGTAGCAGAGTGGTTACAGTGTTGGCTTGGGCTAAGATTTTGAATTCAGGTAGTTCCCCCTTCTATTTAATTTATAAAAAGCTTCTAATCACAGATTTATTATTGTTAGTCTAGTTTTATTCCAAATTTTAATTACATGGCTGATCCAAACTAATTGATACATTCAAGTACCCTTAATATAAGCTTTGTTGGTTTTTTTTTAGTTATTCTATTCTTGTTTAAAATTATTTCCTCTTTCTCACATTATATTCAATTTTTCATTCAAAAATAAAGAAAATTGACCAGTTGGTGATTGAACCCATGACATTCACATACTTAGCTCTTAACCAACCAGCTACTATGTGCAAATTTCAGGTAGAAATAAATGATTCAAAATATTACTTGATGCTTTTAAATATGACACATGTATTAGTTAATAGTTGGAATTGAATAAAAGAGCCCAAATGTTCCTTTTTTTTTTTAATAAATCCTATTTAACATACTGGTATTGTGCACTTTTTAAAGCTATGTTGCTAATAATAGTTTTTATTCCTAGTCCTTTCATCATTAAGAGTTGCAAACCCAGTCAGATTTTACATCTTTTGAAGATGCTATAGATCTAGCACAGTTAGTCATCACCATGCATATGTGTGAGAAAGTATATTTGTTATTACTATCTCTATGTAGAGAAGACAAGTTCTTGAATAGCTTTATCTTGTAGCAATATAGTGTTTTAGTTACCATAAAATTATATTATACACTAGCATGTCCTTTTTTTTTTTTTTTTAAAATCATTTTTGTATAGTGCAACTTTCATGCTATAAGAATGGTCAGTGTACTCATGTATACAAAACGTTCAGTGAAAGTTGCAACCAAATCAATCACACTAAAACAAAACAAAACAAAAGGCTTGATAAAGTTAATAACATTTTATTGCCACAACGTGTGGACAGTAGTAGAGGATTAGTGAAAACAGATAAGACCAATAACAGACAGAAATATTATTTTTGTTTCCATGTTCCTTGTCGTAAAAATTGCTTTCATTTCTGTAAATGTTCCTTTCTGTTTCCACTAACAAAAACTACAGACGTATAGCATGATCGTAAGACACACGACACCAGTAGTTTACTTGAGCTTCTTCTTGGGTCTGATGTTGCTGGTGTGGCCACACTTGCGTTTGCGGCAATTGGTGGCACGAGGGTGCAGACGAGCATAGCACCTAGAGAAGCCAAGAATAAAGGGGGAAAAATGTTAATGTGTTATACTTTATAGAATATAAATTAAGACTATTCTCTTTGACATTAGCTCATTTAAATGACACTAGTCAGAGCATTCTCTACCAACAGTACTTTAAAGCCAACACTAAATGGTTATAGCCTTCTCAGATAAAAGTGTTAGAACCAGCACCAGCACTAGATAGTTACTGTGGTGATAACTATAACTAGCTCAATATGACACTACAGAAATAGGACTTGTACAGGGGAACATTGTCCCAGAGCACTTGGTTGCAGTTTTAGAATCCTTTTCTAAATTTGGTCTGCTTTCATCATTGGCCTCCTTCAGTCGTAGAACGACTATGGTTCATCTCAGAGCACACTTCCTCATGTGGCTGTGGAGCCCTATTTTGGAGAGACACTCCCGTCCACAGATAGCGCAGGTTAAGGTGGCTTTTGCTTCGGTGGTAGGAGCTGGCCGTTTTTTAGATTGTGTGTTTTTCTTCCTGAGCTGAGTCCCATGTACTTTCACTATCCATAGCTTTCTTGGTTACTGTCTCTCTCCACCTGTTGCGGTCTAGAGCTATGTCTTCCCAATTGTCAGTATTGATGATGATGATGAATATAATTTTCTCAATTGGTTATTTACTGTATTTGCAGATAATTCAGTAGCTTTTTTTTTGGTGTGCATGTAATATATATTTGAGTCTGCCAACCTCCTCTAAAGAATTCATATAATGATTGATATAGAAAAAAAAAAAAACTTACTTTCTGCAAATCATTTTGTCACAGTTGAATTTGGAAGCCAAGATCCTAAGGGAAGGCTCAATAATTCCACCTCTCAATCTCAATACCAAATGGAGTGTAGACTCTGTGGGGGACAAAAAAATCAATAATGAATACAATTTTTCAAAATTGTCCTGAAACCAATAGTACTAAATATCATATCAATGTAACATTTTTAATATTAAATCTGCCAACAAATCGTTTATTTTTTAAAATTTTACGCTTCATAATTCTTCATAGCCTTTAGTTTCAATGAATACAAAAAATAAAAAATATAACTAAGTTGTGGGGAACTAGAAACATGAGAAGCGCAAAAGTCAATGTAAAAGAGACAGTGATGTGTATTGTAGAATATAGAGTAACCTAGAAAGTTAATTTTAGCTCAGCTAGGTAGATTTCTTGTCATGGTAATGATATAGGTGGGTGATCAAGAAATGCAAACAACAGAAACGCCTGTATGCTGAAGGATTGATGTGCAGTGGTTCATTGTGCAAGTGCATGTGCAAATGTACAGGTAAAGCAAAAATGAATTGAAAGGCTTGATTTTGTTATATTAAGTTAATATTTTGTTAGAATTTATAGCGAGTTGGATTAATACACATTGAAACAGCTACAAAACTAGACTTGTCTTAACTGTTATTCAAGAATAAACTAAGATAGTATATCAACAATATAAGAACTTGCATCAGAACGCAAGTCTAATTCTAAAAAAATCAAATGTATTTCAAATAATTATTCCTTTAAATCTAAATAAAGCATTTTACAATTATGTGGCTGATTACAAATCAATATTTTTCCTCCCCCCAACAAAAAAATAAAAATAATTACAGAACAAGTATCAGAATGATATCTCCATGTCTGCCCCCTTTATCACCAATAAAGGGGATTTACTTTAAGGACTGCATTACCTTTTTGAATATTGTAGTCCGATAATGTGCGACCATCTTCCAGCTGTTTACCAGCAAAAATCAATCTCTGCTGATCAGGAGGAATACCTAAAGAATATACAAACTATTGTGAAAAAAAAAACCTGCATGACATGGTGGAATGATTTACAAGAGTAGGCAATATAAAACAAATACACACAAAAAAAAACAACAAATAGAACAAGCTGGAATAGCAAACCCACCTTCTTTGTCTTGAATTTTAGCTTTGACATTTTCAATGGTATCAGAAGGTTCAACCTCTAGGGTGATAGTCTTGCCTGTTAGGGTTTTCACGAAGATCTGCATCTTAAGGGCTGTAAAAAAAAAAGGTTAAACATTGAACTAAAAATGCAGTCAGGGAATCCTTTATAAAGCTTGTGGTCTTTTAAGCAAAATTTGAGCTTTATATCTTAATTTAACAGCATGAACAAATAATCTGCCTCTGCCAGATGAATAAACTGAAGTGTTATCAATTCTTGAGAACAAATTGTTGATGGGCAAGTAATCTGCAAGTGTAAGCCACTTTTCATTGAAACCATATATTTTAATGTTGAGCCTCAGCTACTATTGATTGGTTATCAACTAGTACATCTAATCATATGGTTTCAAACATTGTCATAATAATTCATAATACTATAATTAGTATAATAGGAGAGGGGGTCACTGAGCATGCTAGAGTGAAAACAAACATTGATTGTCATAGATTTTTTTATGTACCTATGTGCAAATTGGTTAAATGCATGGATTGTGCTTATATGTAGTTGGATAAAAATTTCACTTAGATCTATTTATTATTTTATTCTTGTATGATACGTAGACGCAGAGACAAATTTTCAAGGTCTCTAGCAATGGAAGGAATCTGAAAATTTGTGACCTAAATCTCAGAACTCACTACCATAAAAACAGCATAAAACAGGAAAAGATGTCGAAAAGTGGGACAAGAATTACATGAGACAGCAATTTAGTTAGTTAAGATTAAATTAAACAAAATTTAATATCTACTTTAACTCTAAATATTAAAATATTCTTCTATATTTATTCATAGCTGATGAATTATATGTAGATCTAATCTAGATTTTAGGTCAGCCTTTTTTCCCATTTAATTAAAAAGTTAAATAACTTTTATTAACAATAACACTGTCAGTGTCTCTTTTCAGACTTATCACTTCACTTGTCTTTTGCTTATCGATAATAGGATGCATCCTCTTTAACAAACGAATAACAATTTGGTTAACAAGTAAACTTATAATATTAACAATTTTTTACTTGTTCAAAGTATCAATATTAAAAGCAATAATGCTACATATTCTACATTTTTGTAAACTAGATTTTTATGAATAATATAGACATAAATAAGTGCTAATTTACCCGATCTTCCTCCACATCAAGTTAAAATTAATAAAGGAAGTACTCGTGACTCGAACATCGGTAACTTGATTCAATATCGATTCCATTAATTTGTAGACTACCTACAAAGGTGTAATTTTTTTTCTCTTGCCTTTAGAAAAAAACAAAAACAAAGAAAAACAAATATAAAGTAGAAATATTTTATCTTTTAAATATAGATCAAAGTCCAGCAAAAAGAATGATAAAGAAAACTGTTGCATTGAAAGAGTTAGCTTTAAAATTGTCATTGATCCGTTTTATCCATGTAAAAGACTATTATATCTACATGTTTATAATGGTAAATAACAATGTTCTATGCAAGGTACTTTTATGGTTGTATGCAGCTTTAAAAATATTCACAGAAAATGGGATGATTGAAGACCAAACTTTAACAGAAATAATACAGAAGTGTAATATCGATACCTTGTATATTTAAAAAATGGTGCGATATCTGCTGAACCACGTTGGAGCAAGTTAAAAGTTACAATTTTACTATAAAACAAAACAAATTTACAATAGCACAGATTTTTATAGGCATGTCCAAAAGTTTTCCTACTGCGTGATTCATAGTTGTACTTGAGGGATACAACAACGGTGCGAATATGAAAGAAAAAAATGGAATGGTCTAAAAAAAATTGGATTTAAATCAAAGGGCACTTTTAGAACTGTGTCCAGCTCAGTCTTAATGGGATTTTTTTCTAGAGGAAAAAAAAAGGAGGGGGCGGCATTTTTTATTTCGCACTCAGGCGTCCACAACCCTAGCGGCGGCCCTGTGTACGACCCTTTTTTGAACGTCTTATAAACGTGTCACATTTTCACCCCCCTCCCAACATACTTTTTAGCCCGTGAATTATTGTAGCTGTTATAATGAAATGAAACGCCCGTCTCTCTCTCTCTCTCTCTCTCTCTCTCTAACCATCATTTAGTCTTGTATTTTTAGCCTGCGCATCCAGGCCTAATTTCTCTGACCCCCCCCCCTCCCCCCCCCCCAAAAAAAAAAAGTCCTATGTACTTTTTCTTCGGCTTCTCAATTAAACATCAACATATTGAATATATTCTCTAAGTTGTTTTTGGACAGGAAACCCTCCCCCTTCCCACACACACAGCCGCTTTCACATTTTCGACTCTTTTTTTTTTTATTACAATGATGACAAACATTTTTTTTTTCATTCTTTAATACAAGACAAGCAATGTACGGTATCAGATACCGTAAAAACATTTCTTTAGATCTTCAGTCTCAGGCGAGAACGAGAAAATATCTTAAACGTCTTGTTGCTTGTTTCCAATGTTACCGACAATCTTACGGTTGGCAATAGCATACTTTCGGGGTTAAGAAGTGTCCGTCTGTAGCGTTTCTTAATATATAGGCCTAAATACAGCTGCGGATTTACGGCAGTGCGTCAACCCATCCACAAACTAATTTTATTTTTTTATTTTTTTTGCCTAAAATATGCCTATTAAATATTCTTTATAAAAAAAATGGGAAATGAGATTAAACTTACAAGTAGGCCTAGTCTATTCATTTCTTTTAAAATATGATATGTTTTTAGGTAGGCCTATAAGTAATGTTATAACCCTGCCTTGCACACCGCCATTCAAGTTAGTGCAGAAGGTGAGCTCTAGCTCGTGCACTGGCAGAGACTAGACTGAAAAGGAATGTGAACATTGTAGAGTAAACGGAATTCAGCCCAAGTCTCTAATGCTTATGAAAAATCTGTGATAAAGGCAGACCTTGTTATTATGTGTTTGTGATGTCCTGTGAATAAACTTCTGTCCCCGTTGAGTTGTCTCCATTAGATTTATTACAGAATTATTATTAACAAAGGTTTCAAAAAAGTGTAGGAGCCTCTTCAGCAGCGGTCCTCAATCTTTTTAGCTCCACAATCCCCTAATACAATTTTCCACTAGGCGGCGACCCCCAACCATTTTTTTTTTCGTTCATTGGCTAAGGTAAATGTGATTTAGCTAGTGTTAAATTTTCTTAGATAATTAGATGATTAGATCTTCTCCATAGAAAATTAATAGAAATGTTTCATCCCGCAATGGCGTTACGACGCATTTGATGGACAGTAATTTCGGTTGTTGTCCGCTACAAATATTTTCGAATAACAATTATATTTAAAAAAAAACAATTTTAAAAAATCACGTATACGTATTTAAAGTGTCATTCGTATCCCTTGGCTATAGGTCAGTGTTCTTAAGTCTATCTTTGTTATTCCCACTTTTTATTTTATTGATACTCGAAGATCGTTTCATAATTTGTTCGGAATTTATTTTTTGCTTAGATTTTGTTTCAGTTGATATTTTAATACTAATTAAGCCATTACTTGCCACAGCATAGCCAGGGGGTTTTGATTTTAAAATTCCCACCAGGGGGGGTTGCAGTCAAACCCCCTCTTCTATAAAACAAAATAATAATAAAAAAAAATGCAAACGACAATCCCCAAATTCCAAGAGCATATAGCCAAGGAAGATTTTGATTTTAAAACCCCCTCCGAAATCTACGATAAAAACCCCTTTTCAATATAAGACTATCCATACATCAGTCACCAGATTCTAGCCAAGGGGAGTTTTGTGTTTAACCCCCCCCCCCCTTTTTACAGTTTAGTTTGCAGCTAAAAACTATAATACCTTTCAATATATATAGGCCTATAAAAAAAATTACACACTCAAAATTCTATGAGCGTAGCCAAATGGATTCTTTAGCGGGGTTTGAAGCTAAAAAATACCTCTTCAATATAAACAAATTGAAAATTACTCAAATTGCTATGATCGTAGCCAAAGAGGGTTTTGAATTTTTGAAGCTAAAAAAATACCTCTTCAATATAAAAAAAAACAACAACAAATTACACCCTCAAAATTCTATGAGCGTAGCCAAAGGGATTCTTTAGTCTAAACCCCCCTTCAGCGGGGTTTGAAGCTAAAATAAAACATCTTTAATATAAAAAAAAAAGCTAATTACGCACTAAAAAATTATATGAGCGTAAGCAAGCCAAGGTTGATTTTGAGTTTAAGCCACCCTTCTCTAGAGGGCTTTTTTTTTTAAAGTTTAAACCCCCTCCAGGTGGTTTTAGTTTAAATACCCCCATACAGAGAGTTTTGAGGTTGAAAACCTCTCTTCAATTTTATTCTAAAGCAAACTACAGTCACCAAATTCTGTGAACGTAGCTAAGGGGGTTATGAATTTGCTTAAAATCTCCAGAGATTTTTTAGTTTAAGACCCCCCAGCAAATGATTTCGACGATAAAACTTCCATTTTCGATATAAAATCTAAAGCAAACCACAGTCACTCAATTCCAAGAGCGTAGCCAAGATAGATTGCTAATTTCTACCAGTGAACGGGCTCAATTAATAAAGTGCAGTGAATAGTCATCTGCCGAAAATGAAAAAGACTAAATGTGGCTCAACAAAGATGGCTAAGACGGATTTTAGAAGTCAGTTATAGAAATCGGGTCTCGATCAAGGAATCCTATGCAAAGGAATCCTATGCCGAACTGGGAGTCGACCCTTTAGTAAGGTTGTGACAGAGCGTCGCATGAGGTTTGCGGGACATGTTCTCCGACAAAATGAATTACACATAATAAGAGTTGCGATGGCATGGAGGCCATTACGAGAAAAGCGCAAACATGGACATCCTAGTACAACGTAGCGCCACACTTTCATGTAGGTCCTCAGAGCAGGTGGGAAGAGGCTTCAGACATTGCCAGTGACAGATTCTTGTGGAAGCAGCTTACCGCCCAATGCGCCGAACGACGCGGGAGGATCTAAGGCAGTAAGCATAGCACATACGTTTTTTTTAAATAAAACGTTTAATAGCAGGATAATATACTGTAGATACCTCAGAATATGCATTTTGTTGGCTTTCAATACCGGAAATAGTGTAGGCCCTGGGCAGGATTCTTGAATCTCGTTCTATTGGTAGCTTTTGCTACAACTAGGCCTACATAAAATCCGTTCAATGCTCTAATGACACTTAGGAGTAGGTCTTTACGATCCCCCACCCTCATAGCAAATGTAATAAGGAATAAGCCATTTAAAACAAAAATATTTCCGAGTACCATTAGCATTAAAATTGCCATTGAAATATTCGCCACTTGTAGGCCTACACAAAATAATAGAGTGCAAACAATTACTAATGTCGATCACTTTCCCTCCATTTATAATATACTAAATTCGTCGCTTATTCTCACAGTTACACTATAAAAATATGATATTGAAAGGATATTTTTATGACGTCATTGTATTTTGAGAGTGTTTGTTGTTAGCCTACATTATTTACAAATCCATAAAATCATCCCGACAATTTGCGGAATGTGTAAGGGGAAGTAAGAGAGAAGTGAAATTTAAGTGATAAGGGAGACAAGAAATGAATAGTTTCGCTCGCAATCATCTACTCTACTGTGATTCTATCTAGATAGTCTTGGCTAAACCACGTCCACATCCAACGTCAACAGTTGAACAAAGATGTCTCAAAACAGTGATGGTTCCAATTCGAACGAATCGTACGACGATAATGAGTCAAGACTAGCTATTGCTCATTATAAAACTACTAGATCTAGATCGAAATCTAGTGTTGCTGTTGGCAGTGTTGGGTATTCAACATCAAGTTCAACAACTACTAGGTCTAGGTCTAGATCTAAATCAGTTTCTAACTCTAACAATGAGGACGAAAGGTAACAATAAACAGAGCATCAATTCGTGTTATTTTAGATATAGAAAGATGATATCTGCTAAATCTAATAAAGACACTAAAGACTTAAGTCAAGTTAAGTCACTGAAGTCTAGTCTAAACTCTAACACCTGACTAAACTGACTAAAGACAAAATACAGTCACTAAGACACACCGCAGTACTACACTGCACTAATAGGGCAATAGGCTTCAATATTTAGTATATAAGATACTACTAGAGTCTAGATCTAAATAGATCTAATAATAATAAGGCTTGTCTACAAGTCCGAAGATTAATTAATAAGGCAGTATTCCCCATGGCTACTCAGCCACTCAGCTCCAGCATTGCCACATCCATAACCTTTGTAATTGGCCTCCTCTCTTTGATGCCAGTTAAAGCAAGTTGGTGCCTAAGCTGTTCTTTAAAGTGTTTCCGTGGGGCACCTCTATTACGTCAACTACCTTTCAGCTCACTAAAAAAGACTGCTTTTGGCATATGTTCGTCCCACATACGGGATACTTGCCCTGCCCAGTGTAATTGTCAGACCATAAGAAGTCCCTCTATACTGTCCATATTGGCGTTCGCAAGAATATCGCTGTTTGTAGTGTGGTCTTGCCACCGTATGTCCATGATGGAGCTCAAGCATCTTTGGTGAAAGCGTTCAAGTAGTCATAGTTGCTTACTGTATAATACCCAAGTCTCAGATCCATATAGAAGGGTTGAGAGAACCACTGCTTGGTATATATTGATTTTTGTAGACAGACTATTTATTCCACCAAACTCTCGTGTGGAAGCGTCCGATAGCACTACTTGCCCTGGCCAGACGGTTATCAACTTCCCTTGAATGTGATGCGTTATTTAATACTATGATTCTTAGATATGTTAAGTGGTCTATCATGTTTACAGTGATCTTTGGGGCTGAGCAGGTTTTATTGAGTGACAACTAGAACATGACTTCTGTTTTCCACAGGTTTATAGATAAACCAAAAGAGGCAGCAGCATATGCAAATCCGATGACCGTGATCTGGAGATCATGTTCATTGTGAGCTAGCAGGGAACAATCATTGGCATAGAGAAGCTCTGTTATGAACATTTCTTTTGTTTTTTGTATGGGACATTAGAGGTTGAAGATTGAACTCATTGCCACGTGAGCAAAACCTGATGTAGGTGCCTTCATGCAATCACCTTTTGACCCAGCATTACGCCAAAGAAGATAGCGAATAGAGAAGGAGCAAGTACACAGCTCTGCTTAACACCATTTTCTATTGGGAAGTGATCAGTGAAATCTATATAATTATTATTTATACAAGAGACCAGTAGTCTAGAATAATAGATCTAGATCAGGGGTGGGCAAATTACGACCCGCGGGCCACATGCCACATGCGGCCCGCCTGAGTGTTTTATGCGGCCCGCCGACACCTACAGAAATCAGGTGTGCCCACAGTATATACATATTAAAATGCAAATATATCAAAAATAATATCTATATAAATTATTGAAACTGTTTCATTATAAAAAGTGTTAAGTAAACTAAGATTAAGCTAAGTGGCTGTACAATACACTCAGTCAAAGACAAAATCTTATATCAGTATTTATTCAATGCTATGAAGAACTGTGTTGAGTATTGGATATGCTTGAAACAAGATGGCAAGTGTAACAACTGATGGAGTTCGTGCTTTGAATGAGAAAAATAGTTGTTGTTTTATTATTATTATTTTGTATATATCCCAACCATAAACTCTAAACAGCAAAGCTGCATAAAATTGCAACATAGTATTTCCAGAAATGTACATAGTAATAGTACTTATTAGGGCAAGGGGGTGTTAACCACAGGTAATTAAGATTTAGGAACAAAAAATCCAATGTATTCTGTGGGAAGCGTGGTCGAGAGGCCAAGTGCGCTTGAACTTGGCTTGGTTTGGCTACCTAGAAGGGGGCTCGAGGTTCGACATCCAACTCGGGCAGAGTTGTGTTTACTGAGCGCCTAAAGGCAGCACGGAAAACCAACTCCTAGATACCCCCTCCCCCCCCCCCCCCCACCCACTGGTCCACAAATGAGATTGCACCAAAAGGGCTCTGAGCATGCTATAAGCATGAAAGTAGAGCTATATAAAAGCTATAATAATAATAGGTAAGCATGGGCAAGGCAGATAAGAAAACTAAGTTATGTTACTTGGAGGACATTAACTGTGACCTTGTTACCAATAGTTGTAATGAGAGTGGAAGACAGATTTCATGTGTTTCATAATTTCTATTGCAATGGGTTGTTTGCATATGAAATGTAAATGCATGTTAAATCTTTTCAAACAAGGCTTTCCCGTTTCTACAAGCATGCTAAAGAAAAGTTTTGTCATTTTCCTTTCCTGAAAGGTGAAACTATTTCTAGAGAAATGGTTAAAAGTACAACACTTATTTAGATTCCTTAATTGCGCAATTTATAAAAGCAAATTTTAAGGCGTCAAGAACCATTTTTCAATACCATCAGCATATTGCAGAAGCTGATTCAGTTCCAGAGGACATGACTCCAGGAAAAGAGAAGCTCCAGTCAGTACTTGCACGGCAGTCTTATGGGTGCCAGAAGCTGTATTTCCACACTTAAAAAAAACTTTGATGCTGTTCACACTATTTGGGTACACATACATCTGTTCTTCTTCTTCCTTCTCATTTTACATGTTGGAGGGTTCAGATCAGTAATATGAGATGAACTGCGCATGGTTTCCAAATCTGGCAGTTCTCCAAATAGTTTTTGTTCTATAGAAGGGTTTTGGTGTCAGAGTGTTGTTTGGGTCCCTTGATTTAGTATGCACAATTGAAGGACATGGTCAGCATAATCTGGTGATGCTTAACAATGACAGGTTTAGCTCGTCCCAACATTTAACTTTCGGAACATATATTGTCTCATTCAGTGAATAAGCATTTTTTAAAAACCAAAACATGTATAATCACTGGTCGAAGTTGACTGACTTTTATTTCACAGCAGTCACAAGGGTAACAGTAAGCTAGTTCCACAGTTCCGGAACATTATGCACGAGTGTAAAAAGTAAAATACTGCACAATATGTACAACTGTATATTTGCGTGGATATTGTTTTTATAAAAAGACAACTTCAATTTAAAAAAAATCGTATATATATGCGGCCCGCCATTCCCAATTGTTTTTAATGCAGCCCTCGATACAAAAAGGTTGCCCACCCCGGGGATCTAGATATATTTTTTAGCAGAGCCAGAATTAGGGGAGGGCAGACTGAGCTACTGCCCCTGTGAATCCACAAGTGAGGGCCTCCAAAAGAGAGATAATAAGAAATATCCAAATTTTGATGGGCCAAGAACTTTTTTTTTTCTCAAAGTCTTTTTTTTTTTTACTTTTACAGACAATACTTAAAATTATTATGGTTGGTAACACTGTCGTTGTTAAGAAGTGTCTGGTTGTAGCAGGTGGTGCACCCCAAAACCGAAAAGAATATTCATATGCCCCACCCGTCCCCCAGCTAGCGTGTGACCTTAGAGTGCGGTCGACACATACATTCAGATGAAACTCACACTAGAGTTCAAAACATGCTAGGTATTTAACATTGTCTTGAAAAAAAGCTCAATTGAGTAGACAATGGTGCTTTTCATGCTCACTATGGATGGCTGCTACATATGTTGATTCTGAGTTGGAGCCTTAATTGCTATCATACCCTGCAAGAGGTTTTGGCTAGGATCTTGTTTTGAAGAAATGCTGAAAACTTAAAAGTCAAGATCCAACAGTATCAGATTTATAGTTTAATTTTAGGTACTGCAAGGGATTTGATAATTATAATTTTTAGAATAAAAACTATTATATTTTCCTATGCTATGATAGTGAATCACAGTTTTCTCTTTATATTGTAAATTATGTAAACATGTATATAGTTCGCAGAGCTCTTCATCTGGGAAAAAGATTAACAAATACATTTTGCGAAAGGCATCTGATGCTGATTTTAAGTACATATGTGAGTGGAATGGCTGCCAGCAGATTACCAACAGCATGAATGAATTTAATCACCATGTTACTAAACATCTGTTGAGCTACAAACAACAGCTTGATTTAAATATTCATCAAGGTAACTTATATTATCCATTCGTTTGGCATTTTTGTAGTGAACGTCAAATCTGATTTAACGCAGACTAATTGTTAATAAATGGTTGTTGGTTTGTTGCTCCAGGAAGCTAGTCCAACTAAACAATTGTAGGGATAGTATTTTCTTTTAAGCCATACTTGAACAAACTTCTTTTTAAACAAAAATGAACATAGCATTTTGTAAAAATATTTTAACTTCAATGTAGATGTTTGTGAAAACAGAAAGTGAATACTAATAATATGTTGAACAATTGAAAAAAAACAAACAACAAAAGTTTTAAACTACACGCCTTTCTGTTACTAGTCTCTGACTTCCGCATTCACTCCCCTATTAAGATTTATATAAGATAATTGTTATTGGTCCACAACAAATGGAAATTCAGTTTGACTATAATTGACCACATCAGCATAACTACTGTAACAATAACAATATAGATGCAAATATGAACAACATTCACACACGAAACACATACACACTCACAACCAGCACTTTTATGAATTAGACTTATATGTACTTCTCAATAATGACCTTGTAACACTCTGACCAAAAGTGGGATAAAGGATGTCTTTCTAGCGCGCTCTCTCACTCTTTTGTGAGGTATCCATCTTCAATCTCTTTTCCCCGCCCCGTACCTCGGTCGGCTAGCTGTGTAATATATTATAATTATAATAAATCTAATGGAAGCAACTCAATGCCAAGAGAACAAAGACAATACTCATTTAATAAGTAGATTTTAGAACAAGGCCAATATCAACAACCATCCATAATAACACACAGTTCTCTTCCACCTTTTTTCTCCTCCGTTCATCTAGTTTTCTTTCTAGTGCGCTGGCGCACAGCTATAGAACCATTGCAGAACAGGGTTATAGTTCCACTATGGATTTTTCCTTATTCATATTGTTATAAACCTGGTGGTGAAACAGATGGGGGTAGTGGTGTGTGTAGTCAGCTGATGCAAATAGCCCCAGGCCAGGGCTAGACACGCGGTCAACCATGACAAGCTGAGACGGTCATCTGCAATGACTGGCAAAGTTTCAAGACATATCTAAAGTGAATGCTTTACTCAGGCCAGTCACGCCAGGTGCAGTCATGTGATCAACCAGAATGGTCGGGCGACATTTCGTCAGCTTCTGGTATGCCAGCAGGGACCCTATATTAAGAGCAGAGGTGTTAATCAGATGGTTCACTTCAGATGACTTGTTTCGATGTGGTTCAGTGGTGTGGTTCTGTATGGTGCATTATGACAATTTAGTGCAGATTACTGTAAAGTACTATCAAGACACCTTGGGAGTCTGACACGATGTCTTGATCTTTATCTGCGATCGAGTCCGACTCAACAAGCCCAGTGTGTGAAGTCAGTCCTGAACAATGGAACCCAGTGGAAGTCCAGGACCAGCGGTAGAGGCCTGTGCAAGAGTTGATACAGCGGTACATTGTTAATTAATGTTGAATTATCTGTATTGTCAGTGTTACAAGTTGCCAATTGTACAGTATTTGCTGTGATTTATTGGACATTAAACTGTTATATTATTTGGAGCCCTGGGTTGTCAAGTTCTTTGAGTTGATGAAACTATCTGGTCCCTCGATACCCAATGTAGCTGCAGAAGACCATTTCCATTGGACTGTACACTTTTTTTGTGATGATGTGGGCTGTGACACATATTTCAGGTGGGAAAAGATTGTGCATCACTGACCTGGGTTGCCCTAATTCCTTCAATGTAGGTGCAGGACTTTCAAGAAATAATTTTATGAAAATTATTCCATTTCTTTGACTTTCAGGAAGTTACCACTTCGACTGTCAGTGGCAAGAATGCAATGCCGTCTTTGAAGGTCAGATAGAAGACATATGCAGGCATGTCTTCTACCACACTTTTCACCAGTATCTCAAATTTCTAGGCCGTCACATCCAGCAGACAGAGAATCTGAAAAGCTGCGCTCTAGACACACACTCAAGAAATGTAATCCCAGAGCTACCTGAGAGGCTGATGTGCCGCTGGCAAGACTGTGGGGTGGGTCTCTAATTAAAAGTAGATGTCACAAAAATAAATGATATAATGTTAAAACTACAATCAAAATTTATATTTTTGTTATTTTCATTGATTATTTAAGTAATTTTAAAAAACATTTAAACATAAACTCTGTTTTTAATCACTCTGCTTTGGTTATATACATCAGATGGTAACAGACAAGTAGTCATGGCAAATTAACTTTGCATCTCTTCCCAAAGTTTGGTGTGGTTAATTGAAATTAAAGGATGGGATATAGCAGAAGACAGGAGGTGCCCTGTCAATTGTTAATTCTGCTCTAATGAAATGATTAATATCCACCTAATATCTTTTGCAAGTAAACTTTGCATCTCTCCTCTTAGTAGAGTGTTACTATACTTGGGGTGCCCAGCCAATTATAAATCAAACTCACATGAACCAATTACTAGTGTCTGTTTTACTATATGGAATAGTCATTTGTAAAGACAGGAAGAAAGTAGATTTAACATAATTTGTTTTAACAATAATATAGCTTTGATTATAAATGGTGCACACTGCTATTGTAATGTATCATATATCAAATTAATATTAAAATCATGAATTTTTTATGATGACATGTATTCTATAATTTTCAGTTGATCTATGACAACCCCTACATCTTTTATTCACATGTCTGTCATCACTGTGAGGACTACAATAAAGAAATGGATTCGTTTGCCTGCAGATGGGAAGGTAATGAGTGCACTATGTATTAATTCCCTTGTTATTTTTTAAGGTAGGCCACTGACAATAATTACAAAACACTATGTTTAGGGTTACCAGACACCTGCACATCCAAAGGAGAACAAAAAGAATTTAAAAAAAAACACAAGGCTTAGCATTTAAATGATAAAACATGCCAGTAAATCTTAGCTAATTAAGTATCATGTTAATGAGATGAAGCGACATTTTTTTTTTTTTTGCAATAGTTCAAATGACATTTCCTGCAGATTTTGCTAAATGTCCACTTAGCTGCTACTATGCATTGATCAGCTAAAACTGTTTCAAAAGAAAAAATTCACAGATCTTGGGGGGTAAAAGATTTCACACAAGCAGACTTGAATGTACGAACACCATTGCTCTTAAAGGAGGTAGTCAAAAAATATTTCTTCTTTTTGTCCCTCTCTGGTCAATCAATTGAAGATTCATATCAGTACCCCATTCCTTTAGGTGCTGTCTGCAAGACAATACTTCAATTATGATTGAGTTTGTTTGTTTAAAACAGAAGATATAAAGGTTTGAATTTGATTGCTGGATTACATGCTATCACAATAAACAACAGGGGGAAAGCTAGACATTTTCACTCTTTGACTAATGCTTGCCATATGGAGGATGTGACCTAAAAGGAGTACATGTCCTTCTTTTCTCAGACGTCTTTTAACCCTAAATATGTTTCATCATATTTTTTATTTTATACATTTTTTTTTACAATCTTGAAGTGAGTAATATCTTTTTAGAATGAAGTTTTATTTAGTATTCTCGTGGACGCGATGGCTGAGTGGTTAAGGGCTCAGCTTCCGAACCTGGGGTCCTGGGTTCGAATCTCGGTGAAGACTGGGATTTTGAATTTTGGGAATTTAATGGCGCCTCTGAGTCCACCCAAATCTAATGGGTACCTGACTTTAGTTGGAGAAAGTAAAGGCGGTGAGTCGTTGTGCTAGCCACATGACACCCTGCTTGTTAACTGTTGGCTTATAGAAAAGATGACCTTAACATCATCTGCCCCATAGATCGCAATGTCTGAAAGGGAAACTTTACTTAGTTCTTAGGTACCAAAAAAAAAAAAAAGACAACACAACTTAAGCTGAAGAAATGTATTTATTATGTTTAACTTTTACTTGAGATTATTGTCTCATTCTGGTGTTTGAATGACAGGCTGTGACGTATCAAAAAGATTTTGGTACAAGATGAAGGAACATATCAGGTCTCACACCCAGGCCAAGGTCGTGGCATGCCCCACTTGTGGTAGTCTGTTTGCCAACAACACAAGGTACATAGACCATCTTCTACGCCAAGGTCATGTGACAGGTCAGTGTTGATTGGGATAGGCTTGACATTCATGTATTATAGAAAGAATCGATACGTATAGATAAACTTGTCGGTATGGATCTAAAGATGATAACTGACATGCATCTAGAGACAAAAGAGTGGGCTTGTTATGTTAAATTGAAACAATGGCCTCATGTTTAAAAGCTTCCAAAAAAAACAACTAGTTTGGTTATTAAAAGAATAGGATGGTCTTGGTAAGCCAGACGCAATCTTTCATATCATTTTTTTTAAAGTAAAATGTTCTTACTGTGGTCATATAAGGTAAAAGGTGATGTGATTAATTGGCACAAAATTCTTTCAAAGTGAAAAAAATGTTAGATTCTAAAAATTATGGAGCCCGAAAATTGAACTTAACCATTAACCAATAAGTTCTTAATAAGCCAATAATTGAACCCTGTTACATAAATTCCTTTCTAAGCTGCTAGAATAATTTTTCTTTCTATATTGAGGTTTTTTATTGGGTGGGGGGCAGTTTAATCTGGCTTTTGAAAATGGGGAGGAGTTGAGTGTTAACATTCTTCATACATTACACTCTCCCAGCCTAAGTTGTCTTTAAGTGGTTAAAGAGAGTATATTGGCAAGGACAATGACTTTGTTGGATTTTTTTTCTTCTCTCTTTTCTCTCTGTCACTTACATTCCAGTGAAACATCTCATTGGTTTTTAAAACTTGATTCTGGTTTAAGTGAGAAATGGAAGTAGATGCATTAAAACATACACAATAGGAGACAACACCAAAATAAGAATATTCATTTGCTTTGTAAACCATAAATCAATTGCACTTATTCCATAAATATGTTCATTGTTACTGGCATACTCCAAGCGATTTATTACAAACAGTAAGATAAATATTTGGCAACTGCAAAGTAAATTTTGGAAGTAAGATGATTTTTATTCATTAAATAAATTTGGCTTTTTTTTTCTTCAAGAAATTTAAAGTATTATTAAAGTAATTCTCTATATCCAAAAATATTTCCTTTCATTATTTGTTATTACACTTTATCACCTTCACTTGTCAATTTAGTTTTGGAGCACCACACATGATCTGTCCACTGTCTCTCTCTCTCCAGTTCTCTTTGTGTTAAGGAGGTTTTTAAAAAGCCTATATCAACTTTGTCAGTCTGGTATAACTTTTGTACATGTTATTTCTCCCACACCCCTCTCGGATCAAGTTGAAAGTTTACACAATTATTTATTGCACCTAACAAAACATGAATCGATCAAAAAATTTACCAATTAGGTAATTTTTTATTTTGTTTGGTATCAAATAAGGGAAATAAATGCATCTTTTTGAGAGATGGGGCTGTACATATGGAGTTATGCTTATTAATCTTTGAACAAGTTTTTTCTTCCACTTCGCATTCTCAGATCAAGTTGAAATTTTACATAATTATTCGTAGTTGATGACAATACAATACAAAAAAACTAACCTGTTAGTTCATCAATTAGTGGTAATTCATTAATTTTATTTTATATAGAAAAAATGGAGCTTATTCCTTCACTATTGAGGCAGTGGTATTGAAGTTAGATGAGCTTTGTTTTTTTTTTTAAGTTTTTTTTTTATAACTGCAAAGACTAATATAAGCTTTAAATATTTGTTCATTCATAACTCTTTCAACTTGTCAGTTTTAATATCTGAAAAGAATTTATTTGCAGTCATATTGAAGGTAATAGAGTCACATTTGTTATTTCAATATATGTTTACTAAAGATGTAAGCATTATGAGAAGGCCTTTCAGATTTTCACCTTAAAAAAATCCATAAAAATTAATAAAGTTAACACATGTTGATACAAATTGATGATGTAGGGCTAGACAACACAGCATTAATGCAAAAAATTTAAGTCCCATTATATATATATATATATATATAGTTGTTAAAGTTTTCTTTTATTATTTACTATATCTATTACACTTTTAACATAAAAATGTATTTTAAAAAAATGAAAAGGACAATAATATGCAATTTTGTAATACAGTAATTTTAATCTTTTTTTTTTTTTTTATATATAACTACTGAGGTGGTTTAAAGGATCACCATCTTACCATAGGAAGATAACATGACTCAATATTATAATGAATATTTTCCACCTTTCATATCTTTCTGTGGGTCATCATTGTAAATTAGAATTGATGACTAACAAGTCATGTAAGAGAATTAAAAAAAACATATTGCAATAACATTGATTGCCGTTACGAGGCAATTAATCATTTTTACAAAAAAAAGTACATATCTGTAAGGATTTTAAATATTTCCCAGTAAAAATTGATCTTTCAACTTGTTCAGTGGCAAAATATGGCATAAAAAGTAACTGCTTGCCATAAACCAGTCAAGTTGCTTGAGATTCTTAAACCAGTGTAGAGTAATGCACATAAGCAAAAAAATGTTTCAAACTCTCCTTTTTAGTTTGAAAGGTTCATAGAAATTGTTAAAGCATTCTAGGCTTAATTTTTGATTGATTGTAAATCTTTAAATGCTGTCACATATATACTTTTGTTTTTGAAACAATAGCAACAAAAATAAATCAATATATAAAAAAATGAATAGCAAAGATACATTGCAAACATAAAAGAAAAACCCTGTTTGTCTTTTCACAGTTCCCAGAATACCCAGCATCTGTTAACAAAAATTTAATGTTCAAATTACATTCTTGTTGTACCTTTAAGTATAGTTCCTTAAGCATGATTACCAAGAACATTCATTGATATGTGATAATTATACTATCATGCGTTCTCTTGTTCATATTAATATTAATTGTTGACTGGATAGACACTTATCATCTTCTGTAACTTAAACTTGCATCCAAATCTGTCCTTTAGTGGTCCCCTCTAGCTCATGTCATTGAACCATCTGGCTAGAGTGTCAAGTGTTTTATCTTCTTCCTTAAGTCATCCTCTACCATAGCTTTGACATGTGTCTGTGGTTGTTCCTAAGATGACTCCTCCAGTTTATGTAACTGAATCATCTGATTTGGTGTCAGTTTCGGTTGAGTGTTGATTTTCTGGTCTACTGTAACTTGGAATTTTGTTCAAAGTTGTCCTCTAGCAAAGCTTGCACAGGAAACAGGTAGTTATCTGAGAAGTAGGGCATAATGGCATCCCAGATGAAGGAGGGTGTGTGCAAGTACAGGAAAGGCAGTGACCTGGCTATTAACCCTTTGTAGTAGATTGGTCTCGGCTGGCTGGACAAGAGGGCATCCACCATGCAGTCTGTGATGCCAGAGAAATCTGGGCTCAGGAAGTCTCTGTAATCTAGCAGACGGTTGGGAAAAAAAAAAGTTTCATCTTATGAAGTGTTTGTATTCTGACTTAGAAAACTATTTAGCATAAAATGAATTCGGAAGTAAGTAAACATTTGGACTGTTAGTTGGCCCTAATTATTGTTCTTAAGGCTAATTAAGATTTTTTGACCAATTAAAATAACTTGAAAAAAAAATCTAATAATTTTCATGGTCGATACATAAGAAAGCGTTTTACTTTCCGGGGGATGTGGGCTGAGTGGTTAAGGGCACGGCAGAAACAGGGGTCCTTTGTTCGAATGTCAGTGAAGACTAGTATATTGAATTTCGAGATTTTTGGGGTGCCCATGAGTCCTCCAAACTCAAATGGGTACCTGACTTTAGTTGGGGACAGTAAAAGGCAGTTGGTCGTTGTAAGATCCCTTGTGTAGGCATATTGCATCTGTTTTCATAACTAGCATAATAACCTATTGCCTCATTTCCATTGTATTTTTCAAGGTGTTTTAATTGACTCTTGTTAGTACTGGTATTTAAAGTAGAAAAACAGCATTATTTGTGTTCTTATTGTCTATGGGGCAGTTGATATAAAATTCACTGGCTACCTGTTAACAAGGCAGCAATGTTGCCTGCTTGGTGACTTTCCCTAACTAATGTCAGGTCTCATTACAACTGAGGAAAAGATCTGATACAGTTTGGAAGCTGATCACTTTGCCACTTGACCCATCACACCCTTCTTGTATTTTATGTGGTTCTACAATAAATTTCCATTATTGTTGATAAATTCTAAATGTACATAGTTTGCTTGCTTATCCAAGTTCATGATAATATTGTTGTAAAGCATATTGTTATTTAGTTTGAAAACTTATTTGTAATTTTATTGTGACTTATTAGTTATTGAAATGGCTACCAACTTTCCTTTTTTTTTTCTTTGAATAAAATGTCCAACATTTTGTAAAATAAATCTTTAGTGACTCCATAATGTGGAGGGGATTCTAGAGGTTTAACTTTAAATACTCATTAACACCAATTGGCACATAAAATTATTTTTTTAAAAAATATTTCCAATTCTGGCTTGTTGTTGACAAGAATTAAAAATCTGCTTACTTTTTCTTCTGTTGATGGCCATAAAACAGGCTCTACCATAATAATTTCTGACCTCTTGTGTGGCCTGTTCCCACCAAGTGTTGGCCACTGCTTCTTGATTGTACTCCAATATTCCTGAAAGACATAGTTGAGTAGGCCAAATGAATTCTTTACTATATGAATTGTGTGCAGAGGTCTCTGTTTACTGAGTGTGTGTGTGGTGGTGCTAGTTCTGAGGATGTGTATGGTGCTGCTAGGTGATGAGAAAACTTTCCTGAAGAAGTTGATAAGTTTGTGTGGGAAAGTGTGGGGTAGAACTTGTGCATCAAAAACAAGAATTCACTTCTAACAAATATCCTTGGAAATATTCTTGTTCATAATTGCTTGCCAAAAAAAAAAAGATTAGAGTTATGTTTTCTTGCCTTCATTGTTTCTCCCTTGTGTAAGACATCCCTAAAGAGGAAATAGAGAGTAGTATGCTAAAGGTGTAGAACCTTTTTAATTTCAACCATGAGTTAAATAAAGCTACAAATATTGTTCATGTAACAGATTTACCAGTCTGAAATGCTCCTTAGCAAGACATTAGATTTAAGGCAAAAGTCTGTTTGGGGTACATGATATTGTATGTCTGTCAAATTCCTCACTTGATGGAAGCAGTCAAGGGACATATTATCACTGTTAGCATTCAGAACTGTTTAGAAAAAAAAAAGGGCCCAATGTACTAAATGATGGAACTCACCAGTCTTATATCCACTTGGTATTATGGTCACCACGTCAACACCCAACTGTTTGTGTTCATATCTCCATGTCTCTGTGACCAATGCTACGGCAGCTTTAGATGCCCCATAAGCCCCCATCAGGCTGGATGGAGCCAGGCCTAGAAAACAACAAACATTTTATATATCTGAAAACCAAAGTAAACAAACACCACAAGTCTAAATTTACAAGCAATGCAATCTCTACAATCACTAACCTACATTGCTTGCTATGTTGACCAGCCTTGACGTCCCTCTGCGAGGTTGGCGTAGAAGTGGCATGAAAGCCCTGTAGATGTGTATGACCCCCATGAAGTTGACCTCCATGATTTTGCGTATGTCAGAGTAAGCCATAATTTCCATGTTGCCAGACATTAAGATCCCGGCATTATTGACTACACCATGTAGCACTGGAATTTAAAACAAAACATAATTTAACCACAATACAAGCTGTACCATGATGTCGGCTAGGATTAGTAACTCCACTGAAAAATGGAGAATAATAACAGTATAAATTATTTTTTCCAGTTACCTCCCTTATTAAATTTGTTATTAAATCTGTATATTGTTACATTTGAAATGGTTCCTGGTTTCATTAAAAGGTAATTTATAATGTTGCCCACTTCAGCAGAATGTTGTTTTTTCAAGATAAAAAAATAATCTATTGTTTACCTTTTTTTTTTGCGACTATTTCTATTCTTCTAGAAGGGCTTTCATGATTATCTTCAGGATGAGTCAAAATTTAAAACAATCGATGCAGTTTTCATTACTACTACTAACTTCTAATTCCAGTATATGAAGGGATGATGTCACCTGTAGTTAAACAAGAAATAAACTCTGACCTTTGTCTCCTAGTTTGTTCTTGACAAACTGAGCTGCTTGGAGCACTTGCTCTCTGTCTGTTACATCCATCTTTAGAGTGGTCAGCCTGCTGGAGGATTCTTTCACAAGGTTCCTCTCACCATCCCCTCCCATGAAGAGGCACCCTGCAAATACCTGGAAGCCCATTGTGTCCAGCTTCAAGGCCAAAGCATGACCCAAACCTTTATCACAGCCTGCAAGATGTAGACAAATTAGGTTCCTGGAAACTTTGAGTCTTATTTTATAGATTACAGACAGTTTGTAGTTTTTTTTTTATTTAGGGTCCCAAACAGAAGAAGCATATTCTAATATTGATCTAACCTACTTATTCTATCGGCTATACATATGACACAACGATTACCTGTACATTATTTTAAATGATATTCTAACAAGGTACGTAGCCTTGTAGCCGTTGTAACACTAGACTGACTAGAGGCTTGAATGATAAATTTTAAAAAACAAATCTTTGTATAATAAACATTGTTTTTTGACTATACTGTATACATCCCCCCTCTCCTACAAAAACAAAGTTGTAATCATTTTTACTACTCGTGAACACATATTGTGAAGAAGGAATGGCTGCCTGGTCATATGGTATGAGTTCGGAACATCTCGTTTTGAAGGTCCCTGGGTCAAAGTCCCCCTCCACACACACACTATAAAGTTTAAACACAAACATATATACAAAACATAGAAATGTATCTTTTTTTTTTAAGGACATAATAATTCATGCCAAAATGGCTGCAACAAAATGTCTGGCTTCAATTCTAACACCTTCCTTGGTATCCAGATGTATAAATATGATTGGGTTTCCAAACTCATTTCAAGACTTACCAGTGATGAGCACAGCCTTTTCATTGACCCTTGTCCAAGGACTGGGCAGGTCGTTGTACATGACCAGTGTCAGGAAAGCCAGGACGCAGGCAGCCAGCACACGGCAGCAGAGCCAGCTCAGGAGGAAGGCTGCAACTACCTGTATCAGGACATCCTGTTGGGAAGAAACACAGTGTCAACTGACATGTCAGCATATGTGACTTTTTGTTGTGAAATAGTCAAGGACTTTTATCAATATTTTATTTGTCACATCTCTGCCTTACAGAGTTACAATGCAACTGTCATCTTTTCTGCTTTGTAGTGGTGCTACCCTGCACAATGCAACTGTCATCTTTTCTACTTTGTAGTGGTGCTACCCTGCCATTTATTTGCTCTTATACTTGTCTTACGTGTCATTGACATTTCTACACTCTGTCACTGTCACATACACTGGTACCAGTATTTCAAGTCATTTTTTAAAACAATAACCTAAATTACATATTACGAAAGTTAACATGATCTTGAACCATTCATCTAGATTTTTTTCCCAGTACTTATAATACTAATAGTTTTGGATGGGCCTATTTGTGTACACATTTGTTGAAGTAATTCATGGTAACAAAAACTGATTTGAAACCATTGGAAGTTTTTTTTTAAAGAATGAAGTATTCTGCAAATACATGTCTCTCTTTCAGACCTTACACTTCACGGGGCAGATTATTTGATTCCATGGCCAAGAGCTATTGAGGGTGTTATGCGGCCAGTGCTATGACCAACTGCCTTGACTTTCCCCAACTAATGTCATTTACCCATTAGAGTTTGTTGGACTCTGGGGCATCCTTACAGTTTGTTGGACTCTGGGGCATCCTTACAGTTTGTTGGACTCTGGGGCATCCTTACAGTTTGTTGGACTCTGGGGCATCCCATAAATCCTGAATGTCAAAAAAAAAAGTTTCTTCACAGGGATTTGAAACCTTTGGTTCAGAAGCCAAAGACTTTATCGCTCAGCCACAAGAATAACCTTGTGAGAGAAGGAAAGGAGAATTTATTTCTCAATATTTGGATAATGCTTGCTGCTATAATACAAGGATTATAAATAATTGGTCTGACTTCTAAAAAAAAAACAACACTATTTCCTGTCCACACTCGAAAACAAAAGTAATTAGCTGAAGTGAGATAAGTGATCTCCCTGAACAGAATTCATTAATCTTTATCCTTGACCTCAGTACGCGTTGCCTGTTACCTGAACTATCCTAATGTGTGGCCTGACGACCCGTCTTGGAAACAATGCCAGAACAACCCAGCCCAAGTAACAGCCTGTCACCACAGCGCACAGCTCCATGTCCCCACGAGATACTAAGAGCTGTGATCCAGATAGGCCTCGCTTGCAGTCAGCAGCAGTTCAGTGACATTTAGTCTACCTAAAGAACCAGAAGATGGGCAATTAAAACATGGGTCCATTCTCTTTATCACATATGTAAATAGGTTTATTTATTTTGGGATAACAAGCAAAATATATACACAATAGTTTTAAAGAACGAAAAACTAATCTAATATGAAGAACTCCACATTCACATCCATATCTCTCAGTACTGTAAGAATTATTTACCCTTTTCGCTATCAAACAAAATGAATTAATTAATTACCACTATTAATTGATTTTTATTGATTCATGTTTTGTTAGGAACATTGAATAATTGTGCAAAGTTTCAACTTGATCCAAGAATGGGAAGTGGGAGAATGAGTTCAGAAAATATTTAAAAAAAAACCCATCCCAGTCATTTCTTAGTTCTCTGCTTTCTAGTTTTTTCGTTGAAAAAAAAAAAGAGGGAAGGGGGGTAGACTCACTGTAAGTTTCATGATTAGGTTTGTTTATTTGTTTGACGTGTTTCGGATGTTCCTTCTGATTGGAAGATTATTACATCCTTGCCCAAACCTCCCTCAGTTCGGAACTTGGTACCATAGGTACGTCAGTCCACACCACACTGTCAGGCAGCTCTCCTCAGATGAGGGAATCGTGCACTAACATGAACATACACTCACTCACAAACAAAAAAAAAAAACGAATTTAATTGGAAAACAAAGTTACCTTAGTTCTCTTTGTGCTTTTCAGTCGAGTTGAAGTAGAGGCCACGCAGGAGAAACCTGTGTTCCAATGTGGGTTACAGGTGACGCTCACACCTGGGAAACGAAAAGAACACTGTATTGAAAATCTAATTTCACTCTCAAAATAGAAGCAACAGCTAATCATGGTTTAACAAAATTGCTGGGTTTGGGTTCTAACCCCCCCCCCCCAACGTATTATCGCAAACAGATGACAAAATATTTCTTTATAACCTTTGTGTTTTTTCTCTCTTTACGGAAACAATGCGTAAGAACAGCAGATTAACTTTGGTTTTGAATGTTAGCTTCTTAGATGCACAAGGTCTCTATATATCTCCAAATCTGACCTCTCTCTTCAAATGTTGCCTGGCCGTTGTTTACGTCATTAAGAGACACGTGACTTGCTCTGACACTCTATCGATCTGCTTTTATTTGCAGATCTCATTGTGAGTCCATATCTCTCTCATTTGTCGTGGGCGTCAGGTCTGGAAATATCAGAATCGATTGCATTTCAGTTTCTTTCCCCCTAGGAATTGGTGGAATCGTCTTTATATTTCTCCACCAACAAATTCAGTATTTATACAGTTGAATTACATCAACAATATACAGTCATTGTCTGAAATCGTACCCTAATGATACGTAACGTAAATTCTTGCTTCATAGAAACATATGTTTCTTTCTAAACTGCACATTGGGCAGGCCTTAGGCATGGGCAAACTAGGCAGCCGCATAGGGCCTCCGACTGATGGGGGCCTCACACAGGACTCTAAACAATTTTTTAGACAAGAAATAGCGAAACTTGTGCCCAATATTATAGTTGCAGTCACTAGGTTTTAAATAAATTGCGTTATTTTTTTTTTCGATGTTTATTTTTAATTTGTACTATTTCATTTGGGGCCACCGAATTTACTTCGCCTAGGGCCTCCAATTATCTAAGGCCGGCCCTGCTGCGCAGCAGACATCAATCATAGAACCGATTTTGCGCCCAGAATTAACAGCATCCGGGTCATTGCTCTGGACTTTGCTGCTGTACACCCCTAGCGATGTTCTTGATGATGTCATCCTGAATATTTCATTGTTTAAAAAAAAATGAAAAGAAAACATGTTTTAAAAGTCTTGTGATATTTAAGTAACGACTTACAGCAGGGTCGATAGCTGTTGTATAGTTTACCAGCCATTTCAGACATTTGATAAAACTTGTCTACGCCCTGTTCATTCACTATACGATACATTTAAACTGTCAGCGTAGATTAGATATCTAAGTGTATTTAGATTTTCTAAAGCAAAACTATGAATTGGATGCATGGACTAATCGGTTCGTGACGTTTTGGGGCAGCCGTTTTGGCGCGAGATATAATTTGATGGTAATTTAATAAGCACGTAGCTTTTATAACAATGTTTATTTCACTCTACCATAATATTGTATGTATAGTATAGATTCTAACAGCGAATTTTGAATTTAAAAAAAAGGTTTTGCTTATTTCATGAATACCGGTATAAGTCAGATTCCTGAATGGTATTGACATGCTCCCCCCTCCCCTTTATTTATATGTGAGTTCTGCTAAGCGCACTGGATGACATTTTTCGATTTGTTTCCAAAATACATTAAAAAAAAGAAAAGAATTAACATTAGTTAAATATCCGAACAAGCTGAGACACTCTTAAAAGAATTATTTTGAGAAATTGGGTTAAGGTTAGGGGTGATTTGGGTGACATATCTCCCCCTCGACACAGGTAAAGTCAAACAAATAAAGACAAAACCAGCACCGAGCACTAGTCGTTGGCGTCATGCGTCTGGCGATCATCTCCTTCGGACTGGTCATTACCTGTGACACCTATTCACCCCTTCTCTTCTGGGCGCATTTCACTCCTTGTATATATTCTTTCCTCCACCCCTTCCCTCTCTCGTGGGTAAGACGATAATCTCTTTCTAGCATTCCTCTTGACATCACTAGGTGCGAATTTATAGTCTTAATCTTTATTTCCGCGAGCGGCCCAAGGTTTAATAAAGAAAATAATGTGAAACACAGACACACATTGAGGCCTACATGCAGTTATAGTTCACATACGTTTTGTTAGCAGATATAAAAAAAATACTCATATAATGTACAAAAACTACTAATGTTTTTCGCTTAAAAATGTAATGTGTTTAAAAATGTAAAATAAACAGGCTTTTTTTCACTATATTATACCAACATAAACAAAGCATACATTCTACCCCCCCCCCCCCCCCACATCACGAAAAAAAAGTCTTTATAACTTTGACTATTTCATGCACGCATACTGTGAAGTATGGATGGCAGCCTGGTCTTGTGTAATATTAGTGATTTAACAATATTTTAATAACAAACTGAAATACCAACAAATAACGGACTAAAGTATCTATTGATCTGTTCATGAAAAATACGTACGACACAAACACACATACAAAACATAGATGTGTCTCATTCTTTGTAAAGAAATAAAACAATGAAAGTAAATAATGTGACCAAATCATTTCGCGCCAAAAACGTCCTGCTTCGTGGACAAATGTACAGGCGTAGATGCGGGTGGGAGAGTAAAGGAAGAGGACGATTTGTTGCTGTGCTGGCCACACAAACACTCTAGTTATTTGGTCCAAACTAATGGCCACATGAAGTATAAGTTGGATTAACTTAGCCTGCCCGAGGATAAATGGACCTCATTCACCAAAACGAACCGTCACGTAATAATATTGATAAAACAACGGGGGGAAAAACTGTCACGTGATAACCATTGTTGATTAAAATTAGACCGTAATTTGTATAGTAGAGAGAGACAATCACACAATGTTGTTTGTTTACGATTGATGAATGAGTTCCATTAGGTTGTTTTTTTTTTAAATCTTGAAATTAACATCTGCGTGCTCATTATGACGACTAGTCCTGTATCAAAGATCAAATGCACAGTGGATAAGGCCTCTTTCCGTACTGTTTTTCTTTTATGTGGGTATTTTGGGGGCCAGTTTCTTGTTCGGGCCTCTAGCAATGCATGCAGTTTTGCGGAAATTAACATAAAAATGTCAATGATATCTCGCGATTATTACAGACGTATATATTTTTATTGTGATGTATGTATGTGTTGTGTATATCTTGGAAACAGAAATCAGGTTCTATATAGAAACACGCATATCTATTTTTAGCCTCTTTGTTTCCTGCAACTTTCTGGAGCATAGTGGCAGCATACCCCCCCCCCCCCCCCAGTCAAACTTTGTAACACCTAACCCAGATCCGCCCCATCGATTTGCACCTGACGCCCTTTTCTGGCGCTGTGGTAGCTTCCCTCAGACGGTCATTGGGTGCACACACACATATATAATATATATATATATATATGTGTGTGTGTGTACGAGATGGATTAAGGGGCGAGAAAGGCAAGAAATCTGAACTTGTTGACTCTGTAGCAATATTTGACTTAGATATATGTTTCTAAACCTACTTGACTAACACATGAAACCGCTACATCTGATCGCTACTGATTATTATTGGACACAGTTGAACAATACACATTTATTAATGACATATTGTCTCATTTCTGTGATAGACTTATTGTCGTATTGTCGTATATGACATAGAATGTGCCGAGATGGTAGCATGCAGTTGAACAATAGACATATATTAACGACATATTGTCTCATTTGTCTGATAGACTTAATGACATATTGTCTCATTTCTCTGATAGACTTAATGACATATTGTCTCATTTCTCTGATAGACTCACTAACGTATTGTCTTCTATGACATAGAATGTGCCGAGATGGTAGCATACTTTTTAAATGAGATTTTTAAAACTCTATGTGTGTGTGTGTGACTCGCAGTAGTAAGATGTTGGTGTCTTATGTTTTATGTGTGTGTGTGTGTGTGTGACTCGCAGTAGTAAGATGTTGGTGTCTTATGTTTTATGTGTGTGTGACTCGCAGTAGTAAGATGTTGGTGTCTTATGTTTAATGTGTGTGTGACTCGCAGTAGTAAGATGTTGGTGTCTTATGTTTGATGTGTGTGTGTGTGTGACTCGCAGTAGTAAGATGTTGGTGTCTTATGTTTGATGTGTGTGTGTGTGTGACTCGCAGTAGTAAGTGTTGGTGTCTTATGTTTGATGTGTGTGTGTGACTCGCAGTAGTAAGATGTTGGTGTCTTATGTTTGATGTGTGTGTGTGTGTGACTTGCAGTAGTAAGATGTTGGTGTCTTATGTTTGATGTGTGTGCAACACTGACACTAACTCTGGGAGGGGGGCGGGAGGAACAAGGCTGTGTGGTTTAGAAAAGGAAGCCCTATTGATCTAACGTTATCAGCACTGTTTAGCTTGAACCTAACAGACTTTAGTGGCTAATATAAAAAAATGCCCTAACGTGTGGGCCGTATTTAAGACGTGCAAGAGCGCGCGAGAACCAGTCAGAGAGAGAGAGAGAGAGAGAAGGCGGAGGACTCTGGGTGAGTCGCAAAGTAAAAGTACGCGAAAACAAATTTAGGAGATTCGATCGAACGGTTTGGTTTAGGTTGGATGCGTACAGTGTTACTGTGTAATAGCTTCGGGCGTAGATCTTATCTTATAAAACTACAGACGTTACTTCAAGAAAGAAGATCGTAGAGGTCTACTTTAAATACAATCTAATCTAACACACAACTTTGCTTTACACAAGGTAGCGACCCTCACCCCCTCCCCTTTTTTTTTTTTGAAATTTTATTTCAAGGGTGGCAACTCGTCACATTTTATACCACTTTTAAAAGGACTAGTAAAATGCTATTTTTTGTTCACGAAATTGAAAGGGAAGCAATTCATCAAACATTAGGGGGGAGGGGGGAGGGTAGAAGTAGAGACATTCCACAGCTTTCAATAGCCCTCTACAGCGGATTAGTTCCAGGGACAGAAGCAGCCTATCATCTACATCACTCTCTAGCATCTCTTGTATTATCGCTGAGATATTTTTCTGTAAGCCGTCTTTTTTTTCTTTTTCACGTCTGTTAGCCCCATATACATATACAACCGTTGGATCACGACGGAATGTGCAGGGTCCATAAGGCATGGGTAGGCTACCTTCCCAGCCGCACTTACACCAGGGGTGGTGCGAGAATGATAAACTGTATGTTTTTGTTAGCCTCCATGTTTACACAGATCTAGCTTGTCGTAAAACTGTCATTCTGTAGGCTACTTTTGTGGATTATTTATCGTTCTGAGTTTGGCCATTGTATCGAAAATGAAGAGGGAAACTTACATTATTATTATTATTATTGATACAGATCTAGTTTTCAAACACATGCATGAATACAATTTGATTGAGACTATGGGCACAACTATTCTGCAAATAGGTCCAATACACAGGTTGTGCTCGGCGCGCACTTGTCATAAGGTGAGCTCTATATACAAAGTGCAAAATTCGCTACTTTGCTTCGTAGAATTTTACGCTCACTATGCGAATGAATTAGATTAGACCGTGACGGGCTGGTCAGCTGGTGCATCTCAAGGACGCTATCTCAACATCCTGGCAGGTACAAGGAAATAAAGCTTTATCCACATAATCATTGATATTGCACTAGGTCACTAAAGAAGTAGGTCTATAAAGAAATCGAGTTTATAGTACTTAATAGACACATAAAGCAGAAATATCCAATGAGAAATACACTCACAAACTATGAGGCACGACTACATCCTCTGACCTGCCATGTATCCACTTGAAACTGTGTGCAGACGTCCGACTGGTCTATCTACATGAGTAAACGTGTGTAGGTTTCGTTCGGCTCGCCTGCATGTGTTGATGTAGACCTATATGTCTACCAGTGACGAGAGAGAGGAGCGCGCGCCTCTAATCTCTAAACCCTTACCGGACTAACTGGGAGTATCGCACGCCGTGCCACCCTCCGACCTGTCTCCGCGTAGTGCCTCCCCCCTCCTCCTCGCTTGAAGTGTGTCTACATGGGAATGTCTTTAGAATGCAAGTGTGTCTTGAACTGAATGAATGAACGTCTGAATGAATGGAGTGAAACGGAGAGAGATGTCGCTGGTGAAGGCCTAACTTTAGTAATGCATAGCAAGTTTTTTTTTTACTAGGAGGACACTATGAATCAAACTTTCTATGATGCTTCCCCCCCCCCCTCCGCTCATTCTTCGAATACGTTTCAACATTTATCTACCTGCTGGCGTGAATGAACAAACCCCCTCCCCCATCACTGCTGAAGCTGTCTCTATAGTGCATACGTCGTCCTGTTGTAGTGTTAGAATGAGGGAGATGCCATTTCAAATTAGGCTCTATGTGTGTCTTTGGAAGAAGAAGCCTCGGGCTCCAATATGCATTGACCCTTAAATATAGACTGTTTGGGGGCGGGGGGACGAGTGTGGAAGATAGAGGGCGGGCTCTAGGTGGGTAGCGTAATCACGTGACCCTGGGTGGCGACACTGGCTTGAAGGATTCTGTATGATGGTCAAGTCAGATGTTAGACTGGTACCTAGTCGAAAGTCCTTGGTTTGAGTTCTCCTCGGTGGTTGTCTATGTCTCGCAATATTTTCTTCGAATAACCTTTGTACCTACCCCTGCTTGTAGGTCTACTGATTTTAGTTTTAATTTGAATTTAAATTTAAAAAACTTTGTCAAAAGCTTGTAGATTTAAACAGGGATTGAATTTCTTAGTTACATTTTTTTCCCACAAAAAACTTGCCAGATTCTTGACGCTTTAGATACCAGTTTTGCAATTGAGTGTTGATATTACGCTCATCTAAATAACAGATTTTTTGTTCAGCTGTAAATATGTTTTTAATGCGAAACAAAATAATTGTAGCCTTGTTTCTATGCATTCACTAATGTAACTCATCCATTAAACAAGGGGAAACCATGAATGCTATGTACAGTATTTGTCTAATATTTAAAATGAACATACAATTTATTATGCTTCTTTTCAGAACAAAAGTTTGAGTGTTCACATTGCGGAAACAGATTTGGTTCTGAGAGAATACTACGTGACCACATGAGACACCATGGTAGGTCTGCAGACATTGTCTGTGTTAGCTTGTGTAGAGTTGAACTTTTGGAGACACTTTGAGTGGGACAATGAGAAGCTTTTCTTGGGTTAGGCTTGTATGAAAAGTTTCCACGTGTGTGGGACAGTTACGTGTATGTGTGTAACAACTAGTGGCACTGTGTTCTGTTGAGACAAGAGAGTCTGACACAGTGGCCCATCAAGTTCTTAAAGGTGTTCACATCTCAGTGCATGGATAGCTGAAGTCATATCTCAGTGCATGGGTAGCTTAAGGTATCACATCTCAGTGCATGGATAGCTGAAGTCATATCTCAGTGCATGGGTAGCTTAAGGTATCACATCTCAGTGCATGGGTAGCTGAAGTCATATCTCAGTGCATGGGTAGCTTAAGGTATCACATCTCAGTGCATGGATAGCTGAAGTCATATCTCAGTGCATGGGTAGCTAAAGTCATATCTCAGTGCGTGGGTAGCTGAAGTCATATCTCAGTGCGTGGGTAGCTAAAGTCATATCTCAGTGCATGGGTAGCTGAAGTCATATCTCAGGGCATCTTTAACTCATGATACACTTTGTGCACCATTTTCTACTTTAATTGAAGGACATTTCTAATTCATAAGAAGAAGACACATTCACTTCCGTTCAAAAACACAGATTACTTAAAGTTCATTGGCTTCCCTAATGTGTATTAGTGTTCAATTGCATTGAGTTGAGTAAAATGTTGACTAGTACTATATTTTTACAGGTTTGGCATGAAGAAACTTGGTCTGGATGCTTGTCCATGTTTTCTGCTATAAAATTGTCATATTGTTTTCATATTTTTTATTTTATGTTAACAATGTCTTCATGCTGTTGTCTTTTGTTTTAATTATGCTGTCTTGTGGTCTATTATAATATTGTCTTAAAGCTTCTGTCTTGTGGTCTGTTATAGTAGTCTTAAAGCTTCTGTCTTGTGGTCTATTATAATATTGTCTTAAAGCTTCTGTCTTGTGATCTGTTATAGTAGTCTTAAAGCTTCTGTCTTGTGGTCTGTTATAATATTGTCTTAAAGCCTCTAGCTTGTGGTCTATTATAATACTGTCTCAAAGCTTATGTCTTATCATAACTTATGGTCTATTATGATATTGTCTTAAAGCCTCTAGCTTGTGGTCTATTATGATATTGTCTTAAAGCCTCTAGCTTGTGGTCTATTATGATATTGTCTTAAAGCCTCTAGCTTGTGGTCTATTATGATATTGTCTTAAAGCCTCTAGCTTGTGATCTATTATGATATTGTCTTAAAGCCTCTAGCTTGTGGTCTATTATGATATTGTCTTAAAGCCTCTAGCTTGTGGTCTATTATAACATTGTCTTAAAGCCTCTAGCTTGTGGTGTATTATAATATTGTCTTAAAGCTTATGTATTGTGGTCTACTATAATATTGTCTTAAAGCTTGTCTTTTGGTTTATTATAATATTGTCTTAAAGCTTCTGTCTTGTGGTCTATTATATTGTCTTAAAGCCTCTAGCTTGTGGTCTATTATATTGTCTTAAAGCTTCTGTCTTGTGGTCTATTATAATATTGTCTTAAAGCTTATGTTTTGTGTTGTATTGTAATGTTGTCTTAAAGCTTATGTCTTAGGATGGCTGCCTGGTCATGCAGTATGTGCACTAAACTGTCATTCGGTTGTCTCTATGATCTCGGGTTCATAACCAGCCCCCTGCCTTCCCCATCATCCTGTGGGAGGTTTGGGCTAGGATGTAGATTGATTGTCTTCAACTCTGAATGGTAATATCAACATTTTGTGCTCCATTATAATGTCGTCTTAAAGCAAATTTTTTGTCTATTTCAGTAAACCACTACAAGTGTCCAATGTGCAACATGACCTGTCATTCCCCATCAGCAGTCAGGGAGCATGTCAGATACAGGCACACAGAAGAGAGGAGTTATCACTGTGATAAGTGTGAACATAGGTCAGTGCATTACATTTTTTTTTTTTTTTGGCTTTGAATTTCTCATTAGGTTGTCAGTCTAATGTATATGTGTGTTTGGGCAATCTGTTCCATATTGACTACTTTTTTTTTAAAGATTTAGGTCAGAAAACTAATTCACAGTGCCATTTCTTTTTTTTTAAATAAATTCTAGAGCTAAAACCCAAACAGATTTGCGCCGCCATATGCTAGTCCATCAAGAAGAGAGGAGGCTTTCCTGTCGTAGAGGTTGTCACATGGTCTTCAACACTTCAGATGAACTGCGAAGGCATCATGCAACCCACGGGGTAAGATCTTAGACACTCTGACAATGTCCTAAATAAAGTTTCGAATTTTCATTGTTTGTGAAAGTTACACTTGTTACTGTTATATTTGAAAAAAAATAATGGGTTGAACCAATAAAAGTAAGTTCCCCTTTCAGATCTTGCAATTTATAGGTCATTTATTTCTGTGACACAAGTTTAATGAGGGTGTTATGTGGCCAGCACAACGACCAACCACCTTTACTTTTCCCCAACTAATGTTAAGTACCCATTAGAGGTGGGTGGACTCTGAGGTCCCCAGAGATCCCAAAATTAAAAATCCAAATCTTTCACCAGGAATTGAACCTGGAACTACTGGTTTGGAAACCAAGTACTTTATCAATTGGTTTCTTGATTTTTTTGCATTGATGAGTCCTTTGACATGCATGTCAGACCTTTATATGGCCCCTAGGCTGAAAACAGTGGGTAAAAAACTGTTCTAGGAGTGTTCTCCCTTTACTTAAACATTGCATCGTGTCACATGTGTGTGTTTATAATGTCATGCTTGACAACACACAACATCTGACCAGTAGTACATTAACTGTTTGTATTATTTAGGTCACATTGCTTGTGCTTGGGAAAATAAATATTATTCTAGAACAGTCCAGAAGGATGACTATATGCTACTGAATATGAAGCCTGCTATCTGGGCTGCTTGGTTGGTCATTGTATTGTACACAATATCTAGTCGTTGGTATCTTCACATTGTTTTATTTAACTTCAATATTTTATACAAGCTATTATTGTACAAGTGATTCATATTTTTGGATTACTCATTCTATTGAACTGAGAACTCAAGAAAAATATATTCAGTGCTAAGTTACTTCATTGTATCCTACTAGTGTGTTGAATAGAGTTATAGAATTTGCATATGTCTAATAGAAACATTGTTACACATAGAATCTCAATAACTTTTTTTTATGAACTAACCAGATTAAAAAACAAGAGTTTGGGTGCCATATCTGTGCTGAGCGCTTCACTCGGGCCAACACTCTGACCAAACATCTCATGGAAATGCACAACTACTCCTGGCCATCTGGACATAGAAAATTTAAGTGAGTTCAATGACCAGGCTGTGGAAAGTAATACCCTGGTAAACCTTTGAGGGTAGAATTATTTAACTTAGAAGCATTTTAGTCAGGGGGCATTGAGTTTATGTTACTGTGATTTTAGAGCTGTGTTTACTAATAATTTTAGAAAACTTAGTTACTAGTATCTGAAAATGTGGCAGTAGTCATTATAAAGGTACATTTATGAAGGGGATGTTACTCTGCTTAAATTCAGCATTATGAGTTTGAACTGGATTGGATCGAATTTAGAATTTGTTGATTTTATTATTTGTAATATATAGTTTTGTTAAAAAAAAAAAGACATTTTCCCAACCTTATAAATGACATTATAGAAAATGCTGGAAAATATTTGTTTTTCATTTGAACATTTTAAAAATATTATTTAGGGTGCGCCCTTTTACTTTAATGGGGTTATAACATAAGTTATTTCCCTTTGACTATTGTTGGGGAAAAAAAATTGAATTATTGAAAATTAATATTTTTCTTGCAAAAGAAATAAAAAAAAGAATTACTTATTTATTCAAGTATATATATATTCATTGTTTTTATAAAGTCAAGGCTGACATCTATAGTCAATTATTTGATATATGGCCAATACTGTCCCTATTTGACTCAGATATCATTTTTTATTTTATACCCTGACATTATGTCTAAAAATATTTGTTTATTCACAATTTGTCAAATCTGCTCTACTGGTTCTAAATACTTTAATCAGATTTTGTTTTGAATCAGTTTTTTTTTTTTCCTTCCAGGTATGTTCGTCATGATGATGGAATAAAACGGCTTCAAACTATTCGCTATGAGAGCATTGAGGTCAGCAAAATGGTAGTCAACCAAGTCTTAGCCTCTCAGCAGGGAAACACTTCTTCTGGGGCTCTTTGCACAGTCAGCCCCTTGACATCTGCTCCCAAGGCTGATAATGGCCCTGTGGCTACACCCAGTTATCAGGTTCAAGGTTCAGGTGTAGGTCCCCATATTGGCACACTTTTGAAGGTCCCCCAGGATTGTAACCTGCATGGCACTAGAAAGCGTAACACCCAGACGCGCAGAGCTAATACTGGGGCAACCACTTCTTCATCAGACAGTCCCTATAAGCAAAAGGGGAGAAAAATGGCTCAACTAAAAGCTACATTTAAGAGAAAAAGGTCAACTAAAAAGGCAACGGCCAGTGAATCAATAGGCGAGCAAAACACATCTTTGGAAGATGAAAATAATGAGCTCAAACCAAAAAGAAGAAAACGAGACAAAAAGAGCAGGTCTGTAACAGAAGTGACCAGTGGATTAAACAAGAGGAGCAACAATCGTGTTACCGCATCTACTGAGGAAAACTCTACCTTTACTGCAATAAGAGTTCAAGCAACGGGCTCAAGGCAGGCTGAGTTCAAGCCTGCGCTAGGTCATATCTGGTCAGAGACTCTAAGAAATGGGACTGACCAGAGCAGTAAATTTCAAGTTGATTCAATATCTTCTGAGGGTGCTGTTGAAGGCATTGACACTTTGGGCACCAGGATTGTGCTGCCTGCAGACTTCCACAAGGCTGCTGATATTCTTCATTCAGAAATACAAAACAAAAACAGTTGCTCTTCATCTTTGCCTCCTATCAGGCTGGCTCAAAGTGGTGGCTGCTCTGTTGTAGTCAACGATCAGGTCTCGGGTCATATAGTTAAGGCAGAGCCGGAAGAAATCTGGTCAGGGGTTGTCAAACAGGTGCTGGCCAAAAACAACCAGTTTGTGACATCAGCTTCTCCCCGAACTGTAACTGTTGACCACTCTGGTACAACTGTAGTCCTTCCTCCTGACTTTTACCACTCTGGAGACACATCCCAATCAGAAACCCAAAACTGGTCAGTTACTATTCGCTCTGCAAGGGACAAAACTACTGCCTTTTCTGGAAATTCTCTACAGTCGGATTGGTATTCCAGCTCACAGTCCAGCCCTGTCAAACAAGAGCACATGACCTTGACCTCAGCAGCACAGTCAAGCCTGATGACCCAGATCAAGCCAGATGCCAGACTGTATGATAAGACAAGATCAGAATTGGCTGCAAACATCTCCATGAATCTCCTCAAAGATCCTACAAGCTACAGCTGGGCGTCCACCAATGACTTGAAAGGGGGAGAACTCTATAATCTTGAGATGTTAGGGGAGGTAGCTCTCAGTGCCCAGGGGCTAGCCACAGGGAAGTAACTCACATTCATTTGACTGTGCTGCATATGAAGGAACTCAACTTCATCTTTCATAAACTTTAGAATCTTTTGATCACTTTAATTTTCATAGTTTTGTACATTTGATCAATTTACGTTGTGTATTTTTTTGATACATTTATTTTGTTTACAAGTTGATTGCTGAAATCAATTCTATTTTCGTACAAAATATTTTTACTTTGGTATTATAATTTGATACAGATATTTGTCAATTTATTACTTTGTATGGACAGACTAGACTTTATTAATAGATGGGCTAGCACTGTAGTATCCAGACAGAATAGTTGTATTAATAGATGGGATAGAACTGTGGTATCCAGACAGAATAGTTGTATTAATAGATGGGCTAGAACTGTAGTATCCAGACAGAATAGTTGTATTAATAGATTGGATAAAACTTTAGTATCTAGACAGAATAGTTGTATTAATAAATGGGATAGAACTGTGGTATTTAGACAGAATAGTTGTATTAATAGATGGGATAGAACTGGACAGAGTAGTTTTAGAATAGATTTGTGGTATGTGCCATAATATATCAGCTGGTCTTGTGTATCAACACAAGGTGGCAGTTCAACAATCCCATTTGTATGTACTCGTTGTTCAACTTTTTCTAACTCATCCAGACATCCAGATCTGATACTGACAGATAGTTAACTATAATTGTTATTTTGCATAAAATATTTGTGAAAAGGTTTGAAATTAGTCTTGAAAAGATAGACACATTCCAAAGCCTGGAAACAAGAAAAACATTTTTTTTTCTGTTCCTATGGTAAATAAACATCATCTAGTGCTGGGTTTAAATATTTCGTTTTGTGCAGGGTTTAAATAAACCTTATGTAGTGAAAGGGTTTTGATGCTTCTTCTTTGATGACTCTCACTTATGAGTTGGCTCCAAATAGCTAGTCCAACAAGCCCTCATGTACAGGTTATTATTAATTTTTACACTGATCTTTTTTTTTTTTTACAAACAAAATAAATTTGATTTTGTTATTAAAAATATTTACAGCTTTCAATCTTGAGTGTGTGCAAATATATATTTCTAAAAAAAAAATTAAATTACAAGAGATTCTAAAAATAATTATATGATTCAAGTCACTCAAACAAACTGCTATCACCATACAATACTTGCCTGTGGTTCAGCCCCCTTCCTCATCTATTCACCAGCTTTTATCCAATCCGCATCCATCCTACTCAAAGTCACACCAGTCGCTGGACACACTTTCCGTCGAGCTACCAATTGGTAGTTGCCAATTTTAACGAGTGTGTTTTGCTACCAGCACAAGGCTCAAAAAGCCTTCACTTTTCTCAATGTACCGAGTGAATGCCTTTATTAAAAATCCCAGCCACCTCTAGGATTCAGGCCCAACCCCTTGCCACCCACTTTTTTTTTTCTTTTTCTTAAGGAATTTTTTTAAATATTGCATTTGATTACTAAAATTTCAGTATAAATTTCCTACGTTTGAATGAATCAAACATATAAGTTAGACTTTATTTACAAAGCTTATATCAACTCACTCTGTTTGTCTGGTACAATTTGTGTACACATTATTTCTCCACACTCAATCTCAGATCAAGTTGAAACTTTGCACAATTATTTCTTATACCTGACAACACTAGAATAAAAAAAAAAAGTTAATTAATTATTAATAATTAATTATTTTGTTTGATATTTAACTAGAAATTCTACTTGACAGATTTGGAAGTATAAGTTGTTGAAGTCCCGTTTATACTTTTATAGCGAATTAGGTCATCGCGTAAAAGTTTGAAACTAATAAGAGATATCTATGTATTCTTCTATTTTCATTAGCACTTTGCTGGCACGATGGTTAGTGTATTGTCTTGAGGAGGCTTAAATCCTCGAGTTCAAATTCAAGTCATACAACTTTTTAAAAATATAAAATACATTTACATTTTTTTTTTGGCAATTACAAAAAAGTATGTTATTTTGCGTCGCGGTTATAAGTTCATATTTGAATCCTGTAAAGACAACATTATTACCAGTGTTTTAACAAGTAACATAAGAAAATAGTTTTTAAAAGAAAGTTCCTCCTATATGAAGCTGTTACTTTGTTCTTAATACGTAATGAATGATAAATTTAACAACACTGAAACATGTTTTACCCCACCCCAAAAAAAAAAAAAAAAATCCTGGTTGAAACATGTAAGAATAAATCTACCCAGCATATATGCTATATAGATCCAGACTTTGAAGACATTGGATTTATTTTTTAAACTCTTCAATGAAGGCATGTGGGAATACCCGCTGACGTAGGTGTGTTCAAGATATAGAATGCCTAGACCTCCAGGCCAAATGTAGTTTTAACCATTTCAGAGTGGAAAACCATAACGATCAAACCGGAATTGTTCCTGTATTGGCCAATTAGCTGGTATCCCCCCCCCCACCCCTTCAAAAAGATCGCTCATGTAATGGCCAATTAGCTAGTATCCCCCCACCCCTCCAAAGAGATTGTTCATGTAATGGCCAATTAGCTAGTATCCCCCACCCCTCCAAAGAGATTGTTCATGTAATGGCCAATTAGCTAGTATCCCCCCACCCCTCCAAAGAGATTGTTCATGTAATGGCCAATTAGCTAGTATCCCCCCACCCCTCCAAAGAGATTGTTCATGTAATGGCCAATTAGCTAGTATCCCCCCACCCCTCCAAAGATATACATAAACTTTCACATTTCTAGAAAAATTGTTTGAGCCGTTTTTGAAGTCCATGCAGGTTCCAGGTTTTTTTGGTGATTAAGAAATTTGCAAGCTGATTGTAACACAAAATCAAACGAAGTGACATTGTTCCATTTCCTTTCCGTTTTATTAAGAAGTTGGCAATTAATTGGGGATGTCATTGTAAGTGAAACAACAGCTTTAGGTTTCAGTATTGCATTGTAATAACCATGACCTTTGTAAAGAGCTGATATTTGTACTTACACTTTTCTTTCTAAATTTAGGTCCCTACATTCCTGAATTTAAAGTACACACATTGTATTGGTGTTATTGACGGTTGTTAATTTGTAGCACCGAACAGCTGGTATACAACTAAACGTTTGTAGGCGTAATATATATTAACTAATAAAACTTCAAATAACTTGAATAACTTTTTGTGAACAATACTAAATATAACTCTTATTATAATATAGACAAAATGAAGTTGATCTGAGATAAATGAAATGTACTAGACTTAAGCAATAATATTTTTAAACACAATCTAACTCACTATCTTATCTTCTTATCTTATATAATACAGACGTTACTTCAAAAAAGAAGATGATTACGTCCTACGCGTCATGCATTTAGTCATGCATATTAACCAAAGACTTAAATTCTGCCAAGTCACTGGTTTTCCTGGCTAGCTCAGGAAATAACTTACTACAATAACACAACCTATCAGTCTCACGTTCAGGAGTCGTCTGTCCTACCTAAAACCAAATGACGACAATGCCGCCTATGTTGCATCATTCACAACCAATCGCTAACCTCTTCCCACCATCACCATACACACACTCACACTCCTTAACACTAGACGGCCCTTCTCTCCCCACCCGCTCATAAACAATGTACCGTGACGCTACACATGTACGTTTCAAATTTTGATATTTTTATTTCTCAACAATTCTGTTATTGATTCCTTTCTAAGTGGCGGATAGATCTAGATGATTGAAATAGTTTAGTCTGCATATAATGATGGATGGTGTAGTAAACAGTAGTATCACTTTCACTGGGTGGGTGTATTAACATCACATGCTGACCACGCTGGACGAGTAAATCTTCACCATGCCATCCACTTGGGTCATTGCTACGTAGCCCCTTTGTCCGGCGTATATTCCACAGGGCTTGACCACCCCGTCGTCAGCGGACAGCACTCGCCTGATTACAGTGCCAGTCGTGTCCATCAAAACTACAGAATTGGCGTCGCGGTCTGCGAACAGCGCTAGGCCGGACTCATGGACGGTGACCCCTAACGGGCACTCCATGGTTAAACTGTCGATTGACTTGATTGAGAAGATGACCTGCCCCGACTGGTTGACCATGAAAACGATCTTTTTCCCGCTGTCGGATACGATAAAGTCGATGTTTGTCAGGCCATTTGTTGAGTCTCTTTCTACGTTTGTGCCGGACTGTACCTTAACAGGAGTCAGGTACATGGGTCTTGAAATGGTCGCGCGATCAGATTTTTGTGAGTAAATAGTCCTGATAATTTCTCCTTTCTCTGTCAGGAGGTCTATAGAGTCGCATTGGTTAGTCGCGGCAGCTAGACATCCATTTCCGTCGGAGGTCAGAAAGGAGTAGAGCTTCTTTACCGGGACTGAGCTCAAGACCCGGATTGTGCCGAATAAAGACAGGAAGTAGATGGCTCTCTTGTTCATGACAGACACGGCCGCTCGACCGTTGGAGACGATAGTCACGCGGCTAGGCACGGCGTCGATGAGGACACGAGTCAGCAGCTTTCCGGACTGGTTGAACTTTTTGACGCACTTGTTGTCTCTGTCCGCCACAATGACGTCACCGTTGGGGAGGAGGACGATGTCAGTGAGGAGTGGGTCCGTGACGTCATCCCGAGCGCCGCCATGAAAGCTGGTGAGCAATGTCAGGGACATGTCTAGCTTTCCTTCCGGCAGATTCGGCAGCACTACCGCTTCCGGTACTCCGCCTTCCTCCTGTATGATCCCAAGGAGAGATGACTCTAGGGTCTGGAAACAGTTGTCGTCCTTGTGGAACTTGAACTGCCGCACCGGCTCCTTTTCCCTTTGTTCCTCGAGTTTCTTTGCGTCGTTCGCCACGCGGGAGACGAGGGAAGGCAAGTAAGGGAGAAGCTCTCCTTGGCCGTTGACGCTAAAAGAGAAGTTGAGGACTTCAAGTTGTCGACTTAGAGAGCCAATCAGCCTTTCGACGACAGACTCTTTTCCCAGCGTGCCTTGCAGCATCTCATCGACCAGTAAGTCAACCTCGTTGATCAGCGCCTTTTCTTTGGCCATTATCAGTTTCACCATGGCGCCACGAAACATCTTTATGTCCAATAACAAACGCGTCCTGACTTCTTCGGCGTCTTTTAATCTCTTCTTCTTTTCCTCTTGCAGCTTCTGGCACTGCGCCAGGCTGTTGGCAATGTTACTATAAATAGAATCGAGGTCGTCTCGTTTCTTTTCGATGGCATCCTGAATGTTATAAAAATCCTGGCATCTGCGATGGAAAGACGATATGCATTTGTGGCACGTGATCTGGTTGCATTTGGCGCAGAAGGTGTCCGCCATATTGTCAGCGTGCATAGAGCAAGGAAACAGGACAGGGGGTTTGGGCAGGCTGGACTTGGGGTCGTCGACGTCCGTCTCATCCCCATAGCCCCCCAAGAGGCTATCGCGTCGGATTTCCGATGCCGGGAGCTCCGCCAGTCGGCGCTGAATGGCTTCCTGCTCAGCCTCACTCTCTGCGATCTTCTCAAAAGCATGCCATGGGCGGGCAGAGCTGGTTCGCCTCTCCTCCTTGTCGACGACACAGAGCGGGCAGAAGAACTTATCTGGAGAGTTCTCTCGGCACTCGTCTCGCAGGCACGAAAGGCAGTACACGTGAAGACAGGGCAACATGTGAGGGTTGGTCAACGGCTTTCTGCAAACAGCGCAGTCGAGTCCTGTGTCGGGAGTCTCTGTTGCCATGGTTTTGACGTGAGATTTGTTGGCCTTTTACTTCAATGAAAACATGAATCAAATAATTATCTCTTTCCTTTCAAAGCCTGTTGAACAACAACAACAAAAAGACTATTTAAACAATTATTGTGAGAAACAGATATATTAATCAACTTATGAATTGAGCTATAATGTGGTAAGCCGTGGTTACAGTTTTTTAGTGACCATATTGACAATATCACCCATAAGGTAGAATAATAGATAATATTAAAACAAAGGTGGAATGTAATGACAGAATACTAGACCGATGAGCTATTGGGGATTTTCATACTAAAAGTTAATCACAGTAAACTGGCGCATTTTTTACGCTTTGACTTTTAAGATCTCTTTTATGTTCTTTAATCAATAAAATTAGTAAAGAAAGAAAAAAAAAGCGATATGACGACATGTGGTGTATATAATTGAACCGAATGAAAAACTTAGTAAAAATAACAAGGTTACTAAGACAGTTTGTGTGGAAACAAACTCAAAATCGGCCCCCGAAGTGGTCCACCCAGGCAGAATTCAATATTTTCAGAAGAATATCGGTATTAAATTCTATCAGAAGTTCTCCACCCAGGCAGGTAAAAACGCAGGTTTCAATATTTTCAGAAAGAATATCAGAATGAAATTCTATCAAGGCAAATGACAGAGAAGAATGGAGAAAGAAAGTTGACAGATCTAGTGTAGTGCCTCAAAGGTCCAGCAGACCAAGGGATAGGTGAAAGAGAATGTGAAGTTAATTGCGAACCTGGCTTAACTGATGTCTTATAATGAGTATCTAATTGATCTAATTGTTTTGTAAAGGGTCAATCTCTTATTCAAAGCCTCAAGAAAAAAAAAACATTTCCGTAAAAAAAAATTGAAAAATTCCGTTGGCTTAGTGTTCCAAGGTGTCATGTGGTGTTTGCACTTTCTTATCTTATCTTATATAATACAGACGTTACTTCAAAAAAGAAGATGATTACGTCCTACGCGTCATGCATTTAGTCATGCATATTAACCAATGACTTAAATTCTGCCAAGTCACTGGTTTTCCTGGCTAGCTCAGGCAACCCATTCCATGCTCTAATAGCACTAGGGAAGAAGGAGTAGCTTTTTTAATGAATTTGGTTTGATTTAATACAACAAAACGAAAATTTTGAAAAATAATATTTTTTGATCAAAAATCTAAAACCATTGGCTTAAATGTGTTAAAAAATGGTAAATAATCCCCTCCCTTACTAAAAAAAAAAATCCTGTGTTTGTTACTATTAATAGTAGCCTTTGAATCAGAACTTTGAATGATCTAAAATATCATGATGTCATTTTCTCTTCTAGACGGGACGGACGGACAGACAGGCCACGCAAAACTAATAGCGTCTTTTCCCCTTTCGGGGGCCGCTAAAAAGAGAAAGATGAGAGACAAAATAAAGCGTTTCAATGAGGCCATCTTTCAAACAATCACTGACACCTAATAAATGCTAACAATTACTTAGTGTTACAAGCTTAATCATTTGATTCCACAGTGCTGAAAAGTGCGTAGAAGTTATCGTACAGTTTATTAAAATACTTCGCTTATCAATACTTCTGTATTCTGTACTTCGGATACACCAGAAAGCTTGCCTACGTGCATGAAAATTTCCAATAAAAAAATATTTAGTCCAAAGAGATAGAATGACCTAGATCTAGTTATAATAGACTCTATTATGGCCACGTAACAATTAAAACTGCAATTCGGCCTATGGGCAGACGGTGCTCTATAGCCTTGACAGGCAGCCAGTCTAGGAGACGGAAACTCCGATATAAATCCTACGACTATCTGTTGTCTCAGACTTCAGTGCCTCTGTGGACTGCATTTTGTGTAAAGAGTGGTAGGCCTATTGGCATGCGCGAGCCATATATCACTTTAAAAATACTTTGCGCAGGCTGGAGGCAATGCAGTGATTTATTATTATTATCTCGAGTCTGTGTGTCATAACTAAATGTATATACTATAATATACGCTAGGCAATTTATTCTATTCTATAGACTATAGTCAGTGACATACACGAGGGCCTACATGAAGAATCAAAGGCTTATCTATGGTGAGCTAAAACTAAGAGCCAACTTACATGTAAACTTAAAGCTAAAACCATGCGACAGGCTTATGTAGTTAACAAAATAGATCCACAGACTTCAAGAATAATGAGTATTTTCTGATGTCCCTTGTTCGATTTTGTGCATAGACCTACAAGTACACCAAAACAGACAAGGTAAGTAACTCTACTATCTAACTACGTCACCTGTGGCTCTGTCGGTGAATGAACGGACGTATTTGTTTGGAGAAGCTTTAGTTACCTCCCTGCATACCAGCACTCCACCCCATTAAAATAATCTAAAACAATACAAGTGCTTAGTTTTTAAAAAAATAAAATGAATACTCCCGAAAACAGACGAAATTTAAGAATGAAATAAAGAGCCGGGGAAGTAACCGGACGCATTGTCAATCGGTGAAGCGAATTAGGGAAAAAATCAATTCCGCAGTTCAAATTATAAGGCGGGGATCAATAGATTTGTATTGATCTCTTGTGTACAGGGCGGATCAATATGAATCACTGAGGTCTTAAAGGAATCATAGATCTAGTTATTTTTTTTATATTATAGATTGAAACAAGCCACGACTTGGTGACATGACTGTAATGCGATTCATTACTCGGACTGAAGAACAATAAACGGGGTACATTGACACAAACCAGAGTAAGGATAAGTATTATCCCAATATCTTTGTTTCAAAATTATATTGCTACAGCTTAAAACAAAGAGAGATAAAGATAATTTAGGTATGTCGGAGCGAGAAAGGGGGTAGAGCGAAAAAGTATAAAAGAAAGAAATACATGTGTGTGTGTTTTCCTTTTTAAAAATAGAATGTTGGTTTATAAATGGATCTTATCTAGGTCTAGATCTCATACAATTGAATGCAATATCGTAGCAAGTAGACAATTCCATCAAGGAAATTCAGTCAGGGCCGGATTTAGGGGAGTGCAGGCAGGGCCAGTGCTCCAGGGCCTCCATAAGACATAATAATATAAGGGAGTGCAGGCATGGCTAGTGCTCCAGGGCCTCCTGTCTGTGGCATTTTACGTCTCGAGAGACGATCTTTTCCCTTTGCAACTTCTTGTGTGACTAAAGAGGCCAATCCTTGATACACAGCTGCGATCGCAGGTTGGGCATATATAATCACCAGGCGCCGTTGCATTTTCACCCTTCTTTCTGCTTCTGTTGTGTATGACCGGGGCCTCCATGAGACATAATATTATAAGGGAGTGCAGGCAGGGCCAGTGCCCCAGGGCATCCATGAGACATAATAATATGTCCGAATTTTGAAAAGTCAGAAACTTTTAAGTTTTTTTTTCTTTTTTAACATGTCTTTTGCATTTCTACCGCCACCACCAATTCTAACGTCTGCTGACAACACTATCGAGGTTAACTCTTTCTCACCCGATTGACGTTGATGTCACCCCCATTAAATAAACTTAAGTTTTGGGTTTATTAACTTTAATTGGTGTTATCTAAAAAAAGGGCATTCATTTATCTATGCCACTTATAATATTTTCTAATTAAAACAAAAACGTAATTGAAGTTAAATCGTAACAGGGCAGTAAAATACAAAATGGGGAAAATGAATAATTCATCTGAATGAGGAAAATAATTACGGAGAGATAGAGTTTAAAAAATGTCGGTATTATCGTTCTATATTTGTGCCATGTTCATTTTTTATAACTGTATTTTTGTGAAATAATAACGCTGAATGCATAAGTCATTAAAAGTAACACAAGAATTATTCAAGAATATACAAAATAATCCCCCTCCATTACTTAAAGCCTCCCCTATCGATTTTAATTTTTACTGTATCGAATGGTTAAGAATGGGGTGTTTTTGTGAAAAACTGCTTACATATTTAACTTTAAAAACAAAACTGCAAACAAGCTGCAAAATTATCATGAAATCGGAATTTGAATATATTTTCTAGTTTTTGAGATGTAAACTGGACGAGGGACCGTAGCTCGACAAAACTAACAGCGGCTTTTCCCTTTTCGGTGTCCGCTAAAAAAGCTTAGATAAAAGTATTGGACTCTTAACCCAGTGAAATGTTTTGTATGTTTCGGATGTTCCTTCAGACTTGAAGATAATCTACTTCCTAGTCCAAACCGACAGCAGGACGACGGGGGATGGCAGCGGGCAGGACCGAACGACTGTCCAGCGCGCTTACCGCACGACCAGGCAGCCATGGACTTATCGTATGTTAGGTTCATTGTTAGGTTCATGTGGCGGGAGTTACAACTTCTCTCCTCCGCACTTAATTAATTTTTTGTTAAATCTCTTGTCGTTGGCATGAATGAACTTGATATTTTATTGATCACTTTAAAAAAAAAATTCGATTAGTTCATTTTTGGCTATGTAATTCAACTCCCAAATGTTTGACCACTCCCTATAATATTTCACACACATTTCCTCTAACTTCCAGTGGTGTCAATGAAAGAAACCAAATATCAATGCTTTGTTAATGTCAACTCAGAGTCTACTGTTTCGACTGTTTTGGTATTAACTGAACTACAGAGGCATAGTGGGGTGGGGGCAAGATGCCCCGGGCCGGGCGCCACCCTCAGGTGGGCGCCACACGCAGAGATGCGCCAAAACATTATTGTAGATATTTTACTTAGGTAACACATTCTAAGGCAGCTGTTCTCAACCTTTATAGCTTGGCGACCCCTTTTTACAAAACCCCCACTCTGCAACGACCCCCCCCCCCCCCCCAACGGCTAAACTCTTTTCGTTCATGAAGATAAGTAACTTCCTTCTGTTCTAAAATGGAAATGTCCACAAAGTCTCTGATATGCATTGCCAAAGTTTAATGTTTAATCACGAAACTGTGTGGAATTATGTTCTTCAAATAGATCTTTCTCCTCAGCATTAAATTGCAAATAAAAGAATTTTATTTATAATTACTTACATCTTTTTTACTTTTCTATTTCTTATTCGCCATATCCATGTTGCATATTTACATGAAAAGCATGACGGAGCATGGCCAGCGATCGGGACAATAGTAAACTACATTTCTACAACATTGTTGCGACTGTCTGAGTTTTTTTTTTTTTTTATCAGATTAGGGATTCTCGGGATTCACCCAATAATTTAGATTAATTTAAATTGTTAGAAATAGTTGTTCTGTTGTTATTCAGTTGTCTAAACCTTCTATCCTACAATGACACTTAAAAAAAAGTAACTTCCAATGTAAAAAAGTTTGTACAATATCAAGTTTTACACGTTAGAATAGACAAAAACAATCAATATTTTTTATGGCGACACCTTGGCAAATCGTCAATTGATCCCCAAGGGGGTCGCGATCCACAGGTTGAGAACCATTGTTCTAATTTCTAAGGTTATTTGTGTTATATTATTATTAAATAATTTTTCTTCTATGTGATATTCATGGAAAATGGGGGTGGGCGCCAATAACATTGCTTGCCCCGTGCACACGTTTTGCTCACTACGCCTCTGCTGAACTGCGAGTTTCTTAGAGCATATTGGCAAGGCTGGATTTAGCAAGTGGAGGCTCTAGTCTGTTTTGAAGGCTTTAATAAAAATGAACTTACTCTTATCTTATCTTATATAATACAGACGTTACTTCAAAAAAGAAGATGATTACGTCCTACGCGTCATGCATTTAGTCATGCATATTAACCAATGACTTAAATTCTGCCAAGTCACTGGTTTTCCTGGCTAGCTCAGGCAACCCATTCCATGCTCTAATAGCACTAGGGAAGAAGGAGTATTTGTACAAATTAGTCCTAGCATATGGGACGAGGAATGTGCCTTTATCTTTGTGTCTTTCAGAGTATTTTATTAAATTTTGTTTTTGGCCAAGAGTAAATTTTTAAAACAGACATATTTTCATTCTTTCTAAAATTGAATATTCATATTTTGTAAGTTGATTTTTTTTTCTCAAGAAACGTCTGCAATTTATAAGATAACATTTCTTCGGATTCGACTCAAAGATAGTGTCTATTATTTGCAAAACACGTCTTGGCACCGGAAATGAACAGAGCAGGCGATCAAGTGAAAAAAAAAAACAAGAATAGAAAATGAACTTAAATTACTACAATCAGAACAAACATCCTGTTATACATTTCAAGGCAGAAGGGGTCTACTACTGCAAAATGTCTTAAAGTAGGTTACTGGTCAATTATTTCTGAATCAAAAAAGAGAAAAAGGAAAGGAAAGTCTAATACTCTGGATCTGGACCAGAATCTGTGTTATTTAGACCATGATTTACGCTGTCCATAAGTATAAGTTGACCATATAACCTGTCATTTGAAAACTATTTTTAAGTCTAATATCTACTCAGTTCCTTTAGATTTCAAGTCAATGCGGTAAGGTTTCCACATAGAAGTGATAAAAGGCACGTATCAGAAGAATCACTGTAAATGTCTCTCAGAAAATTATGAGAGGAGCTCGATAACCCACCGACATTTGAGGAAGTTGAAACAGCAGTTCATTAGCTCAAAAAACACAAAGCACCTATATATATATATATATATATATATTTATTTATTTATTTATATTATAAATATAAAGTCTCTTACACGTAGAGAATGGAATGGGTTGCCGCAATCGGCCAGGAAAAAAAGCGACTTAGAAGAGTTCAAGTCACTGATTATTAACTTTGACTAGGACGTAATTATCTTCTTTTTTTACAAAGCTTCTATCAACTCTGTCTGTCTGGTACAAAGCTTCTATCAACTCTGTCTGTCTGTCTGGTACAAAGCTTCTATCAACTCTGTCTGTCTGGTACAAAGCTTCTATCAACTCTGTCTGTCTGGTACAAAGCTTCTATCAACTCTGTCTGTCTGTCTGGTACAAAGCTTCTATCAACTCTGTCTGTCTGTCTGGTACAAAGCTTCTATCAACTCTGTCTGTCTGTCTGGTACAAAGCTTCTATCAACTCTGTCTGTCTGTCTGGTAAAAAGTGTGTACACTATATTGTCGTTATTTCTCCCATAACTCGGATCAAGTTGAAATTTTACACAATTATTTCTTATTTATTTACTCGAGCAGAGTTGTGTTTACTGAGCGCCTGAAGGCATCAAGGAAAGCCTTCTCCCAGATACCCCCCCCCGGTCCACAAAATATATTGGACTATAGAGATCTTGAGCATGTTATTAGCAGGAAATTAAGTAACCTGTATAAAAATCATCCATCATCTTTAGTCAAAAGTACCTCACTAGCATAGGGTTAGCACGTCGGCCCGAGCAGTCGTGAGCCACGAGTTCGAATTCAGGTCATTCCCCCCCCCCTCCTTTTTTTCTTTTTGTAGATGCATTTAAAAACCAAATACGGTAAAACACACGTAGGTATCCCTTCCCCCCCCCCTTTTTTTTTTTACCAACTGGTCCAGATAAGATTATAGAGTATTGAGAAAGCTAAAGGCATGAAATAGCGCTAATCAAAAACTATTTGTAAAAATATTATTAATCTCACAGATTTATTGTTATTGGTCTAGATTAGATATATTGCAAATTTAATGGCATTCTAATTGATACAATTACACTTCCTACAAGCTATGTTTTTCTTGTTTTGAAGTAACGTCTGTAATCTATAAGAAGAAGGAGACTGAGATATTTTAAAACGAACAGGGACTCCGTACTGTTCTGTAAAGAGTTAGTGTTGATTTAGGCTCCTTATATAATACAATTTTGATAAAATTCAGGGGATGGTACTGAGTTCCAACTGCAAGAAGCTAAGATTCGGATGTAATCTTCATTCTGAAGGAATGTACGAAGCTTGTATAAAAAAAATTAAAAAAAAAACAGGAACAATTCACACTCTAAACTATGACTATTTTTTTTAAATTTATTTACTGGAAAGATTAGCTTTGAAAATGGTGCATTTAGTATTAGCTTAATACCTTGCATACCCGGTCTCATCTCTGCCTGTGGTCCCTTCTGGGGCACCAGGTGTCATATGGGATAGTGAGTTAAGTGTGACACACCAGTATTGCCAGGTTGTATCTCCTATTATTTTTATATCGCTGAAACATGCCAGTGTACCGTATTTTCGCGCGTATACCCCGCACAAATGACAAAATAAAGTAAAAACTAAATCGTACAGTCCGCACCGTTATAAACCTCGCATGTGCAAAGCGTGACTTGTCGTAATCATAAAGTACTATCATCAGTACTATTTGTTTTCTTGACGTTTTTAATGAGATGTTCATTAGACTTTTTAATGTACATTTCTCAACCACACATCTAACTGTAAAAGGTATTAAGACCCACCGGTAGATGCATAGTTTTCGTTAAGCTGTCTTTTTAAGTAGAATAAATTTTGTATCCCCCCCCCCCCCAAGTTGGCTTTTGTTTGTAAAAAAAAAAAAAAAAAACTTATATGGCCCGCAAATTATGTGCGCGAAAATACGGTATTTAGAGTTAAATAATCGCTCTATCAGTTGTATAAAGCAGATCCTATTGTCGTATTTTCTAGAAGCTAACGGTGTCACGGGTAGGCCTACGATAGGGGGCCTACCCAAAATGAACCATACATTTTAAAAATATTTTTTAAAACTATTTTATTATATTTGAAGTTAATAATGGAGGTAGTGTCTTTTTAAAATGTATATTTTGAACATGTTTTTCTTGTTTAGGCTATGTTTATGAGATGCCATTTGTTTGTAAAAACTTGTATAATCATCATAATAATTCAAATGATTTTAATACACATTTTACTTAAAAGCTATATGACCAAAACAGATCTATGAATGACATCGGTACTTAGATTTAAGTGGTGACGATTTTTAAATCACTTGGAACAATCAAATTTTTTTTTTCTTTTGAAGCTACAAATGCTGGTCGCAACATTCTAAACAAAACGGAGTGCTCGCCTGCAGGACAAAAGATTCCAAACATCTAGGCCAGACACACAAACCTACATCGAAATGAATGCATCATCACTGTCGAAGTGAAAATTAACGGCTAATCCAAAGTGGTTTTCACTATATAAAAAAAAAACATTGTTCAAATAGGCGAGGTCAAAACTCGTCAGTTCACGATCTGAACGAGATTTTTTTAAAAAAGGACTAATATGGCAGACACTGAAGACAAAGCGGAAGGCGTGGCGGCCCTGTTCTGGATTGTCCTCGGCGGCTTTGTGGACGAGATCATTCACACCTTTACAAGGTCCATACCGGTCATCGGCTTCTTTGCGATGATCGTTTCCTTCTGTGTGTACCTTGAGTACCGGAAGCAGATGTTAGAGTCACAGCGACTTTCTTTTGGGAGTACCTCAACTTCAAGTGCAGATTTAGACTTAGACTCTTAGCTATTGAAATGCGTCTGGTTCTCACCAAGAAGGTTTCCTAGTTTCTACACCATGTCAGCGTTTGAAACAAAAAAAAAAAGTTTAATTTTTTTAATGCACGTAAGGGAGATACGTTTTTTAATACAATAATTTTAGTGAAATGCTTTCTCTAGCTATATGATGAAAGACCCCTTTCTGAAGGATATTTAATGCTCTTTGAGGTTATATTAATCGCCATGGGGGTGGGGGAGAGGTTCACTTATCTTTGAAATTATGCATTCTGCTGCTATAAATTCCCAGTTCTCAAAGATCCACAATGCTCCTGAGGTATTTAAAGGGTTATTTTAAATTAATTGCATCAAACAAGTTTATAATCCTGGTGCCTTTCTTTGTTAATATCTACTATGATTGCTGGTATAGAGAGGAACTGTTTTACTGTCTTGGCTCCACCACAGAGGTTTCATCCATTTTGTTAATTAGAATATGTATCAAAAACTTTTTTTGTTTTTGTTAAATAGGTGGAAGAAACACCTCTATGTAAGATTAATGAAAATAAAACATAACTTCCAACGCAATGTTTGTGTGATGTGTTTGTTAGCTTGAAACAATTGTTTTCAAAAAAAATATTTATGTTGTATGTTATCGTCATCAAACAAAATTTGCATAACATTCAAATGTGTAATAAACACATTCTATTTTGAAAATCAAATTATTTTATGTGTAGGATGTGTGGATAGAGGCCAAAATCGCTTGGCCACCTATAATAATAATAATAATAATCTTTATTATCCGTAAGGAAATTTGTCTTACAATTTGTGCATTACACCAAACAAAAAAACATTATAACTATAAGAAACCAAAGTGTACATTCACACCAGACTCACTCATAATTTACATGTGACAAAGTTTATACCAGATTGTTCTTATTTAATGATTTGATTGCCAGGGGAACAAAAGAGTGTTTGTGTCTGTTTGTCTTTGCTATCGGTGTCTTGTATCTCTTTTGTGACGGTAAAATCACAAAATCCTGACACAAAGAGTGATTCTTTATTTCGAGGATCTTGTTAGCTTTTTTATAGATGTTTGTCTCAAACAACTGCCCTAATGGGGTTTGTTTTTTGCCAATGATTTTGCCAGCAGCATTTAGGATTCTATAAAGTTTATTTTTATTTTTAATGCTCAGATTGCCATACCAGTACCAGGCAGTGATATTGAAACTTAAAATATTGCAGATGTGAGCGTGATAAAACATAGCCAAGGCCTTTTCGCTAACATTAAACGAGGACAGTTTTCTTAGTAATCGTAATCTTTGCTGCCCTTTTTTGCTGATATAATCAGTATTTGCAGTAAAATTTAGTTTATTGTCTAGGATAGTACCAAGGTATTTAAAGGTTTGCACAATTTCAATAGTCTCTACAGCTACAGAAACAATATCATTTTCCTTCTTGTCCCTACGAAAATCGATTATCATTTCTTTGTTTTTTTTTTACATTTAATAATAAAAAATTATCTTTACAGTATCTTTCAATGTGTTCTATTTCTTTGAAATACTCATTTACGTCTGAGCTCTCTGAGAGCAGGGCAAGAAAAGCCGCATAATCAGCGAATTTTGTGAAGGAGCAACAAGAACTATCGGATTGAAAATCATTGGTGTACAAAATGAACCACAATGGCGATGTCGCAGCCCCCTGGGGCGCCCCTGTGTTAACTATGCGTTCATTAGATTGTTACATTACATTGTTTACCCTAACCCTCTGAGCTCTCTGGGTCAAAAATTCATTAGCCCATAGTATTATGTATGGACTAATCTGCAACGCTTTCATCTTTTCAATGAGTAAATGTAGTTGTATAGTGTTAAAAGCTGATGAGAAATCAATAAAGAACAATCTTACATAAGTGTTCGGTAAGTCCAGATGTTTGTAGACACAGTTTAAAATATTTAGGATGGCATCGTCTACACCTTTACCCTTTTGGTAAGCAAATTGTAAAGAGTCTAACTTATTACAAAGATCATTCAGAAGAAACATTTTAACCAATTTTTCTAAACATTTAGACACAATGGAAGTAAGTGAAACAGGTCTATAGTCATTCATTTCCTTCGGTTTGGAAACCTTTGGCACAGGTACAATTATAGATGACCTCCACACAGGTGGTATCTCATGGTTTAGTAATGAAGTAGAAAAAATATCTTGGAAAGGTTCAGCTAGTTGTTCAGCACATTCTTTTAAGATTCGCCCTTTTATTCCATCAGGCCCACCAGCTTTCATTGGGTTGACGTTTTTGAAAATGTTACAAACTTGCTCTTTAGTAATCGCTAATTCTAAACAGTTGTTAACATTGACATCCTCAAGGGCTTTGAGTCTTAGATAATTAAAATCTTTCGTGTCGAAGCGACAATAGAAATCGTTTAACTCGTTGGCCAATGTTTTTTCGTCTCTTGTAGCAAGATTATTTTTAATTTTGACTTGTGCTCCTGCCATTTTGTTCATGATGCCCCACGCCTGTCTCATGTCACTTGTATTAATTGAGTCTTCCAGCTTGGTGCAGTAGTTTCTCCTCCCTTCCTCAAGAACGACGTTGAGATTTCGTTGAGCAATTTTCCTTGTCTGTCCATCGCCACTCATAAATGCTCTTTTCTTTTTGATTATTTCCCGTTTTAGTTTTGCAGTGACCCATGGTTTATTGTTGGGGTATATCTTGATGCTCTTAGTACTAACACACATGTTTTCACAGAATTTGATGTAATTTGTCACTGCGTCGACCCATTCTTCCAGATTTGAAGTGGTCTCTTTAAACAAATTCCAGTCAGTGCAGTCTAGACATCCCTGTAGTTTGAGAATATTGTCTTGAGTCCATTCTTGTACGTTTTTTTGAATGATTTTTCCTTCTTTTAAGTTTTGTACGGTAAGTGGGCAGCAGTTGTATTGTTTTGTGGTCCGACGATCCTAGTGGTGGCTTTTCACGAGATGTGAATGCTCCTTTGATATTACAATAACATAAATCCAGAGTTCTGTTTTCTCTTGTCGGACATGAAATGTGTTGATAGAAGGTGGGTAGGTCAACCTTCAAGGTGCATTTATTAAAATCACCCAGTATAACTACTGGTGAGTCCGGTGACCTTGTCTGAAACTCATGCACTACGTCAGCGATGATTGCAGCTGCAACTTCCGTTTTGACTATGTAAATAACACCAAAGTCTCGTGGCAAATAAAAAGGTCTCAGCAAGAAGCTTGAGTTTGAATCCCGACTGGGGAAGAGTTGTGTTTGCTAAGGGGCAGCACAGAAACCTTCTCCCAGATACCCCCCTCCTCCACTGGTTCACAAGAGATTGGACCAGAGCGCACTGAGCATGCTACAAGCATGAAAGATTAGCTATATAAAAGTAGTTTTAAAAAACATTCCTAGAAGTCACGTTGAAGGACAACTAAGTACACTTAATATTTCAAACACATTTTATTGTAGGCAAAAAGATATCAATAAAAATAACTTTTGAGAAACACAAATAAACCTACAACATTTGGATTGCACAGAAGCTTTTTCAAAAATTAGTTGGTAAAAATTGGTAAAAAAAACAACACTTTTTTTTTTAGTAACAAGCATTTAATGTTGTAGAAAAACCCAGAAAACTTCATTTTTGGTTAAATCAGAATGTACAATTCTTATATAAATGCCAAAAAAAAAAGTTGACATTAAAAAGGCCAAAAGGAGATACAGAGTGAATTAGAGAGAGGAAGAGAAAAAAAAAAAGAAAGCAAGAGGCAGATTGAAGGAAAGAAATAAATAATTTTTCATCTGCCCATTGACATAATGTTAATACTCTTCCAATACTTCAATTACCTCACAAAGCAACAGAAAGTAAATGTGGCCTTCAACAAAGATTTCTACCCTGTTTGAAATACTAAGAGTTACATTGTTTTATCCACAGTACGAGATGTAGGTTGAATGCTCAATGAGAGAGGGTGGGACAAGTATTTGGTACCTCAGCCAAATGTTCCAGGGTCACCTTTGCTTTATTTAATTTCTTAAATCTTGTGTCCTTTGACAGGCATCACACTGGCCACATGATCCCCACATCCAACATAAGCCAAATAAGCAGATGAACTCTACTCCACTTCCCAAATGAATCTTTTGCTGCTGTAAAACTTTCCGAAAATTCTATGACAGAACAATAAGTAATGTACAGACATTACTGGGCAAACTTGTAAAATACACTTGTTGGCAGCACTTCAACTCATCAAAGATTGCCATTTAATCACAAAAAAATCTGGGTAAATGCAGATTCATAAAAAAAAAAAAACATCACTTGACAACTCTTGATAAAACTGGCATGGCAAATAGTTTTTTAGCCATTTCACTCATACACAATAAAACTTGTATAAAATAAAGGGAGAGAATGTTTATAATCTCTCTCTTTTTAAAGAAAGCTATAGATATATATGACTGGATTCCCAATTTAAAAAAAAAACCAACTAATTACAGAAAAAAAAAAAAATATGCCAAATAATAAACACATATTTTATCACTGGAAAGTAATGACCATAATAAAAAAGTCGCTCATCTCTTTTAAGTTCTTTTTATTTAAAGAATAATGATAACTACTGGTATTTAGTCTACCTCCCACACACTAAGATTCAACTTTGTACAAATTACAAATGTTCATTTACTGAATACATTTTGCTGTATAAATAGTTCTCAAACATTGTATTTACATATATCAACATTTTTCTACTTAAGTCTTTGATGTTAAGCTAATGACTGTCGTATAAATCATCTTGACGGATTTTCTTTAAGGCTAGTGTGGCTGGCTGATACAAATCGTAACGCTTCTGTTTAGTTATCGGAATCATTTTGCGAACCTCTTCCAATCTAGAAAGATCTGTGAGAGTGTGAATAAACAAAAAGTTAAAGAAAACTTTATCAAAAACAGATAATATTTTTACAAAGCTTATATTAACTCACTCTGTCTGTCTATGTCTTTCTGGTAAAAAGTTAGTACACGTTATTTCTCAAACATTCAATCTTGGATCAAGCTGAAATTTTTCACCATTATTTCTTTTACATGCCAACATAAGAATCAATAAAAATAAATTAACCAATTAGTTAATTAACCATTGTTAATTATTTTGTTTTGTATCTCGAACAAGGGAAAGAAATTTTCCTTGACTGATAAAAGTGGAATAAGTTGAATTAGTCCCCTTTATTGTTTGTAGAAAAAAATGTAAATAACTATAAATAACTGTAAAGCCTATTTTCATAAGTAGCCCCCAGGCACAGTGGTTACCATATTGGATTGAGGAGGCCTTAGCTCTCCATTTCAAATTCAGATTGCTCACTTTTTAAAAATAAATAAATGTAAAAACCGATGACTAAGATAAACTCTTCTTTCTCCTCCCTACCCCTTTCCAACTGGTCGAAACAAGTGATAGGATCATATAATATTGAGAAAGCTGAAACACGAAATTACGCTAAACAAAAACACTTGGTAAAAATATTTTTAGTTGAAACAAGTGATAGGATCATACCATATTGAGAAAGCTAAAGCACGAAATTACGCTAAATAAAAACAATTGGTAAAAATATTTTTAATCGCATAGATTTGTTATTATTAATCTATTATAAAATGAATTACGTGACTGATCCAAACTAATTGATACAACTAAGACTAAGACTGCTTTATTGATCCTTAAGGAAATTTGTTGTGATTACAAGGACTCTTTTCCTATATAAAAACAACACAACAAAAACATTCACATAAATGGAACAGACACAACATAAAGTGTTCATTGAGAGACTACACACAGACATCATGAGCCTTTTTATGTTTCTTGATCAGCGAGAGGCACTGATGTAGTCTGATTTGTTTTTGTTTTTTAAGTATTTTTTTATTTTGCTTGTTTTAAAATTAAAAAATCGTTTTTTTATGAAGTTAGGAAAAACAAAATCAATACAAGGTACTCTGGCTAATCTTATAAAATTCAGATGTTACTTCAAAAATAAGGAATGTTTCAAAAGGGATCAGTAAATTCAAAGCAAATGGAAAATGAAAATCATCAAGTCTCATGCTTAGACATGAACTGTCAGATCTATTTACCTACAAAATGTACCTGGTCACAACAGAATGTTTAAGTAGATGAAGAGAGTAGAATCTAGAATTTTTAAAGATTCCAACAGCAGGTCCATGTCATCAGTGGCATCACTGGGAAGGGAAAGGGCCAGGGGGAACCCAACCGGAAGACACACAGTAGGGGTGGCAAAAAAGTATGGAAGCTAGAAACCTGAACATACTTATGCATGTTTAATAATATATGTTGTTGCTACAGATAACTTTTGGTTAAAATCCCTTCAACATTTTACACTATACTTTATATATCACATGCAAAATCTTAACTTGTTCTTTCAGACATGCACAGATACATAGATCATAGATAATAATAATAATCTTTATTGTCTGTATGTCTAAATATAGAAAAAAGAAGCTGCTAATCTTTGGCCCACTACAATTGGATTGGATTATACTACTGATTATCCATACAGTAAACTCAATTAAGAGATCGATAAACCAGTCTATCTACCAGTTTATTCAAGATATCTTTATAAAATGAGAATTTCTTTGTAAAATATCCCCAAACAGGAATTTGGATAATTTTCTCCAAGTACTAAAAACAAACAAACTGTTTTTCGTAACCATAAATAATTAAAATATGTTCCAACAGAAATCATAAATAAAAAGAAACCATTACCAATGTTAGCGTAGATTACACCTTCCTTTTCTTCTGTTTTGGAGATGACAGTTCCCCTGTGTAAAAAAAATTATTAAAACCTATTATAATAGTTTCCTTACTAGATTTTCTACATGAATGTTTAACATGTGCTAACAATTATATTCAAATATTTTTCCAAGAACTGTAAAAATGCAGGGACTTGACTCTGCTGTTACTGTGCAAAATTTTCAAAGTGCTGGATGGAGAAAAACAAACAAACAGTAAAATGTACTTATAAAGTTTCAATTTTGTTTCAAGTTTGTAAACATTTTTCAATTTACTTCATAGCAGCACTTCTTACTCTTTGACAAAAGATTATAAAAAGTAAATTTTTGAATACGTTTTGGGGACTTACAGGGTCATTTTGCTACATACGTTTGCTCAGTGCACTCTAGCCCAATCTTTTCCATGGACATGGAGGGGAGGTATCTGGGAGAAGGTTTCCATGCTGCCCTTAGAAGCTCAGCTAAAAATCTCTCAGCATGTGTTAAATCTTATTTAGAATAGTCTCCATCTGAAGTTGAACTCAAACTCCTCAAGTATTCCAAAAACATTTTTTCAGTGGTGGTAAACAACAATGACTTAACTCTTTGTCTCCAGAATTTTTTTCACCCTCTGGTAGTGCACTAATACGCTTTGATGAAACTTAAATAACTTTTTACAAAGCTTGTATCAACTCACTCTTTCTGTCTGGTAAAAAGTTAGCTTTTTTTAAAAAGTATTTTTTATGTTTTTCTTGTTATTAAAAGAATTATTATTAAAATAAACAAACTAATTGAAACCAATATCTAATACTGTCACTAATATTGTATATTTATGAAATTTTTTTTTTTTATTATTCAATTGGTACTTGAAATGTAAGGACAAATTTATTAAAAACTGAATTAATATAGAAAGTATACAATGATGGAATATAGGATAATCATTATTCTAGCTAAATTTATCTAAAATTAATATTTTATCAATTCTTAAAAAAAAACATTTCAAAATAAAAATAAAAATCAATACTTCAAATCAAACATTTAAGAAAAGAGTTAGCAATGTACTCACCAAGGGTCAACCACAGAGGAGTGACCCCAAGCAACATAGTCTGCATTCTCATCTCGGGCAGGAGATGCTGTGGCCACAAACACCTGGTTGTCCAAAGCTCTGGCCCGCTGGATAGCTTCCCAATGAGCAGGTCCAGTGGTCATATTGAAAGCTCCAGGGTACAGCAGCAAAGAACAGCCTGAAAAAGAGAAATTTAAACAAATTGTTGCAAACACAAAAAACTGCTTCATCGACAAAAAAAATTATTTTGACGAGCAATGTATTATAACATCTTTTTATTTAAATAGATCTCAATAAAAACTGAATTCTAAAAAAAAATTAATTTTATAATTTGCATATTTTAAAACATTTATTAAACCTTTTTAAAAAATTATATCTACTCACTCTGTCTCTTTGGTACAATTTTTTTATACCTTATTTCTCCAACACCCATTCTCGGGCCGAGTTGAAACCTTACACAATTATTTGTTGCATGCATTACGCAAGACAGCAGGGTTTCTGTCCAGGGTTTTTGCAAGAGAGGATTTGAGCCTCTCAAGCCCTCACTCAAATGGAGTTTGATGATAATGAACAAAACATGAATCATTAAAAAATGAAACAATTAGTTAATTAATTATTGGTAATTAATTATTTTGTTTGATATAAAAAAGGAAAATAAATGCTACTTATTGAGAGATGTGGCTATATATGTGGAATTATTTCCTGTATTACATTCTGTACACATTTTTCTCCCACGTCCCATTCTCAGATCATGTCTTAGTTGACGATAATACATGAATCAATAAAAAAATTACCCAATTAGTTAATCAATCAGTGGTAGTTAATTAATTTTGTTTTATATAGAAACTAGGGAGCTTATTCCTGTAATATTGATATACATGGCAGTAATTTTGTGGTTCTTCTCCTTATATATGGTAAGCTTTGTTTTTATAAAATATTTTTGAAATATTTGGTTGTTTTTTTTATCTAGTCAGAGTATGTTTTTCATCTCATATATGTGTATGAAAGGTTATTCCCTCAACAATATCACCTACAAACCTTTCAGTTGAAAAGAATTAAAGAGGTACTCTTTCAATATAAGTGTCCTGCAGCTTCTCTGGTCACCTTCACCTATCCCTTAGTCTGATGGACGCAAGATTTGTTGACTGTCTTTCTCCATTCCTTTCAGTATCTGTACCTTCTCTGGTAATGTGTTTAACCATGTCATTATTAGTTACATAGCTTTCACTGGATAAATGTTATAAAGCTCCTCCTTTGTGGTTTAAGATGAGTCTCACTTCCTATGAGCTTAAAAGTTGCTTTGAAATGCTGGTTACACTCAAGGTTGGATTCATTGCAGCATTCCCAGTTTTTCGGCGGATCATATTTCATTGCAGATGGCTAAGGAGGAATGTTATTAGAACCTATAGCTCAAACACCCAGTGGTGCTACAGGGTAATATAGCTACTGGATTTAGCTTGCAGACTATCCTGATACATCCGACCTAAGAAAACATCTAGGTATTCAAGTTTGTTCCCACATAATAAGGTCATAAAAAATAACCTTTCAATAAGCTAGGAAAGAAGACTAAAAAATGTTCAGGACAGCAAGTCAATACCAAAAAGTCAAGAGAAACAGGTGAATTTTCAATAAGAGACCAATCACAGTCAAGTGAACCAATGAACCAGTTAGCTTATTTGAATGCTTGTTGATAAATAGGTAGGTTAATAATATCTTTTGTTTCTATCTTCATGGTGGTGAGCTTTGAATTGCATTTTAAGAGGTGCAGACTCAATCCAATTTAAAAGAAACAGTGTCATACCGAAACGATCTAACATACTATGTAAGTCTAGCACAAAACTGAAGAGGTTGATGGGCAATTTTAAAGTGTTTTCAGGAAAGGTGATCGCCTAGTTGGCTCATGATTCATATTGTTAATGCAACCCTACCACAGCTGCATCACTGTCAGTCTTGAGAAGCCCTGTGCAACATCTCTATTATGTTCAAGTCATTCAGACATTCCTTATGAGCTACAGCATAGGCTGCTGCCTGACCACGTTCTTCACACTGTCAGCATGATGGTCTTAAGTTCTAATCTCTAATGCTTTCATTCGTTTCTATGGAGTTTACACAAGACATGATAATCATTTTTGTATTGACATATCTGACACAAAAAGAAAAAAACATTAATAATTACCTTTATTGGAATAGATTTGGGCCATCTCAGCAAACCTGATATCATAGCATATACCAACACCAATGGTACAGTATGCTGAAATCAATTCAATAAATTTAATTCCATATACAGGTACTTTGACTTTCAGAAGTAGAAAGATCTTAGATAAAAGATTTGAATTATCAGATTTGAGAAAACATCTTGACTGTCATTAAAAATTACATTAATTTTGATGATTTAAATTGAATTTTGAAATCATTTATATTAATTGTTGTTTCATTTATATTAATTGTTGTTTTCCTCTTTGTAAAAATATAGAAATTATAAATTTATTTTTAAAATAATCCATAACTTAGGTTGTACATAAAACATGTAATGGTTTAATATACAGCTAATGGTAAATAAAATCTTGAGGCTTGAAGGATGATAATACTGTAATGTTATAGAGAACTTATAGAGAACATTTTAAACATTAGAAAGTACTAGATCTTACTGGGCAGCTGATTACTATAATATTTTGACATTATTTTAAAAAATAAATAAATATATATATATATAGGTGAAGCCTGGAAAAACATTACTTCTTGTGCTAACTCACAAAACAAGGTTAGTTTTTTAAAAAGTTCCATAACTCACGAGTACTAAACATTGTCAGACTTTCTCCTGGGGAAAGAACTTCAGATTCTTGAAAACGAATTTTCCCAGGCACATTGATATCAAATAAATGAACCTGTTCAGATAGTCAGATGGATCAAATAGTATTCAGGTAAAAACAAAGGAAGTTGAAATAGTTTAAACCAAGTCTATTGCTCTGAAAGAAGAAGGTTTCACTAATAAAACAAAATCATCTATCAAAACAAATGAATGGAGTACAAGTCAGCAGAGATTATTTCTCTTGAATTAAAAAAAAATTTCAAATCTAAGTATGATTATGATTATACTCACATTTTCTGAACTTAATATTTAGATGTTTTGAACATTTTTATAATAATTTATTCTTGAATCTAATTTTTTTGGTTTATTAGCAGAAACTGCTGATTGGGCACATTTATTGAAGTAATTATACAAATAAAGGAAAGCAAAACCAAATATTTCAATGGAACAAATTAATATTAAAAAAAATTGTTTCCGTTGTTTAATCTAAATCTAGAGCTTTTTAAGTGTAATCTGAAGTTGAAGAGTTCATATGCAAGAAAAATAGATTCTTTCCAATTCTACCCTCATTTCACCTTCACCTATCCCTTAGTCTGTTGGACCGTTGGAGCACCATGCAAGATTTGTCGACCGTATTTCTCCATTCCTCTCTGTCTTTTAACATAAAAGAATGGACAGGCCTGCCATTGAAAGAGGTTCTACACCCATTTATGGTTAGCTAAACAGATCCTATATGCTATTAAACTCTTATTCTTGTTTAAAATAATTATAATAAAAGACATTAGGTATCATGGTGACACTATCAGTGACATTATCACAGTGACATCCCCCCCCCCTCCCTTTCCTATTTATTTTCAAAATTTTTTTATTCCATAATTACTTAAAGACAAAATGATTAACAGTCCATTTTCTCTAGAAGCTCACAATGAATGTGTTATGCTGACATACCTTTCTGTGTTTGGTGATTAATTCTCCTTTAGGGTTGAACACAGCACAGGTGTTGTACAATCTGTCACCATCTTTCTCTGGGATTGACCCTGAATGTATACAATACATCATTATGAAACATACAGCAGTAATCAACAGTAGCATATTTAACTCATTTTAACTTTTACTGCTGGGCACATGTGCTTATATACTAATGACTCACCCCCAACAATATAAACAGAATTTTCTTTAGCTGCTTTTGAGAGAGCTTCAGTAGAGGGGCCTCCAGGTATTGACTCTGCATATTCAGGGAAATATTTGGTTCCATAGGGAGAATTAAAGCATTCCTATTTATGAATGAATTGGAAAAACATGTTACAAATAGTCTGTTGATTATAGCTCAAGTTTGTTAGCTAGCTAGTTTAGTTAGTTGGGTTGCACACTTTATTAGACTGACGGTGAACATACATTTTATAGTGATGACATAGACTTTGGGTTAGAGATTAGAATAGACTTTTATTTTAATCAGTTACTGCTAGACTCTTGAGGGGATAACATCGTTTTATAGTGACAGACTAGACTGTGGCCCATTCTGTAATAAACGTTTGTTTGAAGTTCACCTTGAGTCAACTTAGTCATTGAGTCTGTGATACCTGTTATAGTTGTGGTGGATGTTATGTACCGAACTTGCAACCATAATACACTCAACAAGGTACGCATGCATCTAGGATAAATAATCATCTTTAGAAATACTTCAGTTACATTTGATCACACATGCATCCGTTACAAGTTATAAAAGAAGTTTCAAGCAACAATGGACTTCAGATTATTAAGAGTGTGTTCCTGTGTTTCTGCAAGCCTAATTTAATGATATTTAGCATACAGGCATTGTAGACTGCTAGCTTGGTCCAATTCGTTAGTCCTGAGGTTTTCAGACTTGCAAATAATCATTCTACCCTAGCAAAGACTGCCTTGGAAATCCTCTTGTCAACAGCTTTTAGTGTTATGTTTAAGGGATAAAGTAAGTCAACAGATCAACTACTTTATAAGTGGAGTACAGAAATATTTAGAATTGGGAACAGCTATGTTAAGAGACCTAGAAACTGAGTACCAAAAAAAAAAAAAGGTTTATTTACATCTCAAAAGCTTAGCACACACAAATTGCCCACAATTTATTTACTACCCTATGATCTTTAACACTATACTGCACATGAATACACAATGAAATAACTAAAAAGAAATATGACACAATACAAATTAGAAGCTTAGTGCTGAAGCAATGAATGATGTACATGTGTAAGACATAGACACCAGGAGACAATACATTATTGTGACACACATCCTTAGAAACAGATAAACCAAAGAAGCAAACCAATTAATGCCATATGTGAGGGTGTGCACATCAAAACATGGTTCCCGGTCATTTCATTCCCTGTTCTTTTCATCATCTGATCATTTTATCTATCATATAGTCATTGTAAAAATCATGAAATAAGCCATATTTAATATATTCATTTTTATTTACATGACAAAAAGTGTGACACATTCGATACGAATAAAATTAAATGCCATTTAAAACTAAAAAAATTTAACATGTATAAATATAGAGCTCATGTAAAAAAAAGTGTTTTTGTATTCATCTACATGATAGATAGGTAAGATAAAATTGATAGGTTATTGATTGTAATAACAGAAGGCGATCCATTGATTCAAATTACTTAACAAGGCCTATAACACAATTTACAACTTAAATGTTTAAAAGATAAACCTTATAGGCGACATGCTATTCTGAGGATGTGTGAAGTCAGCCTTTATTAGAAAAAATAAAACCTTATTACAAGGCTAAAAATGACACACCCATTTTCAAGAAAGAGCGATTGAAAAATAAAATAAAGTGAAAGATGGTCGTCAGAAGTTATCACGGGCATGATCATAAGTATTATAATCATTCTCATCTCTTAAATGATTTCCACAACTTCCACCACACCTTGGTCTTTGATGATACGTTATCAATGGCATGATTATAAGTATTCTAATCATTGTCATCTCTTAAACGATTTCCACTACTTCCACCACACCTTGGCCTTTGATCATTGCGTCATACGCAGGATAATATTATAATATTACATCCTCCACATTCAACAGAAGCGCTCTAACTAAGTACACACCCAGATTTACAATATATTATACGATTTCTCATCAAGAATGTAAAGTGGAAGGCGAAACACTATAAAGGCATTAATAACATGTCTAATAATATTAAAAAGCATTCTACATACCGGTAATCGTATTTACATATTAGATAAAATGAGGGCTTAAAGTCAAAGCCCTAACAGCACAATTAAACAATGAATAAGAAAAAATATTTAATTGGGGATGAAATGGCCGGGGATGAAATGACCAGTCACCGTAAACATAGAACCTTTTTTAAAAAACAAACAAATAAGAAAAACTACTTTTCAAATGTCAAAACACAAAAAGTCATTAGAATCAACTTACAGGCAATGTGATGATGGATGCACCTGAACTTGAAGCTTCTTGTATAAATTTAACAGCTTTAGCCAGATTATCTGGTTTGGATATACCAACAGCCATTTGTATCATTGCCAGTTTGAATTCTAAAGAGTAGAGTAAGAAAGCAAGAGTCATCTTCAGATCAATTCTATACTGAATATACCATCTGTTGCTTTGGACCGTAACCCACCCCAACACCTGCTTTCAAACTTTCTGCACTTTTTTTAATACAATGACAATCCTCCGTAACTTTTTTAAAAAGAATCCTTCACCACACACTTTTCAGCTTTGTAATTGTATGTATTGCACCTTTGGTTAGTTTTACTTTTTTGTGTGCATCCTTTAATCCTAAGCTAGTAATGTATGGTACTAGACACCACAAATATTTCTTTAGACCAGTGGTCTTCAACCTTTTTTGGCCTACCGCCCCCTTTTCGAATGTTTTATTTAGAAAATCCGCCACCGCCCCCCTCTAAGAAAAACAGTTATGAAGAAGCGCGAGAAAGCAAATTTGAACAAAATATCATCTATTTATTAATTTGTATGCTGTCAATAACACTTATCCCGCTTGGGAGACGACCGCATGCCAAAGGTGATTGTTGTGAACACCTTGGCCTATGACTGACGAGCTTTGAGGAGGACTGAGTTACAGAGGTGCCCCCCTCCCCCGTGTGCGCTATAAAGATTTATTCAGGCGCCATTTCGCTCTCACTGGCATAGAGGAAAGTACCTGGCAGCATTCTCTGGCAGCAGATAGCCTCTGAGAGAAACAGTTCGAGAGCTCTTACAAAAACTGTGGGACGAACATTTGATACAACGGCTTTGTCTGCATAAAATTCGGGAAAGTATGTAGGTCGCAGTTTGGTTTGCGTAGTTATGCGAAACACTGGACTCAGCCGTAATCTTCGGAATGAAAGGCAAAAACAGCCAATATTATCATTATGCAAAAATTATGTCAAATAATTTGCAGTGATAACACACAAAAATTAATTGTAAAGACTTTCTTTCAAATCCTAAGAATATTTGGGCCTACTGTTTTTTAGGTTTAATTGTCAATTTAGTTTTATTTTTTAATATAAATATTACTATTACTGAATTCACTACAAAATGAAATTAAGCTAATGGTAACCTTCTGCCTCCTGCAGTCTGACAATATTAGAAATTTCAAGCTTTAAATTAGCCAAGGCAAGGCGAAGGTCTCCTCTATTGGCTACATCCAGTCTATTTCTTTGCTTATTCATTAACTTTGTTTCGCACTTAATCTATATTAACCATGTATGTTTACTGAAAAGCTAAAAGCTATAATATTCTTAAATTATTTTTGGATATCGCTATATGTTCGTGAAGCCGACTTGGTTTCATAACCTCATCTGAAAATGCCATCAAAGTAGAACTTACTTTTTTTCTAGTGGCAATTCACTAAATCTCAAGGAAATATTACATGACATACCAGTGAGTTTTCGTAAAAACATTTTATCAATGCTTTTTGTTTTTAAAAAGTTAAATTATTCTATTAAATGTTACCTTTAATGTTTTTTTGCAATTAACATTTACATATCAATATATTAACATATGTAGATACAATAAACTATAATCTAAAAGGCGTATTACCTATTTTTTTTATCAAATCTTAAACGTTTAGACGCGCGAGATCCAAGGACAATAAATACTCTCCAGTCATAGCAAAAGAGTAAGAATTTAAAAATAGAAAATGGGATTCCCGAACTCAATTTCTAACGCTGTTTCTGTTCTTAAATTAGAAGCAAGTTAACTTTAATTTGTCTATATTTAGTTTCCCAGCTTTAATGTTGAAGAATTTTTTAATTGGTTTTGTTATAGAGCACCTTTAGTTTCTTCTTTCCACCTTTATGCCCAGCGCCCCCTTACCGCCCCATTTTGTGCCCAGCGCCCCCCTACCGCCCCTTTGGCTCTCAGCGCCCCCCAAAATCTCGAAAACGCCCCCTAGGGGGCGATATCGCCCCCGTTGAAGACCACTGCTTTAGACCATCAAAACCCCAATTAAATGCCCCATTCCCGTTCCCCAAACTACAAAATACTGAAAATAAAATACAAAGGTTTGATAGACAGCTAGCAGTTTTTTTTACGAATACTGTGTTTAGGCTGCAAATCTTTCAAAACTGCATCTTAGCAAGCACTTACGGTAAAAGGAACCTGTGTACAAAATTTCACATGTGAATGTGTAGGGCAATTGATGAAATGTAAATGATAAATCAGTCACTGAGTGGTATTTTACAAATATAATAATATTTTTTAATCTAGATGATCTAGATTCTAGTCTTTACGATTGATGATTTGATTTTTTAAATTGCTTAGTCCTAGCGCAGAGGAAGGGCATAGACATACTGTCTGACAACTATAGATCTAGTGACATACGGCTAGTAAAAGATATAGATGTAATATCATGTAATAATAACAGTAACTAGATCTAATACTCAGTCTCACTCTATGTCTATATCTATATCATCATGTTATGATCTTATGTTCATCATCATCATCATCAAACTCCATTTGAGTGAGGGCTTGAGAGGCTCAAATCCTCTCTTGCAAAAGCTCTGGACAGAAACCCTGCTGTCTTGCGTAGTGCATAAATGTCGCCATACAGGTCGAGAATTTTTGGTTTCCCAGACCTGTCGAGACGGAGATCAGCAAGTCTGAGGCAGTCAAACAGAATATGAGGCACGGTTTCCTCTTCCTCCCTGCAGCGGGGGCACCGTGAATCGAAATTTGGCCATAGCCATGAGAAATATGAGCCAACAGGACAATGGCCTATCCTGCACTGTGCTATAATAGCTTGCTCAGGCCTGGACAGCCTCCACCAAGGGGAATTGCGGTCAGGACGCCTCAGACTCCACTGGCTTTTTGGGAATAGTCCCAGCACTCAAACCACGTTTCCATTTCTGTTTTTTTAATGATCTTATGTTAAACTATAGTCTAGTAGTATAGCAGAGATCTAGACTCAATTTTATCTAGATTCTATAGAGCATGGGTTCTCAACCTGTGAGTCGGGACCCCCTTGGGGGTCGATTGACTATTTTCAGGGGTCGCTTATGTCCATCAAAAATATGGATTTTTTTCCATTCTAACATGTAAAACTTGTCACATAATAAGTTTTTCCCATTGAAATTTACTAAATATATTGTTGTTCGAGGATAGATATTGCAGACAACTGAATCAGAATTAATTTCGAACATTTTGACTGTGCAGCAGATATACATTGTATAAGTTTACTTCTAAACTATCTATCATCTGTTAATTTAAAAGTCAGTGTTATTCATCATAATTAATATGTTAAAGAAGTATTTAGGCCTTCATTGACTAATAATAAGAGTTTAAATAATAAAAAAACGAGCTAAATCCGTAATATATAAACTAAAAAATGTAAATTTTCAAAAAGGATGAATTTTGAATTAATACGTAAACTCTGTTTAGAAATCCGTAACACCATGGACAACATGAACATTGAATGAACTCCAAATGGTAGCGGGGGAGGAAAGCATGGGCTTCCCGTAGTGCCCTGCTAGAAAACTCTGTTGTTTTTAGTAGTTCCTCATAGCTCCCCCATTAAGTTCAAGTGACACCAGTTGTCTACCGGCAGCTCTTGGACACCACTGCTTCCTGTGCCTGCACCAGGATTAGTTTATGCAGGAATTGAAAACCCCAGTATGTCATTAGTACAAAAGCTAATATTTACATTCTTCTAACCTTCATATGCTCTCGAGAGAAATTACCATGAACCTGGCAAACAGATAAAACAATAATTTCTGTGAAAAAACATTTGCGCATGTGTGCAGACATTTCCCCCTCCCCCTTACTTTTCAAATCTACTCCTCATCTCATTAGCACTTGCTAAATGCAATGAAAGTCAAAGTTAAAGATTTTTAGGAGACATAAATAGTTTAACAGTGAAACATTTCTCTATAAATAGGCATTCACAATTCTGGATCAAGCGCTTGCAGCCATGTTCAGCTTTGTCTCAGGTGCACCCTCTTCTTCCATTTGCAATAATATATTTATTTCTGGAAACAGCCTGTTAGTTATCCAATTGAAATACAGAAAATTGTCACGTATGTGGAATGTGAATATGAAATAGTAACGTAAATAGATGCACGTCATAAGGAAATTATTTCATTTATTTGTAATTGGATAATAAGGAGAAATATATAATTCAAGTATATAATTACATACAATTCAGATATTTACATTAGGCCTCCAAATATAATTTTGTAACATCATACTTATAAACGAAAATAATTTAATGTTGGGGGTCGCCAATAAGTGAGGAATTGTAAAAAGGGGTCGCCAAGCTAAAAAGGTTGAGAACCGCTGCAATAGAGTATAGTCTATATTAGTATATAATAATAATATTAATAATATATTCTAGATTAGAATTAATTTGATCTATTGGTTATTATAATAATTATATTAATGATTGTATAATTATAATATAATTTTATTTTATAATGAATTTAATGATGATCTGTCACTGTCATCTGATGAGTGTCAGTAGAAGTAGGCCTATCTGTATCATTCAATAGACTCGTACACAAGATTTAGTCAAAGACATAGAGTATTAAAAACTATTATAATTATCATGACATGAGTATGACTGAGTATGATCATAGTATGATGTCATTGATGATGATACTCTCAGTATGTCTAAGTCTATGTGATCTCATCATCTTACTTGACATCGTGAATTACGATATGTTTTTCTTCTATATAGGTCTAGATCTACTATTGTTTGGATAAGTGGTTTCACTGGGCTGGACGATGCTGAATACTGAATCCTCTGATAACTTTTTTTTTAAACTACTCTAACTGTGATCCTCATACAATAGTGACCCAATAGTCTATATCGTTTGTTTTCATTAAGAACCTAAAAAAACGAAAGTAGAGCCTACAACCACTAATTTATATACATTCCGAAACGAGGCTAAACACCTTGACATTGACAATGAGGTCAAATTGAAGGTGTAATCGGGGTTACGGCAACTAGATCTACCTTGTATTATTGTATAGAGTATAGAATATAGAATCATAAAGATCACCCATTTATGACGTCCAGTCCAGAATCGATGCTATAACTGCTTTAGTTCCCGGTACCTTCCCTATATAGGCTGTCAGATCCTATGGCTATGCGCTTCGTATTGTCATCACTTATGTCCCTAGTTCGAGCACTGTCCACTGCCTTCCTGCAGGTTTGGGCTAATAGATCTAGAATCTAGAACATCCAAAACTTATAATTATAAAACTTTTTTTTTCTTTTCATAATTGAAAAAAAAAAAGATTATATAGGAAGTCGTTTGAATACATCTTCCCTGGTACTAGATCTTTTAGGGATGCAATAAGGCTGAGGGAAATAGAGACACTTACTTCTACTACTAGTTATCATTCTTGACTTTAAACTATTGCCAAAATGTAAACGTGTAATTTGTTTTGTGCCTTTGGTACGAATGAATCATCATCTAATTAATTGCTTCTATACTTTTGTTTATCAAAATGTATGCCCCTTTAGGTATGATCATTGTAGTTAAAAGTTGTGTTTAGGGCTGAGGTCATGGAGTAGTCTATATGTTCTGTTAGACAAGTATGAATTCAGACATATTTTATATACCGGTATTAAATATCTCTAAATATAGTAAGTAGTCCCCTTTGCCATCTATAGGGCAGATGATGTTAAGGTCATCTATTTTCTTGGCCAACAGTTAATGAGCAGGGTGTCACATGGCCAGCACAATGACCAACCGCCTTTAATTTCCCCAACTTAAATAAGGTACCCATTAGAGTTGGGTGGACTCAGGGGCGCCCTAGAGATTGTAACCCAGGTTCAGAAGCCAAGCGCAAAACCACTCAGCTGCATATACATACACATACAAAGAGATGCTTCTAAATATAATGTGATGTTTTGCTACTCCCATGAAAACGATCCACTAATAAAACATTTACTTCGACTAGGTTACATTTTCCCCTTTGGTTTCTAACAATAATTTCAATCTTTGTTAATATCTTTTAAAAGACCATGATAACAGATCCACATCAATGAACTTAATGGAACAAAAAAAAAGCAACAAACAACTGAAGACAATTAGATTCTTTATATAATATTTGTACATTTTTTTATTATTATCCTTTTTTTTTTACTCCATAGCTATCTAGATAGAAAGGACAATCACTGATGATAAGGAAGCCAAACATTGCAGCAGTGCTACACACACACACACACACTCACGGCTAATGTTATTTTCATAGCAATTTCATAACTTAATAAACTCCAGACAATGATGTGTCAGTCTACATTTTGTACTTAAGCAAATGTATGACATCATAGTAACAGGTGAATACCATTTACACAAATGAAAAAAAACAAACTTTTATTTGTGACCTAATGCACTCTTGACATTAGCAATAAGCATTTAATTCACTCTCTATAGTCTATACCAAGTATTAAATCTGGCATTCAGGTAACTATAAAAGAATAGGAAAATTGATTCAATACAATGTTTTCAAAACTACTCATAAAACAGCTATAAACTAGGGAGATTATTTAAACAACAACCAACCAGTCATCAATGACACTGCTGACGTGAATGTTTGGCTACTCAAAAGAGGATGACAAGAGAAACAGATAATGTTGCGTCAATACAAAATACACTATTTATTCGGGACGTTAAGAAATATGAACATAATTAAAAAAAAAAAAACAACAACACAAAATGATGATGTTAAAAAAAAAAGATAACAGTAAATTTGTTCCACATGACTATGTTAAGAAATGGAAACAGAAAAAAAAATTACACACATATATATATATATATATATATATATATATATATATATATATATATATATATATATATATATTTGGAGAAAATGCATTCAAAATTTTGTACATATTTTCATAATCAGACTACATATAAACATTGAAGTGATCTTTACAAAATGATCTGGGGTGGACATGGGTATGAAGAGATTCTTAGGAAGAATACATACATTACGGTATTAAGGTTTCAGGATGGACACTGATAGTGACCTATCAATAATAATAAGAAGCAAACACTACAAGATGAAAAATAAAAACAATTGAAAAAATGCTAATTTTTTGTAATTATTGAAGACTAATTAATTAAGTCAAGAACTATTATCACAAATTATAGGAGGTAAGAAAGTAATTTGTTTTTTAACTTTTATATATAAAAAAATTATGTTTTTAAAATATTAAATAAGATTAAATAAGAAAACAAATAAGAAAACAACTATCTGACAAGGTGTGAGATTAAGGTCTATTTGTATGAAATTCTATTGAAATGATATCTGAAATGGCCTCTAAACGCTCAAGGAATACAATTTAATTAATAAAAACAACAACTAAATTTCATGATTTCATATATTAGAAGAAAAATTTGTTGAATGTACAAAATGATTATTTACAAAATTCACATAGTAAGATTTGTTATCAGCTTTCACCTTGGTGGTAAAGACATGAGAAAAAAAAAGCCACTTTCTTGAGTTAATTCACTGACCTAAGTATGACTTTATTCATGAATTATTTTTTTTCTCATAATCAGGACATAAACCAAAGGGCCTCACTCGACTTTATTAATACTAGAGTAAGACTGGTCACGATTTCAACTTCGCCACATTACAAATTTTACTCTACACCCATAAACAAGCATCACATCCAGGTACAGATGATACAGGCACACACCGAGTCACCAGCACCCTACTATATTCGAAATTTTAAGAAGCGAGGGGAGATCAAGGCTAGAAAACATGTCTCCATATGTAACATCAAGCCACTAAAAGTGAGTGATGACAGGCCATAAATAACAAAATTACTGGCTCCTCCAGAGCACACTATGTATTCAACTTTATAAAAAGATGATCAATTGTCGAAAAGAAAAAAAAATGGAGACAAGAAATGTATATGGTTACACTATATATATTTATATAATTCTTTATTTTAAAGAGCATAAAAAAACAAACACAGTCACATTTTCTAAGGTATTATACAATTTTAACATTGGATTCACATACCGATAGCATTCAGTGATATCTATTTTAAGCTGAACTGACATATATAGGACATCATATTGCACATTTTTACGACATCAAAGGGCAAGAACCAAAACTTTAAAAATGTTGAGAACACTTCAAGAAATGACATTTTTAAAAATAATACACCATAACACACACTCAAATTTACCTGTCCTTTTGAAGCGAAAAAAAAAAAAAACAAACAACAATGTAAACTTCAGTTAACTCTACGTTAATATTAATTGTTTTTAAGGCTACGTGTAGTTTGTAAGATATAAATAAAAAAAACAAAACTGTAATAGTTTTTCCGCAAATCAACAGTTTCAACTTTAAAAGACTTAGTTTTTGATAAGTAATAAAAATTCTAAATGAAAATACAGTGTCAAATTTAGTCTGTTCCCTTTTGTTTAAGGCTAAAAAGTGATAGTTTGCTTTTATATTTTCTTAAAAACAAAAATACAAGCTAAAATAGTTTAGAAAAATAGAGCGAAAGACTGCAGTCCTTACAAAAATTATTATACAGTGTGCAAAGGGAAATCATGTCTTTGCTGGATATACACAAAAACACAGTGAAACAACAGGTTTTTGAAAAATATAATTTAGAAAGCCTAAAAAAAAATTTATATTGACAGTTTGTTTGCACTATTCTAAGATTACTGATTCAAAGATATATATCATAATGGACTTGTATTGAACCTCTTGTAGGCGGCTTAAAAAAAATCTCTTACTTATATCAAACTTTTGTAACAAGCTATTAAAAATAATCTTAATGTTTGAGAACTTCAGATTCTAAATTAATAAGAATAAGATATATATTTTTTATGTTTCTGTGGCCCACAGTTAACGAGGGTGTCATGTGGCCAGCACAACGACCAACCGTCTTTACTTTTACCGAACTAATGTCAGGTACCCATTAGATCTGGGTGGATTCAGAGTTGCCCTAAGGATCCTGAAAATTAAAATCCCAGTCTTCACCAGATGACTTTTACATCATCTACGCCGTAGATCACAAGGTCTGAAAGGGGAACTTTACTTACAAATGTTTTATAGCTGTATTATTTCCCTCAAAAAGCTGTAAGAGTCATCAAAAACTGTCTGGTTAAAGTAGAAACAGACTTTGAAAGTAAAATCAAAAGGACAATTTTTCTTTAACTGTGACAATAAACTAAGTTTTACATTTACAAACAATCTAAAAGAAAACAAAACTTAATAAATGTAATGTATGGATTCACAAATCACTTTAATCACAATTGAAAGTTAAAAAAAAATAATTTTGTTCAGTTAAGACATTTCAAACAGTGTACAAATAAACATAAGCCCCAAAATAAATCATGTTATAATATAGATGATAAATTACAATTTTAAATAGAATATTTACATCAATTTTCCCTATAAAAACAAAACAACAAATTACAAAAAAAAAACATTATCTAAAATGCATTGAAAAGCTGATTGTAAAACAACAATTTTAAAAAAGGTAAAGATTGAATTTCACACAAAAAATATAACATAGAATCACGCTGAAGATGATGACAAGAATAACATGTGAAAATAATAATACAATACACTAATACATTATGTCTGTACATAAAAAAGGTCCCAATTATATACAATGTTGTACGATAATTCAGTCCATAATATAAATAATGAAGCTAAGAATATTTAAATCTGTCTAGACATATGAAAACAACTAAGCACTTCCAGCGCTTTGTCTATTTACAATCAAATGCAGAGGACTAACAGGGGAAGTAATCATATCATTGTTAACTTTGTTAATTTGTTCCAGCCCTTAGGCAACCAGAACAATAATCTTATAGGACATATTGCCCAGGAATATTTTCGTATCTCATTTATAATTCTTACTGAAATATGAAGATGGTTTTAAGTTGTTTTTTGTTTCACAAATAAAATGCTTTTCAAAACATGACTACAAGTACATGGATTCAATAAAAAAAATCATTTTAAAATATGTGACGCTGGTCTGTGGAACTGTACATATGTATAACAGTCATTCAGGTCTTAATTCACCTTTTACTACTTCAGTGGAAATTAAGTATTTGTAGCTAATCACTACAATCTAAAATCTCTTACATTCTTGACTATTCAATAAGGCCAAAAAATTTGTAGACTAACAAATTTATGAGGATATTGAAAAAGAATCAGTTATGTGGCTGAATGTGGATCACAAGCAGAGCTAGCAGATAATAAATAACAAAAGAAAGACCTCCATTAACTAATTCACTATCACTGCTGAATTCTGATACGAAATAATTTTTTTTTTTTTTACATTTAAAGGAAAGAAGGCAGCTATCAAATCAGGTAAAAAAAAAAGGGGGCAGATTTGAAGGTAACATAAAAAAAAATAATCTTTTACTAATTCAAAATATTGCCTATGTGGTAACTGCTTTAAACATAAATATATATCATATTACTGTCTACCTCAGCCTATCACATGTCAAGTCTGAGATCAAGTTAAATTTTAAAGAACACAACACATGGGGGAAGTTTGCTCCCTTGTTCTGCTACTTGCAGTGCCCATAATGACTACAACTGAACTGGCTATATGTTTACATAAATCACATCTCAGATTTTACACAAAGAAGACTACCAATCTTTTTTTCCCCTTGCTTCATACCATACATTTCATTACAAAGCAGTTAGGAACATAACCTATTGATCTGCCAGGAGGAAAAAAAAAAGGCCATTAATACCAAGTTAGAATTACTGTCTGCACCAATAGTCTACATTAAAGGCATAACTACCAATTAAGTGGACATCTTAAAAGATTCTTAGCATACAATAATTACAAAATCTCTCCCCTCCGCCCAAAAGCTTTAATAGTGTGGGACAAAAGAGACGATTTCTTAGCATGTTTAATTTTATAATTAAATAAATAATAACTTATATTTTGTGGCTATAATTTTTTTTTTAAAATCTTGTTTATTATCATAAACTATTGTAAAATTAGTCTTCAGCACAAATAATATATCTTCAATGAGAAAAAAAGATGTTAAGGCCAAAAAAATAAATAAATGAAAATAATAATAATAAATAAATAAAGGACATTTCAGGCAGAACCACACAACAAATAATGATGTTCTGTTCTAGTCAATGCCACTATGGAGAGTAGGGATGTAATGCTTTTTGCATGGCAGCTGCATTATGCAGGTTATCCACACAATTTTGCCAAATTTAGTCTATGAGACATGCTCCTTTCTGGATATGCTTCAAACACCAGATAAACTATCTATACTGGCAGAGAGGGTAACACAGCGACTGGTTTCTAAAAGGGGCAGCTTGAGAACTTTGACACAGACAATGGCATTTTGAGACCTAAAGAATGTTGCTAAACAAGATGACCAATTTAAGAACTTGTTTTGCTTCTCATGAATCAGATGTGGCAAAAAATGTAGACTGGATGTGAACAGTAAAGGAAACATTTCTTAAACCTAATTTAAGAAGTTGTTTTTTGCTTCATGTGAATCAGATGAGGCAAGAAATGTAGATTGGATGTGAACAGTAAAGGAAACATTTCTTAAACCTCTTCAAATAAAAACAATGCTGACAATGACAAGGTGAGATAATGAATTAAAAAAACAAAAAATTGTTTCCATAACTTCTACATTTTAGGGGAGTTTACAAAGTGTTTCTTAATATTTCTATATCAAAATATTACAATCAGATGAACACAGTAAAAGCTTATTCATTTACACCTATTATGATCTACATTCTCAAAATTATCAAAACTATAAAAATTTTCCTATATAGTGCAATTTGAAAGTCTACATTGTAACTGTTCTCATAAAGTACAACAGTAAAATATTACTGAAAGTAAATTAACAGGCTTTCAAAAAAAAAAAAAAAAATACAGCAAAAGGAATTTTTTTAAGGGTAGAAAAAATACAATAAAGATTATATACAAAAGAAAATATTTTTTCCTAGAATACTCTTAAATTCTTTTTCTGTTGTAATTTTCATTTCAACTGTTGTTTAGATATTTTGGAATACAAGAAGTCCTATCACTGCAGTATCAATGACTCTCAAAACTTTCAAATACAAGAGGTTTTTTGTTTTGTAGCAATTGTGTTTATACCTTAGCCAAGGACAGCTTCAGTAAAGCTGCACAAGGCACTCACTAACCGCTGACCTTAATACGTAGACTGCATATTATCCTATTAACAAGCCAGCAGTACAGAGTGGAGGGGTCCTGTGATGCCAACATGTCCGTTCAAAGATACCCTAAAGATGTGAAATCACTGTATCAACTCGAAGACATACTACTGGTTGATTTGTTTAAAATCACATGAAGAAAGATTTTCCAATACCGTACTTAAACTAGTCACTATTGTCCTGGCTTGTCAACGTAGGTCTGGTTATGAGCTTTAGACATATGTACAATAAGGTTTGCTTTATTTGAGTATTTCATCCCACAGGTTTCACATATAAAAGGTTTCTCTCGGGTGTGCTTACGCATGTGTTTGTCTAGGCCACTCTTCCATAAAAAAGCTTTACCACAAACTAAGCAGCCAAAGGGTTGATCTGTGCTGTGTATGCGGCGCTGGTGGATTGACAACTGGGATTTGACTGTGAATGCTTTTGGACACTGGTCGCACTTATATGGCTTTGTCCCCAAGTGGGTCCTGTAGTGGGCCTCAAGCTTGCCTCTTTCTACGAACGATTTGGAGCACATTGGGCAAGAATGTGGTTTCTGCTCAAGGTGGCTAAGCATGTGGCGCTGAAGCTTCCACTTAGTAAAGAAGGACTTCTCACAAACATCGCACTGATAGGGGCGGTCATGCAGATGGTTGCTCTTATAGTGTAGCTCCAGCTTGGCTGTGTCACCAAATGACTTGTTGCAGATATCACACATGTGGATCTTTGAGCGCTTCCATTTCTTCTTCTTGGGTGTGACAGCCATGACTGAGCCACTGGCATCGTGGATGATCTCCCCTTCAAACTGTGAGGAATATAAGTGCTGATTGGCTGCATCCACCTGTTCCACCTGATGCTGATTGCTCAGCATACCTTGGTCAGAAACTAGAATGGCATCATTCTGATTCACAATATAATTTCCAACATGTACTGTCTGACGTCCATCTGCTGATGTAGTTGTGTACTCAACATATTTGTGAACATAACCCTGTTGGTCCACTATCTGACCTGTGGCATCTAACATTTGGCCATCCTGTGAGCTGGCTGAGACAGGGGTACCTGGGGCATGAATTGGTGTGGCAGGAATATAAATTGGTGTAGCTGGAGCTGACTGGGGTGTTGAGGAACCAGGAATAGGGGTGTCAGGATTATGCACTGGAGTAGCAGAGACACTGCTTCCATCATCAGATCTTGTAGTATCCTGATTTGCAGCAGCCGCTTTTTGATCTTCCAAGATATGTTGGTTGTCATCTGTAAAGAATCTGATTCGGAAATGAACAGCCAAATGATTTGGGTCAACAGTCTCATCCTCTCTGCACATATCACAAGGATACAATTCTTCTTCAATGTGCTTCACCCTGTGTATGTCCACGCTGATTCTATCGGAAAATGTTTTCCCGCAAATGTCACAAGCAGGCTTAGCTTGTTTGAGCTTCCTTTTCTTCTTCTGGGCAGGCAAAGCAAGAGGTGGGGGCGTGTACTGAATGATCTGTGGGGTGCTGGATGCACTTTTCGGCTCACAGGCATGCTCAATGAGCTCTGGTGAAGTTTCAAAAGTAACTGCACAGTTCTGGCAAGTGTACTCTTTCATAATACCATGCTTCTTCTTTTTATGGACTTTCATACATTTCAGAACTCTAAAAGGTCGGCTGCATACATTACATGCAAACCTTTTGACCTCCCCATTTGGGTCATTTTCATCTAGTTCATTTCTCCCCTCATATGAGCCTGCCCTTTTACAATGATTTTTCCGATGGTATTTGAGGTACCGCCTGGTAGCAAATCCTTTGCCGCATGTTTCACAAACAAAACTTTTGAGAGGTGGGTGATTATTTACGTGGTCATCTAATGTTGCCTGGTCAGCAAAGCCTTCACTGCAGATAGGGCAAGAAAATTCTGAATACTCAATCGAATTTTCTTCCATGTCCTGGTCAGGATCATCATCATCATCTGGGCCATCGTCTACATATTCAACATCACCATCTTGCAGAGAAGCTGACATTGTGTTGGCTTCAGAGCCATAGTTGGTTTGATCTGAGCTGTACTCAGCCTGCTGCAGGCTATGCTGTTGTTGCTGCTGCGATGTTTCATCTCCGCTGACAATGGCAGCTGTGGTTTGATATGCAAAAGAAGACTGTGAGGAGTAGGCACCATTCTGGACAAAGGGAAGTGTGGAGATGGTGTGGTATGTCCCTCCACTGACGCATCCTGGATATGATGCACCGTCTGTGTTGACGTTAGTCATGTTGATCATTGCCGGTGAGAGCACTGCAAAGTTGCCTGCAGCAGACTGTGTTTCTGCGCTCAGGTTGTCCATAGCAACATACATTGTACCAGCACCTTCTGTTCCCCCTTCATCGCCTTCTTTAATAGCTGCCATTTGTGTGTTTTGCTCGTAAGTGACGGAGCTGTTTTCTTGATTAGTTACAGGACTAGAATCAGAAGGCAAGTGCTCACTAGACTCATAGTAAACTATACCTTCCTGATTAGTATTGAGCATTGTTGTAAAACCTTGTTGCATTTCACCATTTACTCCAATGGCTGCAGCTGGCATAAGTGATGTAAATGTTTTATCCTGGTTTTCAACACCCACAACCGAGCCACTTTCTACATAACTGCCAGCTGGTACCAATTGTGCAAAATCTTTCTCTTCTCCACCACTGCTGAAATCCATACCATTGTGCTCTGATGTGCCATTAATGTATGTAGTTGCCGGCTGTAGGGCAGTCTCTTCTGCCTCTTCCTCAGCCATGGCATCATTCCAAGTGTGACCCTGGGCTGCCACAGGGTGTGTCTCTGTGTATTCATTGGCAATGCTATGAGATTCAATCTGACCACCAGTACTAGATACATTGGAATAAGTGTCCCTTGTTTCCACTTGGACCGGATGTGCTGTGGGCTGCTCATGAGCAATGACCTTATTAGGATGCTGGGCATAAGGCCCAGAAGAATCTTCACTATTTGCCAACCACAAATCTTCAGAATAATCAATGCTGAGAGATTTTTCCTCAGCTAATGCATCCCCATTTTCAGTAGGAGAAAATCCATCCTGCCCATTATTGCACTCTAGTGCTGCCATTTTTAGGGCAGGGGGGCCGTCAAAGGCTGATTGTTACAGAAAGAGCCGTGGTGCAAGTGTCAATTTTTTTCCAGCTTTTAAAATTTTTATTTCAAAGGAGCACAGACACTATTCACAATGGACAAGCACAAAAAAAAAAGATTGATAACACCATCTGGACCTTGTTGATTGAAAGAAACTGGTTCTAAAATAGGAATTTTCAACACAAGGATGTAATGACTTTCCAAGATTCTCAGTATGTTCAATCATAGCTGCCTAAAGTTGGCATGCGTACATATTCAACACCAGTGCATCTGGGGAAAAAACAACATCAAATGAAATAATGCTTGTAGACCAAAAATTACAATATTTATTTCTTAGCTCTTGTGTTTATCTTTATCACAGCGCCTTGAGCTTACGTTTTTTTTGTTAACAGCGCTCTATAAATTAAATTATTATTATTAATATATTTATTGAAATTGTACATACTAAATAACAAGAAACTTATTCAGCTATTATAAAAGCCTACATATTACAGATATTTTTGGTTTGTAAAGAATGTTTTCCATGCTTCTATAGAGTGCTCAGTGCACTCTCAATATTTGGTTTTTGGACTGATAAGGGCAGGAGGTTTATGGAAGAAGGTTTCTGTTTAGGAACTAAGCAACCACAACTTAGCTTGAGTTAAAAGAAGGGAAGCAACTTGTTTGTTTACATAAATTGTAAGAAATCAAAAGAATGAAATTTAGAAATAAAAGCCTAGAGAATGCTTTTTACATTTCTTTCCAACAAAGATCTTTATTTCATAGTGCATAATTTAAGACTCATTACATTTGATAAAAATTATCTTTCCACTATTTAGTGTGTGTGTGATTGGGGGGGGGGGGGGGGGGTTAACCCATGAACTAAGAAAGTCTAAAGTACATGTAGACTATAAATTACAATATATTTATTTAGTTACTTTGCATTTAGAAATTATTGGGGGTGTGGAATTTCCATTAGTTACGGCCTTAGATAAAGGGATCATGACCGTATGTCATAGAACCTCAAATTAAATGCAAAGTTGTTGGAATGTATACCATAAATGATAGTTCCAACGCATGAGGGGTTACAATGCCTAAGCACTGCAAGGCAGCAGATGTCTGAAATCAGATTACTTCCCACCTACATAAATTGCCCTTATAGGCTTACAAGCTACATCTGCCCAAAGCTTTTGGTTTTAGATATGCCAGGAATCAGCCCCATCCCTTCCTTCGCCTTTCAGTAGAAGCAACTACTCCTAGCTGAAAGCCACAAGAGCAGGCCTGGGGTTAGACTTGGCAGTCAAATTTTTATTAATAGCACACCAATGCACAAAAGGTCTAAATAGTGAAAGGCGTTTTAAATTAAGAAGTCACTTAGATGCACAGTTAATAACAGTAATTTTTTTCCTAAATAACCAACAGATTTCTTTTAAAATAAAAAATTGATTCTTACACTGCATGAATATGAATATATTGTGGGTATTGTTAATAGATTATTTAATAATAAAGGCCCACTAAGTCAAGATGCTATCCAATGTGCATTCAAGGCACCTGGAAACTGGTATTACAAATCTCTTAACTTCACAACTCCACACTGTCATTTATCATTTAAGCTGAAAGAAAAGTTTAATGGTTTTTGCAATTAGCTTGGATTGGTGTCAGTGAGATCTTGATGTGGATGCCTCTTCTCATTATATTCAAAAATTTTATAACCACAATTTAGTAGAAATGCTCAATAGATGTCAAGTTTATTAATCTTAAACTTTCAGTAATTGCATAGAAATGTGATTCGCTACTAATTGCAACTGAATATTATGTTTAATTAGCAGTTTATTTTTTACCACATGAGGAAAAATATAAATGTCTATTTAAATTTGGTCCTATTTACAATAGACTAGATTCTGACTAAACAGTTGTAGAAGGACTGGGACTTTATATTGTCTATATATCTTAAGTCTTAAGTCTATATAGATGAAAGTATTGATCTACTATTTTAGTATAAAAGAATCAAATGGCCTAGCTTGATAAATCCACACTATCCACAAACCAATAATTTCAATCAGAAGCATCAATAATATTTTTTTTTTAAATATAAGTAAATTTATAAATTTATAGTTAAATCTAAAATGTAATACTACACTACACTGACAACATCTAGATCTGGTAAAAAGGCTTTTATTGAATAACAGGTCAAATGATTAACCTATATCATTACTATTACTATATGACTATAGTGACTATACACTATAGTCTATAGAGTTCATTTTTTTTAAATTCAAATTAAAATACATTTTAATGTTAACTCTGCCTGGTGTGTAGATCAAAATAGATCTATCTTCTATTATAGAATCTAGTATAATATATATGATAGTTACTATAGTATATAATATAGAGCCTCAGTCTAAGTACTAGATCTACAACTAACTACTAAATACTGTTCAAGACATGTTATATTTATATTGAGACTGGTACAATACATTCATGATTCAAATTCACATATCGCAATGTATGTTTTAGGCTTAGACTTAAGTGAAAGTGTCTTAGATCTTGGCTATAGTATATTGATCTAGAAAGTTTATAATCTAGATCTTGTCTTAAATAAAGATGATACTTTGATAGTGAATAGACTATCAATAGCATAGACTATGATCAGACTCTTGTCTCAGACTGACTGACCATTCAGAATTCTATAACAAATACTGACTGTCTATTCTAGACTCTACAAGGCACTAACTCTCATCTCATGTCTTGAATACAAGAAACAAATAGTTTCACAAGTATTTCACGTTTGTTTAAAGTATATAGCAATAAAAGTAATTTCATGTAATTAAATTGGCATTAAAGTTGATTAAAGACACCAATGCGCTAAACCGATGGCGTACGGTTCTTGTGGATGGACGTGTTAAATCAAGAGTAACAGGTTCACCCATCCATAGCTACTTATTAAACCACTTACCGATAATCATTTTAATTCTAACGATTTTTTAATTGCTCATTGTATAAACTATCAAAGATCGCATTTAGAAATAAAGCAAAAGAGACATAAATTGGAATTTAACGTTGATAAATTTTTTTGTGTTGACAAAAAAGCTGTCTAGTTAATCGATACAATCCTTGGCTTTACTTTATACAAAATAAGAACTGACACTTGCATGATATGAAACAATATCGTAATTAAAAATAAAAACAAGCATAATATTTTATAACAATTTATATTTATTAATAAATTGATTAAATTAATTAGTAAATATTCTTTATAATATGTTTTTATTAATCTTTTAAAGAAAAACGTGATATAATTATTTTCTTTTTTAGTGGAATTTGTTGTTTTTAATGTCAATTGACTATTTTCCACAATTTTGTTTAAATAGATAAAATGTACAAAGAAAATGTAGAAATAAAAAAGCAAAATCGTGCGTTTTTTGATCATAAAGGACCTTCCCATCTAGATATTAGATCTATATCTTGATCTAGTTTAGTCTAGATGTATATCATAATAGTTTTAATAACCGGTTTTGCTGAATTTTATATAAAATTTAACATTTATTAAAACTAGATGAAAGCAAAACCAAGCTTATCGGTAGGCCTATACATGCACTTGTTGATCCGTGTGGAAAAAAAAGGGGGGGGGGGGGGAATTTTTATAGAGAAATCACTAATTTGTAGTGACATCCAGTGAATGATTTGTCGGTTTGTCAGTGAACGAATTGTCATGTCAGTGAACGATTTGTCGTCAACCAACTGTCGGTGAAAAAGTTGTTGGTGAACAAGTTGTCTGTGAGCCAGTTGTCGGTGAGCGATATGTCGGGTGAACGAATAGTCGTGAACGATTTGTCGTGTCCCCCTTTTACAGAAAACATTCTAATGTCTCTTTAACAACGCGATACTACAGTCTATCTCCCTTCTACGGCAAGAACGGACCTTTTTCGCCCGACTAACGTACCATCGTACTATAGAAGTATTTTGAGTGAACAAAACAGGCCCGCCACAAGAAGTCTTGCTAAACTCGAGGATGATCTAGGCTTTGAACAACAAGCTCATTAGGCCTACAAACTTGCTTGATCTACTGTGGTGGGAGGCAGCCCATAAGGGTGTATGACGTTCTCACGATGGGCGTCACGTCCTTACTAATTAAGAATATGGGCGTGGACGTTTAAATTATTTTACAAGGGTAGATTAAAAAGTTGTATTTTCTTTGTAGTTATTAGTCAACGTCTGAATATTACCCAGTAAATTGCCCCCCCCCCCCCAATGTTTAGAAAATTAAAATAGGCTATTGTCAGTTTAAGAATTCGTAGGCCTATCATCTTCTAATAAAAACCTTTTAAAAAGTCAATCGTTTTCGTATTAGGCGTTGGAAAGAATATCGATTTAAAACTTTTGAAGACATTTCAAAACTTTTCCACTTAGGCCTACGTGCTTCTTCTCGAATGTTCAGAATGGTCAAATTCTCTCAAGTGTTAAGTTGACGACTTTTGTGTGACAAAAACTAAAATGTTCGCGACAAGATTTCTTACTCAACAAGATTAACTTAACTTGTGTTAAGACATGCGTGCGCTCTATGTAGGCTGCTTCGAAAATACTTCGCATACTAGTATTTGCCAATTCTGCCTCCTTGTTTATTATCTTATCTTATATAATACAGACGTTACTTCAAAAAAGAAGATGATTACATCCTACGCGTCATGCATTCAGTCAATAACCAATAACTTAAATTCTGCCAAGCCACTGGTTTTCCTGGCTAGCTCAGGCAACCCATTCCATGCTCTAATAGCACTAGGGAAGAAGGAGTATTTGTAAAAATTTGTCCTAGCATATGGGACGAGGAATGTGCCTTTATCTTTGTGTCTTTCAGAGTATTTTATTAAATTTTGTTTTTGTATTTGAAGATTATGGTTCAGTGTTTTATGTATAATTGATACTTTACTTTTGAGTCTTCTGTCCTGAAAGCTTTCTAAATTTAGTGATTTTACTAAAGGTGTTACTCTAGTCAAATGTGAATAATCGTTTGTTATGAATCTCACTGCTCTATTTTGTGTCTGTTCCAGTTTCTTAATGTTTTCTTTAGTTGAGGGGTCCCAAACAGAGGATGCATATTCTATTACACTTAATTTGAGCGATTTTTTTTTACTAGTTAAATAGTGCGCTAAAACTCCAAGAAAATACTTCATTATCAGAACGTCCGACTCCGTTATATTTTAAAATCGACATGGGCTCTTGTCGGAAGGAAACGGGAATGAAAAAGAATTTATCGAGACCAGAACGCATAGAAACGCTTGGCGGAGCTAACGGCGCTTCCTCAGACTACATTGCTCATTTGCCTCGGATGAAGTCGGATGACTCTCACTCTTCAGATACGGCCTGTCCCAACCTTTTTAAAATTGAATTTTATATGACCTGCAATATTCTTACTGGGAGAAATAGTAATAGCTGGACTTATACAGAATGAGTTTCTGAAGCTCATAGCCGGACTTTGCTGAAGGAGCTTTAAGCACTCCCCAACACCAATTGCTGACTAAGGGGCGGTAAACGAACATTTTCTGATCTAGATAGTAGTCGAAGTTGAAAATAACATAATGTTATACCGTTCCCGTCTAAAAGTCTAACAAAGGAAACATGTTCAAAGGATGAAAAATCTCATTTCTATTTTGAATAAACTTGAATTGTAAAATGTGCAATTATTATTGAACAGATGTCATAAAAAAATGGTATTTTAGAATAGAATTAACACTAATTTTACATTTGTGTTACAATAAAAGAAAGCAGTCAATCAGCACAATGTATTGATTCAACAAAAAGAACAAACTAACGATTGTTTTTATTGGGAAATGTTTGGAGAAGTGTTCCATATTTTTACCAGATAGACACATAGACAGAATTTATATTAGCTTTGTAAACAAAGTGTGTTGATATAAACTTTGTAAGAATGTATTTCGAATGCATTTCGTTTCTTCTCGAGGCGCCTTTAACGATATCGACTCAAAGCGTTTTGAAGACATTTCAAAACGCGATTCTTCTTGACTTTGTTTTGTCAGAACTGTAGAGTTTCTCCTGGCACCCTGCTCTCCTTAGCACTTTCTCATTGGTTATTTTATCTTGCCACCTGTTAATTATGATCTAGGTTCACAGTCAGCAATAAACAAACAACAACCATTAGTGTCATGGCGGAGAATGATACTTTATTATATTGAACGCGTGCACCTTTGCGCACCATATCAACATCCCCTTTTCTTTTAAAAAAAAAATAAAAAAAAATAAAACATTTCGGGGAGTATCATAGAAAAAAAAATAAAACAACAACAACATAAACAACTAAACGTAACATACATGTATACGCTTCAATCAATATGAAACATATCACATTTAAAAATCAACATTCAATAGTTCATTAAGACACATAGTCATTGAATCTTGTCGGTTTCTTCAACTGATCCCTTGGTCGCAGGGAATGATGAGTTGATGAGTGGCGAACGTGTTGATCCTGAGTTCTATTGTCCTGTATGTTGTTATCAGTATCGGGAAATATATCTTCTTCTGTTTCTCTGTTCGGGTTAATATGCACTTTGTTTCTTTGGTACACTGCACCATTGTCACCTCGAATAATGTAAGCTCTCTGATTGACTTGAGACTGGATTCTTCCACGACTCCATGTAGGGTCATTAGGAGATTGGAAATAGACCATCTGTCCAGTTTTCAGCTGACTTAAATTTCTTGACCTCTTATCATAAGATGTTTTTACACTCATCTGACGTTTTTCTTTCCTTCTCATAATGTTCTCTTGACATGTAGAAATCTTAATGTTACTCCTTTTGTTTGGTATCAGTGTTCGAGTCATCCGACCAAAAAACATCTGAACTGGGCCTAGATTTGTGTCTTGCCTTGGAGTATTTCTAAATTCCAGAAGAGCTTCATAAGCATCTGACCTTGATTCTCTAGATTTCTTCATTATGTTCTTCAAAATTTTAACTGCTGACTCAGCTTTTCCATTGGATTGATGGTGTCCTGGAGAAGATTTCAAATGAGTCACTCCCCATTCCATCATGAACTTGGAAAAATATTCCGATGTGAACTGAGGTCCGCTATCAGATATACAAACTTTGGGCACCCCATATCTTGCAAATAAAACTTTCAGTTTCTTTATAATTGCGTGTGTTGTTGTCAACTGCATGTTTTCTACCTCTATGAAATTTGAATAATAGTCCACTATGGCTAGATATTGTTGGTCACACATTTGAAATAAATCAATTCCAATCTTGTCCCACGGATTAGAACCTATTTCGTGATGTATTAATTCTTCTCTCTGGTTTGCTGGTTTATTTTTCTGACAAATGTAGCATGAGTTGGCTATTTCCTGTATTCGAGCTGATAATCCAGGCCAGAAAACTGTTTCTTTTGCTCTTCTTTTCATTGAGTCTACTCCCAGATGTGCTGCATGGAGTTTTTCTTCTATTTCCTTGCGAAGTGATATCGGTATGATTATTTGTTCTCCTTTCAACAGGAGTCCGTCTTCGTATGTTAACATGTCTCTTAGTGAAAAATATTGTTTCAGTTCAGGTAAACTATTATGTTTGTCTGGCCATCCATTTAGGATATACTGAATAAGTGTTTGCATTGTTCTATCTTTCTCTGTCTCGATTATGACTTTCTCCAGCACTGCATCTGGTATTGCCAGTCCGACTGTATTGACACAAACATCAGGGATATCACTCTTTTCCTCTGATGGGTCTCTACTCAAAGTATCAGCTATGAACAAATTTTTGCCTTTGACATATTGAAACTGGATATCGTAACGATAAAGACGCATCATTAGACTTTGTAGCCTTCTCGGAGCAGAACTGAGTGGTTTTTGAAGGATGTTTTCCAGTGGTTTATGGTCATTCTGAACTATAACTGTCCTGCCATACGTATACTGGTCAAAACGTTCCAAACCAACAACCACTGCTAACAATTCTTTTTCAATCTGTGCCCATCTTTTCTGAGTATCAGTTAATGATCTAGAAGCATATGCTATTGGACTGCCATCTTGTAATAACGCTGCTCCTAACCCATTTTGGCTACTATCTGCTTGTAATGTAAGCTCTTTGTTAGGGTCAAAATATATCAATGTGCCATGAGTCGATATTTTCTGTTTTATCTTGTTGAAAGCTCGTGTGCATTGATCAGACCAAACAAATGGTGTGTTCTTTCTGATCAACTCTGTTATGGGCTGTAAATCTGTCGACAAATCTGGAACAAATCTTGCAAGATATTGAACCATGCCACAGAATCTTCGGACTGATGAAATATCTTTTGGAGCATTCAAACTCAAAATCGCAGATACTTTGTTCGGGTCTGGTTTTATTCCTGCTTCTGTAATAATATGACCCAAAAAATTAATCTCAGCTGTTCTAAAAACAGACTTTTCATGGTTCAGTTTAATCTTCTTTTCTTGACATCTCTTCATCAGCTCTCTTAGGTTAATATCATGATTTCTGAGTGCTTCTTCTTTCGTTCTTCCTCTTCCTACCACTATAATATCATCAACGTAATTGAAACAGCCTTTCAGTCCTTCTAGTGCTAGATTTAATCGTCTCTGAAAAATTTCTGAACTCACTTTCAGTCCAAATGGTAATCGTTTCCATTTGTATCTACCAAAAGGGGTTATCATTGCTGTCAAATTAGATGACGCTGTGTCTAGTCTGACATGCCAGAAAGCTTCTTGCACATCCAATTTGCTGAATATTTTGGCATCGTTCAAATCTGCCAATATGTCATCTAAAGTAGCAAGATTATAGAATTCCCTTAGTAAAACTTTATTCAGGGCTTGTGGATCTATGCAGATCCTAATTTTTCCATTAGCTTTTTCCACAATTGCCATCTGACTCACCCACTCTGTAGGCTCTATCACTGGTTCTATGATTCCTCTCTGCACTAGGGTCTTTAACTCCTCCTTAACTCTTTCTTGTAAAGCAATAGGGATCTTCCTACACGGCAGAACCTTGGGCTTAATGCTGCTATCAATCTTTAAAGATACTTCTCCTAAGTCACCCAAATCACCAGTAAACTTTGGACTATAGTCTTCTTCTTGGTTATTCACTACTGATGCTATGAACCTATCTTTATTGACTTTGATTAACTTCATTCTTGTTAAAGTTTCATGACCTAGAAGGCATGCTAGATTATTTGGTACAACTATATATTCCACCTCAAATGTTTCGTTAGTTTTCTCATTTCTCGTCGTTAGAGTGGCTTTCCCTATGGGTCTCATTTCAGTCTTATTCCACATTAGTAATCTTTGCGTTGCCTTTTCTATCTGATTCTTATTTACGTATTTTTCCTGGATGGTATTTACATCAGCTCCACTATCCATTTGAAACCTTACACGGTGACCATTTACTGTCATAACTGCTGTCATCCTTTTCGTTTTGTGGTTCTCCAAAGACATCACCCATTCATTTTTTACCATCATGACATCATCTCTTGTGTCCGACTGTAGCTGTCTTTCATCGTTAGACATATCATCTGACACCTGCTGAATTTTCTTTTTGCACATCACAGCAAAATGATGTCTCCCCTTGCATGCTAGGCACATTTTACCCCATGCAGGGCACTTTTCTTTAATGTATTCGTGAATCTTTCCACAATACCTGCATTTACCTTTCTGAATGTTTGTTCCTGAAGGTGTTGATACTTTCTCAATGATTGGAGGGTCGGCTTGTATTTGTCTCAACTGTTTGTTGGCGGTCTCGTATGCTCTGCAAATATCTCTGCACCTTTCCAATGTGAGACTACTATCTTGTAGCAATTTCATTTTGAGGCATTCATGTCTAATACCAAGAACTACTCTGTCTCTAATCAAGCTATCTTCCAGGCGTTCAAAACTACACGTTTTTGCTAGTCTTCTCAGATTTGTTATGTACTTTTCAATGTCCTCGCCTTCTTGCTGTTCACGCGTATTGAACACATAGCGCTCATAAGTTTCATTCGTTTTTCCAATGCAAAAACTTTCAAATTTGTTCACTATTTCTTCCATCTTTCTTTCTTTTCCCTTCTCAATTTCAAGACCATCATATATGTCCATCGCTTTTGTTCCTATAATTGTTAGAAAGGTGGCCACTCTGACCTCCTCTGATTCTTCCGACAATTTAATGGCTAACTCATAGTTTCGCCAGCTCCGGTGAAACTTTTGCCAATTAGCGGCCATGTTTCCTTCTACCTCGAGCGGCTCGGGTACAGGAAGGAAATTTCTAGCTGCCATTGCACGGCGTAGCCTTGAATTGTTGTCTATTTATTATTGCAAACAATTAACCTTTATATACTGATTAATGATTACCTCTGATCATTAATACACCGCTGCCACCATGTTAATTAAGATCTAGGTTCACAGTCAGCAATAAACAACAACCATTAGTGTCATGGCGGAGAATGATACTTTATTATATTGAACGCGTGCACCTTTGCGCACCATATCAACACCACCTTATTTTAAAGATCCGCCTTAGGCATCGGAGGTGGAAGATATTTAGCTTTTTTTTTCCTGCCATGAGTAGGTTGACCATGTTTCACTTCCGTATAGCGAAGTGCTCATCACACATGTCCGGTAGACTAAGGCTTTGGTATTGTTGGTCAGCTATACTGACTGAATACTGTGCGCTATACTTACATCGAATGTCCCTTGTATGTTAATATTGGTCAATGCTGCCTCTTTCTTTATTACATTTAATTTGAAATGCGTCTTTACCCGTCCGTATATGTGCTATATATTACATTCTTATATCAAATCTACCCCCACCCCATAATATAAAATGCAATCATTAGTAATAGGGAAATAAATATAACATCATTAATTGTTTCCATTTTCTACCCTTTTCTGGAAAAAAAACAAATGTCTTTTAAAACAGGATAGTAGCCTAAAATATAGCGACAGTTTGTAATTCAAGAGGATTAAAAATTATTATTCTCAATTTATTAAAGAAAGACTCCATTTTGGAAAATTTAGAAATTAAAAAAACAATGTGAAGCGATAATTGCCTTGGCCATTTCGCGAACTGGTCGAATTCGGGATTTGTCAGTAACATAATTGAGTTCAGAATAATTTTTGTGCTAAGCTAAGTAATTTTTTTTAACGAGCTTATTCTGTCTGTCTGTTATTTCACCAATTTCCCATTTTGGATCAAGTTGAAACTTTGCACAATTATTATTGTAGATGACGACATATGAATGAATAAAAAGAATTAGCCAATTACTATATCAATTAGTCGTAATTAAATTGACTAATTTTCGTGTGAATGAAAAATATACTAAATGATAATCTGCGACATGCGAACATAGACAATAATCATGCACAGTCACACACCAACAAACAAGCTAAAAGCGTTAAAGCAACATATATATATACATGGGCGTAGCCAAGGGAGCCCCCCCCCCCCGAAATGAAATCCCCCCGCAGGGGGGGGGACGGAATTCAGAGACTGATTTTTTGCTTTCATTTTGTTTATTTTAGGTGAGATTTTAATACTAAATCATCACTTATCACAGCACAGCCAGGAGGTTTTGAGTTTAAAACCCCCTACCAGGAAATTTTGAGATTAAAAAAGAACCCAATCAGGAGGTTTTGAGTTTAAAACCCCCTACCAGGGGGTTTTGAGTTAAAAAACCCTATCAGGGGGTTTTGAGATAACAATCCCTCTACCAGGGGGGTTTGAGTTTAAAACCCCCTACCAGGGGCCTACCAGGGGTTTTGAGTTTAAAAACCCCTACCAGGGGTTTTGCAGTTCAATCCCCCTCTTCGGTAAATAAAACTAAAAAAATGCAAACGACAATCCCCAAATTCATAGAAAACAGCTAAGGAAGATTTTGACACTTTAAAACCCCCTCCAAAAATTACGATAAACCCCCTCTCAATTTAAAAAAAAGCAAATTACACACTCAAAATTCTATGAGCATAGCCAAAGGGATTTTGAGTTTAAAACCCCCTGCTAGCGGGGTTTGAAGCTGAAAAATACCTCTTCAATATTAGAAAAAAAAAAGCAAACTACGCACTCAAAATGATATGAGCGTAGCCAAAGGGGGTTTTGAGTTTAAATCCTCATTCAGAGGGTTTTGATGCTAAAAAATTCCTCTTGAATATAAAAAAAAACAAATTACACACTAAAATTCTTTGAGCGTAGCTAAGCTAATGAGGGGTTTTGAGTTTAAATCCCCCTCCTCCAGATGGCTTTTTTAAAAATTTAAAACCCCTCCAGATGGTTTGAGTTTAAAACAGAGTTTTGAGTTGAAAACCTCTCTCTTCAATATTATTCTAAAGAAAACTACAGTCACCAAAATCTATGACCGTAGCTAAATGGGGTTTTTGAATTAAAAATCACAAAAAAAAACCTCCAGAGATTTTTTAGTTTAAAACCCCTCAACAGATGATTTGACGATAAAACTTCCCTTTTCAATATAAAATCTAAAGCGAAATACAGGCATGTAATCCAAGAGCGTAGTCAAGAGAGGTTACACATTTCTACCAGTGGATGGGCTCCATTAATAAAGTGTGAATAGTCATCTGCCGAAATTGAAAAACATTAAATTTGGCTCAACAAAGATGGCTAAGACAGATTTTAGGAGTCAGTTATAGAGATCGGGTCTAAATCAAAGAAATCATATGCCGAACTGGGAGTCGACCCTTTAGTAAGGTTGTGACAGAGCGTCGCATGCGGGACATGTTCTCCGACAAAATAAATTAAGCATAATAAGAGTTGCAATGACATCCTAGTACAACTTGGCGCCACACTTTCATGGAGGTCCTCAGAGCAGGTGGAAAGAGGCTTCAGACATTGCCAGTGACAGATTTTTGTGGAAACAGTTTGCCGGCAAATGCGCCAAACGGCGAGGGAGCGTCTAAGTCAGTAAGAATAGCACATTAGGTTTTTGAAATAAAACTTTTTAATAGCAAGATAATGCACTGTAGATACCTCAAAATATGCATTTTGTTGGCTTTCAATACCTGAAATAGTGCTCGGCGGCGAGCCCGCGCTGCGCTCCCCCAGATACCCTTGCTAGCAAGGGCGGGGAGTCTAGAAGTTTTCCACTAATTCCAGGAAGAACCTATTCCAGTGCACAATAAACGTCTTCCGAAAGGGTCAGAATGTAATAAAGATTAATTATGTACACACAAACACATATATATATATTTTATTTTTTTTTCGGTTTCCCGAAAAAAAATCCTGGCTACGCCCATGTATATATATACATATATATATATATATATATATATATATATATATATAGCCTCTGTCTCGGAAGACACTGGCTTTGGTTACGTTTTGAGATGGGGCAGAATCTGGAGTGACCGATCAAGCCAATTCTGGAGCGGCAGAGTTTGCCACATTTCATGCATGTACATTCATCTGTCCTAGGGCAAATTTCATTTTCTTTCTCTTGGCTGACGCAGCTTTGTTTCATTGCATTTGGCGAAGTTCGTACCAGCACGTACAGTCTGTCTCCATGCTGTCCGGTCTTGGGCTATCTTCTCCCACATACTTGGGTCGATGCCCGTGGCTCTCATTTCTCGCTTGCAGACATCTCTGTAGGTTAGTCTTGGGCGGCCCTGACTCCCTCTGCAAGCTCAGCGTATAGGATGTCTTTAGGGATTCTTCCATCTGGCATGCGAGTGACATAACCGAGCCAGCGTAGTCTTCTCTGTTGAAGGAGAGCATAGATGCTGTGTATGTTGGCCCGTGTCAAAACTTCCTGGTTGGTGACACGATCCCTCCAGGAGATGCACATTATGCGTCGCAGGCAGCGTAGGTGGAAGCTATTCAATCTGTGTTCTTGACGCATGTAAGTTGCCCAGCTCTCTCTGCCATAAAGAAGTGTGCTCAGAACGCATAGGCATTGTAGACCAGGATTTTTGTTGCCGTAGTCAATTTGGTATTTCCCCACACACGCTTGGAGAGTTTTGCCAATAACGAGAGACTAATAAAACCTATTTTCATAAGTACTTGAATAGTTTTGTGGCCAAACACATCGGCCTCCCATCACGGAGGCTCGAGTTCGAATTCAGACTTTCTCTTTTTGTTATAAATTGCTTTTGAAAAGGCTGCATAGAAACTTTCTCCCAAAGTCCCCTCCCCCCCAAACTCTCAACTGGTCCACAAAAGTGACCATAGCACACTAAACCTTGTTATAAGCAGCACTGGCTGATCCGAGACGGGGGTTTCGGTAGTCGGGATTGCCCCCCCCCCCCAATTGAAACCTAGGCCTAAATATACACAAACAAATTAGAGTAGAATCTTTTTGGTCTACTTAATTTCTCTTCCCTCTTCCATTTTTTTTTGTTCAGATTATAGTCACGAGCATGTTGAACAAAATTAATCACTTACAAATGAACACCTTAAGGCCTTCATGTAAATTAAGTTTCTCAAACTGTGGGGTAACGTATCTTTTCTTTTCGATAAACAAATCGGTCGTATTTGCAAGCTAGTTAGAGCCTATAATTTCATATTAGAATTAAAAAAAAAACATTATTGAAAATTGAACATAAGATATTTAGAGCGCGACACAAAACGGTCATACTGTTGCCGTCTTTCTCTCACCAAAAACTACAAGAGGTTTCGCTTAGCATGGATATAATATTACGTTAAATAAGCCTAATAAAGATATAGCTACTCTATTAGGGGCGTAGCTAGAAATGTTCCATCATTTGGGGGCCCGGGTGGCTTGATCACTTTGGTGGCCCCTGCATTTTGCGTAATATTTAATATTTAATGTAAAAAAAAACTCAAGTGGGGGCCCGGGGGATTTTCAAATTCTTCCCCCCTCCCCCCACCCTAGCTACGCCACTGTACGCTACTTGTGCCTCGATTGTCAGTCACACTTCGGTAGCGGCCCTTATCTCCACATTACTCTATTTTACTTAATTTGACCAGCATTTAAAAAAAAAAACAAGGATGAATATTGTGCTTCAGGTGTCAGAAGAAAGTGTTTCTGCTGTTAGAAATGCAAGAAAACGCTTGGCGTCGGGGCTGCCTATGTCAATGAATAATTGTGCGTGATGTCAATGAAATCCCCGACTTCCCCACCACCGGGTACGCCCATGCTATTAGTTATCTTCTCTTGGTGTCATAAAAGGTACAGATCGTAAATGGGTTACCACGTGCGGCTAAACCGATTAAAGACCTACCCATGCAGGGGCTATGTGATCTTAGAGGTCACGGTTATGCAAACCATAGTGTGCATTTTAAAATGCAATCTAAATTAATAATTATAAAATAAAAATATATTAATAAGGGCGAATTTATAGCTTAAACTTAAACAAAATAAATATATGCACAAAAAAGGGGTGTAATTCTGCATTTGTTTTTGTGCAACGTTCCCTGAGTGTGACATTTTTCGGTCATTCTATTTATATATACGATAATTATAGGAACATGACTTTACATGTTAATGGCGGATTATGACGCAATCGGAGATTAATTTTGAACGTTATCTGCACAGTTGAGCTTAGATATCCATCTCATGATACCTTATATGACACTAACGTTGAGCATGTATTCGTTTTAGATCTACGTGTTCTACGAATGGTGGCAGCTTTGGTTATTTAATCTACATTACATTAGATTTGAGATCTATTCGCGTGGTTTATGGGAGACGCATGAGACAGTAGTAATAGATTTTTTTTTTAACAAATAGAGTTGGAAAGCACCGATGCTACAATTAGAAATTTCCCATGATTCAAACTGTACTTTATTCACGTGATCTCATTAAGACTCCAAGAAAACTTCTAAATATAGACACAACTATTCTTCGTACCATGCGCAGAACGCTTGGGAAATCCCCGCGGAAAGACATCTCATCGCGTTATTGGCTCTACTTGGTCACGTGATTCGGGACTTTCCCACGGAGTTGGTGCTTTCCAGAATTTTGTGTATTCACATTTACAAAAATTTAAAGTTAGGATTTGTTGTTCATTGTTTCGATTATGCCTTATTTTTTATGTGGACTCCAGGTATCCAATCATGACTTTAAACATTACATTATAGAGCTTTTTTTCTGAAAATCAGACACCATTTTCAAAATGGAGGCATCCATAACGACCTACTTTTGAGTCTCAAACCTTCCACCTCAACAACATGGACGAAAAAGAGCAGGCTGACCGTATGGCGGCAGCAGAAGCTCTTTTTCTGATTTCAGCTCGCGTTGATAAAAACAGGCAAATTACAAAAACGTCCAAAAGAGGGCGAAAAAAGAAAAACGATGTTAATGAGGTTAATGATGTAATTAAGAAAGGCGAAGACTTAGGCTTTACTCATACTGTTAGTCGCAGGGGCAGAGGTAGAAGGGGCGGTGCACAGAGTCAAAGAGGCACTAATGGTAAAAGTACCAGAGGAGGAAAAAGTAATTCTAGTCCTAGGGGTAGAGGTGCAGGAACTGGACGAGGCAGAAAGACTAGTGCAATCCCTTTTAATGAGTCTGACAATGACAGTCATAATTTTGACAATGAAGCAGATTTCAACGACAGTATGTCGGTGTCATGTTTTGAGACCATATCATCCACTGAAGAAATTACGAAGAAAAGGTCCAAAACAAAAACTTCTAAATTACGAGATCAGCGAAAATCTTCTCAGCTTTCGAGCAGCTCCTCAAAGTCACCCTTAGGGGCTGGTTTATCTCGAGAAGAGGAGCAAACATCACATCAAGCTATTGGTTTCACTGGTGCAACTATTTCGATTCCAGAACACCCTAGCAGACGAGGCTCTGCTGAAACATCACAAAATGTCTCAGGATCAGTATCAAATGTGAAACAGCAGCAGGTACTACACAGTTTTTGAACTCTAGATCTAGTCTCTAAAGTCAAACTTATGCAATAAAGAAGAATCAAACTGTATAAATTGATTTAATTTATATGCATAGTAGATCTAGATTATATTCTATAAAAGAAATTTAGGATTATAATCATTATATCAACCTTAGCACTTAGCTAGGTTAATAATGTAGCCCCCTCCTCCCCCCCCCCCCCCCCCAAAAAAAAAAAAAAAGTAAAAAGAAAATGAATGTTTGTTCTTGTGTGTCTGTGGAATTAGAGAAAGACTTCTTAAGCTGGTAGTTTTTTTAAAAGTAGCAACAAAAGAAACATAAATAGTGCATTTATGTCATCTTTGTTATTCAAACTAGTCAATATCATGCAGGGTGACAATTATCAATAAAGTAGTGTTTGTTTTACATAAATTCAGATGTTCCTTTAGAATTAAAGATTATTTCGTCCTTGCTAAAACCACCTCCAGGACTGCAAGGGATGGTGACAGGCAAAGTTCAAACCCTGGACCATTGAGATCATAGTCCAAAGTGCATACCACGCTACCAGCCAGCATATAAGAAAATGGTTCTGTAAATATATTCTCTATAATATGATAAAACTGTTTAAAAAAAAGAGAAAGCAGTGGCCATTGGTGCTTATAAATAAGCAAGTAGCTATTATTGGCTGGAGGTGCGGTGGATGAGCGGTAAAACCTTAATGAAAAAAAATATTAGTCTACATATTGTTAACTAAATCTTCTGTATTTGTTAGGTTTATTTTAGGATAGTGACATGCAATAAACGATAAAAAACAACAACATATACATGTATAAGTTATTTCAGATGGTTATTTGCACCAAAACTATAGCTTGTAACTCTTGAAAAGAGAAAGGTAATAGATTTACACTCATAACATTTTAAAGTTATATAGCTCCTCCTTTGTGGCCGAAGATGAGCACATAAATCTCATTTCCTATGAACTCAAAGATGACTGTAAAGTCCAATCCTCAGTTAAAAAATCTGGCTGCATACATGGCATGGATAAGTTGGGTTAACTGCAGATAGGCCTGCTTCTTCTCTCAGCTTTTTGTTTTCTCTGCGTTCTTTCTTGCTTACCATTCTCCTCCTTTGTATCTTGAGACCTGACACTCACGCTTCACGCCATAGAAAGCGATCGAGAGCTAGTGTTTCCCAGCCGTGAAGGCCGAGATCACACTCCTTGAGGGAGCTCTTAAATCTGAATAGTGCTTGTGTTGATCCCCCTGGGAGTGTTTTCCAATATCAATTGCTAATAAAATGTTAGCATTAAAAACAAGACATATCCCATTTATAGCAATAGATGAACATAAAAAAAAATGGGAAAAAAATAATTTTTGTTTTCTATTCATGTCTGAAAAAGGGTTTCTTTTTTTTTTTTGAGACATGAATTGGATTTTAAAATGTAAATTTAAGCTGTAAAATGATATCAGCATAACATTAGAAATCTATTAAAATACACTTTTTTTTTACATTGGCGGCTGCCCTAAATTTGTACGAAACTTAGGCATACATTGTTTTAAAGGTGATGTGTAAATGTTTGTGATGGGATGAAGTCTACATGTTTATGTAGCTCAACTAAGAGAAGGGTGATACTATGTTTATGAAGCATTAACAAATATGTCAGTGAAGTAGAATACATAACATCTTTTCTATTTTCCTAGGCCTACTTGTTTTTTTTTGTTGTAGAGATTGAATTCCATGTTCTTAATATAATCCTGGATTGCAATCATTACACAGCATTTAAATCTAAAAACTTCTTTTCAAACATTAAAAAAATATCTCTGTATAAAAAAAAATAAATTTACAATTTTTCTGCATCTCTAAAATTATTATTCTTAAGTTATGACATTGTGCATATTTTCTTTTCAGCTAAATTTAAACTCCAAAAACTTTGTGTCATCATTAGCCAGTCTGCCTCAAAACCTTTTGTCTTTCCCAAGTGACAGCATCGCCAACCTACCTTCCATTCCACTCGAACTAGAGTCTCTGCGTCTTTCATCTCAACCTACACCAAATCTTTCATCGCTTGGGGATCAGAATTCTGAAGTAGTTATGGATTATGAGGAAAATGGTGAAGATAGGTAATGCTATTTTTATACAATTTGTCAATTGTTCTATATGGAATTTATTGCATTTGGTGTCTTGAAAATCAAAATTATTCTGAACAAAAATTTATTTAAAAATTCATATTAAGGGCAATATAAAAATAAAATAATTTCAGTATCTATTTTAGACTTGCTGATCTCCACCTCGACAGGTCTAAATCCACTTAACCTGTATGGTGACTTACATGCATTACACAAAAAAGCAGTTTTTTTTTTCAAGAGAGTTTTTTAGCTTCTCAAGACCTCACCTAAATGAGGTGTCTTCTCAAAACCTCACTGAAATGAGGTTTAATGATTATGTTTAGTTTATATGAAGTATTTTGCTCTTGTCTTACTATCACTTGCAGCTACTGAGAGCTTTATAAAAATGTTTCTCTTCTTAACATAAAGATCCTTTGAGCAAGTGATTGTGTACATGTTTTTGTGGCCCATGAGGCTGTTTTATCTTCAGATACTTGTTAAACCTGTTTCTATTTTTACTGCAGTAATTAGCCACCATGCCCTTTTTAAAGAGCATTTGTAGTACATAAAAGGTTTGTGACAGATAGACATTCACCTGCCAAATAGAACGTTTGATTCAAATCTTATGAATTTTGCTTCATTTACTTGATCATGCATTTATCCTTAAATAATAAGTTTCATTTTCTGTGTAGCATAATGCTTTACCTGTACCTTCCAAATGAAAAACTTTATTGTATTTTTATAAAAAACGTTTCAAAATATATTTTTGTGAAAAAAACAAACAACTTTTTTGGGGTACTTATTTATTAATAAGTTGAGTCACAAAAAGTTACTTAAAATAAAAATTAGTTATCTTTTTTAATCACAAAAATTTACTTCGAATAAAAATATGTGTTGTTTTTTTTCAATAAAAGCTTCATTTTAAAGAAATTAATATTTTTTTTTGGATCATTTTATACACATTTTAGTTTAAAGTAGTATAGAACATGATAATGATAGTTAAACTACTAATAAAATATGAGGTGGGAGCATAAACTTAAGAACATTTACAAATTCCACAAAATTAGTACCAGCTTTTTAGTTTGTTTATTTTCATTTAAAATATATATACACACATTTTAATGTTTCTTTAGCTTGCACATTTATCATATTATAAAATTGCAATACCAGAGTTAACCTTGATACATTTTTTTTTCTAGGGAAAAGTCTGAAAAGTTTTTACCCTTGAAGAAAAGGAAATTGCATACCTCTACTCCCACTTCCAGTATGACATTTTCTGTGCCCACAACGACTGTTAAAGCTTCATCTGAATCGGATCAAGAGGGTAAGCTGGGTGTTCCACTATCTAATGAAACTGATTCTTTGGGAATGACTTGTTTATATATATATATAATATAATAAGGTGTGTCTTCAAGTCGAAAATGAATGAGGAATGCAGTATTTCTTGTGGTTGCGCATCCACAGCTGTGACCTACATATTTTTCCACATCCAATGCAGTTTGTTAAGTTGAACATTATTAATTTTGTTGTTAAACTTCAGTTTCTTGTATTTTAGTTGTATTAATAAACACCTGTGGTTCTCGCATAATATAGCAAGGAAGGCGTCAAATTGAATAAAGCACAAACTTATCTGGGAAAAGAAATATATAACCCATAAATCCATTAAGATTATTTCAACAAATCCAAATAGTAATGAAGAAGCAAAATTAGTGTAAATGTTAATATGTAACTACTAAAATGGAAGTTTCTGAAACTTTGATAAATACATTTTCTTAACTATTCCTGAAAACTATACATCACATTTGTTTGAAAACCTGTTCTTTTATGACAAAGCTTATATCAACTTACTCTGTCTGTCTGGCAAAAAAGTTTGTTCAAACTATTTCTCCCACACCCAATCTCGGATTAAGTTGATATTTTGCACAATTATTTCTTTTCCCTAACAAGACAAGAGTCATTGAAAAAAATTAACCAACTAGTTAATTAACTATTGGTAATTAATTATTTTGTTTACTATTTTGAATAAGGGAAAGAAATCATACTTAACAGATGTGAATTAGTTCCCTTGAGGACTCTTGAACCCTTAGGGAATTTCTTTTTATGCATTTAAAAAATGATCATGTAAACATTCACCAAGATACCCCCTTCTTCTCTATGCCTTTCCCAACTGGTCCAGACAAGTGATAGAATCATAGCACATTGAGAAAGCTAAAAGCTAAATAAAAACAATTAGTAAAATATTTCTAATTGCACAGATTTATTATGTCAAAGTCACTAATCAGTATAATTACACAATTGATCCAAACTAACTGATACAATTACACTTAATACAAGCATTGTTTTTTCAAAAGTATTTTTTAATGTTTTTCTTGTTTCATCTACATTTAATTAATATTTTTCAAGATGTGTTTTTACAGCTACATATAAATATACTTTGATAGACTTTCTATAATTGTATTCACTTGTTTTAATGCCAGAAAAATATGAAGCCATGTCACCAGAAGAAGAAGATGGAGGTAGTGAACCCCCTACACCTCCCACAAGGTCTTCCTTCACAGTGCAAGCTCCACCCATCATCACCATGCAGACATTAATGGAGATCAAAACCGCCCTGACTCCAGATGAGGATGGTGACTTGTGAGTGCCTCTATTACATTACTAGCTGATAGTTGTTGAAAATACATTTCAGATCTTACTATGTTGGGTTAAGGAAGCGGACTCTTGGGATTGTCTGATTTCTGCTGATTTATTTGAAGAGTCAACAGTCAACTCTTTCTCTCCGTAATTTTTTTTCCACATTCTGACGAAATTCTTCATTTTGCTTATTACTATTTCACTATCATATTATGATTAAGCTTCAATAGCTTTCTCGTTTGTTATCAGAAAATGTTTTAGTTGGAAGAGAGTTAAAAGGGGATGCGGCTCTTTTATAGAACACAAAGTAAAGTTTATACAATTAATCATTAATTAAATTTATTGAGGTCAAATCAATGATGGTATCGTCAGTTAGGAGAGAAAGAGTTAAGAATCACCACAATATTTATACGACATTTGCCAGTCTGTAATGTACATCTAATTGTGCTCCTTCTAGTATTTCTTCCCTTATATCTGATATCGACAATTTAATGCAGAGAACACCTTTTCTTTCCTCGCAGGCCTTTGCATATTGCAGTAGTCCATGAGAACATGAGAATGGTCATTAAGCTCATCAACCTGATGAAGATTGCTGGACGAGGAGTGGACAAATTTAATAAACAACAACAGGTCAATATTCTGTTTAAAATCAACAAGTGTATTGATTTACATGCTTTTTTTTTACAGCACTAACTATTTATTTATTCTGTAATAGCAAGTACAATTATTTGGGCACACTTAAGACAGAGTGTGTCAACTTGTGTTTGAATCTAAAGAATATAGTATTTCTGTATAACCTCATAATATTGTCAGAGCATAACATAAAGACCAGGAGTAACCATATTCACATATGAGTTAGTACACTACCGGTACTACTATTTCAGGCTATGTAATTTCATAAGTAATTTACAAAAATAGCATTTTAAAAAAATTAATTACTATTTTATGAAGTTGATGGTGTTCTGTCATTTCTCATTCTATTTATTTCTTGTAATGCTTTATTATTGCAAGGAGCAATCCTGCTGTCGCCATGTTAAGTAATGTGTCCTAAACAAAACATCTTTTTTTTTTCTATGACTTTATTCAGAACAATTTCATTGACAAAAAGCATATGCCAAATTTAACTGAATAGGTGTTTCATGAGCTACTGGAATAATTAACTAGTAGGCCACCATGTGAATTAATCTCTCTAAAACAATAAGCAACTTGTTCCGTTAAATACTCAGAATGTGAGAAGTCTTCCAGGAAAAAGGTTTTGGAGACACAGATATAAAACATTGTCTTTTAGTTTGAATGCAACTTCCCTAAAGCAGCTGGAGTTGACGTACTAATCTATACATTGTTTTAGAAGATTGAACTGTCAGAGTGTATGGGAAGGGCATTCAAAACTTCTTGCTATTCCTTTTGATGCAAAGTTTCCTATGTATTTAATATCTTATAGACAATTTTAAAGATTAGAAATTGAAAAAAAAAGGTTTAACATTTATTTGTTTGACATATAAATTATTGGTCTAACTTAAATTATATATATATATATATATATATATATATATATATATATGGCTCCTTTTGTCTCGAAAGGCAATGGATGCGCCCAAATGAGTCACTGGTTTTGGCTTAATCTTGAGACGGGGCAGAATCTGGTGTGGCTAATCAAGCCAATTCTAGAACGGCAGACTTTGCCACAATTCGTACATGTGTATGCCTCTGATTTAGGGCTAGCAGACAGGGCAGCTTTCTTTTTATCCCTCTTGATTAAAGCCGCTTCAATTCTTTTGTTCTCAGCAAGGGTTGTCCCAGCACGCACAGTCTGTCTCCATGCACTCCGGTCTTTGGCTATGTTTTCCCACATACTTTCGCTGATGCCTGAGGCTCTCATGTCTCGCTTGCAGACATCTCTATATGTTAGTCTTGGGCGGCCCTTGGGTCTGACTCCTTCCACAAGCTCAGCATATAAGATATCTTTCGGGATTCTACCATCTGGCATGCGGGTGACATGTCCGAGCCAGCGTAATCTTCTTTGTGTCAGGAAAGCATACATGCTGTTCATATTGGCCAATCTTAAAACTTCCTGATTGGAGACATGGTCCCTCCAAGAGATGCCCATTATGCGTCTCAGGCAGCGCAAGTGGAAACTATTCAATCTGTGCTCTTGGTACATGTATGTTGACCAGCTTTCACTGCCATAAAGGAGAGTGCTCACAACACAGGCGTTGTAGACTAGGATTTTGGTCGCTGTGGTCAATTTACCATTTTCCCAGATGCGCTTGGAGAGTTTTGCCAATGCTGTGGTAGCTTTTCCTATCCTTTTTGTCAGCTCGATGTCTAAGTCTAGGTTACTGACAATTGTTGAACCCAAGTAGGTAAATTCCTGCACCACTGAAAGGGTGTGGTTCCCAATTTGTATTATAGGTATTTCTGCGACGTCTTGTGCCAGGATTTCGGTCTTGGAGAGACTTATAGTAAGGCTAAACTCTTGACAAGCAGCTGCTAAGGCGTTCACTAGCTTCTGTAGACCTCCTTGTGAGTGAGATACGAGTGCCGCGTCATCGGCAAACAGCAGCTCCCTTATCAAGATACGACGCCTTTTTGTTTTGGCTTTAAGACGTGCCAGGTTAAAGAGCCTTCCATTGGATCTGCTATGGATGTATATTCCGTCTTCCAGGGATTTAAAAGCACTGGATAGTACGACTGAGAAGAAGATGCCAAATAGTGTAGGGGCCAGTACACATCCTTGTTTTACACTGCTCTTAATGGAGAATGGCCTGGAGGAAGAACTATATATATATATATATATATATATATATATATATATATATATATTTTAAGTTTTGTATTAATGGAATGAAATATATTATAATTGAGAAAATTTGTATTAAGAAATAATTGTTAAAGCTCTAGCAATTGTATTTAAAACATTCTGGAATAATTTGTGAAGTATTTATATTAATAATTGACCAAGACAGGTAGTGTTTTTTTTCTTTAATTTCTTTCAAATTTTTATAGTCCACATTTTTATGTTACATTATTTACATAAAGTTTTTCTATCATTTCTTCACAGACGCCACTACATCTTGCAGTCAAGCTGGATTTTCTCGATGCCGTGGATATACTCCTCAAGTCTGGAGCCAAGGTCAACTCTGTTGATTGCACTGGGTCATCTGCCATCCACATGGCTGTTCAAGGGAGATCAATGCAGTGTCTGCAGATGTTGCTAGAAAGATGCCCTGATGCTGAGCTGAATTCCAGAAATTTTGATGGTAATTATGTCCCATGTCATGGACCATTTGCCCCTATAGAAGTCCAATAATTACAAGTAGCAAAGTGCTTCAAGTTTTTCTTGTTCTAGAGCAATTTGAAATAAACCGTCTACTATTTGAGGATATTTTTATGGGGGTCAACTGCGGCTGAGTTTTCACAACAGAGCATTCTCAAATAGCCCTTCCTTAACATTTGACCCCTTGCAGAGCTGTCCTCGGTCAAATGTGTTTTGGCTGGTCATACACTGCCACCCCTATCTGTATTGCCAGTTCATTTATAACAATATATTAACTGAATTTGTTGATTTGTTGATTTGTTGATTTGAGGCACATCGGCACAATTTAGGCCATGTCGTGCCTGCAGTCCCTTAAGGACTACTCTCTCTCTAAACAACAAGGGCCAGATTCTATACAGTCATATAATTAAAATTAAGGTCTATTCACAGTTAAAATAGTAAAGGTAGTAAAAATTTAAATATTTGGTAAAAATCTAATGTAAATAGTGCATGTTCACAAATTCAGAAATCAGATCTTCGTAGATAGCCCCACTTCCCGAATAAAGCCCAGTACCTTCCCAGGGTCGACATTATTAAATAGTGTTTTTAGATTAGTGGCTCTAAAATGTTTCGCCCTGAACTGAATTTGTCCCTCTAACCACTTTCTATAGAGACTATTCCATATTTACCTCTATACTGCATCATTATTCTGCTTACTATAGCATTTTCTAAGCTTGGAAAAATAGTTGAACTCTTTATGAAAAATCTTACAATAGTTTTCAAAAACATTATCCAGTGAAACATTGTACTCACATGCAATAACCTTTCAGGGTTGACACCACTCCACACAGCAGTGGATAATGGAGATCTGAAGCTGGTGGAGCTGTTACTGAAGTATGGAGCTGAAATTGATGTCACTGTAAGTACACAGACAACATAACGTTTGTATGTTTCTGTATGTACTAACACATAGATTGACCCTCCAAGATTTGCATGACAGTATGACGATTAGAATAATAATAATATTGAACCTTTAAAACACACTTTGCATGAATACAACTAACTTTTAGTAAGAGTTATGGGACTTTACAACTAACCTTTATAGAATCAAAACTCAATGATTTGGTGAAAATGGTGAAAACAGCTAGTGTTTAAAAGCTTGAAATTAAGTGTTTTTTTTAAATACTTGATTTGACTTATCAATTTCAATTTATAAAAGTTTAACTCACTAATTATCATTTTACAGTTGATTTACTAGATATTGAAGTTTGGTTCATGACTAAAGCTAGATTCTGCTAACATGGAAGATCAGCATTTAGTTGTATAAATTATATTTATTACCAAGTTATATTAACTCACTCCGTCTGCCTGTCTGGCTGGATCCCTTATAAGTTTTTTTTCTCCCATTTCCCATTTTCGAATCGAGTTGAAACTTTGCACAATTATTCAATGTCGATGAAACACATGAAACAATCACAAAATTACACAATTAATTAATTAGTGCTAATCAATTAATTTTTTATTATATATATAAAATGGGAAAAGAAATCTTGCAGTATTGAGAGAAACAGTAGCGATTGAGCAGTTCTTTGTTGTTTTTTTTAAAACTATTTTTAAAAATATTTTGCTTGTTTCTATAAGCCTTTCTTGCACTTCATTTTAAGACAAGTGTGATTGGAGTGTACATTGTAATTTCTAAAATAAAACTTGTGATACTTGATATACATCTCATTTCCATTGAATACGCTCAACAAATTCAAGTGCTTCTTAAGCTTTACAATATTTTGATTCTTTTTTCAAAGTTAGTTGAAATACATTAAAAAGGATCATGTACAGTTGTCATTGGAAGGTGAAAGCTTTGATTTAGTGCCACCTTACATTGCAGTTTGAGAATGTAGTATTAAAACATAACCTGATAAGAAAATCTAGGTTTTTAGTGAAATGATTTACTAGAAGAATTTAAGGTTTTAAACTTTAAAATTTTAGTTGTAGAGGATGGTTATTGAACGAGTCATGTACTCTGCACAACAATTTACTTAAACTCAATAATTAAAGTCATATGCCCATTAGAGCTGGGGGAATTCAATGATGTCCTTAAATCCTGAATAGAAAATGTCATTATTCTTTGGAATTTATAGTGATTCAAGCTGGGTACTATTGGCTCAGAAACACAGAGATTTACCTCACACTCATCCCTGATAAGGGTTTGAAGCGAAATGCTTAAAGAAATGAGACTTTTTACTGTGAAATGTAATGTTACCAGTGGGATACTTCTTTTTTTTTGTCTCTCTCCTTCTTCCTTATTCTTTAGGTTTTAATGTAGGTATATGTAAGTAATGTAAGTAATTAATAATAATGTAAGTAATTCATCAGACAACGGTTGTCCCCTGTTATTTTATGTAGGCATCAGTATGCTGTTCAGTTAATATAATTTATTTGACTGTGATATTTCAAAAAAAACTTGACAGAAGATATTGATAGTGTTTTGATGATTTTAAAAGTGTGTAACGTATTTTAATTCCTATCATGACCTGACAGGATGGTAAGAGCGGCAGGACATGTCTGTTCCGAGCAGCGGAGAACAATGAGAAGGCCATGGTTGAGCTGTTACTGCGACATGGTGCCAACCCAGAGGTGCCCAATTATGCCGGAGTGACTACGGCCATGGCAGTTCACGGACGTAATCTGCATGGGGTTCTTAAACTGTTGGGCTCAGTGCCTACTGATAAATATTCAGACATGGAAACTAAATCCTTTGGAGCTGTGAGTGGAAGTCTCAAACATTTTTCTAATTCCTTTTTTTTTTCTCCAACCTTTTTGTTTAGTACGTAGTTCAGATTTGATTGAATACATGACAAAAACTAATTCTAGAGTTAAAGTCCCTTTTATATTGGTAAAGGAAAATCAGCTGGAAGGATTATGACATGGTGTGGCAGCACATTATTCAGGTGTGTTTAGAGATATCAGCTACATCAAACTTGGTCCACGAAATGTTAAGACTAACAAATGATTATCTTAATCATAAGGCTTAGTCTATAAATATTTTAAATTTAATTAAAAAAAAAATCATAGATCAAGTAGTTTTTGTTTGAGATTTGTACCTTGATGAAAAAAAGAAACTTCCGATAAAATAAGTTTTAGACATATTCAACCTTACAACAAGAAAATATATATAAATCGGTCACTCAGTACTTTGGGCACTTTTAAAAAATACATAATTTGTTTATGTTGTCTTCATCCATGTTTGTTTCTACTAACATCTGAGTTTTGTTCTTTTAATTAATAGTTATCAATAGTCAATTTAGTATTGCTGAAAACAGCAAAATAGTATTTACTGATAAAACTTCATTGCTGTTTTCTTTAATATTTAAACTTTCTGCACACCTACACATGGAGTAACCAAGATTCTATAACTTTGTAAACAGCAGCATGCCAATATGAACCTTATCAGCACACTATTGACAAATGCATTATTTTGATCTTTTGGGGGTTACAAAATGAAGCAAGAGAAACAAAAGTCTATTTTAAGCAAATAAAGCTCTTTAGTTGATCATTGCATATTGCAAACTTTATCAACATATTTTATATACATTTTATACACATTTTATACAATTTTGCCTTTTTGTAGTATACACAACCATTTTTTAAATTTTTAACTAGAAGTTCAATGTATTTTAATAACAAGCTAGAAAATATTTTGTAAATAAATTTTTAAAATTCACAACAAAACTCAAAAACTCATTCTTATAATATTTGTTGTCAACAATTTCTAAACTAAACCATACATGTAAGTATTCTCTAAACAAAAGTTGTAGATAGTGTTCAAAGGTATCTATCTTGAATGATGGGTATTAGAGTCTTCTTTGTAATTGTCCTAAGAGATGAGTCTAAGGCTCTTGGATTCTAGGCCCTAGGAAAGCTTGGCCTCCATCTGCCTGTCTTAACAAACTGTCTGGGAAAGATCCAAGCAGATGTGTATTATTACATCTATTACATATATCTCAGGATGGTTGGATTAGAGGAAGGCCAAAGTCTTAGCGCTCTGGGAAAACTTCCCCATGTTCCTTCTCTGTACCACATCAGCCTTTTAGGAGCAATTGATATGTTGGTTAGGGCTTTCTTTCCTCCCTGCCAGTGCAATGGACTCTGTCCTTATTGCTTCCCTATTGGCCTAATCGTCTCCTTTAACAACTGTTGCCACCTGAGTGCCACGTTGAGACTGAAACATTGCCCAGGAAGTGATTAGGTTAGAAATGCCTAAGTTTGACACTTCGTTCTATTTAGAAACATTTGTATTTCTATATTAATTGGGTCAAAATAATAAAATGGTTATTAAAATAATGACTTGCTTGATTAACAGATTGTATTTATGGCCTCTATCATAAAATAGCATTAATTTAACAAATCTTTGACTTTGTACTTTTTTTGGTCATAGAAATATACATAATTAAATTAAGGGGTAAAATATATAATGATGAGAACATGCTCATGATTAAGTGTTGTCTAAATTTGTATTAATACACAATTAATACTGTACTAAGAAGAGTTTGATTTTTTGTTTTGTAGATCTGCTATAATATGTGTACATGTTAAGATTTAGTACACAAACATTTAATGAAACAATATTTGTTTAAGGAAAACTCTCAGCAAGGGGAGATGACTCCTTCAAGGGAAAGTAATTCTTACAAAGAATCCCCTGAACCTAAAGAGAAAGCAGAATCTTCCAATGAAACAAAAGTCTTTCAAAATGTGTTTGTGGTCTCACAGGTAGGTTATTGCCTTTCTTTCATTCTGTAATAGTTGTTACCTAGTGCCTTGCTCCTGTTCAGTGCATGCTGGTCCAATCTCTTTTGGGAGCATGTGAGGGGAGGGGGTATTTGGGAGAAGATTTCAGCAGTGCTTTATTTAAGGTGCAAAGACAGCTCGGCTCAATTTGGGATTCAAACTTGAGCCCCCTTGTTAGGTAGCCAAGCAGCTTATGTCACTTAGCCTCATGTAACTTTTCAAAATACTAACATTGTTAAACAAAGAGTTTGGTTGAATTAATTGGCAGTAGAAGTCTTGGTTGGTTTATCCAATTTATTCTTTTTAATTAGTAGAATCAGTTCTAAGAGGTCCTCTTGAAATTGTATATTCACAGTATAAAATAGTATGAATCTTTGATGGTTTATCAAATTTATTCTTTTTTAATAAGTAGAATCAGTTCCATGAACCTGTTTTGATTGTATACAAGAATTCTGTCATGTACTCTTAAAATATAGTTAACCATCACATGCATTAGCCATTCTCTTATAAATAAAATGTGTATGTGAAACCTCATGCTTAAAAAAAAATACAGTAAATAGGCCATGATAAAGAGATAAACTGTTTGGTGTCCAAACCAAGGGGATAACTTGTGTTTTGAACGTCTAGATTTTCAAGATGCCCCTGAGTCCACCCCACTCTAATGGGTACCTGACATAAGTTTGGGAAAGAAAAGTTGGTTGATTGTTGTGCTGGCCACATGACAACCTTGTTAACCATGACCCATAGAAACCGATGACCTCATAGTTTGCAAGGTCTGAATGAGGAACATTACTTACTTTTTAAAAAGCTTATATCAATTCACTCTGTCTGTCTGGTACAAAGTTTGTACACCTTATTTCTCTGACACCCAATCTCGGATCAAGCTTAAATTTTGCTTAATTATTAATAAAAAAAATTAACCAATTAGTTAATTAACTATAGATTATTAATTATTTTGTTTGGTATCTCGAACTAGGGAAATAAATTGTACTTGACTGAAAATGGTGATATAAGCTAAATTAGTACCCTTGATAGGTTCCGCTCTAAATTGAAACAAATAATACATAACTATACATTCTTTTCTAGTCATAAATACCTCAATAGCAGAGTGGTTAGCATATCAGCCGGAGGAGACCTGAGCCAGGAGCTCCAATTCAGGTTGTCCCCCTCCCCCCCTCCATTTTTTTTTTTTTTAGAAAAAGCTTTTAAAAACCAATTATGGTACAATTAACCCATATATATCCCTTTCTCTCCCTCCCCCCATCCCCTTTCCCATTTTACCAACTGGTCCAGAGAAGTGATAGGATCATAGTGTATTGAAAAAGCTAAAAGCATGAAATAGTGCTAAACAAAAACAATTGGTAAAAATATTATTAATCACACAGATTTATTGTTGTTGGTCTATATCTATTACAAATTTAATTACATGATTGATCCAAAACTAATTGTAAGCTTTATTATTCATAATTTAAAAAAAAATGTTTTTCTTGTTTACTTAAATGTTATTTTGACACCCCCCTCCCAAGAAAAACAAAAAACAATCTTATTTTATCTTTTTTTAGATTAGTTTGTCATTTTAACTCTTGTGTTTGTGTTTGTAATGTTATTACAGCACCTTGAGCCTACATTTTGTTTGTTAATAGTGCTTTATTAATAAAATTATTACTATTATTATTATCTCAGAACAAAAACATAAAATTTGTTACCATGTTCTATTTAATACTTATGCTTTTTTTTTTTTTCTTTTTTTTTTTGAAGAAAAATGTTGTGGAAACAGACGGGGAAGGAAGAGTTAGTGGAGAAAAATGTTGGTCAGAGCCGTCCTCTCCAGGAGTTAAAATGGAGGTGCAAGAGGATGATGACCTGGAAATGTCCAGGGAGCCAGGTCTCCGCTCACTCCCAGAGGATGTCTTTCGTCAAAGAGATGCATTGGGGGACAAGCGTATGGAGGTGACACCTAGAGACAATAAACCTAAGCTGGTTGGGATGCTGAACAGGAAACAAGAAGTCTGGTTGAACAAAGAGCCTTCCAGAGTTGGGCCTTCTCCCATAGCTAGTGAGCCCTTTGGTAAGACGGCAGAAGCAGTCGCTGATACTAGCTCACTGACTAGTAACCAAGCCAGGCTATATCAAAAACTTCTAGAGATGTACAATATCGATCCCACCAAGACCTCAACAACGAGCTCTGCCACTGTTCTAGCATCTGCGCCCATTATTCGTAATGCTCCCATATCATTACCCCTCATATCATCTTCACCAAGGGCAATCACTGCTGATGAGCAGCAAAAAATGGCAGCCTCGAAGCAGACAATTGGTGGTAACACACTATTGCTTACTCAAACTGCCACCACACAGAAAGTGGTCGAAAATTCTCGGACAGGTCCAGGCCTTACTGCCCAAACCATTAAGACTGAAGTCATTGGCGGAGTTTCACCCCCTGATACACCCCTCAATTTAAGCAAGACAGTGAGTGGAAATTCTGAAAGTGGCTTGTCTCAAGATAGGGCTACCATTACACAAAGCATAACACAGCCGAAGGGAACAGTAATATCCTTGAGAAGGGTTTCAGGGGGTGAAAGGTTGGGGGACCTACCAGGCAGTCCAGGAGGCCAGTATGAAATGGTATTGCTTCCCATCAGTGACCCTAAGCTAACTTCACAGACCATGACTGTCAATATCAGTGCTATCAATCTAAGTCAGGAATCCCACGCCACTAGTGCATCCCCGCCAACTTCACATCACTTGGCTGAGACAGGAGGCAAAACTAAACTCGTCTCACAGAAGACTGCTTCCCTGGTCAGGGATTTCCTTAACAAGCAGCAGCGTTCATCTTCTCCCTCCGTCTCTTCAAGCACTTCTGTGACACAAATACCCAGCTCATCACAAATACCCAGCTCATCATCCATAGCACCTCCACTGCTTACATCTTCTGTCAGGACTTTAGCCTCTAAAGGACCTGTTTTTGCAGTTGGTCCCAGCCAGCCCCAGTCTGTCTTGATGGTTCATAGGACGCAAGCCAAACCAGTCCCTAGTGATAGAATCTATTCTGAGAGTTACGCCACTACAGTTTCAAAGATCATGAGTAACACACCTTCAGATGCCAGTCCATTGTTCTTAAATGAAGGGAAAGTAATTGACCTTAGCATGAATTCAGAGAAAACATTTTTAACCTCCCCTGTATTGATTTCCAAAAATAACTCAGACTCAAAACAACATCAGAATTTGGAACCTTCTCCTGGAAAAATAGTCGGTTTCAGTGGGGCCATTTTGTCAGTTGTCCCATCAAATAAGGTCAAACAAGAATCATATGTTGGTGACAAACCTGAACCGAACTCCAAAGAAAGTCTGCCAACTTTGCAGCACAAAAAACGAGGGAGGAAGCCAAATAAAGTATCACATGAGCCAGTCCCGGCTGCTGAGACCAACCTTAGCAAAATTAACTCCGACACAGATGAGAGGCTACGTCAGTTTTTAGGTGCCAAAAAGAATGAGGGCCTTCCCTCTGTGCTGGATGAAATGGAAAGAAAGAAGCAGACGGAGAGTTTAAATCATTCAAAAACTGCTGACACCACCTACAAGACTGTGGGTATATTTTCTGGGGATGTTCAGCATGTGCGCATTGGTAAAACATATTCAACTGTTTCCTTGACTTCCACTTCCTCATCAGCTCCTAACAGTGCTCCGAAATCAGTCATTTGATAGGATAAGATTGAGTTGTGTGACTCTGGTGGTGTTTCGCTTTATATGCTCATTTCGGAGCCTACAAAGTTGTGTGATTGCGGTCTAAGTAATAGAAGTTAAAAACAGACAAAACTAGTTTAAGTGCCCATAGGCAATATTCATGCTTTTTATTTAGCAGTGATAATGATTTCATCAGGTGATAATGAAATAATTAACCTGCATGTCTGGTGCAACATTCTTCATGCTGTCTCACTCTTGTCATATATTGTTATATAAGATTAAGCTGTGTAAAAACCAGGGCTTGACTTTGAATAAAACAAATGTAGCAAAAGAAACATTATACGCTGGAGACAGTATTGTTGATAAATGGTACTGCCATTAATTAGAATGGATAAAATTCCATTTGGTTGCCTCTAAAATTACCTCCACTGATGAGTTTGTGGCATTCAACGAGAAAATGTTTTCTTTCAATTACGATCTGAATTTACATGAAAAAATAAGGAAAATTTTATCACTCGTTAATCGTTATTAATTATTTTATTTACCTGTTTAGCAAAAAAAAAAATGTATATTTAAAATTGTAATTTTCCATTCATGATTATAGTTGTCATATTTTTTTTAAAACAACCATTTGTTATACAAGGTAGGCTAATTCATAAATTGTCAACTTTTTGCAATTATCAGAGAGTTGTTAGAGGGTGACCAATATACAACTTACTAACACTGTGATCCTATGTTCAAAGTTTCATTGGTTGTCTTTTGAATCTTGATACAAGAAGGGTTTTGATTGGTTGTGCAAGTTGTTGTTTTTTTTAACCAATAACATCTAGTTTTCTGTTGGCATTAAGAGTGTGAATGAAGAGAGTTGAAACTTGGTCTCTGTGATTGGTTGGTTTATAACTAAGAGATATGAAAGGGAAAAAAAGTTCTTTGATGACTGTTTCAATGACAAGACAAAAGTTAACAGCTTGGGTTTTGTGTGGCCAGTACAAACACCAGTTCTTATTCTCTCCCTTAGTGACACTAAATAACCTTACCCGTTTAGATGAGACCAATCGTCATAAAAGGCCTGACCTACAACATCGCAAAATATGGCAGTTTAGACAAATAGCTCGTTACCACGTTACAGATCTGTACGGTGTGGCAATGAGCTTTTGGTCTCCACTGCCTACAGGTTGTGACGTTGCAGATCAGTGTTGAGGCCTTCTATAAACTAATGGTCTTGGTTTAGAGCTCAGGTGGAGCTGAGCTGACCCAAGCATTAAAAACATCTGGTAACTGCAAGTTTGAGTTGAGTGATAACTCTTTCAATCTACTCAGTCTTGCAACTTGGTCGGGACTCTTACATTTTTTACTTTTTTAATTGGAAGTACTTTCTGATCTAAGATAAGCCGAGAATGTTTATAGATTGATGCTACAAATAGTCAACTCACTAGATGGAGAAGGAATGAGTCCCAAGATGAAACTTAGTAGAGTGGTAAATGAATACAAAATAGACTTGTAAAGTCTGTGATAAAGAAAATGTTAAAATAAAATCAAATTTGATTGGTTTGAAACTGGGGACTAAAACTAATACTGTATTTCTCAGAGTGAATCAAAGTGTTCATCCCTTGAAGTATTTCCAACCATTTTATAAGTGTTAGTTGTATTTGTATTATTTTGTTGTAATATCAAAGTGTTCAATGAAAATAGTTTGTATCATTTAGATCTACCTTCTTATTTCTAGTGGTCTGTAAAACATCACTCAATATTTGACATAATATTTGAGACCACATTCTACCAGGTAAAAACTGTGTGTGTGTGTGTGCTTGTACTGAAATTCAACTCCAAACAATTATCAGGTCTTGAGGATTAAATTTATTTAATAGAACAAGGGAGAGTATCCCTGTGGTTTATTGTTTGTGTGACCTCAATGCATTTATATTCCTGAATGTATGGATATTAAAAATTGACTATTGCTTTTTTTAATTTTTTTTTTTATCGACATGCAGTTTTTACTAGCCTTGATAAATTAACCTGTAAGTAAATTTTTTTTGAAACTTATAGGTTTATAAAACAAATAATTTAGACAACACCTAAAACTCTCTAGAGGTAAAATGAATTGCACAATAAATATCAAACTCCATATTCCTTACCCAACATGCTACAAGCAAATATTCTTAGGTTGACTGGTAACAAACTCCCATTGGGTAAATAATTTTAAAGTTTTGTAACTGAGGATCAATGTCGACATTGTCCCTTATTTATTTAGCAATCTGAAGGCTTACTCATGGGTCATCTTTTCTTCACAGGATTTCTTGTCTTAATTAACCAGAAAACTTAAACCGTACACTATTTTTTTCATTTTCACCTGTCCCTGAGTCTGTTGAACCATTGGGGCACCACACATGATGTTGACCATCTCTCCCCATGTCTTTGCCAGGAGTAAAGTCTCTTTCATTGATAGGGCTGTCCATTCTTTAACATAGCCCTCCCATTGCCACCTCTGTCTGCCTCTCATTCTCTTACCTGTAGCAAGGTCCTATCTCGTAATAGTGTTCTGCAATCATAGTTTTTATTTTTAACAATGGTCAGAAGGCCATCGTGGGACTTTATTAAGTATCCAGATGTGCCCCCCCCCCCCCCCACTATTTTATCCTCGCGCAGGTGATAGTGTTGATGGTTGTACATCAGTATCAAGTGATAGTGTTGATGGTTGTACACCTGTATCAATGCTTTACTTTCTTTACTTACCATATTAGGATAATCCCCTTGAACATTTCCACTAAGTTAATAACTTCCTCTCTTCTACTCCCAGAGCACTAAACTCAAGGGTCTAATGAAATATGTAACTTTTTTTTTTTTGAAGTCATCTTGGTACATTACAAACATAGAAGCATCTTACAAAGTTGTAGTCAATAGAGTATTGAGGGAATGTTTCTCATAGGACAGCTCTACTGGGTGAGGCATTTATACCATGTTTGGGGGGGGGGGGGGGTATGGCAGAGTGCCTAAATAATTGTCTAAGTTCAAACTAAGAAAGTGCAACTTTCCTGGAGACACTGACCTATATAAAGTTTTGCTCTCCAACATTTTGTAACTTCAACTGAATTCAAAGTGTTCAAAATGAAATGTGCGTCACGGAACGTGGACAACACTTTCACACATAGAACCAGAAGATAATCTAACAAAGTATTTAAAATCCTTTTCTTTTTAAAAGAAGACATAGCTTATCTGCACTTCTAGCCATATCTTTGAATAATGCAGAAGTTATTTCCTTTATTTGATATCAAACAAAATAACTACCAGCAATTAGTTGACTAATTGATAAATATTGTTGTAACCCTGCCTTGCACCAGTGCTTGAGGTGCGCACTAGTGAACGTAAACAGGAAGACACTAGGAGAGAGAGAAGCACAGTGCATCAGGGATTGTGAAGAGTCTGAATGCTTGGAAACTAAGAAGCCAACTTTTGTGCTGCCTGAAGGTTGTAGAAAGGGACCTGGAGCGAAGCGGGGAAGGCTGTCGTTGGTCCACATTCGGGTCGCTGTCTAAAGGACTGGTAAATTAGTAGCAAGACTCTGAGGAAGTTGAAGGATGTTATGTGTTTGTCCTAGTGAATAAACACCTGTCTTTATTTCCTGTTAAACTGTGTTGAGTTGCCTGCCTTTACGTTGAGTGCCTACCCAAGAGTTACAACAATATTTATCATTAATGTATTGTCTAAGCCAATTAATAATTGTGCAAGGTTTGAACTTGATATGAAAATGGGTTTGGGAGAAATAACATGTACAAACATTTTACCAGACAGACAGACAGAGTGCTTTGATGGCTTTGTAAAATAAAATAATAAGAACAAAGTATACAAGCCACATTTTTTTTATTTCATATAAAATATCAATAAATATATAAATAGTTATAGATGTCAACAACAGTGGCTTTTTAGTTTTTAAATTTTTACCTGGATGATGACATTTCAAAGAAACACCTTTTTTAAACAAAAAAATTAATGTTACAACATGAGCAGATGTAATAAATAATAACAAAATCTAAGAAACAAAATGTTTAAAGGCTATACTCCTCTATGTAGTTGTTATATCAATTGTGTGCCAGGTCACCATGACCTTTGAACAAACAATCTCATGGACACATGATGTTTAGAAGCCTGGTACAGAAACTTAAGTCATAAAATGTGAACAGGAACTAGATCTAGTTGTGCTAAATAATTGTGATCACTTAGCTCAATGTAATAGCAAACTATAAAGTAAGCACTTACAGCTGTCACTATTTGAACACCAACTGATAGGCTGATGATGGATGTAGATTGCCTTCCCTCCCCCCACACACAAAATACTGTTGATGTAGCTCTTATACTTTTGAAATGACAAAAAAAACAACAACAGGCTTTTATCCTTTGATGGATGTACAATGTATAGAATGTAAAAATACCAGTGATCAGATCTATCAGTGTATATATAAAAAACAAAAGGAAGACCAATTGTTTTTCTTTCATTTATGTATAGGTTTGTGTACAAAACTTCTAACTCATTGTGACAACTACTGGAAGAGTATAATGAGGGAGGTAACTTACATGATGCCCAGAAAATAAGGATATTATTGTTCTTCATATTAATAAACTACCCACAAACCCTTTATCCAATTTAAAATTGAAAAATGTAATCCTGACAAAGTTGCAAAACAATCTAATACTTCTTTAAACAATGAAATATTTGTTAAAAAATTAAAAAAAAAAAATTTAATAAACTCTGGGCAAATGTTACAGTTACTTCCCTTGCAATAAAAAAAAATAGCTGTGAAAAATTTGCTGCCAACTTCCATACAAAGTTGTCCCATATCTCTACAGAGAAAATGTTTGTGCATTCAAATATAACTTGAGATCAAAACTCCTCTTGTCATTACAGTTTGTACATGAACATTATATATATTATACAAAGGGAGCAGGTTGTTGGTTCAACATTCATTGCCTGACATTGCTTTGTGCTACTGTGTAGCTACTTGCACTACATCAACCTCACAGCTCTCTGACATTTCTCTGACACATTAGCACTGGTCATACTTCTAGGTTTAGTACAGCACTGGTCATACTTCTAGGTTTAGTACAGCACTGGTCATACTTCTAGGTTTAGTACAGCACTGGTCATACTTCTAGGTTTAGTACAGCACTGGTCATACTTCTAGGTTTAGTACAGCACTGGTCATACTTCTAGGTTTAGTACAGCACTGGTCATACTTCTAGGTTTAGTACAGCACTGGTCATACTTCTAGGTTTAGTACAGCACTGGTCATACTTCTAGGTTTAGTACAGCACTGGTCATACTTCTAGGTTTAGTACAGCACTGGTCATACTTCTAGGTTTAGTACAGCACTGGTCATACTTCTAGGTTTAGTACAGCACTGGGGATCAAACATCATTCTTTATTTCTATGGCTCTATAGTCAACAAATCATTCCTTGATGTAGTAATGCAAAATTTAGTACATAACTATTAGTACATTAGTAGCACTAATTGTACATATGAAGCACTAGTATTACAAAAGTAGGAGCAATTGCACATAAGTAGCCCTAGTTGTACAAAAGTGGAACAATGTTTACTTAAGTAGCACTAGGTGTGCCATACTAAAAAAGTACTAAGTGTACCATAAAATAATTGTATTATTTCATTATTAACAAGAACGATGCTGAGACTTGGAAGACACACAATTCTTAAGTTAATATTACACAATTCAGATTCACCCTTAATTCCACACTGTGGCTGTGAGAGTTTATATGGAACTTCTATTTTTAGCTCCACTGATGGAGCATTTATACAACTGTAGCTGTTTTATGTCTACTGTCTAGTTCCAGTTAAAAAAAAAACCAACAGAATTAAAATTTATTTTTTAGTGCAATGTCCTTGTCGAAGTCAATGTAAGACAAGGTTCCTGAAGTATAATAAAGATATACAGTGATCCCTCGCTACCTCTGCTTCAGACCTCACGGCTTTGCTTTTTTACTTTTTATAACATAAGAAATTAATAGGAAAAAAATAATTTGCAGATCTTTGCCTTTTCACTGATTTTCTGTGAATTTAATAGGTGAAAAATACATATATATTTAAGAACTTTCTTACATGGAAAAATCACAAAATATATTTAAACAAACAAAAAAAAAAATATATATATTACTAATACTCACAATAGTAAGCAACACACAATTGGTTGCTTGCTTGAGTTGTATCCAAGCTTAGTATTATGGAGAGAGAGATTTGTTACTTTTTAAATCTATTATTACTGTATTTTTGTCTACTGTATATATTTACTGTACAATATCTAGATTCATGTAGTGTAAAAACCAGGGGTATAAAAGCCTGAATATAGAGTATATATACTTAAATATATAGGTTCTACTCTGTGGATTTCACAGGTGGCTCTGAAACACATCCCCTGTGATAAACGAGGGATCACTGTTTTATTATAGCAGATATTCTTAGAACATTGTTATAACAGGCAATAGTTTTTAATTCATATACTATCAGTGTAAAGAAAAACAGTTGACATTGAGGCACCTCAAGAATACTTCTAGAAAATTCTAAATCAGAAATTTCATAAAAAAACACAACAAAAACACATATCTCTCTGGGGACAATCTTTTCTGGCAGTCAGGAATCATTCACAGCTGACTTAACCTCATCCACCACCTCCTGCTCCACCCCTGCGAGCCGGCCTGTAGCAGGCGCCGCTGTCATCCCCAGACAGAGGGTTGTAACCTGGACAATGTAGAGATGACAAGAGTGAATTAGTCAAAAGACATTTAGTACAGTCTGTAATGGACGTAAACAGTGGGACAAGTTAATGGAGTGGTAGCGTCACACCACAGAATACAATATAATCTCTTTAACTGCTTCAGCCTTGACAAAATGTTAAGTGTAAAAAAAATATTATTTTTAAACAATAATTAGACCCATAACTTAATGATGTAAAAGATTATACTGTCTGTAGCTTTCCTATGCCAGTTACATAAAGGTGAGTAGATATAGATCTAACCACAGAGAGGCAAGTGGTTTGTTTAACAACAGAAGCAAGTGGTTTGTTTAACCACAAGCAAATGATTTGTTTAACCAGAAGATCTTTACGTTTATTCTATTTCAACAAACAATTTCAAGGATATATAAATTTGACAGTCTACAACGAAATAAGAGAGTTTAAGATTTCCATAGTTGTTTCCCTCCCCCCCCCCCCATATACAGTTTATTTAATTTGTTAACAAAAAGAAGGAGGGGACATACAGCTAATTACACTAATTAAAAAAAAAAGCAGATCCTAGGACTTTGTTTTACCTGGACGTAAAGATTGTTTAGGTTTGTTCAATGCTGCTGTTGCTGCTGGCTTTTCTTCTGGCTGTGAAACAAACAAGTTTATCGTCAAGGTTACAGTTTTTCATACAATGGACATCTAGCAAGATATAATCACGGCGATTGGACCCCACGATGACCTGCTAACTACTGTCGAAAAATGCAAACTAAAACTCTTTGGCCATATTACAAGGTCTTCAGGGCTCATTAAGACCTTACTTTAGTGAACAGTAAAGGAAAAAGAAGAAGAGAAAGCGATAGGAAGACAACATAAAAGAATAGATGGGCCTGCCATTGAAAGAGGTTCTAACTAAGGCAAAAGACAGAGAGGAATGGAGAAAAACGGTTGATAAATCCTGCGTGGTGCCCCAATAAGCAATAACTCACTAAACGGTCTGAGTTTCACCTTTAAAAAATTCCGCTTTCAGACCTTGTGGTGTGTAGGACAGATGATGTAAAGGTCATCAGTTTCAGTGGCCTACGGTTAACTAGGGTGTCATGTGGCCAGCACAACGACCAATAGCTTTTACTTTTTCCCCAACTAATGTAAAGTACCCAGACTCAGAGGCGCCCAAAGATCCCGAAATTTAAAATCCCAGTCTTCCCCAGGATTCAAACCCGGGACCCCCGGTTTGGAAGTCAAGCGCTTTACCGCTCAGCCATCGCGCCTCAGAGTTTCACCTTACTCACCGTCTAATAGGTCTTCTGTCTTAATTCAAAATAATTATCAGTTAACATATTCCCAGTCAATTCCATACACGATGCCCCGCTCCCACTTCTATGTAGCAATTTTTAATTATCAGTTTATTTGTTAATACCATGCTTATCATCCACTCTCCAGTATTAGCAGATATTAGCTATTAGCAATCTAAATGTAGGCGGTTCAGCGCGTAGCAAAGCTAAACTAGCTTAGAATAATGGCGTATAACTCAGTTACATTCACAAGGAAGCATAATTCAAAGATGCACTGGACACAATTATAGAGTTATTCCTTCGTAGGTACGTAGATTAGTTCACTTAGTAGGTGAATAGCTTGACTGCTACAAGATTGAAGCCATCGTCTACTTTAGACCCGACAACTACAGCTCCTGTTTATTTATGGCAAGCAACGATCTTAATATTGACAAGAAGCTATTCACACAGAGTGATTTCCCTTCATCCATTCAATCTGTGTTGTTTTGCAATCCATTGTACGCAAGAGTAAATCAACCCAACACCTCTTTGGACATAGTCACATACTAACAACAACACGGCACTATTCAGTAATTCACTTAATAGTTATCCGTCAAATTTCTTGACACCGCGTCCCTCGACTTCTACGCGGTAATCCAAAATATTAGTCCTCAGTCTAGGCAGAATGCAAGCAGCTTTGTTGGAAGATCCTATTTTGTGTTTTTTTTTTTTTGTTTGTTTGTTTTTCAACACTGATGTACCCAAAGCGGCGAAAACTATTACCACTCATAGAGAAAAAAAAAAACCCATCTAAAACCAAACTAGACATGTTCCCAGTGACAAGCGGCTCTCTCCGGGTATTCCCGGTCACTGCAGCTTGTAGTTGTGTGCATCCATACCGAACGGACAGTTTGATCCGTGGCATGAGGCGCTGACAGAGAGCAGACACTACTTCTGGGTATTGAAGCTGTAGTACAATAGGGGAGGGACTGACTACAGCAGAGGCGTAGCTAGGATGGGGGAAGGAGGGGGCCCTCCAAATTGGTGTTTTTTTTACATTAAATACTACGCACAATGCAGTGGCCTCAAAAGAGGTCTACCCCCCAGGGTCCCCCAAATGATGGATACGCCCCTCGACTACAAGAAGTCGTAATAATCTAACGAGTGTTTATCTACCTAATAAAAAAAAACGGGACATTATTAGCTTGTACTCAACAAGAATTAGGCCTAGATCATGTTGCTGATGTACCGAACAAAATAACCCAAAATAATAGTATCTCTATTACTGCCCCCCCCCCCTCCGGAAAAGAACAATGTTTCCCTAATGCTGGAGCAACTCTCAATTCCCGGTAAGCAACTTTCTCGTGTCTTGGCGTTTTGATTGAAGCAGCACATTTGAATGTGTTATAATATGAACACTGAGAGACAACTCTGTACATTCTCTCGTCACTGCCTTCTCTCTCCTGAGTCCTCTCTCCTGAGTGCACTCACTCCTCAACACACACTCTCTCTAGTGCACTTTCCGTGTCAATGTCATATCTCCTCGGTTTGGTTTTAGCCTTAGAAGTGTCACGTTTTCAAAAGTGTGCTAAATCTACAAAACTATCAAGAACAAACTGAATTTTCTGACGTTACATCCAGCCATCATCCTTTAGAGGAGATAGAAAGAACATATCCCTGATTGATCCTCCCCAAAAGAATGCACGAGGCTACCCAGTCCTCACCTGCTGCCAGAGGTGTAGTGAGGGGCGGCAAGGGGGAAGGTGCCCCGGGCGTCACCCTAGGGGGTACGCCACACGCAAAGCGATGAAAAAAAATCTTATAAATATTTAGCTAGGTAATACATTCTAAGGTTATTTATTATTATTAAATACTTTTTATTTATAAGCCTATATTTCTATGTGATGTTCATGGAAATTGAAAAAAAAAAGGGGGGGGGGGCGCCAATTAACTTTCTTGCCGCAAGCGCACGATTTGCTACGCCTCTGCCTGCTGCGTTCTAGGGCCGCAGATGTTAAATTAAGGGTTCCATTCTAGAAGCCTAGTGAGACCTTGCAACAGTTCTGAGGAGATCGTGACTCGCCATGGTGCATTATGGGGAAAAAAACGCAACAAACACACGAAGAACAACGAAACAAACACAAGCTTTTCATAGGAAGAAAGGGGAAGAAGGGGTGGGGTGTTTCCATAGCAACCGCTCAAGGTACAGGTGGACAGCACAGAGATGGGCGCCCTTGCGAGGAAACTAGTAGCTTCAGATGGTTGTATCTTCGAGATACAATGGAAGCCTTTTCGTGGTAACTAATAGCTTCAGATGGTTGTATCTTCAAGATACGATGGACGCCTTTTCGTGGAAACTAATAGCTTCAGATGGTTGTATCCTCAAGATACGATGGACGCCTTTTCGTGGAAACTAATAGCTTCAGACAGTTATCTCTCCGAGAGCTACAGTGGACGCCCTTTCGAAGGAACTGGTGGCTTCAGAAAACTCAAACGGTCATATCTCCGATGGAAAATCCTGTACGTTCTCAGTCAATGACAGCCGTTGTTACCATTTAGGATAATTTGACGGTCGAATAGCCTTACACCGGAAAAACACAAACAGAGTCCGTCCTAATAGCAACAGTCTATGAATACACGCAATGGAAGGACGCTACAACTAATTAATAACCAAGAAAGAAAGAAAGAAAAAAACACAATGTCATCATAACGTAACTATCCTCCAAATATGGCGTGACTTGAACAATGAGTTCTCTCCACCAGTGAATTTGATACTTGTTGTTGTTTCCCTTTCCAGTTTAACGTAAATATGGTTTTAACTGCTTGGGCTTTGGACCTAGATCTTGATGGATTGAGGCACGGGAGATAACTATTACAATATTCTAGGATATTGATTACAGCGCCACCCAATGGCGACATTTTTTTTTATATAACTCTTTTAATTTTTTACCTAGATTATTATCTTTCTTACAATTCTTTTTTTTTTTTTTGGTAGGCTAAGGGAAATTTAATTAAATGATATAATTCAAGCGTAGCCCCATTATCAACGACCCCTTTTAAAAAATTAATCAAGATCTAGTTGGAAAAACACAGCAGTGGAAGCAATATCGGCAAGCATTAAAGGACCTAGTACTTTAATTTTTTATTTTTAACGTCCGTATATTCAGTAGAATACTGGGGACCCCTCTATAACATTAGAACTCGAAGACAAGCCTTTTTCATTATCATTATACAGTAAAATTGACTGCAAAGGTTGTTCACAGTTCGTCACTTTATACCCCGGAAACAGTTTTTGGAATGTACCAAAAAGGGCGTGAAGTCATCAGATAAAGTTAAGCCGCAGCTGAAAATGCCAACGATAAATTAAAACAGCATTAGGAGCACGGGAGTTTAGCGACAATGGCGGCTAAACACTGGAGTTTGGGGGGATCGAGCAATGGAAGAGGACTCAGGCAATGAGATCATTGAATGAAATCCAGGTCGCAGAATGACGTCAGTAAAACACACAGAGAAAACACACACAAAGAAAACAAAAGCAAACACACACACACAAAGAAAACAACTCTTATTGAAAAGCAAAGAATTATATAAAAATATTAAAATAAAAAAACAAAACAAAATAAAGCTTATCTAAGGCCAAGAGCTCTATATTTACTGTACGATTTATTTACCATTTTTGATATAAAAAAATTAATTAATTACTGCTATTTAGTTAAATAAATTTAAAAAAAAAGGATTCCTGTTTTTTTTTCTGAATAACTGCAAAGTTTGAACTTGCTCCGAGCACGGGAAGTGAGAGAAATGATGTGTACCACCAGACAAAGTCAGTTCAATGAGTTGGGATCAACTTGGTCGAAACAGTGGATATTTCTACAAACATAAAAATGATTTGAAAACAAATCCCTGGCTTATTGAAAGACACCAATTCGTTGTGTAGACGTGACGGGGAGGTAGTGACCAGCCAGGTTGGAAACATTCCTCGTACATTAGACTACGTATATTTCCGGCATGACTTAACAGTGCGGAGACTTTTATTTTTTTCATCAACACAATCGTGGCTTCCCTTTCGTTTCAGCCACTTCTTCAGTCGCACCCTCTTCTTCTGACACCCCCCTTTCCCCCTCCAATAAAAAAAAAATGTTTCGCTTTCCATACGCCCCCCCCCCAACCGCTCCGCCTCTTTTTCTCTCACTCACCCACTTCCTCAAGCGCTCCCTCAAGTCCACGTCTGCAATCAATCACGTGACACCAATCGACCAATCGTTTGAAGCGTCACGTGCATGTCCAGCACCAGCGCAACACGATGAGGACGTCATAAGGGGTCACAGGAAAGGTGCGAGAGGGTGGGGGGAAGGGGGCGCCACACGCAACGAACCACAAACGAACGAGTTTTGAAAGAGCGATGGGGACCTTGACGTGCGCCGCTGAGGCAGAGTCGGCTCCAGCGTGGATGGGATGTCGCCTCAAAATGGAGGTCTTAACCCTTGTCTCTTGTGGAGCACGAGGAACTCTTTTGTTTTTGTGGCAGTAACATATTGTAACCTTTGCCCTCCCGGATATTAAAAAGTTGATCAATCAAATGTGTTGCAACGAAGTGAATAACACTCCGAGGGACACAAAGTACTCTCAATCACAGATTTCATAATGTACACAATCAGAGGGAAATGAAGAAGTAACAGTTTCTTCTTTCCGGAACTATTCACTACGTCCAACGTCATCTGTTGTTCTTACCGGAACTATTCACTACGTCCAACGTCATCTTTTCTTCTTTCCGGAACGATTCTATACGTCATCTTTTATTCTTACGGGAACCATTTTATACGTCATATGCTATACTTTGCGGAACAACGTCCTGCATTATCCTACTTTGGGGGTGCTCTCAATAAAGTCAACATTCAGATATTATTCCTTCAAGACGCTAGTGAAATCATGTTCACTTCAAAAAATTAACAATATTTTTTGTTGCTTTCAATGAAAAGTATACAGCAAGCAAGTCAAGGACAAGAAGAAGACCAGGCTGACAAACAAAGAAGCAGACAGGTGTGGACAGAGTCAGCCATTTACTTGTCTGGTCCGCTAACATGGTGGAATCCTGTTTATATACAATTTAGCTCGCAATGATAAATAGAAATACAATAAATTTAACAAGATAAATAATTCTAAAGATGATCATACTACATATATTATTAGTACTCTGTTTATGTAAACTATTGTTAGCAATATTTAGTAGTTAGTACTCTGTTCATCTAGAACATATTTACACTCTTTATGTAGAACAATTTAGTACTCTGCTTATGTGGACAATATTAAGTACTCTATGTAGAATTCACAATCTGCAGTTTGGCTGAACTTAGGAATGAAAAACTGAGTGACTGATGCAAGGAGATTCTGTGTCCAACACAAAGACACGACCTCAAAGCTTCATGAAGATGAAACAAACTTTTCAAAAGAAAGACTAGTGACTCTGACTGCAGACTGACTTTGAAAGCGGTGTGACTTTGATCGCGGTGTGACTTTGATTGCGGAGTGACTTTGATTGCAGACTGACTTTGATTGCGGAGTGACTTTGATTGCAGACTGACTTTGATTGCGGAGTGACTTTGATTGCAGACTGACTTTGATTGCGGAGTGACTTTGATTGCAGACTGACTTTGATTGCGGAGTGACTTTAATTGCAGACTGACATTGATTGCGGAGCTGCCCCATGATAAAATTGGATCCTAAAACAAAGCAAGGGTCAAGACGTCAAGCAGTGCACACTCAGAAACATTCCCCAATCTTTTCTTATATTTATATTCACTAAAACTCAATGTGTCCTCCATGTCTTGGAATCATGAAAACGCTATTTGAGTTGAATTGAGTTCCTACAGGAAAAAAAGAGAGCACAACAGGTTTTCTTTGACCACCTTCGCCCTTTCCACTAGTGTTGACAAGAGGAAGGAGTCGTCCCACAGGTTGACAATCACTGGCCTAAATATTTTGTCCGATACCAAATGGAACCTTTTTGAACAGTTGAAGAACCACTGTACCAGGTTACTAATGTGGTGAGCCCTTGTATTAAAGGGAGCTAATGGGATTAACGGATTTTGATAAGAACCAATTAGGTTAGAGTTACGCCCCTAAGACGTTGCACAAACTCCGGGAACACCGCAAGTCGAGAGATTTTTGTTAACACGACCAAGACTTTCTTGGGTTGCCACCTTCAGAAATAGATGCTAAAAGGGGTCGTCGAAAGTACAATGTGGCACTTGTATTTTTTATATTTGTTTTTTTTTTTTTTTAAAGAAAGCTCTACCAACAGACCGAGATAAGAGCAGAAATGAACGAGATATTTGGTTGAGAAACAAGAGAATGATTGGACGTCGTGAAGTCAGAGACGTGGCTTCGGGCTTATCCCAACCAACAGCGGTCTCAAGAAGTAATTAAAACGAAAAAGGCGCATTTTCTGTTTCAATATAATTAGGGATGGGGATAAGAGGACAAGGCGTAACTCCAGAATTGACGTGGTCCAGTATCTCAAGGGCTGATGCAGAAAATAGTACCGCGAAAATCTTTTTTTTTTTCATTTCAAAGCGCGGTGTAATGTTTTGTAATTACCGAGCACCCAGCGAGCCAGCGATCGGATTACCCGCTGTCAATTCGCGGCACCGATGAGGGGCGACCACCTCAACTGTCGTCTAGCATGACAGGGGCAGATAAATCATACACCGGTTCCTAAACGTAATGAAGGACCTTCTGGTGGACGTGGGGAGCAGGGTGCGGAGAGGCGATAAGTGGGGAGGGGAATTTGTTGCCAGGGACGAGACGGCAGTTAAAGCCAAAACCGGTGCTGAAAACGTTAATAATTACTTTGTACTAGCACCTTTAGTTAAAAAAAAAAAGGGGGGGGGGGGGGTGGAATGCGAGAAGTTTGAGTGGGATGTTCAATAAAACTCAGGGGCGGACTGGGTGTCAAAACCGGCCCGGGCTTTTCTATACAATCCGGCCCACTAATTGTATGCCACATGATGGGCGTCCAATCCTACCTGTCCTCAAAAGCATTGTGTAAAGTTATAATAATTTATCGAAAGTTGTTAGTGTATGAATAATTTATGAGATGATTTTGAAACTATCTGATAAGCGCTATTACTAAATGAATAAACAGTTACTGGCATTTACTTGCGGCCCTTTCGATGTCACTATCGGCCAGTAAATCCCTTGCAATGGGGAATCTCTTATTAAGAACAGTTCTTGCTACTATATACATTACCATTTACATTGAATGCATCTGAAGATCCTCCAACAACGAATATATTGTAAACGATTCACTCCTCGCCATTTTCTCAGGCATATGAACTTCAATTTACAAATACAACTCTTCATCCTCCATTATTTAACTGCCCATCTCACAAGGTCATGGGGGCGCGGTGGCTGAGACGTTAAGTGCTTCCGAACCTGGAGTCCTGGGTTCGAATCTCGGTGAAGACTAGGATTTTGAATTTCGGGATTTTTAGGGATCCCCTGGGTCCACTCAACTTAAACGGGTATCTGACTTTAGTTGAGAAAATAAAGGCTGTTGGCCGTTGTGCTGGTCACATGACACCCGCTCGTTAACCATTGGCAAAGAAACAGATGACCTTAACATCATCTGCCCAATAGATCACAAGGTCTGAAAGAGAACTTTTCTTTACTCTCATATACTGCTTTCTCAATAACTTGGAAACCTAGTTTGAGTGCATCTTAAAGCTGTCTACACACATACACACAACAGAACATGTCCGCGTGTTTTTAATATCCTTACGTTCAGTCAAACAAATGCTGTCAAGATCATCTCAAATTTTAGCAAAGCCCTCTTTGTATTTCGACTTAAGTCAATAACTTTGTCGTCTTGACATTACTGTTTCTTATGGCGTTAAGCCTGTTCTTTCGTAAATGCTGTCATCATAAAGTTGGTGAATGACAACAATCTAAATTAGACTAAACAGAGGCAGATAGCAGACAAAATCATATCAGAAGAACAAGCGGGTTTTAGACAAGGTCGCAGCACAACAGAACAAATTCTAAACCTCAGAATACTCTGTGAGAAATACCTCCAACACCAAGAGAATCTTTTCCATGTCTTTATTGATTTCTAGAAAGCTTTCGATCGAGTTTAGCACCGGACACTCTGGGCGACAATAGAAAAGTACAACATAAATAAAACATAATTAAAGTTATCCAGAATCTCTACAAGGATGCCACCAGTTCGGTGTACTTCAACAATAATATTGGGGACTGGTTCAAAACCACAGTTGGTGTAAGACAAGGTTGCATTGACAAGACTTCCGCAGCATATGGTATGCAAATAAATACCGACAAAAAAAACAACAAATTATGACCAATAGCCAACAGGGCTTTAAAAGAGGCATCAGTATTGGAGGTGAAAAGCTGAGTAGTGTTAGCAGCTTCAAATTCCTCGGAGCTATTGTCTCAGATGAGGGAACGAAACCCGAACTATTGGCCCGAATAGCACAGTCCACAGCAGCCCTTTCAAAACTTAAATAATATGGAAAGATAAGGGCTTAGCCCTCGGCACCAAAATCAGACTGATGCGCTCTCTGGTCATGGCCACATTTTATATGCCTGTGAGTCTTGGACGCTGACTTGCAGAGCTAGAGAGGAGGATCCTAGCAATGGAATTGAGATGCTACAGAAGGATCCTAGGTATGCCCATATAGCCAGTCCAACCTTAATGAGACTGGTAAAGGTAAATGGATTCTGATGTCCCCCCCCCCACCCCCAACAAAAAAAAAAACAACGTTTATTAAACATCGAGAAAACTTTAAAAAAAAAAACAACCTCCAGCCTATCAAACAAAGCGCGCGGCCAGTATCTTGAGCACTGCTGGGCTGAGATTTGTGACGCTGCCCTTCAACGGAAACGAAAATGATCATTAACGATAATGATAGCATGCAGTTCGCGTTAACGAAAATAGACACGATAGTAAATAGCGTAATACTAATTTAGGTGAAAAAGCAAATCTAGCCCCTTACCCCACCCCAAAAAATGTAAGTGCATCTCTAATAACTATACAAGTCAAACAAATATTTCATAAGTTGGTCGAGAAGAATACAAACAAAACTGGGCTAGGCATGCGCACTAATCGTGATATCTATTGAGACCCGAAGTAGAATATTTCGTTTAGTCAAAAAATTCCTTTATACCTATTTTTTGTTTGTTTCTAGTTTTAGCTACCGTAACGCATTGTATTGGAGTATAGGAGATGTTCATCTACGAAAGATAACTCTAAATAGATATAAGAGAGTGATGTACTTGGTATATAGACAATAGCAAGTGTTGGTAAGCTATGCTATTCTAAAGGTATACGACTGTACTATTCTATACGATACATTTGTTAGCACTGCAAAATCACATTTCTAAGCCATTTCGCTGGTAGCACTGTTATGGAGAGTGTTTCTGTGTGTTTCTAGGGTGACGGTAGGAAGAGGTTAGCGATTGGCTGTGAATGAAGCAACATTGGTGGCATTGTCGTCATTTGGTTTTAGTCAAGAGGGAAAAGAAATTTCTATAAATCAAATAAGAACATAAAACCAAAATGTTATTTAAGTTTGGTTAGGCCAATAATAGAATATGCATCCACTGTTTGGGACCCCTCAACTCAAGAAAACATTTAGAAACTGGAACAGACACAAAATAGAGCAGTGAGATTCATAACAAACGAATATTCACATTTGACTAGAGTAACACCTTTAGTAAAATCACTAAATTTAGAAAGCCTTCAGGACAGAAGACTTAAAAGTAAAGTATCAATTATACATAAAACACTGAACCATAATCTTCAAATAGGAAACAAAATTTAATAAAATACTCAGAAAGACACAAAGATAAAGGCACATTCCTCGTTCCATATGCTAGGACAATTTTATACAAATATTCCTTCTTCCCTAGTGCTATTAGAGCATGGAATGGGTTGCCTGAGCTAGCCCGGAAAACCAGTGACTTGGCAGAATTTAAGTCATTGGTTAATATGCATGACTGAATGCATGACGCGTATGACGTAATCATCTTCTTTTTTTGAAGTAACTTCTGTATTATATAAGATAAGAAGAAGACGACTCCAGAACGTGAGACTGAAAAGGTTGTGCTATTGTAGTTGAGTTAGATTTTGTTAAAGAATGTCATTACTAAAGTCTACTGCATTTATTGCCTTTCTTATCAACTTGATTTTGTCTCTATTATAATAAAAGTTACATTCCAATGAGTTCACAAGGAAGTTATTTGAAGTTTTATTTAGTTAAGATGTATTACATCTACAGCGGTTTAGTTGTCTACCAGCAGTTTGGTGCTACAAGTTAACCATCGTCAACAACAAGCACCAAATAATGGTATGATTTAAATAAACTAAAAAAAAAAAAGTAAAGTTCCCCTTTCAGTCCTCGTGGTCTATAGGGAAGATGATGTAAAGATCATCTGTTTCTGTGGCCTACGGTTAACTAGGGTGTCATGTGGCCAGCACAACGACCAACCGCCTTTACTTTTCCCCAACTAATGTCAGGTACCCATTAGAGCTGGGTGGACTCAGAAACGCCCGAAGATACCGAAATAAAAAATACCAGGATTCGAACCCCGGCCTCCGGTTCGGAAGCCAAGCGCTTTACCGCTCAGCCATTCAGATTTATTTAAATAATCATGTAAAATGTCTGCTTGCTCCTAGAATGGGTGTGGGAGAAATAATGTGTTCAAAATGTGGCGCAGACGGACAGACAGACAGACAGAGTGAGTTGCTATAAGCTTGGTGAAAAATGAGCTTAAAACGGAAGTTCTTAGACAATGTGAAAAATAGAAACTTTTCGAATATTGTCTCAATGCCAGTAGTGTAGCAGCGTGCCCAGTGGGCTCAAAGTCAAGACTATTATAGTGTCCTCACCCTTAAATTAGAGTGTGACATACAAAATGTCATTTGGTATGTATCAGAGTAATACAAAGAGGTTATCCAATGCATGGACTAGCTTTTGTGTCAGCATTATAATTTAATAATACACAATGGATGTTAGTAACATGATAGGAGAATTTCATTAAGTCTTGAAATTCCAAACATTTCTGTTTGCTTGTTTGTTGTTCTTTTTTTTCCCCCCTATAGAACAGGACATGGACCCGGGCGCATTGAACCCTTTCACGCCATATCTGACACATAGGCGGCCTTAGGGGGTTGCCAGTCGGGCAACCGCACCTAGGTTCAGCGCCTTAGGGGGCCTCGCGATAAAGACAGCCCATCGTAAAAATTGTTTGCTCCGATAGGACACTCGCCCAGGGGCTCCGCGCACTGCCATGGCAGCTTTAGATTGCTACGCCCCTGCTCAACGTCTTCGTAAAATGGAAAAAAAAATAATTGTGTCTCTATTATAACTAAAGTTCTATTGAGTATTGTTCACAAGGAAGTTGTTCAAGTTATTTCAAGTTTTAATAAAGTAGCTTTTTTTTTTGTTGGTTCAAGCCAAACGATCTCATACACTGGAAAACTGTGACTTTTGGGTGACACCCCCCCCCCCCCCCACCACCACCACATTATCTATATAAAACAAAATAATGAATTACCGGTACCCGTAAATTGTTAACCAATTGTGTATTGTGTAATGTTTTCGACTATGAATAATTGTGAAAATGTTTATCTTGATCTAAGAATGAAAAAGAGGTAGAAATTATTTTTTTTTTCAAGAATCCTCCCTGACAGACGGAGTGATTTAATATAAGCTTTTTAATAATAATAAAAAAAAGTAGCATATTGTTTTTTGGCGCAAAAATTATACGATACACCGACGTCAACAGCAAACAAAAAAAAATTAAAAAAATAAATCGGAAGTGACGCGATGTGACAGAAGATAACGGTTAATGCCCAGGAAGTTACCTACAAGGGGAGGCAACCTGTTTGTGTTTGCTTAAAGGAGCCTCCTACTAAGAACGGGGACCAAACAAAAAACTAGTCCGAGTCTTTCTTTCAGAGACCAATGTGTTGTACGTTAGGGAGGGATGGGGAATGCATGTCCAGGCTCACACATCGTCACAATCCCACCTTCCCCCAGATGAGATGAGGAACGTAATAACAAACGTATCCGAATCTTGATGAACGATATTATTATGTTTAGCGAATTGAGTTTAAGAAAATATACTTTAAAAAAAAACAAAAAACAGCGCAATTTCAAGCTTTTAGCATGCTCAATGCGCTATGGTCCAATCTATGCTCAATGCGCTATGGTCCAATCACTTGTGTGTCTGGGGGTGGTGGGGGGGGGGGGTGAAGGTATCCGTGATGGCTTTTTAAAAGCGATTTGAACAAAAAAACAAGTTGTTCAACTTTAATTCCAACTCGAGGGTTCAGGTCTGCTCAAGTCGACACACTAGCCACTGAGCCGGTCAAGTGCTTATGAAAATATAAGGTTTTATAGTTATCTATTGTTAGTTTAAAATTATTTGGCTGGCGACGACCTAATTCTCTACACACAAGGCTTAAATCCCCTTAGCTAGTATTGCCTCAATATAAAACGAAGTTAATTAATTATGGCTAATAGATATAAAAATTAGTCAATTTTTCGATTGGTTCATGTTTTGTTAGGGACAATGAAGAACTGTGCTAAGTTTCCGTCTTGAGCCTAGACTGGAAAGTGGGAGAAATAACGCAGATCAGAAGATATAAACTTTGTTCCATAAAGCTGAAGTTAAAGTCGCCATTTTACGTTGTTGTTTTTGTTTTTAACGAAAGTTAATTTCTTGATCTTTTAAGCTCAATACCAATTTTTTAATTTACAAATGATCAGAAGTGTAGTTGCCCCTTTCATTGAATTGCTTTTCTGAGCTTTTAAAAAATTAGCATTTATTTGCTGCCTAGAAAAATTTCAAGCTTCTAAATTTCTCCATATTAAGAGGTCTTTCATATTTTTTTTTTTTTCTTCCATTATAGGTAGAAGTTTTAACGCGCCATGTCACGGGCCTTATATGGCCCGTGGGCTGAAAGTCTTAAATGAATTTCGTTCATGAATCTGTTTAAAAATTCCCAAAATCATAATGCTTGAAGTGGATGGTATAGCAGATTGAAAAAAAAAAAAAAAAAAAAAAAAAAAGACTCCTTATATTTTACATATAAAGACGTTAAGCCAATTAATGTCAGGTACCTATTACATAGACGCCCTAAAGATATCAAAATTCAAAATCTCCGTATCACCAGGATCGAACCCTGGACCCCTCGGTTCACTCAGCCATCGCGCCGCTTATATTATATATCTATACTATAAAGTAGAATGTGAGGTGTATGTATGTATGTTACTTATAGACATCAAAACCGCTTGACCAATCTTGATAAAACTTGGCAGGAATGTTTCTTAGGTACCAACTTAGACCTTAGTGTATGTATTGTAGCCCTAAAACAAACTTTAGACCCTAAAAAAAAAGTTGTCCAATTCTATTACAGCTATAGTATTTTATGGATCTAGGCCATGTCTACAATGTTGACATAGAAAAGATCGAAAGGATTTAGACCTAGATCTAATTTTTAGAAATACACTTTGCGCAGATAGTTTTTTACTTTGACACATGAAAATACAAAAGAAGATCCATTGATTTTAATAACCTTCAATTTTGTGTTTCAAAAGCATTTTTTAAATTAATTAGTTCGTTATATCTGTGACTGCAGATTTCCTGACAAACATTCTTTCATTAGACAATACGGTAATGAATCGCTTACTAAAAATTAATTCGTTTAATTGTTTACTTTATAATCCCATCCCTAGATCTAAAACTCTAATTCAACTCTAAGATGATAAAACTTCTCTTAGCACAGATAGTTTTATACTATACTACTAATTATAGTCCATTCATTTCCTATTTTGATCAAATAAACATTCAAATTTGGTTTTCTAAAGCATTATTAATAGACTGCATTCGTTTACGAAAGCTGCGAAGCCGGGTTGAGATAGGCCTAGATCTATATTCATTCATGACTCGCGTACTAAAAATTATTTCGTTTAATTGTTCACTTTATAATCCCATTCATTTAACAAAGCTATCGCTTTTTTCGTTTTTAATAGATATGAATGTATCGGCTTCGGGTAAACCCATTTTCGCAAAACTAATTTTATTTTCGTAGCGAAAGAGAAATAACTTGAAAGGATCATTAGTTAAGTTTAACATACATCTAAATCCAATCCACTACATTAGTAAACACAAACTTAGACCCGCAGGCCGCGGGTAATGCCAGGCTAGTATATATATATATATTAATGTAAAAAATAATAATTTTCAAATAAAATGACTTTTAAAATGGAAAAAAAAAAAGGAAGTCTACGTCAATGTAAGTTTAAACAATTTCTACATTTAAAAATATAGTGAATAAAGTATAAGTAGAATTAGAAAGAAAGGTTTTATAGAAACAATCATAGCTTCTAAATATTTCCTAAGGAACAATTGTCAGAAGCACCGGCTAAGACTCTCATTCTGTAGCCCACAACAGCGGGGGAGCAGAGACGCAACAAGCAGCCGGCCACTTCCGCCAACGCCGCCGTTCCCGGCATCCCATCCATCCGGCAGCTGACCAATCGGGATAGAGGGAGGTGTACAGGATATAATGGTTGGCGAAAGGACAGGCGCGGCATGCTGAAGAGATTTTCGCCCTGGCTAGTTTGTAGCACTCTTCCTCAGGTAACGTCGCCTACACCAAGAGAACACTCCCCCGTTTCACAGACCGACACCAGGGCAGACGGCGTCGTAGAGGACAGCAAGAACAAAAAGGAAAAAAAAAAACAGCTTAGAAAAACATATCTAAATCTAGATCTATTTCACGGAATCTAAAGTAAGTGTAAGTATCGTCTGATATAGTTACCGGAGACCTACGTGTCTTTAGCATTGATTTGTGGTCCACTGAAGCCATGAGTTTTCAGTCACAATTAATATTAAGACATCTTGTCTATTAAGGGGTATCAGTACTTTATACGATAAAATTCATAATTATTTTATCTCCTACTCTATACGATACCATAATTAGTTTATCTCCTAAGATATAGATCTTTTTATTTGTAAGACGGAATGCATACGTGATTTGTTTTTCATCCGGAAGTTTATTTTGTTTTATTATGTAATTCGAATTGATTCATTTTATATCATAGCAGCATTAATGCTTTCATGAGACAACACATACAGAAACATTGTATCACAGTTAATGAGATATCCTAAAATGCAATGTTTTCTTTCACTTTGTAAAATACAATGCTTATAGAATGTTTCCAGGTGAATTTATTATTACTTTGAAATGGATATTGTTGAAGATAACTCGTTAAATTTTTAAGCCGATTCGGAGTTTAGTTCTAGTTGTGTCCCTTTCAGTACTAGCTACTGAGATATGTTACCTCCCTTGGGACCTCGCGACCATGTCATTGATCTGTGCAGCTGTGGAGTTGATGAGACTATATTGTTACGTGAACCGATGCAACGAAAGAGATGCAGATCTACATCTCAAAGTGGTTTTAAAAGTTCCGAATTCTCGTGTTTGACATAGTAAAAATAAAAAGAGTTTTACTTCGTTCAATTAAATATGTCCAAAAATATGACCATATGTATTTATGTAGGTAGCCATTCAAATACCATGTAGAGAAAAATGAATTTTCCAATTTTGCAACAAAACTCTTGTTTTCTACTTCTACACATGATGCTTTGCATATTTTGACGACAGGGTCAATAGATATTATTATTATTATTTTTATTATTAATATAACGTTCCAATTCAATTGCGCTTTGGTACAAACATCGTACGTGAAACAGGTTAATACAAAATGCATTCCAGTCTTCTATCTGTTACATCTTCTGATGGGATACGAGTTTTTTAAATTTCTTTTTTTTATTTTGTTGAAGTTACAATAAAACGATTTCATGAGTGAAAGAAAGTAAACAAAACTTTTGGTTGGAGAAATAGACTTACTACCTCGTTAACATCAGTACATTGCTTCAATTATAACAAAATATCTACCGGTTTCGCTAGGAAGAAAAAATCCCGTTTAATACTAATTACCATGCAAAAAGAACACAGACTTAATTTCAAATATAGAATACTCATTACGCAATGACCAATTTTGTATTATAAAGCTTTAATACTTTAAAACTATTGCAGTGAATCTATGTTGTGTAGATATAATGTAATAAATAATAATATTATAAAAAAACTGTCATGAAAATGTATATTTATTATAATCATTATTATTACAATGGTTCACTTGAGCTACCAAACATTCACCACCAGTGTAGAGATTCGTAAAGAGGAGATCACATTTCAATGAGCAGCATTCACTGCATGACATTCTTAGAATTTTGACGAGTCCGATAGATACAACACATTCTGTGACAAAAGACTGAACTATTTTTTACTATCTCATTTAATTGTGCAAGGATCCTTTAAAAAAAAACAGCATGTAGAAATCAAAGCTGGTCAGTTTGTTAAGTAAAATTCCCTGTCAAAAATGGCGACAAATAGGGCAGATAATGTAAAGGTCATCAGTTTCTATGGTCGACAGTTAAGGGTGTCATGTGGCCAGCAAAGCGACCAACCTTTACTTTCCATACAAACGTCAGGTATCCATCAGAGTTGGGTGGACTTAGGGGCGTCCTAAAGATATCGAAGTTCAAAATCCCTGTCTTCACCCAGAATCTAGCCCTGGAAGCCGAGCGAGCGCCTTACCGCTCAGCCATCACGTGCCCAGGTCACCATGTGGCAGCAACTGAAGTGTTTCTCTAATGAGCGCAAACCAAATCTCAAAATGTTTACAATCCGTGCTTTCAAGAGAGATAACTTCTATTAAAAACACTGTATTATGCTGATTTTGTAGCGGCGACCTAAGCGTGTCACTTTTAATGTCACAAACTCAAAAGTAGAAAGTAATTGATAAACTAAGTAAAACGTAATCGATAAACTTATCACCATCCGTCACTATCAATACGGTTGTGGTTGTTCGAACTTCATTATTCTTATTACTATTTGTTCTATTTCTGTACTGATTAAATCCCAAAGAATTCGCTGTTTACTTCATGAACTCAGCTCATAGTGCACATTCTAAGGAATTCCGTTTGAAATGATCAAAGTTAACATTACAACACATTATATAGCTTTATTTACACCGCAAAGAACAAAAAAAAAAAAAAAAAGGATAATAATTATTCATGTAGTTTGGACTAATTTAAAAGGAGAAAACTGTACTAATTAGGGGAAATTATAAAATAAATGTGGACTAATAAGACTGCATATAGAGAAGCTGCCATTTCTCACTGTAGATCTTCATGTTTCTTGATTCAGCATTGGGTACGCTGTATGCAAAGTCAAATCACACACAAGATGCAAAAAAAAGTTATCAGAAATCTGAATTTAGAAAGAAAACTCTATAAAATATGTGTATTTCAAAACCAACAGCTCAAGCATCTAAATGAACTGAACTTTTTTTTTTGTTATTGAAAAAAAAATCGAAGTATGATTTCATGTGTTATTTAACAGAACGTAACAACCCCCCCCCCCCCACTTTACCCCAACCCCAGAAATTGAATCCTCTGCAAGGAAATAGGCGGATGAATCTCTATTTCAAAAAATCTTTAGTTATTCTAGAACAGAAAGAAATCTATTTGTGTTGTGTCTAAGAAAATAGGAAGAGAGGGGTCACAGCCACAGGTGTAGCTATGGTGACTGTCCTTTATGTCTTTACGAGTGTATAAGAAATTTGGAAAAAGGGGGGGGGGTCCCCAGGTGCAGCTATGGTGACTGTCCTTTTTTCGGGTGTATAGATAATATCTAAAATAACCTAATTCCTAATATCGGCTGAGAACTGAGGTAAACCATGTCTACTACCAGAGCCTGCGACTGATGTTTTGTTTCAGATGTGCGCGACAAGGTTTTTGTCGCCATACGAAACAGGCCAACATAGTCTTCAAGTCTTAAGCTCACGTAGAGTTTCAATAGCTAAACTCGTAGTTACAGTGTTTAATTAGAAACCACGAGACGCATTCATTTTTGTTTTTGTTTTTAAAGAGTGCCCATTGGCGCTAGATAATACGGAGCGAGCCACTCGGTTTCATTTCACATTCCCATCATTACTGTCACGCGGCGTGCTAGCTGAGAGGTTAAGCGTTTTGTTTCCGAGACGAGGGGGGAAGGTGTCTAATACTCTAGTGAAGTCCAGGCATTTTTTGAAGTAAAGGCGGTTGGTCGTTGTGCTGGACAAACGACACCCTCGTTAACCGTCGCCATAAAAATAGATGACCTTTTACATGACCTGCCGCATAGTTAGCAAGGTCTGAAAGCTGTAATTTACCATTTCGATTTTCCACATCTCAATCACATCTCAATCACATGGAGATCTAATATTACGAACACCTCAAATGTTCAAATGGTAATTAATACAATACTCTTTGTCTATATATATCCTGTTAACAATGTGTGTAAATACTATTCAATGGACAGAATCACACACATAAGTCTACGTGTGTGTGGACGCCAGACCCTTGCCATCAAATATTTAACCACGGTGACAAATAAAAACTGCCATTAACTTCCACCTACATCTTTAAAACAAAAAAAAAATCCACACTGCTACTTCCTACATCTTTAACATTTAAAAAAAAAAGAGTAAGGAGTATTTCTGTACTGTCCCAGAATTCCTCACGGAACCAACACCTCGGGTCACACGAAGCACAACATAAATGTCGTCTTACATTATTGAGCAGCCCCAGGTTCTCGCGTTGAGATGTCAAGATTTCTGCAACGCACATTTTTAAAAAGTTCTAGGCCCCCTCCATAAATGCATATTCAAAATAGTCGCCACAACAACAATTGTGGTCGAACAGTGGTCAGAGAGTGACGTCAGACCTAGCTACATGATCCTCTACCAGGAGAGAGGAAGTGTTTAACACGGCAATCATACTTCATATCATATGGGTGGGCAAACTGGGGTTCGCAAAACCAGTGGCGCGTTATTGATTTACTTTTAATAAAAAAGAAAGAAACAAAGAATGTGTGTGAGAAAGAGAGGCTGATGGGAAAAGTTTTTAAAATAAATTTATTTGTATATATTTCTCATCTGTACCTATATTAATTGACAGCATTTACAGTGCACTTGTGCTTTGGCAAAATAGTAATACAAATGTTTTAGTAGTCAAACACACATTTTATAATATCTTCTTATAGAAACAACGTATTTTCCTGCAATTTTTGAGTTTCCAAAATTTATTTTCCTGGCGTCTACAACCGAGACCATTCGGTATAGAAGGCCCAAACACTGACATGCAACGTCACAACCTGTGGGCTGTTTAGGCCAATAACTTGTTGCCATGTCACATGTGTGTACGACGGGAAAAACTGCATTCCTCATTAATCTTCGGACTCAAAGACAATCCTTATTATTATTATTATTATTTAACTATTAATATTGAATTGTAAAAATCGTGTATTTTAATGAAAACAAAACTGCTTGCATAGTTAATTTCAAAACTTTAAAAGCTGTAGAATATCATGATATCGGATTTTCAAGATCGTTTCTAGTTTTTGATATCTAAACGGGACGGACGGACGGACCGCACAAAACTAATAGAGGCTATTCCCCTTACGGGAGCCGCTAAAAAAAATAGACTTCGGCTCCTCTTGACAGCACGTTGTGCTCCCCAGGTAGGTGCCGTACAGTTGGAGAAACACTGAACTAGCATCAAACGTCGACGACACTACAATCCTGCGACGTTTTGATTCTACGAAGACAGAGGCACATAGTGGGTCAATGCGCTGTGTTCGGGTTCGGTTCGTTGTTTCCCCATCTCTAAAATTATTCTATGTTTATTCGTGGCTCCATTGGTCTATTGGTTAGAGTGGAGTGACGACCCTTGGGACAATGCTATTGCTGTTAGAGGCCTGAGAGTTTGAGATGATCTAGTAAGATCTAGTTTTCTAGTCAGTTGTGGTACTCCAGCCTGTCCTTGTTTTACTGCAGTGGATTTACAGTTTACTTTATTATTTTATTTACTATGTGTATGCTCTTGTTAATCAACCCCTGGTGTTTGTTTCATTATTGATAGACACAGCCAAGTTTGTCCGTAAAGCCTATGTCAGGAGTTCACACCAGGGCTCTTCAACATTCTATTTCTCTGCAAGATAGTTTTAGCAAGTCATCTTTTCATCTAGGTCTGTATAGTCTTAGGAAGTCATCTTTATTCTCTCTCTTCTCTCTTTTCATCTAGGTCTGTATAGTCTTAGCAAGTCATCTTTACCCTCTCTTTTCATCTAGGTCTGTTCCTGAAGTCTGCCGTGTCTAAGCTGTAGCAATGAAGTTCGCACTTTCTTTTTAGCTTTTAAAGCAGTGCCCTGGGTTGACTTTGTGATTTGATGATTCAATTATTTACGTTTTCTGATCTCTGCTTCCTTTGCTCAATGAACTGGGTGGAAAGTCTGAGGTGTTCTCGTCCAATCATCTTGCTCTTCGAGTCTCCTTCATGGCACTCTTGTCCAGTTCTGTCCACGAAACATTTTCTATTAACAATTTTAGCATTAACATTGCTTGACATTTTAAAAACAGGAATGATATCAGCAACAAAACAAAACGAATGAAACAATTTTAAAAACAACAACTTTCGAAGCACATCTCAAACTAATGGCATTCAAAATGAATGAATTCCAGCATGGGAATGTGTTTGGAGTAAGAAAATCATAAATAAATATTTCCACTGATCATAGAGATTTTGTTGTTTAGAAAACAAATATAATAACAGATTTTTTTTGGTCCTGTCTTGTCAGTGAATCACGGGACGCTAATAAATTGTGTGAATTCCCTCTGCAAACAAACTCCAGATCTCCAGTTCATTGCAAAATAATGCAATCGCTTAGCTTTTTTCCTCAAAAATGGTCACACTAAATACAACTAAAACCAACACATTTGAGTGATGGTTTACCTACTTCCATGATGATCCATCACCCCTACTAGATCTAGAGAAGGAGCCACCAGCTATAGATCTCCATAGTTTCCTGTGCTGGGCCATCCTGTCCATCTTGTTCCAGGTGTTACCAGGGCGTCCACCTTTAGTTCGCGTGCCCAGACGCTTCTTAGGTGCCCTCTCTTTCTCTTGTGGGTTCCAGTTCAGTGCTTCCTATGTGATGCTAGTTGGCGATGTGTGCAAAGTGTGCTCCAATTCAGCTCCATCTTCTCTCTTCTACGGGAGTTTGATTGGTTCTGTGCAGGGAGGTCACTCTTGCTGTTTCTGTCTAGCCACCGGAGGTAAAGGATGCTACGTAGGCGGCTGTTTATAAAAATGTTTTAATGGTAGCAGCGTTAGTTGTAAAAAGATCTGGATGTGAGTAGTACGTATGAGTTCCCATACGCGCTAGAGTCTTTTCCGAATCGAATTCAGAATTCGCCTAGACTGGAAAAGCTTCACAGAGGTAATAGAAACCCCCCCCCCCCCCCAAATAAACATCCATTTGTTACATGCAGAAACAAATTAACAACTTTTCATTTCTCAGAATACAGACAACTTTAGGAGAATTCGCCATCAATGAAACATTTCATTTCTATAAGAGGGAATTCTAAAAGGGAACTAGGCCGCTCATCACGATTCCAAGAGCCTTGAAGTAAACGGGTTAGGAAACCGTGTAGACAATCTATTTCTACTTTAAGTTCAGGTGACGTCCTGTGTCTCAGACCACGAACTACGAGTGTTATCATGTGATCAACGAATTACGAGTGTTATCATGTGATCAACGAATTACGAGTGTTATCATGTGATCAACGAATTAAGACTAAGACTAAGACTAAGACTGCTTTATTGATCCTTACGGAAATTTGTTGTGATTACAAGGACTCGTTTCTCATATAAAGACAACACAACAGAAAAATACACATAAATACAACAGACAACATAAAGAGTTCATTCAGCGACTACACACAGGTATCTTGGTGCATTTCATGTTCCCTGATCAATGAGTGGCGGTGATAGAGTCTGACCGAGTGAGGTACGAACGAGTTTTTGTACCGCTCCGTTCTTGTTTTGATTGACAGCAGTCGCCCACTTCGCGACGACCTGGCGTAGTTCTGATGGAGCGGGTGGCCGTTGTCTTCCAAGATTTTTTCGATTTTTCTTAGGCACGTTTGTTCAAAAAGTTCCTTTAAATGTGGTAATGTTGTGAGTGTAATTTTTGATGCTTTTTTAATGATGTTTTCTAGACGTTGCAACAGTTTAGATGAGGCGTTGCCTTGCCAACAACTTATTCCGTATGTTAGCAGATTTTGTACTGTCGCGCCGTAAAAGGTCTCAAGGATCTTCTTGTTTAATTTAAAACTGTTGAGTTTGTATAGAAAAAAGAGTCGCTGGGCTGTTTTCTTTGTCAGAGTTCCAATGTGGTCTTCCCATGAAAGCTTGTTGTTGATGATAATGCCTAGATATTTATATGCCTTTACTTGTTCTATAGATGTAGTGTTTATTTGCAGTTCAGGTATAGTTTGTTTTTTCTTTCTAAAATCTATTATAAGTTCTTTAGTTTTTGTTACATTCAGTTCTAGAAAGTTGTCGGTGCACCAGTTTGTAAACTCTTCTATCGAGCTTCGATACTGAGTTTCGTCTCCTGAAATAAGACCGACTATGGCAGTATCATCAGCGAATTTAATGAGTTTAACTGAGTCATAGATGCTTCTTATGTCATTAGTGTAAAGAGTGTATAGCACAGGAGAAAGTACACAACCTTGTGGAGCACCCGTACATAGTACTCGAGTTGACGATTTGGTGTTGTTGACTTTAACATACTGGGGCCGTTGGGTTAAAAAGTTTAGAACCCATGCTTGCAAGTAAGGGCTTACATTTAAGTTACTCAGTTTGTTTATCATTAGATGTGGCTGTATGGTATTGAAAGCCGAGGAGAAATCTACGAAGAGGACTCGTGCATATGTTTTGGGTATATCGAGATGCTTATAAAGCTGGTCCAAAAGCAATAGAATGGCATCCTCAGTTCCTCTAGCTGCTTTGTATGCAAATTGGTGAGGGTCTAGGCTGTTATTGACTTTTGCTACAAGTTGTTTAAGAATATATTTTTCAAAACATTTCATAACAATAGGTGTTAGTGCTACTGGGCGGAAATCATTTAAGCAATCTATTTTTGGTTTCTTAGGCACTGGTATGATTTCTGAAGTTTTCCAGATGTTTGGAATTACGCACGTTTGCAATGACTGGTTAAAGATATGACAGAAGATAGAAGAAATTTGCTCCGCACATAGCTTGATCAGCTTGCCACTAATTTTGTCCGGTCCACAAGCTTTTGTTACGTCTACTCTCTTAAATAACAATGTCACTTCATCCTCCGTTACAAAATTGACGTAGGGCTCTTGTTTTCCTTTGGACAGAGTGTTGAAAAGTTCTTTGTGTAGTTCAACAAAATCTTCTTTGTCAAAACGAGAATAGAAATAATTTAGTTCGTTGGCGAATTTCTCATCATCAGCCACTAAAATTTGTTTTCGTTTTGAGGCGCAGCCTGTTATTTTCTTTAATCCCTCCCAGCATTGTTTTGAGTTGTTCTTTGCAAAGAAATTCTCAATTTTTTCTTTGTATGTTTTTTTCCCTTCAATTATTGCTTTTCTCAGTTTATTTTTAGCATTTATAAACTCTTCGTTGCTAGCCTTATACTTTGTTTTCTTTTCAGTAATAAGGTGTTTGATTTTTTTGGTCATCCAGGGCTTATTGTTTCCATAGACTTGTATTGTTTTTGTTGGAATTGTTAACTCCTCGCAGAATGATAGATATGAGGTAACAGTTTCTGTTAGTTCGTTTATGTCTGGACAGTTCTCAATAAAGATTTCCCAGTTAGTTTTCTCAACGCATCCTCGTAGTTTTTCTACAGCCTCTTCAGACCACATCTTGACCGTTTTTATAACTCTCTTTGTAGTTTTAAGAGTAGGTTTGTAATTTGGTATAAGATGGAGTAATACATGGTCAGATTCTCCAAGTGGGAACAAACTTTTACAAACAAATTACGAGTGTTATCATGTGATCAACTAATTACGAGTTTCATCATGTGATCAACGAATTACGAGTGTTATCATGTGATCAACTAATTACGAGTGTTATCATGTGATCAACTAATTACGAGTGTTATCATGTGATCAACGAATTACGAGTGTTATCATGTGATCAACTAATTACGAGTGTTATCATGTGATCAACGAATTACGAGTGTTATCATGTGATCAACGAATTACGAGTGTTATCATGTGATCAACGAATTACGAGTGTTATCATGTGATCAACTAATTACGAGTTTCATCATGTGATCAACGAATTACGAGTGTTATGTGACCAACGAACTATGAGTGTTATCACGTGACTAACAAACTACGAGTGTTATCATTTGATCAACTAATTACGAGTGTTATCATGTGATCAACTAATTACGAGTGTTATCATGTGATCAACTAATTACGAGTGTTATCATGTGATCAACTAATTACGAGTGTTATGTGACCAAAAAACTATGAGTGTTATCACGTGACTAACCAACTACGAGTGTTATCATGTGATCAACTAATTACGAGTGTCATCACGAGACCAACGAACTACGGGTATTATCATGTGACCAACACAACGAGCCACTACTCTTACATTCCTACTAATATCAGATTCCTACTAGAATGGGATGGAACCAGAAGGGTTCCGAAAATCCTTTAAAAAAAAAACATAAAACTTTTCTAAGGAGAAGAACTCGCACTTGCAGTTATATCCCTCGAAAATGTAGAAGTTATTTCCTTTTTTTCGATATTAAACAAAATAATTAATAACCAATAATTAATTAACTAATTGGTTATTTTTAAAATTGATTCATGTTTAGTTAGGTACAATAAATAGACAGGTACAATAAATAGTTGTTTAAAAGTTTCAATTTGATCCAACAATAGGTGTGGGAGAAATAACGAGAACAAATATCGAAGTGGACCAAACCCAACATATTAGTGAATACTGAAGAAATTAATTTTCTTGTTGGTATCAAACAAGATAATTAATTACCTGTAATTAATTGTGAATAATTGTTTTTTTTTTTTTTTTAATTTCATCCATGTCTTGTCTATGTCAATGAACATTTGTGCAAAGTGTCAACTTGATCCGAGAATGAGTGTGGGACAAATAACATGTAAACACTTTTTTACCAGACAGACAGAGTAGGTTGATATAAGCTTTGTAAAAGCAGCCTAATTTGACTTTCAGTTATGTACTGAAAGGATCGCCTATATTTCTACTGTCGTAAGTGACTTTTCTTAAGTCACTGAAAACAGTCGAAACATGGCTTCAGTTAGTTCTATATGGTACACAGAATCTTCTATACCCTGCCTCTTCTCCTGAGACTGCAGAATTATTAGAGAAATATTAAAGAGTTTTAACCTTTATTTCTGTTGTAAACCCCGAGAGACAGTACAATGAAAAAAAAAAAAGGCTCCAAAATCAAGTTACACGTTTGCCGCTCACGAGTTGTCCCCCTTTGATGCGAGTTATTAAAAGAGTAGCCATCTGTCAAACTCGTCACGTCTGCTCTCCAATTAGGCCTCGCGGTGGGCAGCAGGAATTAGGGCGGCAAAGGGCAGCACTCACTTCTTTGCTCGACTTATCAGCGCCACAAAATTGGCCAGATAGCTCTTCATCGGCATCCAGCTAGCACACCGCGTGCAAGTCAAATTTCACCCAGAACATTCCCAGCGTAATAATGACCCCCCTGACTGGTTGAAAGCCACGTAAAACATTGAGAAAAGAAACCACAAAACATATTGTTCGTTAAATATTTCATTAGAAAACCAGGGGATTGATTGCCATACAGCATCATTCATTATTTATTTTCATTTATATCTGGGGTTTATTTTACACGATACATTGAAACACAGTAATCTCCTCTTACATTTTTAAGATCCGATATATATTCTTTAAGCACTAAAAACATATCGTGGCGTAGTAAAGAGGAAGCGATAAGGAGAAGTGGAGAGGGTCATCGAATGCAATATAAGGTAACAAACGAGAAAACGTAAGTAAATTGAAAAGAGAGATCGGGAGAGATTTGAAAATAAACAAACGAAACAATGTAAAGAACGCCATAGTCAAATAGCACTTGCTGCCAAGTAAATACTAAAGACTACTTGGTGCTAACAGAGAAAAGAGATTAGACATGTGATTTGACAGCGCTAAAAAGTGCACAGAAATTATCGTTTGTCTTTTATAATACTGAGATTATCAAAACTTGTTATCTGTACACAAGAGACACCAAATTAAAAAAAAAGCTATATATAGTAATCCGAAATAAAAGGGAATCTCCTATGAAACTGTGACTAATAGAAGGACAACATAAATTCTTTGGGGCATACTGAGGGACTTCACTTCAATATCAGGATTAAGTTCTGCCGGTAGATCTGGGCTTTTAGCACCCAAATGCGATAATTTTTTAATTTTTTGTTTATTTGTGGTATTAAACTGACAGGAAACATGAGGACCATGGCGAAGCTGAAGTAATCTATGATACAAATGAAACACTAAGACTGAAATGTATCGCGGGGAATATTAGACCATTGTGTGTGTAGAACTCTGTTTATCACATGTTTAATCATCTAATTAAAGCAACAAATCGAGAGGTAATAATTTTTTTAAAACTCTTTCTCTCCGTGATTATTTACCACATTCTGGTGGAATCAACATTGGTATCGTCAGTTAGGAGAGAAAGAGTTAATGTCTTGCAGAAATGCCACCAATCAGTTAAAAGCTACGCGCCTCGTGGTGAGCATAAAAAAAGGAGATAAAATATCAAATGAATGATAAACAGAGCGCGTCTTCACGTTAAAAATGTATCCTTCTGTTTATAAATTACAATTGGAGCAAATCACTTGCACTTATGTAAGCACAAAATTGTTTACCAACACTTTGCACACACACACACATTATTACTTCCCTTGAAACAGAACTTATTAGACATTGGATTGGACAATGAAATGTGTAGAGAAACACAAGGCGGACCCCAATCTGTCCCAGTTTTTTGAACCGCTGTTATTGACTGGGATTATTCTTGTCATAGACTGCATTCAAAACAAAATACATGCAGTGATGTCTATCGACCAGGCAAGCAAGAGCTCGTGTTCTCATCAAAGCTAGGGACATGCTGAAATGTAAACCAAACACACACACACACACACAGTCTATTAATGGACACAATTAAGGATTACATTTATAATGGGTGAATTAGGAGAGAGGGGGGGGGCGGAACGAACTATCGCAAATTTCGAAAATATTGTTTCTTGGTGTTTACATTGCGAAAAAGGCGGCGGCTATCTGAATGGGTTAATAGCGAGGGCGTTCTATTATTTCCTTATTCCTATATCACACTTAGAAGGGGAGGGGGGATGGGAAGAGAGCAAGGAAAGGAGGGGGGGGGTTGTTCAGCTTAAGCACCCTACTCTTTGCTATTTCTGGATAACACTAAATGCAACAATGGATAATGGCGTAGATAACGGAGACAACGTTTGGCGCGTTAATAACTATAACGAGGCGATAAAAACATTTTTGGAAAGTTGGATAAGGATGGACACCAAACCAAAGTTCGGCCATTCATAATTTTCCATAGATTGTGTTTGTCGAAGTATTCCAATTAGTGGAGCTCTCAATGGGGCGATGATGCACCGATTGACTGAACGTAATCAGCAGTGACTGCCCTTGTCTCTAATTATTGGGAGGATAAGAAAACAGATCAAAACGTGGCCCATCTATTTGGATGGCGTATTCAGAAGAACGATAAAGCTCGTGAAAACTAAATGAGCACAGAGTTATCCCCGGACGTTGAACTTGTAAGTGCTGGATATAAAACATGTGTTCAAATAATGAGGCTGATAATAAAGATTTGTCTTTTAGTCCGAAGATTAAGAGAAAAAAAAAAGGACGTTTCCATGACGACCTAGAATGCAATATCAACATCTTTAAAACATTATGCGTGGAGTTCCGTAGTGTATATGGTTAGACCGAAAGTTCAAGGACAAGAACTTAATTCTTCTTCAGCAATTCAAATGCTTTTTTAAAAAAATTCTGTGTGGTAACATTTTCGAGCAATTATAAAACATCGCCCAGTGGTCCAAACTATTTTCTTAGTCTTAACTGACCTAATCCTTTGTGACTTCCAGTGGAGCATTAACAGTACTTCGACATCGGACTCTGTTCTGGGCTATTCCCTTCAGATGAGTCCATGCCCATCCTGCCATCTTTGGGACTTGGTCTACCGGTTCCTAAGCCTTTCTCTTCCCCTGTGGGTTCCAACCTCTAGCCTCTGCCGTCCTTCGCATGACGTGTCCATCCAGCTCAATCCCCCAGTGGTCCAAGCTATTTCCTGGTCTTGAGTGACTTTCTTTTGGCTCCACAGGGCCTCGACGTTACTTCGACATCGGAATCGGTTCTGTGCTCTTCACTCCAGTTGGGTCCATGTCCATCCTGCCATCTTAGTTTATTGCTCTACTGTTCTAATGGTTCTTGCTCTACTGTTCTAAAGGTTCTTGCTCTACTGTTCTAATGGTTCTTGCTCTACTGTTCTAATGGTTCTTGCTCTACTGTTCTAATGGTTCTTGATCTACTGTTCTAATGGTTCTTGCTCTACTGTTCTAATGGTTCTTGCTCTACTGTTCTAATGGTTCTTGCTCTACTGTTCTAATGGTTCTTGATCTACTGTTCTAATGGTTCTTGCTCTGCTGTTCTAATGATTCTTGATCTACTGTTCTAATGGTTCTTGCTCTACTGTTCTAATGGTTCTTGCTCTACTGTTCTAATGGTTTTTGCTCTACTGTTCTAATGGTTCTTGCTCTACTGTTCTAATGGTTCTTGCTCTACTGTTCTAATGGTTCTTGATCTACTGTTCTAATGGCTCTTGTTCTACTGTTCTAATGGTTCTTGCTCTACTGTTCTAATGGTTCTTGCTGTACTGTTCTAAAGGTTCTTGCTCTACTGTTCTAAAGGTTCTTGCTCTACTGTTCTAATGGTTCTTGCTCTACTGTTCTAATGGTTCTTGCTGTACTGTTCTAAAGGTTCTTGCTCTACTGTTCTAATGGTTCTTGATCTACTGTTCTAAAGGTTCTTGATCTACTGTTCTAATGGTTCTTGATCTACTGTTCTAATGGTTCTTGATCTACTGTTCTAATGGTTCTTGCTCTACTAAGATTTCTTAGTAAACTTTTAACTTGTATGAATGACGATCTAAGGAGGCGGGGTGGCTGAGGGGTAAAGCGCTTGGTTTCCGAAACGGGATCCGGGTTCGAATCCTGGTAAAGACTGGGATTTTTAATTTCATGATCTTCGGGCGCCTCTGGGTCCACTAATGACATTAGTTGGGGAAAAGTAAAGGCGGTTGGTCGTTGTGCTGGCCACATGACACCCTCGCCGTAAGCCACATAAATGGATGGCCTTTACATCATCTGCCCTATAGACCACAAGGTCTGAAAGGGGGGACTTTAACTTGAATGACGATCCTCGCGAAGCTGTTAAAGTTTTGACTGCTACTTCCTACGCCACTCTGAATGTGTTTGCAGAGCTTGAAGTTCAGTAAATGACTTCTGGTCCCCCGAAAGGAAAAGCCGCAATACGTTTTGACACGCTCTGTCTCAAAAACTAAAACCGCTATTGAAAATCCATTTTCCCCATCGAATGAATAGTTATCAAAATGTGTGTACTTCTGAATGAGAACCATCTTTTAAAAATTAAACAAAAATTAAGCATACAAACGGTTGCCTGAAGTAACGCCTGTAATCTATAAGATATAAATGCGTCACTTTGAAAAAAAAATTCTTATCCTTGGTATAAGATTGTATAATGTTTCATAAGCTACAATCTAAAGTGAAATGTTCGAACTGCTTGCTCTTAACAAATATATATTGTTTCGGTAAATGCAAAGAAGAAAAAAAAAGTATTCTTTTTAAAAGCTCAATATGTGTGCTAAGGGCTATAATAAATTATGCTTTTCAAAAAGAGCGTACTTTACTTTTACAAATAAACACTTAAATTAAATGAAGGATTTAAAACTTATGGTATTTTATTCTAATTTATAAACTAAATGGGTATTTAAAGAAAATCAGCATAGTTAACTATGTGCAACGAGTACTCCCCTCAAACTCTACCAGTACCCCAAGGTGCACGCCTACCCCATTTTGAGAAACACTGTCCTAGTAGAATGTCCATGCTGTTTTCGCGCGCGTCTTCTGCAACAAGAAGATAGAGAGATACGTCTTCGCCCATAGGACGTGGTTGTTGGATTCCTTCTTTATAATCAGAAGTTTATTGCATTCATTACGAGCGCTGTTTGTAGATCTATGCCCTCCTTGCCCCTCAGCCCCACTTGCCTCTCGGCCCTCCTTGCCCCTAGCCCACCCTCTTCAACTACTAATTAGATCAGTGTGTCCCAAACGTTTTCCTTAGCGGAACACTTCGCACATTCTGAGTATTTAGCGGAACACTTTGCTTCTTTTTTCAGAGAGATTAATTCACGTGGTGACCTACTAGTATTCCAGTAATTTGTGGAACACCTATTCAGGCCTTGCGGAACACAGTTTGGGAAACGCTGCATAAGATAGTTGAGTGTTTAACTTATAGAACCATGAGACTTAATCGACACTCTTTATCAGTATTAATGTAATGATACGATCTCTCTCTTTCGATCTCTCTTGAGTCTAAAGCCTGCACGCCAGGTTTATATTTAAAAAAAAAAAAAACAGTAAAAACACAATATAGCCAAGCTAGTAAAACAGACATTTTTCTGTTAGGTAATACAATTAGTCATAGCCATTACAATTGAGCGTCGTCCGAATAAAGTACTTTGTGATCTGGAGAAATGAATTTTTAAGAGGAATTCTGTTTTGTTCGTTGACCTGAGCTATGAAAAAAAAGTATTTTCAATCAAATAGATCAATAAATAAATGTTTTAGAGGCACGGTACGGTGTGGATCTTTACAAGGATCATTAATATTTTGCCCGGGCTATTTTGAAGAAAATGTTCTTACTTACAATTTGTACACATTTTCTTTATAATCAGAAGTCAAAAGGCGGAAGATGTCAAAAGACTCAAGTCAAAAACCCAAGTGAAAAAATGGATCACTTATTTCAAGCTAAAATGTCGCACAAAATTGTATGGTGGGTTTCGATCTTAGTATATTAGTATAAACTAATATACAGATTAGACTGCCTGTTAATACAAGCTCATGTATATTTTGGGGACAACATGGGCACCGACGCTTCAAAGACTCGGTCGAATCATAGTGAACGACACCGGAAGTCCAAACGCGCGAGCGTTGTTGCATATGATCGCTTGGCATGTACCGGAAGTGTGATGGCGGGAAATCACACCACGTTTAAATGATTAAACGCACACAACGGGGGAGGTAAACACTAAAGGATCTAAACATTAAAAAAATATATAAAAGAGTTGGAACTGAATCTGCTTAAAGTCTTTCAGTAAGTGACATCCCCAACAGTCTTGTGTGAACGTCGCCACATTATTACTCTACATTTAAACATTGAAACATCAAAGTCCATAGATTGAGAACTGCTCTTTCCCATCAAAGGTAGGACTTTAATTTATACTACACTAGAGAATGGTGAAGTTGTTTCCAAGAAAAACTTAGCAAACCAAACAGGAAAAAAAAAAGCGCGAACATACAAATGATAGCATAAGAAAACTAATTGAACTTCGTTCTAGGAATCACATAGTGACAAGAATTATTGATAGTATAATTAACTCTTTACAACATACGAATTAAGGTCAGCGGAAGTTGAATAAAATTAGACTACACCTAAGGTGATTTCAGCCGATAGGATGGTGCCAACTGAACCAGCTAACATCTTAGGGGCTCAAGCAAACTTCGATTCATGTCACAAGTCAGTAGCATCCACTGCAAATCTTTCACATTATATCAACATTCTACGGTGGATACCGTAAAGGGAGACTACCGCTAAAATTCTTTCGGCAATATGTTTCAAAACAGGCAGTACTAGGGAATGATTTTTAGCTCATAGTTTCTATAACAATGAGTGGTAGTGCCCCCAAACAATTTTTGTTCTACAATTACGCGTTTTTTTTTTCAAAAGGATTACATCATTTCCTATCTTCACTCATACATAGCCTCCCTCCTCTTCGGTAAAGATCGTCTGGGACAAACGGGCGCTATTTCCGCAGCAGACGTCTTAATACGATACCAATTAACGATAACTCTGTACACAGTACATAGCATATTTTTTGGACCCAAATATTTAGTTAGAATGAAAGTATTTACAAGATGTATGGAGATGGAAGGGGTGGGAGTGTCAAGGCGGGGCAGAGTGATGTCATTGATTTATGTGTGAGGGGAATGAAGTAATTAAGGGAGACTACTTGTCTGGTCGCGAGCGACAATTTTTTTTGTTTTTTTTATCGCACACAAAGATAAATATAGTAACACGAAATTCAAATAAAACATCAACTTGTTTTATGAATGATCTAGAAACTGACCAGATTTTCTCACCTTTTTGAAAATGTAAACATAGAAATAAGACTTTTAAACCGAACTAGTAAATTAACAAATATAATACTAAAAAAAAAAGTTTTTTCTTTATACAGCTGACAAATGTCCTGGCTATAATCGTGTCCTGTGCAAATCCAACAATACTTCATCAAGCAGTCTAAACTAGCCAAGGGACGTTACAGTTAACAAGATAGACGTACTCGAGACTTTTGAAGACTTCAACTGATGTATTTCTTGTGTTGTCTCCCTAACCATTGTTTTCTTATCAGCGTCTTTCACTATTCAACCTCCTCTAAACTTATTCTGCTACGTCATTCGTCTGTCTGACTACGTCACTACTTTTACCGTCGCGAAAAACAATACATAATATACTTATTAAAAAAAAAACAAAAAAAAAACACCCTCTAAACTAAACTAGGCTACTACACCAAACTTTATAGAACCGATTATTTTGATCTTAATAACTAATGGATTTAACATTTAACAAATGGGCAGTTATTCATTCCGCCCCTATCCCCCACCCCCAAAAAAAAACAAAAAACAATTTCTGGTTAAGCGAATGTATAAATCTACTCGCAAAATACTAAATGCCTAGGCCTACAGATCCAGACTTAGAAGACGGTGCGCCAAATATTCTTGACCATCTAGTTCTGGAGTAAACTCCTTAGTGAATACATGCGACTGACGGGTCTGTAGGAGATCAAGATTTTCAAGACCAAATTTAATTTTTGAAGATAATATTTCAAAACATTATTACGGTCAAACTAGGGTTTTCCCAGCATGGTCAGTTTGCCAGTTTTCCCAGCATGGTCAGTTTGAGAGTTTTCCCAAAGATATACGTCAACTGTCAAATTTCTGGGTAAATCGTTAGAGCCGTTCTCGAGAACAATAGTGAATATGCAAGCGGAATAGAGGAATAACAATTGAGCTTGCCTGAAAATGCCCGCGACAGACATCTATATATTTTGAGCTTAGTGTTATGGGTAGGGAAGAACTACCGTGGGCGATGAACGCACTATAATAAAACTTGATCTGATAAATCTGAACATTTTGTTTCCGTCTAAAGGGAATGTTTTCTTTAGTGGAACTTCCCAGATCAAAGATGTATATAGTGTACAAGTCGGTTAATTAAGTTTGTTTGACTTCCCTAAAAATGCAAAATTTCTAACTTTTCATCAGAAAAAAAATAAAAGCTTAATATTTTAAAATGAATTTTCCAGATTGATTGTATAGATAACTGGATAATTATGTGATTTTTTTTTAATCACAAAAGGACGGTCCTGTACTAAACCTTGGGGCCATGATTCTAGGATGCTGCTTCTAGGCATCCTGGTCGTATTGCTGCCCAATCGTGTGGTATGCGTTCCGGGCTGTCGTCTCGATGGCCCACGGGTTCGAACCCTGCCCGCCGCCCTGCTGGAGGTTTGGGGCTATGACGTAATAATCTTCAACTGAGGAAAAGTGTAAAACTTAAACATCAACTTTCAAGACAAAACCAAATCAGCAGACTCTAAATGCCCTTACCAGAAAGCCATGTGGTGATTTAAAGTCCTCTACGGTACGTCAGGCTTCGCGCGCATGCGTGTGTGTTTGCGAAGCGTGCACGCGCGATACAAATCGAGTTGATGTCCCGCCAGAAGATTGCTGCATTGATTTCATTCTTTATTATTTATAAAGCGGGAAAGTGAAATGTCCAATTAAGAAAACCCTGATGTCAAGTGTTTGGGGGGGGGGGAGGGAGGGAGGCAAACCCAGAGAGAGAGAGAGAGAGAGAGAGAGAGAGAGAGAGAGAGAGAGAGAGAGAGGGGTGATCCAGACGGACAGAAAACACACATGTATTACGTAATAGAAAGGGAGGATGAGAGAAAAGAAAGCGGAGACAGTGTCACTCAAATCTAATAGGAAGTGTAAGAGAAATAAACCAAACAGAAGAAAGAGAATGGAGGAAGCCCCGTACACATCTTCACACACGTTCTCCATCTTGGGGTTTTGGTTTTGTTTTAAATTCTCTTTACAAAAAAAAATGAAGAGGTCGAAACGCTTGACCACTGACGTGCGAGGTGAAGGGCTCCACTTGTCTGTCCACTGCAATGAGGTTGAAATGTGACAGGGAGAAATTGAGACTCAGGACTTGGTGATATTCGCAGTGAGTCGAATCTCTGGGGAGGTGGTTGTTTGTCTTTAACAGGGTCTCCGCCACTAACAGCTTTGCACCAACGTAGACATCTGAGAACAGCTTTGTTTGTACCAACATAGAATCAGAGAACAGCTTTGTTTGTGCCAACATAGAATCAAAGAACAGCATTGTTTGTACCAACATAGAATCAGAGAACAGCTTTGTTTGTACCAATCAGAGAGCAGCCTTGTACCAACAGACTTTGTACCGACGTAAACACCTGAACAGTTTTGTACCAACATACAACAAGTAAACACTGTTCGCAAAGAAAAGACAACCTCCACTGGACCTCCGCGTTTCTTTCGTCAGCCTGTGCACCAGACAAAGTCGTTACATTTTTATGCTACCATTCACATTCCTTGGGAGTACAATGGACGAGTGAGTGTGATGCAGGAAGAAGACAGAAACTCAAATAATACTCAATACATTATACGATATATACAATGCTAAAAAGTGCACACAATTTCTGAAAACATTGATGCAAAACCTTAATAATAGGATTTATATATAGTAATCAATAGAATGAGATCCATTAAAGATAAAATGAAAACTCCAAGTTAGGGAAACATATATTTCCCACCTTTTTGTGTTTGATTTTCTATACTTTGTGCCAACATTTTGGCGGGCCGGAAAGCATTGCGTCGGATTTCGGGCATCCCTGGAAACTTTAAAATACCTAGTTTGTCAATACTTCAGTTGGGTGCACATCGGATACACGAAAAAGTTTGCTGTTTATGGATGGGCCCATGGGCGTAGCCAGGTTTTTTCCGGGGGGGGGGGGAGGTCCGCAAAAAAAGTATATATGTGTGTGTGTGTGTACGCAATCTTTATTACATTCTGACCCTTCATTCTTTCGGAAGACGTTTATTGTACCCTAGAGTAGATTCTTCCTGGAATTAGTGGGAAAATTGTAGACTCCACGGCCTTGCCAGTAAGGGTGTCGGGGGGAGTGCTGGGAGCCAAGCACTTTTTTCGGTATTAAAAGCCAACAGTGCATTATCCTCCTATTAAAAAGTTTTATTTCAAAAATCTTATGTGCTATTCTACTGACTTAGATCCTCCCGCGTCGTTCGGCGCATTGGGCGGCAAGCTGCTTGCACAATAATAGCGTATTTGGCTCTATTTAGCTAATTTAGCTTCCATTGAATTAATTGATGTCGCGTTTACACGGAATGGAAAATACTTATGGACTTCAATCTCTTAGGGCGTAATCACTCAGAAGTGTACTGGTTGACCATGCCTGCATTCAAGTAACCCAACACACAGCCAACAGGACAGCGAATGGCAAACCTTATACAAACTTGTATACATATATGCCAGCTTGATTTCAACGATGAGCTCCGTTAGACTTTAAGCTCACACAGCCGGCGCCCTAGGGCTGGGCGTTAAATAATCAGAATACAAACAAGAAAAATACAAGCAAAATAATTTTTTTAAAGGGCTTATCTTAGTGGAAGAACTCCACAATTACAACTATATATCTATGTAATGTCGAAGTTTTATTTCCCTTTTTCGATATCAAACACAACAATTAACTACCAATAATTCATTCACTAATCGGTTAATTGTTTTTTAATGATCCGAGAATGGGTGTGGGAGAAATAACGTTTTCAAACTTGTACAGAGCTGATAAAATCTTAGGAAAAAAAACAGTTAAGGTTTCTAATTGCTTCACAACAATGGCATGGCTTGTATATTCTGACCTTTTTTCAGTAACGGACTTTTTTTTCCCGTTACATACTCAACTCCATCTAACGCAAGGCTCTTTTAGGTCTTGGTCACTTGTTGTATTTTAACGTGCAGGGTACGCTAATATACTATAGAGAGGCCTCGAACTGATACTTCGCAATTTTAAACCCTTGCTCAGACACACTCATAGTAAAGCAAACGCATACAAACAAACCCACAAACACACACACTATTATATGAAGGAGTTTCTTCCGAGTCAGACTATTCTAATTTTAAAACAAGGTTGATAAGTTTGAAAAGAAGGAGAAGAAAAAAAAAAGGAAGAGTTACGGGAACTAGTCGCCGGGAAAGTTTAAAGGCAAATGAAGTAATGACAGAGATAGGGGAGTGGCGTTATTACAGGGTACCAGGCACCACAAGGTTCTGGCTGAAATGAAAGGGGGCGGGGCGGGTTTGGGGGGGGGGGGGGGCGTCTGATCTCTAATACATCTTAGTAGTTGGCGTAGCTCAACCTCAGACTGGTGAGAAGATATGATTTATGTGGTCCCTGCTAAGAACTAACTGTGACGCCAATAATGTAATGATCTCTCTCTCTCTAAATACACATAAAAGAACTGAAGACTACCGGTACCGAGAGAAGAAGACACCTCAAGAGTTTGAAGTGTAGGGATGCTTTCATGTCATTTCAACTATTGCCAGTTAGTAGTGTATAAAAAGAGATTTAGGAAGCTATCGATACATTTGGAAAATAAATGTATCTCTATAAGCGTTAAATTTACCAAGATTTTTGCATGACAAAAACAGGCCCATCTTGTTTAACTCCAGAATAATCAGGACAATCACAATGATCACAGACTTATGTTCCTCGCATTTTAGGATTGTCCAGTGCCGCCTCATTCTTTATTTGCCTAAATTTGACTTACTCTTACTAGAATCCCGTACGTCGAGCCTCGTTTATAATCCTACATGTCTCCCCAACACCCCAGTTATACACAGGACATAAACTCAGCGCCCCAGCGCTTAGGTAATGTTACAAAAAATAATAGCACCGCCTCAATAAATCACAGATACAGTACTTAATACGTAGACTAATTAGACTTCAAAAAATCTGTTGTCTTAAAACTCAGATGTATATTGCCGACGAATAAATAACCCAGAATAGAAAGTTTTCTAAACGTAGTTTAACCTAGATCTATATCAAAGGGTCGATAACGCTTTTTATTCGAGAATCGTCTTTAGCTCCCCATGCTTGGGCTCTTTTTTGTTTGTTACAAGTAATGAATGATAATAGCCACACTTTAGCCTTGTATTAACAGAAGATCCACGTAAGCAAAACATCTTTTTCTGAAGGTTCTGTGAAGGGGCAGACACGAGACATAGGGATCAGTGGCGTCGCTAGGGTGGCGGAGGGGTGAGAATTTGAAAATCTCCCCGGGTACCCGCTTGAGAAGGGCCCACATTACATTGAATATTAAATATTACGCAAAATGTAGGGGGCCCCCAAAGAGGACAAGCACCCCCCGGGGCCCAAAATGATGGCTAATTCCTAGTTACGCCACTGATAGGGATGTTCTTCGATCGAATGAAGTATTAAGTAAACATAGAAAAATCTGTAAAGGGAGATGATTTAAAAAAAACAACAACAATAGGGCATTAAATTGTTGGTCAATCTACTTGTTTTTTAAACTCTCAAGACATTGTCGATACAGAGCGTTGTGGCCTAATGGATTGAGATCTTTATTAGTGAGATGAGAGGCCCGAGTTCGAGTCCTTATATTTCTGAAAGTGCATAAGCGCAATGATAGAACGTGGTCGCGTAAGCGATAGAAGGTTTGGTGACCGAGACAGGTTCGAATCCTGTAACGTTGCAGTACATACCGGAAACAGCAGCAAAACACGGCGGCAAAAAAAAAACAAAAACGAATGCTGTGAACTGTATCAAATGGATGCGTTGGGAGTACTGGGAAGTCTCCCAAGGACAATAATTCTTGTAAAGTCCCCAATGACAACGATTCTAGTGAAGTCCCCAATGACAACGATTCTAGTGAAGTCCCCAAGGACTACGATTCTAGTCAAGATGCCTGGCTGAGAGTCATAAACCGCTTCGGTCGCCTAAAAAGGGCGCTCGACTCATGCTGAGTTGTGTTTGAGTCTAAAAGCATCACCTCCCAGATACCCCCTCCCACCACTGGTCCACAAAAGAGATTGAACCATAGCGCACTGAGCATCATCGTGGGCTCTATAAAAGCAATACATTTTTTTTTAAAGAAAATGATTCTTTAAAAACAATCCCCCTTAACAAGCGATATCGTGTACCTAAGATAATGATTTTGGTGAAATTTAAAATTACTTATCAAAACTGTTGTTTTTTTTTATTGGTGTCAGACTACAGCAAAGCCAAATGTTGAGCACCCCAAAAGTACTGACTCAATTTAATTTATTACAAGAATTTAATCAGAATTACCCCCCTTCATTTCCCCTCTCTAATAAGCACAGAAAAGCTCTTCCTCCCTACTGAAACTAGTGTCGATACTCCATAACCGAGACGTCCAGTATACGAATCCCAGGTTGAGAACGGCTGCTTTAGACGAAATGTTTATACACACAGAATTTATGAAGACGTCATAAGTGTAAGACTTCTTGTACAGTTCTTTTTTTTCCCTCTATCTTCTTCAGATCATGACATCATTAGCCATCTACCTACTGCCTGCAATCCTCCTTGCAGTGTTCCACGCCGCCGCCCATGCAGAAGATGGCACAGGGCCCCTGTCCAGACATAACGCCCTCAGAACTCTTTTGAGGAAAAGATCACTGGAGGCAGCGCTGAGGGCGCCACCATCTTTATACTCAGAACTGGTAATGAACTCTACAGAGTTTTGTTTTTGTTAACTAAGGGAAATAATTCCTTCTCAAATTTTTAAATGAATATTCTGAGTTAAAAACGTATTTTGTCCTTAACACTCCTCGTGTATTGTGAACTGTCTATTGGCTGTGTAGATTTCTGGTCTATCCAGCTATTTACAAGTAAAACATAGGATAGTCTATAAGCAGGCTACAATTTGAACAAAATGAACGGTGGTTTACGAATAGACCTGACCTTAACAAGGTACCTAACATCAAGGATGTTGACTTGTATAAGAAGAATATAAATATATTGCTATAAATTGCATTGCTATAAATAAACTAGATACGCGGGTAGGGGTAGCCGTGTGTGGCCCGCCAACATAGGTGACACAAGGCCGGCGTACTGTAATATCTAAGGATAACAATAAAAACTTACAGCCACACATTAAATCTAAGAACACGAGAAGATAACTTATCGCCTAATAATAACGAAACTTAAGTTACCTAAATAAATACTTTGCATCAGCATTCTCACCCCCAGGAGACAAAAACATATTACTTAATTTGAACCTAGTCGAAAACATAGGAGATATAGATGTACAAGAAAAAGGAATCCAAAAACTATTAACTAACATAAAACTGATAAAACCAAATAAAGCTTCTGGACTATCACAAATCAAACCCTCGCGACAACCCCACCTCAGAAAGACACAAAGATTTCTTGTTCCTTATGCCAGAACAAACTTATTTAAGTGCTCCTTCTTTCCTAGTGCTATTAGAGCATGGAATGGGTTGCCTGAATCAGCCAGGAAAACCAACGACTTGGCAGAGTCTAAGTCACTGATTAACGAGCACGACTAGATTGACCTAGGGACACGCGTAGGACATAATCATCATAATTTTTTTTTCAAGTAACTGTCTGTATATTATAAGATAAAAAAGATAAGATAAGATGCTGTGAGCGGTCAACCGTGAGGAGGGACGACCGTTCAGGAGAGTGCTGGTGTGAACAATGCACGTGCAGATCCCCCCCCCCCCGGGTGGTGTAAGCATCTGATCGTTTACGTTGGACTGGCGCCAGGCCCGTGGCGTTTCCATCGCTTTCCAAAAAGCTTGGACACTATAAGAAGAGTCAAGCAGAACTACAGACAGCTGTATTCAGGACGAAACGGATTGTTCATTATCATCATCATCATCATCACTCCTTTGAGTTCCTCATGGAACATAGGGCCTCGACAAAAACACGCCACTCTCCACGGTCTCTTGCTAGTTTTTTGATGGTTTCCCAGCTCTTCCCGGTCTTCTCTGCTTCTTCAAGTACACTGCGTCGCCATGTTCTTTTTGGTCTTCCTCTGCGTCTTGTTCCCTGGGGGTTCCACTCTAAGGCCTGCCTAGCTCTGTTGCAGGTATCTTTTCTAAGGGTGTGACCAATCCATCTCCACTTCCTTTCTAAGATCTGCACTTCTATATTTTTCTGTCCACTCATCTCCCACAGTTTGGTGTTTTCTACTTTGTCATACCAGTGCTCATTATAGTTGGTAAATTTATTTCAGTACAGCAGAAGGGTTCTTGTGTTTTCTGTCATGTTGTCCGGTGTTAGAAGAGAACTAGACACGGAGACGTTACAGTATTACAAGACTGGGATAGAAGATGTTGCAATGATGGTGACAAAGAAAAGATATATATTTATACTAGCCAGATATTACCCGAGGCCTGAGGGCCTTAGTCTGTGTATTACTAATATAGTGGATTGGACTTAGATCTATGTCAAAATTGGCTAATGTTCCTTTCAAGTTGTTTATCTTTCGCCAGGAAAATAAAAGTAGATTGCGAAAAGGGTCTACCTTTCAGCCGATACGTTCATATCAAATATAAAATACTGTGAAAACGGGTTTACCCGATTTGTTAGATAGTTTCTTTCTTTAATAGAGATAAATTTAGATTTTTTTTTTTCTTTTTTTTTTTTCTTTTGATGTCTTCCCGGTTGTGGGAGGGACATTAAATATACACTACGGTCTCCGCCATGATCTAAGGAACATTTATGCCAAGTTTTATTGAGATTAGTCAAACGGTTTTAAATTTTATACGCGACATACATAGGGCCTACATACACGTATACATACATACACCTTACATTCTGCTTCATATATTAAATAAACGTAGAAGAAGGTACTCTATACATACGTACAATAACAGAAGAATGGAAGCGTAACAAGGTTGATAATTTAAAAAAAAACAACGTAAACATCATGTATCCCCCCCCCCTACACACACATATACTTCTAGTCTCCCCCTACATAAAATAATAAGGTTGTTGCTTCAGTTTTAGGCTTGACAATGCACACGATATCACTGTATCTCTACAAAGACCCACTCCTCATTAAGTCCCTTTTCTTTCTTTCTCCAGCTGGACTCCCCACTGAAGCGAGACAGCAACGGCGGAGACTACTGGATCTGGATGCCTGCCCACGGGTACATGCCCGTCCCCAACGACGAAGTGACAGAGCAGCAAGGGGGCCAGGAGAAGATGGGGACCCTCCTTCGTTACGGCTGAGCGCCCCGCCCCTCCCTCTTAGCAGTGGCCCCATGACGTCACCAACACCCAGACGTCAACTTTTTCAATTGCCATAAACGTTTGATTTATTTTTAGAGAAATAAGAAGAAAAAAAAATAAAACACCTTTATATATAAAACAACAACAACAACTGTTTGTTAATTGTATTAATGTTGACTGCGGGAACTAATGCTATAGTCAAACTTTGAAATATGTAACTATATCAAGTATCAACTTTCACTTGTAGCTAGAAGTAACTTTTATCATTAGTAGGCAAAAGTGAATGTGTCCTAAAGATTGGTTCCTTTGCCTACTTCAAAATCTCTCCTAGTCTTCCTCTTTTTTTTTTTCTTACGATTTTCTACAGATTCCATTACATCCCCACCACATTTCTTAATATCGTTTTCTCTTCTTTTCTCTCTTACTTAATCTTATTGCTGAAAGAACGGTAAACGGGATCTTACAAACTAAAAAACAAACAAAGAGCTGATTGCTGAAATTTACTTTCAGTGTACAAATCACCAATAGAAGCACAGCCTTCTCAGTATGTTAAAGAAAGACAAACCATACTAGACTAGCTAGGCATGAGTGGTAAAAGCAAGTAAGAGTGACAGGGGCAGGCGAAAGTAATATAAAGTCAAGGAGGGGAGTAACTGGGCGGGAGGCGCCCCTGAAAACTACAAGTGTGGGAGGCAAGGAGAAGAAGCCATACACTGGACTGCAATCACCACTGACTTGGGCAGCTGGTGGGCTCAATGACCACTTGACCATTCAGACTTTCCAAATCCTGCACGCTCTCGGGTTGTATTCAACTGCTACTTTGACACCTTCAGTACAAGTGTAACGTTGTGTGTGTGTGTGTGTGTGTGTGTGTGTGTTTGTAATGTGTAATTGTGTCGGGCATGTTAGGACGAGTGGGTATGTGTAGGAGTCTTAGTGCAGCTATTTTTCAGTCCATTTGTAACATTAGTGGGTGATAACTTCATGAGAAAAAAAGGGGGACAACTAACGATTCATTTCAATGAGTACCAGTTGATTACTAACATCAAGTCACAAAACTCAAAATGGCAACGCAGCACATCTTTTATGTTGTGACATAGCTCAGTGCCTCAAGTTCGATCTTTTTTTGTTGACATATTTGGGGGAGGGGCATGGGGAGGTTTCCATGGAGCTTTTAGGTGCTCAGCAGATTAAATTCAGCTCCTTTATATGCCACTCAACCACCCATTTAATATTAATTGGGTCAAACGATAAACAATAACAATATCCTAATACAAGGGACACTTAAAAGCCACAGTATATAGAACCAAGAGACATTTAAGAGACATTAAAAGCTATAGTATGTAGAACTAAGAGACTAAAAATGCAAAATACCTAGGTGTTATAATAAATGAAAAACTGTCATGGAATCCCCATATTGATGAAAATATTAAAAAATCAAACAAAGCATTAGGGTTTATTAAAAAACATTTCTATAAATCAAATAAGAACATAAAATTAAAATGTTATTTATCCTCGGTTAGGCCAATAATAGAATATGCATCCTCTGTTTGGGACCCCTCAACTCAAGAAAACATTAAGAAACTGGAACAGACACAAAATAGAGCAGTGCGATTCATAACAAACGAATATTCACATTTGACTAGAGTAACACCTTTAGTAAATTTAGAAAGTCTTCAGGATAGAAGACTCAAAAGTAAAGTAGCAATTATACAGAAAAAACTGAACCATAATCTTCAAATACAAAAACTAAACCTAATAAAATACTCAGAAAGACACAAAGATAAAGGCACATTCCTAGTCCCATATGCTAGGACAAATTTGTACAAATGCTCTTACTTCCCTAGTGCTATTAAAGCATGGAATGGGTTGCCTGAGCTAGCCAGGAAAACCAGTGACTTAGCAGAATTTAGGTCATTGGTTAATATGCATGACTAAATGCATGATGCTTAGGACGTAATCATCTTCTTTTTTTGAAGTAACGTCTGTATTATATAAGATAAGACATTAAAAGCTATTATAGTATGTAGAACTAAGAGAAATCTATTAAAGTATGTAGAATTAAGAGACATCCTAATCCAATGGGCAATAAATGATCTTTTAATATTAGTTAACAAAGTAAAGCTGAATTAAGGAACAGAGCAAAAGCATGAATATATCAATTTGTCTTAAAATGGTACAATAAATAAATTGAATTTAATTAGAAATCTAAATCAGAAAGACCAAATCTTGTTTATATTAAGCAACCAAATATTGCAACTAAAAAAAAAAAAAAAAAATTACAACTATATCTCTAAATAATGTAGAAGATATATTTTCCTTATTCCATATCAAAACAAAAATAATTAATTGACTAATTGGTAAATTTTGTAATTTATTCATTTTTTGTTAGGTACAATATATGATTGTTTAAAGTTTCAACTTGATCCGAGAATTGGTTTGGGAGAAATAACGAGCACAAATATCTATGGTGGCCAAACATTACATAGTTAGCCATAACTGTGAATACTGATGGATTAATAAAATGGTATCAAACAAAATAATTAATTACCAGAAATTAATTGACTGATTGGTTAAATTTTTTTTATTGATTCATTTATTGTCTAGCCAATGAATAATTCGACAAAGTTTCAACTTGATCTGAGAATGGGTGTGGGAGAAACAACATTTATAAACTTATTACCACATAGACAGACGGAGTTGATATAAGCTTTGTAAAGAATATAAGTGAGGGACAAACTAAAATATAAAAAAATATCCCCAAATACAACACATTTTAGTTAAAATCTCTGAAGGGACATAATTAAGAAATATTAAGAAATATATATGCGAATGAGGAAGGCAGAGCAATTATTATTAATTCTGTGGGATGAATATTCAAAATAATTGAATATGAATCAAATAATGACTGGTATTCAAATTTGATTCAAATCAAATTTAGCATTTGGAATACAGATGTTATTCCTGAAAATGTTTTGCCATCCATCCATCTGCATTACTTTAACAATTTTCAAACCAATTAACAATCTTGACGAGTATGCTGATTGCCTCGAGTCATCTTTACACCTCACTCATTTAAAGATAAATGATATTCCTCCAAGAGTCCTAAAGTATATGTCCGAAAAATTGCAAAATATAACATTTCATGATTTTTCAAGAGGCAGCACATGAGAATTTATAAAGTATAAAGTATTCATAATTCTGTCTTTAACTTACTGCGAGACGATTCATTACATATGAATGAAGATGAATGCCCTGGCATAAGAAAAATTGAAACTATCTAGTGATTTCTCAACTATACACTCAACTCCAGAGGCCCATAATTTTTAGGACATAACAAGTTTAGATTTTCAAAGCCCACTGGGTCATTTCCTTAAAGGGAAAGCTGTCTGATATATGGTATACACTTTGGACTTTTGTCACAATAGTCACACTGTTAAAAACCTCCCTAAGTTGAATTGTACAAGGACATAATATTCTTCATTTTTGAAGATATATCCAACATGAATAAAACTTACAATCATATTTTTTTTCTAAAGCAAGAAAAAATAAAAGTGAACTAACCGCTTTAGTTTTGCTCTTGTAACCTTTTCCCTGTAGATGGCGCTCCCAATCCTCAATTTTTTCTTGCCTCTTTTTTTCTTCTTTCTACAAATAAAAAAGAAAACATGAAAATAGAAACAAATTAATACAGCATAATGGAACTACCTATGTGCACAATAATTTAAGTTAAACAAAAACTATATTTGTGTTTCAACAGTGCTCACAATTTTGAGTTGCTCTGCAAAGACCTTGGCCTGTTCGTCAAGCTCAGCTTGCATCTTCTGTCTGGCTTTTTCCATTGCCTCTAATCTACTTTGTGCAACTCCAACATCTGGAAAAAAACATAATTTAAAAAAAAAAATATATTTTTTTTAGTAAAGCTGTAAGGTTTTTGGTTAACTTTATATTTTTTTAGCTTCTTTTGATGAAGTTGTACATTTTTTTAAAGCATGAATAATGTAAAATATAGTGAACTATTTTCAGTTGTTTTTTTTTATATTACTTGTATCTGGTAACAAGAAAGAATTATATATTTATAAGGGTTATTGTGATAGATGTTGGGTTATGGAAGAGGCTATATAACTTACATTCCAATTCTATGAAAGCATGCATATACTGGGTCCAAAGGATGCCTTTTTAACCATATAATCTTCATTACAGATTAGGGTAATTATGTAAATGACTGGATGTTATCACCATTCATTATGTCATGAAATAAAAATAATATTTTTGTCCATGTATAACTAAGATTTGGTATAAAAAAAAATTGATTAATTTATTACTCATTTCTACTATACTATTGAAATTCGTTCACTTCTTGATTTTTTTTTTGCTAGCTAAGGAATAAACACTCAGACCATATGTAAAGAGTACAGTCATGTTATTATGTATAAATTTATAGGCCAGAGAAATCCATGATAAAGAGTATTTTTAGTTTTAAAAAAATCTGAACTTTTTTTTTTGAGTCCTACTTTTTTTTTTACTAAGTTGGCAGCCGTAATGCATGAAACTAAGTGTATTTTAAGTAAATAAAAAAAAAACAACAAGAGTTGAAGCTTCAAAAGTCAGTAAACATGCTAGCAGTCAGGGGCAAGGGAGGAGGGAAACAAATACTAGGCATCCAAGCAGGTTTGAATCATGCTGGAGCGTGGGATTTTTTTACTTTGAATTTTAAATAGTCCAGTTTATTTACGATTTTCTGGATGATGGTGCAAGTAAAGCTTCTGGGTCATGTGCCAACAATATGACATCACCAAGCTCTGGCCACCCAGACACAGTAGAAATATAAAGAAATTCTTCATGGTGCGAGGCTTTGGGCTGCTTAGATCTAGGAGCAAAAGTGACTGAGTAACAATATCTCAAGTGTGAACAAAACCCAGAATTTGTCTCCATCAAGGAACCTTCAGACAGAAGCAGAGACAAAGATTATCTGCTTCACACCTGACATCCGAGACAAATCATTCTAAGAGGGCCATAAGGGTTTCATAGGGCATGACTTCTCAGGTAAGTAAACTGTACATTATTTTCCCTAAACAATTTCAGATGCCTCATTTTGTCCTTACATCCTAGAGAATGAGGAATGCATTTAACATAATATTCAATTTAGTTCAGATTGGCTGAACGCAATAAAAGCTTTAAATACCTAGTTTTTTGTAGGAATTTTCTTCCCGTCTTTGAGATGCTCTGTATAGCCATGGCTGGATTCGGGAGTACAAAAAATAAACTGCCGCTAATGCAATAACAATAAACCATCCATACAGCTGTAAGAACTCTGTCACTGCAAGCAGAAAAAAACAATTCTTAGCACTTTTAAATAAACAATGTATACAAACGTTGAATACTAACAAAATATTTAATTTCAATTATAAAATATCTAATAAGTAAGCTCCACTTTTCAATTAATTGAAATTTATATTGTAAATAAATCTAACAATTTCATCAAAGATGAACTAATTAAATAAACTCTTTCTCTCACTTTTCAATTAATTGAAATTTATATTGTAAATAAATCTAACAATTTCATCAAAGATGAACTAATTAAATAAACTCTTTCTCTCCTAATCAATGATACCCCATACTTCAACCTCTTCAACAATATTATTGTTGATGCTTAAAAAGTCAGTTTTGTTTTCTTTCCTCCCAAAATGTTTTGAATTACTTATAATTTAATCTTTGGAAAAAATACAGATTTTTTTTTTCAATTTCAATGTGTTTTTACCAAAAATGATGTTTTTAGAGTGGAAGGCTCTATTTTTCTATATTAATTTTTCATGTGGTGTTGAAATGGGATAATGATGTCAAGACAATTAATTTAAATGTTTTAGCTGTGGCATTTCACGTCTCAAGAGACAATGTTTTCCCTTTGCAACTTCTTGTGTGACTAAAGAGGCCAATCCTTGATACACAGCTGCGGTCACAGGTTGGGCATATGTAATCACCAGGTGCCATTGCTTTTTCACCCTTCTTTCTACTACTATTGTGTATGACATCTGTAATCTGGGACCCTTCCTTTATATGCTCGCTCTCCATCATGTGGATCTATCCAGTGCCACTTTTTCACAGCTGGTAGTGTTGATATTGAAGAGCTTTGTCGCATTTGCATACATCCGTATACCGTAAAAGTGGGTGACCAGTGGCTCTCCCGCCTTCTGTTAGATCACCATACTCCATACAGAATTCTTGTGTTTTATATATATATATGTCATTTATTAAGTTTTGTGAAAATATGAATAACTTTCATAAAAAAATACTTTTAGTTCAATTTGGATAATAAAATATTGCCTAAATTGGCCTAAATCTAGTTCTAAAGAGACTTGTCCACAGTTGGTAAGTTTTTATTTTAAAATTTGATTATCCAAACTTTTATTTTGGTCTTATAAATTTGTTTTATCTAAAAAGGGCCTGCATTCTAAGTTAAGTAGTAGATAAGTAGATCTAGATTCTAGAATTAGAATATATAATAATATACTTTTACTAGATCTAGTGTTGCACTGTTACTGTAGTATACTTAATAATAGAGTCCTTATCTATAGAATTATACTATTATAGTTATACTTTATAGTATTAATATAGATCTATAATATATTAGATCTATATAATATAAATATATAGTCACTTATACTTATAGTGTCTTGATAATGATCTATTTCTAAGTCAATCTAAGACTTATTATATTTATATAGAATCATCATTATTAATTATTTAAATAAATAAATAAATAAATAAATAAATAGTGTTGCACTGTTACTGTAGTATATTTAATAATAGAGTCCTTATCTATAGAATTATACTATTATAGTTATACTTTATAGTATTAATATAGATCTATAATATATTAGATCTATATAATATAAATATATAGTCACTTATACTTATAGTGTCTTGATAATGATCTATTTCTAAGTCAATCTAAGACTTATTATATTTATATAGAATCATCATTATTAATTATTTAAATTATCATAGACATATCTTATCTCTAGTTCTAGATAATAGATTAATCTAGATAAACTAGATTAGGTAAATTAGTTTTTAATTAGGTATAATCTATTTTTATCTATTCTACTAAAAGTAACAGAGTTTATTTAACAGACCATTACTAAATATAGCGCCGATAAAAGCTGGGTCTTTATTGTCTAAGACTGATTCATCGTTCTCGTCATCCATCCTTTTATTTCTAAAGCTGAATATTAGATCAAGTCTAGATTTCTATATTCTAAACAATGACAATGATGATTGGATGTTTCGTTGAGTCTATTTAGACTGTACTTTCGATTTCTAACGTCATCAATGGGATACTACCTCTTTATGTGAAGAGTCGCACAAACCTTCACTATGCACAGAACAAAACTTTTAAAATATAGGTCAGGATCAGAGAGCGATACATATTTTTTCTATACTGGACTAGAGCCAAGTTTTCTTCACAATGAGAAACGAAATGAAATTAGTTATTAAGGTTTTCAAATTATGCTATTCCCTATCGGAATTAGGCTTTAATTTTTTAAATATTTTTTTTTTCTAAATTTAAAGACATTTATATTTGTTTTTCCTTATTTATCACAATAAAGGACTACCTTTGTTATTTGTTTGAACAGATGATACCCAGAAACCAATCCTCTAAGATACTGTATCACATATAGGGGACGTATGCCAAGAAAGTCTTTTTTTAGTGAGCTAAAAGGTGGTCGACATAACAGAGGTGCCTCACAGAAATGCTTTAAAAACCAGCTTAGGTGCCAACTTGCCTTAACTGACATACAAGAGAGAACCTCGTTGCATGCGGCTTCAGAACGAGACAGCTGGAGGTCACTTACTTACCATTAAGACCAAAAATAAAATTCACTGCCGAGAACAGACGTAGACGGTGAAAAGATAATCTTAATCAACCACGGTGGACAATGGTTATGCTTGCCATGGATGTGGCAAAATATGTAGGTCATAGCTGGGGCTGCGTATCCACAGGAAATACTGAATTCCTCATTGATCTTCAGATTCGAAAAAAAGACTTATTATTATTATAACTTTGTATGCACAAACTCATGCATTGATTCTAGATTTTCATTATATCTGAAAATTTTATTTTTAATAGCTTTTTTTTTTTACCCTTGTGTTCAATATATTCAATTCAATATACATAAAGTGTTGATTAACTATGTATGGCATAAGCCATTTTGAAAGGTTTATGATAGCTTTGTGCACTTTTCAGCCTTGTGAAATCAAATTTCTATTCTTTTTTGCTTGAAGCACAAACTATTTTTAGTGAACGATTTGTCGCGTGAACGATTTGTCGTGAACCAACTGTCGGTGAACAAGTTGTCTGTGAGCGAATAGTCCGTGAGCGAATAGTCGCGTGAACGAATTGTCGGGTGAACGAAATGTCAGTGAACGAATTGTCGTGGAACCCTATTTTTAGCATCCCCATTAAAAGTAAAAGCAGACATTAGTCTTTTTTAGTCTGTTGGTCACATTTAGATCTCAAAAACTAGAACAGCTATTGAAAATCTGATTTCACTATCCTTTCTGGCTTGTAAAGTTTAGGCGCAGTGGCTACTTTTTGTCTTCTGAAAGCGAACTGTTTAATTTTTAAAATTAATTATGCTTGTCTTCCTTTATGTAAGAACTCTTATTCTCTACACAAGGCTTATCTCCTCTAGTAGGCTTAATAACTCATTATTTCTAATAAAAAGTAATCTGCTATTTGTTTACAAGATTGATTTATATTTGCAGAAATTGGTTGAATGACATGGCCTTTTTTTTTTTTTTAAACAAAGCGTAGATCAACTCTCTTTGTCTGTCTGTCTGGTAAAAAGTTTTTATACATTATTTCTGCCAACATAAGAATCAATTTAAAAAAATGAACCAATTAGTTAATTAACTATTGGTAATTAATTATTTTGTTTGGTATCTCAAACAAAGGAAAGAAAGTGTACTTGAGTGAAGCGGTTGTATAAGCTGAATTAGTCCCCTTATAGTTCGACACTATGAATTGAAACAAAGCAATATATAACTATACAATCTTCTTCTCTAGTCATATGTGCCCCACTAGCAGAGTGGTTAAATGCATCAATGCATAAAAAAAGCAATATTGGCTCTTAGGCTAGTTGATCCAGTTTAAGTACACACTAACAACAATAGGAAAAGAAAAAGACAAAATCTAATGACATAGTGTCATAGTATGTATTTATTGTCTATTCTCAGATCATAACTCTACACACAAAAATATAAACATACCCAGAAATAGTTGTGACATGACAAGTTCTGTTAAAATGACGAAATAGTAAAGAGCCGAAGCACTTTTTTTTTTTGGTATGCCAAAACTAAAAACAGTTAAGTCTTTAGAAATACAAATCAATTTTATCCATGTACCTCTATACAAAGTATTAAAAGAAAAAAAAAAAAAACAGAACTCAAGATATGGAAAGATGAAAAAAAACTACAAAACATGAAGTCTGAATCTGACAAAGCATATCACATATTTCTTACATTTACAGTTACATTTTGAAGCCTGAACTCATTTGGTATAGTATAATAGTGTACATAAAAATGTCAATATAAAATCTAAAGTAGGGCACTGTTAAAAACAAGAACAACTGATTAATTCTAATGTCTGCCATCACTTCCTTTATTTTCATCTACAACTCCATTAGTTGAGCAGCTGTTGTTTATGACATCTTAAACATAAAATGCATCAATTTTGATTGAATTATTTGCTTTATGTTTGATTGGATTTCAGAGTCAATTGAACTGTAGTTTATACCAATTGACCCTTCCCACCATCCTAGAATTTATTTTAGGTATTCCCTTACACTTTTAAGCTTTGTTTTGTAAGGGAGATAACTGATGACGTGCACAAGGTATTAGTACTAGCATTAACAAAGTTAGCTATGATAGAATTTAAAAGAAAAGCTTTTTTTTTTTTAATTCTGATTTGTTAATATGGATTGCACATCAACACAAACAACTTAAAATATTTTTCTTATTGTAGACTAAACAAATCTAAACCTGAATAAAATGTACAATTTTAAATTGCTAAATTTCATATACATGTTGTGATAAAATAATCAAATGCAACATTTATATATGTTAAATTTAAAATAGTGATAATATCCATATGATATTATCATATCACAATACTGAAAAAAAAAAATACAGAAATGAAAAACCCACAAAAATGTCAACAAAAAAACAACATTCAAGGAATAAATCTTGAAAAATGCTGTTTCTGTTGCATCATTACATTGATTTGTCGACTCATTTACTTTTCAAGCAAGATAAATTAAAACTTTGTTTTAACTGTCATAAAATATTTTAGCCAATTGATATCTGATTATAAATGCCACGCCACTGCAAATAATCTGAAAAAAAAAAAGAAGGTACAAATTTAGCTAAAAATAAAGGAATCAAATAATAGATACAGTTTCTTATAAAATAAGTTTTCCTATTCAGAACTGTGTGCAGATGATAGTAAGTATACCAGCTTCTATGACCAAATTTAATTGAGGGCTTTATGTGGCTAACACATTGATTTAATGTCTTTACTTCAAAAGTGCCATAGTTAGACTTGAAAATGCCCAAATAGCTATTGGGAGGCAGTGAGAGAGTGCCTTTCTTTCTTCTAGTAATTTTGTCCAATCTTTGGTTTTACCCAAGCATGATGAAATATTGAGTGACTTTTAACTTAATTTAATTACTGATGCTGTAAAATTCATAAATGGCAAACTAAAAGGTGAAGGATTTACTTTGATTTAATTGACTTTATAGTGACAGAAATAAAAGTTAACAAATGTACATTTTGCAGAGATTAGGTTAAGGAAAATGAAAATTTGGGGCTATCAGGCAGTTTTGTGCTCCAACTGAAACTATTCAATCCCATGTGAGTTCACAAACCTGCTTGGCTTTTCAGTGGCTTTTCAACTAACTTGATAACACTTTAATCCACCTTTAAGCATTTTGTTTACAGGGGAAACTGTTATGGAGTCTTCTATACTTATCGTCCCAATTGTGTATTCCAATTGTCACTTCTTCTAAATGACTATTTCCTGTCTTATTCTATCTACTCTTTTGGTTTCGAGAGTACTACTCAAATTACTTTCTCAATTTCTCTATTAAATATGTATTCCAACAGCAGTTAATTTAGCGCATGAACAGTTAAAATGCAGTCCAGTTTTCAGCTTGTGTCCAATCTAGAGTGATATGGGACAACAATAGGCACACAGCCAACCTAACAGTTTGATTTTTTGTATCTTGCTTGTGTCAGCACCCAGCCAAAAGTGAACTATGACACGAGCACAAGGACGAAGTCACCTCATGGCTGCTAATAATTTAGAAATGACTGAAAGTGAACTAGTCTCTATTGACTTTCTTTAGACCACGGAAGCTAGTTAATGTAGTTATTTACAATTGTTAAAAATATATATAGAAAAAAAGTGATTTGAAATTCATTTTATAAGTCCATGAATAAAAATTCTATATTCACTATATTCTACTGTAGATTTAAAGCATGAACAAATGATTAACTTAAAATTGTGCAAGCTCAAAATTATACAGGATGGTCTCACATTAATATTTACTCGACACTCATACTGCCTATGGTGAAAAGCACATGTGATTTTTGCCTTTAGAGAGAAAAATGTGGCAAGCCGCTGTTGAAAGTAAAGAAAACCAAGAACCCCCTTTCAGACCTCACGCTCTATAGGGCTGAGGATGTAAAGGTCATGTGTTTCTGTGGCCCAGGGTTAATGAGGGTGTCATTTGGTTAGCACAGTGACCAACTGCTTTTTAACCCACCCACTGGTGAAATGAACCTTTAAAAATGTGTTCAATCTTGACTGTTACATATGTCATCTTGTTTTCAACAAACTAATTCTATCGTTTTTAAGATGTTTTTTTTTAGAATGTAGAGCACATTTGAAAATGTATTTTATTTTGTTGCAAATTCCATCAGTGAAATTAATAATTTTTATTTGTATGCTGATTTAACAAAAAAAAAAATCATGTTATGAAGTTTATATTTTTTAAGTATAGTCCTACAAAGATCACTGACCTGTATAGCTAGGAGTATTATCACCAATGTTTGTTCATGCAGAGGTCCAAAGGTTCTCAAAATGAAATTATTTAATGTAAAATTATTTACCTGAAACAAAGTAAAAAAAAATGCAATGTCAAGGAAATGAAGCTTGAACAAAAACTTCTTTTGAAATCGAAATAAAATGTGTTCTAAATATTATAACAAAACTGATGCAGTTTTTAGTGATATGACAAGGTATATTAATGCATAACATTTCTTTATGTTTCACAAAAAAAAAAAAAAAAAAAAAAAAAAAAAAAAAGCTCGCAGAGTCATATAAGATAAATATAAAAAGAAAAATAAGTCTAGAATGTGTAGAGGTATATTTACTCAAATTCGAGGACATTTATTCAGCATTGATGGTCATCGCTTGGATTATATAGCACAACTTAATAAACAGGTGAACTTGAATAAAGACCTCTAAGTCTTCAAGGGATTACTACTTTACTTTAATGTTGTCTATAAGTAAGATGATTTGTTATTGTCTTATTCTTGGAGTACTTCAGAACTCAGGAATATTTGTCAAACCAACACAAGGATCAGACTGGTGGCCTGTTTGGTCGTAACCACAGTCTGTTTGGATTCTAATATTTGAATTAAAAAATTAAAGGGCTATTCACAGAGAAGTGATCCAATTGGAACTAACTAGACATCTCATACAGAATTTAAAGATGGAGGAAGACAGAATAAATTTGAGGGAAATGAGGACATGTGGAAATCAAGACATTTAGGCACTGCATTAGGCAATTTATTTGTCATGAAAATTAGGTGCCTTTCTTCTCCAAACCTCTTACCCAGAAAAGAAATAGAAAATTTAAAAAAAACTTTTTTTTTTTAGAAAAACAAAGCTTATATTAAACATACTTGTATCAATTAGTTTGGATTAGTCATGTAATAGATCTAGACTAACAATAAAAAAGCATTTATAAAAATAAAAAAAGGGGTAACGACCTGAATTCAAACTTATGGCACAGTAACCCCACGGCTAGTGGAGAGCTTGTGAACATGGAAGATTGTATAGTTATCTATTATTTCTATAGTCTGTTTATGGCACAATTAGGAATTAAATTTTTGTTTAGAAAATAGGGGAAGTTTTTACTTAGTGACAATGACATGACTTTAAAACAAGGATAGGGTTTTAGAGTCAGAATGAAACAGAAGTCTACATAAACAGACGGCTTTCATGTCATTGTAGAAATAAGTAGCATTTTATGAACGTAGCTGACATTCAACAGTTCCATTCATTGTTATTAAACTTGTTCGATATTCAGTATCAGTGTCTACTAACTTGGATTGATTGTTCAGCCTTTTGCTGATGTTAGTGGATTCTACATTTCATTGAGTGTTACCTCCATTCTATTTTTCATGTGTGCACTAAGACTCAGATGATGACCTATAAATGGGACTGATTAAACTTATAACACCACTTCAGTCAACTACAGTTTCTTTCCCTTGTTTAAGATACCAATAGCTCATTAACAAATTGGTTAATTTTCTAAAATGATTCCTGTCTTGTCAAGTAAAAGAAACAATTGCGCAATATTTCAACTTTACCCGAGATTGGGTGAGGAAGAAATAAAGTGTACAAACGTTTTACCAGACAGATAGACAAAGTTGATATAAGCTTTGTAAAAATTAATCAAAATTATCTCTTATTTTCATATTTCCTATCTATTAAGATACTTGATACCTGTGTATACAAACCATTTTCTCCAACTCCTTCCTTTACTGATATCAAACGAAAAAGAGAAAAAAGTTTGACAAAAATCTGGCCCATTTTATTTAGACTGCCAGTTTTGTATACTGTATAGCTTGCATCTAATTTCCCAAGCTCTGGATTAAGCCTAATGAGAAAAAGAAAAACTAAACAAGTACTGAAAATAATGTTACTTGAAATATGTCTAAAAAAAAAGTATATATGCAAATCATTGTAAAACCATTTTTAGTTGTTGTCTTCTATTATTGCTAACAACTTAATATACTATATATTTTATTTCATTATGACTGGTAGGCTTAACCAAATTTTAAAAAAATGTAAAGCTTATTAATTTTATTGACAAAAGATGTTAAGTTTTCCGTGCAAGTTCAGGTAACATATTCTATGCCTGAATGTTTTTGTCCTATATAAGGTACCGTATGAATAAGTATTTTATGTGGCCATAAATCTAAGGCCATATTACAAGGTCTTCAGGGCTTTTAAAGACCTTCCTTCAGGGAATAGTACCAGGAAAAAGAAGAAGAGGCAGACAGAGAAAGCGATGGGAAGACAACATAAAAGAATGGACGGGCCTGCCATTGAAAGAGGTTCTAACTAAGGCAAAAGACAGAGAGGAATGGAGAAAGACGGTCGACAAATATTGCATGGTGCCCCAACTGTCCAACAGACTAAGGGATAGGTGAAGGTAAAGGTAAGTTATTTTATGTATTTTTATTATTTCTACTTCTGTCCTTATTGAGAACTGTTACAAGTCCTACGACACACTGGAACTAAATAAATAAAGCCATATTTCATGAGTTTAAGCTTTTTACAGATAATTATGATGATCATGAATAACCTAAGATATCCATTTCCTGGTTATTTCTGTCAAGGAGTTGACTTTTGAGTTTTTTGGCCCATCGGCACATTTCAGGGAACTAACAAAACAAAACAGGTTAATCTAAAGGGAGGACAAAGATCACTAAAACAAAACAAAAACCATTACTGAATGAAAAAAAAAACAGATCATCACTTACCTAGGTAATCTATGGCGTGGACAAGGGACAAAATGGAACAATTGAGGAATGGAGTAAATAAAATTAATGACTTGTGGAATGAAAAAGAGCAGCATTGTTTTACTGAAATGGGAAAGAATGCCAACCACAGCAAAGGTCATGCCTGAAAAATAGCAGTAGGTGTCTCCGACAAATACCCGGGAAGGGTACCTACAAAAAGAAAGAAAAAGAGATTTTTAACTCTAAAATTTATCTCTATTGAATAATAATGAGGATTTTCATCAGACCACTACAAAATTAAAAAAAACAAAAAACAATTAACCTTATCTAGTAACTGAAACTAATAATATAAAAAGACAATTAATCAAGTCACTGAAACTAATAATAAGGAAGACTATTATACCAGTTATGAAAAAGTAACGCTGTACTGACTGCCAGGAAAGGCATCATGAAATATATGGAGAACACATGTCCCATTCGATGTTCACCTAGAGAAGACATTGCACAGGATGTTCAGTAAGACTAGAATAAATAAATAATCTTATTCAAATACATAGAAAGCTAAAATAAAACATAATTTTTCTTATTTATAAATCACAAAATATTTCTTTCCCTCTATCAAACATAAAGACCTATTGGAGGTGTTACATAGCAAAGAAGGTTGGAGAGGCTCACAGAGCTTTTTTATCCTTTGCTTTGAACCCTTCTTGGAATCTGTAAGATCTGACCCCTCTATTATTGGAATAAATATACCGGGACGTTCCTTCTCAACCATCAAAGTCAAAGCCTATGTGGATGATACATCCTTTTTTCCATCTTCAGAGCAAGATATCAAGAATATACTAAAGAAATTTACACTTTTCGGAGAAGCTAGTGGTTCAAAAATAAATATAAATAAATCCTCAGTAATGGGACTAGGGAAATGGAAATTCAAAGAGAATTGCGCTTTCAAAATTGTAGATAAAATCAAGATTTGTGGTATTGTCTATACCTGTAATCCTTTGTTCTATTGTAAAGAACAGTGGGAGAATATTTTTGTCAAAGCCTCAAACTTAATTAAACTTTATCAGCACACAGGTTCTACAATATTTGGTAGAGCTGTATTGATAAATAGTTTGGTCATTCCAAAGATTGTCTATTTAGCTAACATTACAGAGCCACCTCCTAACTTCATAAACAAGCTGAAAAAGTTAGTTAGAAGCTTTATATTTAAAAACACTATTAGGAGCATTAAGCACACTACACTCATTCAAAACAAAGAGGATGGGGGGATAAACTTGCAAGATGTTAAAACAAAAATACATTCACTAAGGCTAAAATTTGTAGGTCAAGTAGTTAGAAACCCAACAAACTTTCCCTTGACAATTTACTATTATGGTTTAAGATGAAGTAGCCTTCTTCCAATACACAATGATACTCCTCACTATTTTGGTACAGTTACTCATCCATTTTACAGATCTATTTCAAGAATTTTACCTGGTAATGAACATTTAATACACAACAAAACCAAAGAATCATACACAACACTTAAAAAGCTGTTACATGAAAGCCTAGTGAATAGGATTAAGTGGGGGAGAGTTCTTGGGGTGACAGAATTCAAGGACACATTCATAAACCTACACAGCAAACATATCCCACCAAAAGCTAGAGAGATAAGTTATAGACTTATCTTTGGGATGACCCCTATGGTTACAAAAAATACCTGTGAATTATGAGAACTTACAATTAAGAGCCTATTAAAAAAAAAAAAAAAAAAAAAAAAAAAAAAAAAAAAAAAAAAGCCCACTAAAGAGGCAAGATGGCCCATAAAAGAGGCATATAGAGCCCCAAAAAGAGGCAAAGAAAAGAGGCCTAAGGCCCAAGGATTCCTATGATGATAAAGCTAAAATTGAATAGCACAAATTCTGAGGTTTCCTTTTTAGAAAAAAAAAAAAAAAATTAAAAAAAAGAGAGGAAAAAAAAACAAAACAAGATGTTCTATTACAGTTCCCCTTTCAGACCATGCGGTCTATAGGGCAGATGATATAAAGATCATCTTTTCTGTGGCCTATGGTTAACTAAAGCATAGTGTGGACAGCATAATGAGACCAACCCCCTTTACTTTTCTCCTACTAATGTCAAGTACCTATTAGAGCTGGGTGGACTCAGAGACACCTTAAATATCCCAAAAGTGAAAATCCCAGTCTTCATCAGAATACGAACCTGGGACCCCACAGCCACCGTGCCTTGTTTTATTAAAAGCATGTTCATGTTTTGATCATGTTCTTTTTTAATAAAAATTTCTGCTTGTGGATTTAAAGCCAGAATTGGATACAATCTTCAGCCACATTATTTTTTAGTTCAGCTTTTTTATTAAATGTATTTTCAAATAACCTAAGAACAAAGCAACAACCAATCAGGCTAAACATGCTAATAGTTTTACAAATAATGTTTTTAGAATTAAATTAAAAAAGGATAACTAGGTACATGTTTTAGTTTTTCTTACCTTGCATTTCTGTGAAGTTAAAAATAAGCACAGATAGACTTATCACGCAGGACTGTCCAACTTCCAATCCATTAACACCGGAATGAATATTTATAGCATTAGTGCAGAATACAGCCAACATACCCATATAAAGATAATACAGTGGCCCTGTAGGTACAGTATCCAACAACAAAAAAATTATTGTAGAATCAGGAGTCAAACAAATTAAAATTGTAAACAAATATTTTCATTTTACAATTGTAATCTCTTTTTCAAACCTTCAAAAATAATTTTTTTTTTCCATTGAAAAGTCAAATTCTGGTACCAATTTATTACAAGAAAAAATACAATGACTATGGAATGATTGTTGATTTGCTGTTGTTTTATAATATTTCTTTTTATTAAAAAGAAAGATTTTTCAAACACTTGTGGAAGCCTATCATTAAAAAAATAAAAACACCTTTTCTGTACCAATAACTTATGGAAATGACTGGCTGAGTTGAGCATTAGAGTATACTGTTGGCTACCTAAATAGTTTAGGGATAGTTTCCTCTCTTAAGCGCTTCCGGGATGATGAGTACTTGAATATAAACAAACTCCAATAGAGGTAACATCGAACTCAATTCCCTAAGTAAAACTTTCCCCTATTCCCGAAACAAAAAACTAGATATAAACATCAAATAGGTACCTAAGTTTAGGTCAAACCCTAAGAGCCAACGCAGCTGTTTGGGCATGATAACATTGGTAGCATTGATGTTGATAAAATAAACAGTCAGCAGAGGCAGTGAGGCAAAGGTAGGCAGGAGAAGCTTGTGGCGCCACCTCAAGTCAAGAACATCGTCAGCAAAACCCAAGAAAACCATGCAGCATATAGACAGCAGAGCAGCCAAATAATGAATATACTGGAAGAGAGGGAAAAAAAAAACAATATTTATAATAAAAGATGTTATGAACAATAGACTCTAGTTATTAACTCTTTTACTCCGTAAGGACGCTCCAATAGTTGATTTTAACCAGCTATAAAGCTCTGATCAACACTGGCAACATGGGTGTTTTAAAATATTTTTGTCCTCCCGTATAAATTTTTAATAGCTTAAAACATTATCTTGGATAGTTTCCCTTTGCTAAACATCCAAAATTTCCTTCTTTCAATGTGTTTTTACAGTGAAAGATTTTTTGAAAGAGTGGGGTCTTAAAAAGGTTCTATTTTCTTTAGATTTATGTTCTGGGTGATAGTGATAGGGGATAATGAGCTCAGAACGTTCGTTTTATGTGTTTTTAAATGGTTTTCATATAAAGTTATGTGGAAATATGAATAAATATCATAAATAATTTTTTTTGTCCTACTGTGGATCATAATATATTTCCAGATCTAATATAGACCCAGAGTTGTTGACTTGGCCATGGTGGTCAATTTTCATTTTTCCAATAGTAGTAACATTGATAATTAACTCAAAATTTCCATTTGTGTTTTAGAAATGTTTTCTCTATGACAATATGGATAAATATGATTAAAAAAATATTTATTTTCAATATGGATCATAAAATTTTTCCAAGATCAGGTCTCAATCTAGATCCTGGAGGCTTTTTCGCAGTCAGTAAGTTTTTTATTTTTAAATTTCAAACATTAATATAAAAATAATTTTTGTTTTATAAAAATTGCTTTGTGCTATATAAAAAGGGCATGCATTCCTTTTTCATTCTATACTAAATAATTATAAAATATATCATTTTCTAATAAAAAGTTACAAAAGTTTGATCTAAGCATTCATTTCACTCAGAAAGGGAAAAAAATATAATTCCGGAGTCAAAGAGTTAAAACAATACACAGTGTGAATTTTAATCTTATATGTATTTTAATTGTGTTGGCAGAATACACAATGTAAATAATGTTCCTGGAGGTCACTCACAAAGGCTGCGAATTAGACTTTTGAGACCAAAAGAGGACAGGCGCAGACGGCAAAAAGAAAATCTTAATCGACCACCAGCAGACAATGGTTATGCTTGCCCTGGATGTGGCAAAATATGTAGATCACAGCTGGGGCTGCATAGCCATGGGAAATACTGTATTCCTCATTAATCTTTGGACTCAAAGACAAGCCTTATTATTGTTTCATCCTCTTCCGGATTCTTACACTCTTTCAGCATTTGTGCCATTCCATATTCACACTAAGCTGTGCACCCAATGTAACAAAGGGCCTACTGCATTCTGTATAAGTCTAACTATACATCCACCCCAGTGGCCCAACAGACCACACCCGGCCTCAGTACATCCTTCCATTCAGATCTCTTCTGAGCCTTTCACCTCCATGCCCAAGCTGTTGTAGATCTGTCTCCATATCGTCAATCCATTGTATTTGTGGATTACCTTTGGGTTGCCTGCATTCTGGTTTTTTGCTGGTATACATTTTTTGCTCCTCTGGTCTCTGACTTTCTTTCAAGTTGACCTGCCCAGTGTAGTCTTTCTTATTTCCATCACTATGCATACAATTGATATATCTCTTAGTTAGTGCATGTCCTCCACCTAGTTTCATTTTGTAGTATAAATCTAACTATGTCTTTTAAAAAGAAATCATAGCTTCAAAATTAAAAACAGCACCAGGGACCAAGTTTTTAAGAGAGAAAGTAGTGAATTAAAATGCTACGAAAATAAGGGCATGCGCCGACCGAGGCTCGAACCTGTGACACTGGATTCGACACCACCGCCTAGCGATAACGCACCAAGCGAAACTAGCCTCTAGACCATCGGAATGTCCACATTGGACATTCCGATGGTCTAGAGGCTAGTTTCGCTTGGTGCGTTATCGCTAGGCGGTGGTGTCGAATCCAGTGTCACAGGTTCGAGCCTCGGTCGGCGCATGCCCTTATTTTCGTAGCATTTTAATTCACTACTTTCTCTCTTAAAAACTTGGTCCCTGGTGCTGTTATTCATTTATGTTTAATATATGTATGTATCATTTGTTTCAGCACCTAGCTTCAACTCTATGTTTACATTCAAAATTAAAAATGTATCTATCTGGCATACATGTTTAAAAACATACCTCATGATGAGGAAATTTGCCAGGTGTATTATCTGCCAGCTGTTTGTAGAATGGCATCGGCATGAAGAGAAACATTGTGCAAAGAAAAACTGCACCACACACCACACCTAACGCCTCAGGTCTGTAGGATGTAAAATTGTCTCAAAGTTAAATAGATTTTAAATGTCAAGATATTTACAGTTGAACATTGATTTTTAAAAAATGTGAAGGGATTAGAAGATATTTGAAATATGGAAAGGCTCTATTTAAAAATGTGGATATCTAAATAATAGATCTAGATCAATGGTGTGATTCACTAGTTCAACATTACAAATGATATAACATGACAAAGTAAACTTTCACAACCAGGGACAAACATAATTGAGAGACCAATCACTGAGACCTCACTACATTATTGTCACATTTTTATTTCCATGTTTGTACAAAATCACATCATCAGAAATGCACAACTCCAATATTCCTGACCAGGGTTGCTGCATGGTTGTGTGGTATGTGCTCTGTCATCTCGATGGTCCAGTGTTCAAATCCTGCTTGCTACCATCCCCTGTCATAGGTTTGATCTACAACTCAATAATCTCCCTTTTTTTATGTAAGATCTGAAAGTCATGTCTGGGAACTTTCATTGTAATGACCAGAAGTTCACATGTATACAACCTTTCATTTTTACTGTTTTCCATACTAGCTCTTTAGAACTCTCTTGTTGGCTAATTATCATGAAGCAGACTAAAAATATCTCTTTGAAAACAAGACACATATTTTCTAGTCTATATTGCTTTAAGGGTGCCCATCTGAGGTTTTCATTTTTCTATTAAAAAAAACAACAAAAAAAAAAAACCCTTGTGGACATCATTTGCATACACGAAAATATTTTAAAAAGAAAGATAAGCAGGCTAAGAAAATTTGACCTCTTTCTGTAACAACGCTCCCAGTGTTGATTTGATCTGGCCCTAGTTTGTGGTGATTTAAAATTTATTTTTGTTTATTTTTTATTTCACAAACTTTCTATTGAATAGTTAAACATCCAGAATAACTTCCTTTCAACATGTTGTTTACCAAGAGGGATGCTGAGAATGAGAGGGGGTCTTAAAAAGGCTCTATTTCCTTAAGATGGATGCTACGGATGGTGGTGACATAGGATAACAAGACAATCATGATGTGTTTTTAAATGTATAGATAAACAGATAGCCCAAGATTTTTTTTTCTATTAATGTGTTTTAAATGTGTTTTATATATATATAACATTTTGTCACAGTATAAATATGATAACAAAAATGTTCACTTAGGATCATAAAATTTTTCATAGATCTAGTCTAGATCAAGATTCTGGAGACATGTCTACAGTCAATAATTTTTTATTTTTAATTCTCATAAATCAATATTTAAATTAATTTTGGTTTTATAAATATTCATTAGCATTATATAAAAAGGGGCACGCATTATCCTTTAATTCTATAATAAATATAACATTTTCTGATAACAAACAAACAAAAAGTTATATAAGTTAAATAGAAGCATGGTTTCACTCTCTGAAAGGAGAAAAGGTTAATTCTGCCCAAATGTGGAAAATAATTCCAGCAAGAAAGAGCTAGCCCAGCTTTGTTGTGGGAGAAAGAGGGAGAACTGTAGTTAAATCAAGGCCGCTACAACTAACTAGTATAAATTGTCACAATGTGACACAGAATGACCTGAAAAAACCCAAAGAAGGTCAACATGAGAAATTATGAAATTCAAATGTAAGCTGAAATGAGTTCTGTAACCAGCTGAAATACAAGGTATGACACTGAAACACAAGGGAAAGTCTCTGTATCTCTGTCAACTTGTGGTCCCATCTGGGGTATAGGCCACTGACCATCTTTCTCCTGGCGTCTAGGTTCTGGACAAGTCTCTTCAACTGTCCCCAAATCTTGCCCATCTGCTTTGAAATCTCAGCGCTGAGTATTTTTGGTCTCTCCCCTCTTCCTCTTGCCTTTGAGGGTTCCAGGTGAGAGCTTGTCTTGTGATGTTGGATGCAGGTGAGAGCTTGTCTTGTGATGTGGGTTCCAGGTGAGAGATTGTCTTGGGATGTTGGATGCAGGTGAGAGCTTGTCTTGTGATGTGGGTTCCAGGTGAGAGCTTGTCTTGTGATGTGGGTTCCAGGTGAGAGCTTGTCTTGTGATGTGGGTTCCAGGTGAGAACTTGTCTTGTGATGTTGGATGCAGGCTTACAATTGGTGTGGCCCATCCATCACCAGCCTTGCATCTTCAATGGGCCGATGCTTTGTTCTTTGCTTCAGTTCCTCATTAGTAATCTTGTCTGGACAGTGGATCATAAGAATCTTCCATAAGGCAGGTATAATAAATACCTGGATTTTGTTTAAGGTGGTGACAATGGTTCTCTTGGTTTCTGCTCCAATAAGTACTTTAGGCATAACAATGGTGCTGAAAAGTCTGATCTTGGTGATGGTGCTTATTTCCTTCAATCCCCAGATATTTATCAGCTAATGGAAGGCTGCTTACCATTGTGGGTTTTGATAACTGCATCTTTGCTCCATGGCAAGTAAAAGTGTGGTAGAAAAAAAATTGAATGTCCTAGACTTAGATCCTCCTGTGCCATTCAGTGCATATGTATGAAATTAGTCCTTTTGAGACGGTTTTTAGAGACAGTTTTGTGGATTTTAGTTTTGAGAGGGTGCCTGTCAAAGGTTTCCATTTTAGTGAATTGGAAATGGATTTTTATTTCTCTTCTTTCATCCAGAGAGATCAGGCCAGCGGTTTCCTCTGTAGCTCTTATGGGTGTTGTTTTTATTGCTCCTGTCATTGTATACAAATAATATAGTCCTATTTTTAGCCAGTTAGCAACTGTGGAATGGATGTAGAAATGATGACAACAAAGCTTTTCAAGTACTAACTCAGTTTTACCTCCTTCAGCTGCACAAATTTAGGTTTTCTGGTTCCCTGAGCCAGCATACCTCCAGCACCAAGTTTGCCTGCTTTTGAAGCTGCCGAAATGCATTGTTCTGGTACACTCCATAGTAAGAAAAATAAAAATGCAAGTCTAATATAGAAAGGGCTAGCAGAAAGGTAAATTCAAAGCAAATGTATCCCATGTAGTTTACTAATGTACTGGTAGTTGTCCTCTTTTCATCATATAATAAGATGTAGTAAACAATAGAAATGCACTTGGATAATCGACATTACGTTGACGAGTAGGGACCTAAGGTGTTGTGATGTAGCTTCAGATAGTTACTCCAACCTAGCCTGTAGGTGTATTGATTTGATGCACACAAAAATCTTTTTATGAACAAAAGCAAAGTAAATTTTACTAAAGAATATATTGAGGCTTTCAATATCAGTGTAGAAATAATAAAAATTAAATCACATGATGTCAAACAATTATCAGCATCTCTCTTAGCTAAACTTCTCACCATTCAATATTCAGAAGTTTTCTTGTCTGTCATCTTTTATCAGCCTTTCACCTTATTTATAGATCTAGATTACCTTTTAGTATTTTAGAAAAGGTACATGACTTCTTCTAAAGATGTAGATTCTAGATTGCAGATCTAGATCTAGAAGTATTCTTAATCTATAGACTATAGAGTAATAGAGTAAATAGACAGGTCAGACACAGTATATAGATCTAGCTAGATCTATTGTACATCTAGTTCTAGATCTATATAATCTATTATTAGTATTATACATCTAGATTCTAGATCTAGCTAGTATTAGTTAAAGTAATACACAGTAGTAATTACATCAGCCAATACTGGCAATACATTCACACACACTGTGACAATCCATAACACCAACTTCTCTAGTTATTAACTCTAGTATAGATATCTAGATCTAGATCTTGATTCTACTATCTAGGTCTGGTCTATCTGACTATATATAATCTATTCTATAGATAATAGTATAGATCTTTGACTAAACATTAACATAGACAACATAGTCATCTCTCTCTCTCTAGACTCTATGACTATGTCTATTGAGTAGAGTGTCACTTGACTAGTGACACTCTAGAGTAGTGTCTCTAGATTCTAGACATAGATTTATTAGATCTAGTACTAGATCTATCTACTACTCGTGAGTATTCTCTTACTTAGTTGTCTAGGTGATCATGATCTAGATTCTAGATCTAGATCTAGGACTTACATTTTGTTTTTATTTTCCTTGTTTAAATCGATACCACACAGATTTGCTTTTAAAAACATTTCTTTAAATTTTGGAATAATATTTAAACATAGGAAAAATGCAGTTAATGACATCACAGCATTAACTGCTATTGTCAGTCCGCTGTCTCCAAGTTCCATTTGTGTAAACTGATGTTAATTTTACATCAACGTAGAGTATAAGTATAGGAGAGTCTAGCTTCACTGCTTTGTTGGCTAGACATAGACTAGTACAAGCTGGTAAAAAGTGAAAGTAGATAGATCGAAATACAGTTCTCTGCAGTAGACTATTTTATATTTGTTGTGGTTCGGCTAAATCTCGAAATATTAAAGCGATCCCGATCTAGATACATACAAAAACCGCATAAAAAAACGAAGAGATTATAATTATAATATAGATCTAGACAGTATTAATTAATACAGCGATTGGACCCCACAAAATCAAAACAATGACCTGCTAACTACTGTTTAAAAAATGCAACTCAAGAAAACATTAAGAAACTAGAACAGACACAAAATAGAGCAGTGAGATTCATAACAAATGAATATTCACATTTGACTAGAGTAACGTGTACACCTTTAGTAAAAACACTAAATTTAGAAAGCCTTCAGGACAGAAGACTCAAAAGAAAAGTAGCAATTATACATAAAACACTGAACCATAATCTTAAAATACAAAAACAAAATTTAATAAAATACTCAGAAAGACACAAAGATAAACGCACGTTCCTCATCCCATATGCTAGGACAAATTTGTACAAATACTCCTTCTTCCCTAGTGCTACTAGAGCATGGAATGGGTTGCCTGAGCTAGCCAGAAAAACCAGTGACTTGGCAGAATTTAAGTCATTGGTTAATATGCATGACTAAATGCATGACGCGTAGGACGTAATCATCTTCTTTTTTGAAGTAACGTCTGTATTATATAAGATAAGATAAGATAAACTAAAAGTCTATGGCCATATCACAAGGTCCCCAGGGCTAGTAAAGACCTTCCTTCAGGGAACTGTTACTGTAGGCTACTACCACTACCAGGAACAAGAAGATATGACTGACAGAGAAAGAGATGGGAAGATAACATAAAAGAAAGAGATTCTATGCAAGGTAAACTGACAGGAATGTGAGACTAAGGTCAACAGATCTTGTGTGGTGCCACAATACGGTACAACAGACTAAGGGCTATGTGAAGATATATCATCTATTTAGTCTAGATTTGTTGCGATCTTGTAAATTATGGCAATAGTTCTAAAGAAAGTCTTCATTTTCCTGGATCGATGCTAAAATAGATCTAGATCTATACGTCTATAGTTTAGTCGAATACAGACACGGTGGCCTGAGATAGTAGGCTGATCTATTGTCGTAGAAGGCAAGAAAACTGCAAGCGCGACTTGAAGCTCTTTTAGAGTCAACACCAACACTGGCAAAAGGTGCCGCACAAGTGGAAGAAAAAAAAAGCACTGAATATATCAACATGGAACATGGAGGACAAGCATAAAAATATAAAGGATAGGATACCAACCCTGTCATTCTTAAAAAAAAAAAAACTGTTACAAAAGCTTCTACACACAAGAAAATCCGGACAGATCTCAGTGGAAAACTACCTAGTTAGGCCTGGAAAAGGACAATTTTTTGTTTTGCGATTTCCTTTTCTCTTTAAACAGATCTATCCTAATAGCCTGGGGATCGGGCGTGGAGACGAAAGACCGAGTAGAGAGCTGAATGGAGGGATGTGTTGAAGCTGGCCAGAGCCTTCCATAGGCTGTAGTGCCACTGGGATGGATGGATGGTCGTTTTAAACCTATCATGACTAAGGTATATATAAATATAGATCTAGTAAATTTATAAGGTAGATCTATTCTAGTTTTAGCAGAGTTGTAAGGGTTAGTCGTGTGACATGTGCTTTGAGCTTTTCCTTTGATCCAAGAGATTTTGCCTCGACTTTTTACTAGTTACGGCCCTCTACAAATTGAAACTTTTTTGTTCTCTGAAGTCATCCTTCAAATACATTACAGTTCACTTCATCGATGATTTTTTTTCCCTCATGCTTGAATCGTGCAACTTTTTTTTTTCATTTGCAGATCTAGAGCTACATAAATTAAATGCGTACCGGTACTTGAGAAGAGAATCAGCACTAGAAACACGTAGAACTGGCGATAGTGATTTTAATTTCGACCTATAAGAACAGACTTCTATTTTTTTGTTGTTGTTGGTATGCCCCAGAAAATACAGTTACAAATAGATCTAAATTTAGGATCATAATGTAGAAATCTTAATTTATTGTTGGCTTATATATATTACATGTAAAAACATATTTTAAGGAACTAGATCTAGTCAGATATTACATCTCTATATTTATTGTGTCTACTTCCCATAAACAAATCAGTATTAGATTTGTACATCTAAATTTCTAGTGTCAACTTCACATAGCTTAGATCATATGATTGTTAACTCATATACACAAATAAGATATTAGAACTGTTTATGGTGTCAATTAGAATTTATTAGATGTACTGGTATATGTTTATGACTGACAAAACAGACACCAAAACTCTCTTATTCACTTAGCAATGAAATCATTGAATAAGATCTTAACTTTCCTAAGTAATTTTCAAATGTATAGTTTAAGTGAAACTTGTATTTTGTGTGCTATCTTGTATAATTCATTAACTCTTATAAATGGACTGTTATGTGTAATGCACAATTGCACAACAAATTTCCTCAAGGGATAATAAGATTATTATTATTACTATTAAGTCTTCAATTTACTAAGACTAGACAATATCAACATGAATAAATAATCAAAGCATCAAACCATTGGGTAGAATGGTGTTTTATTAGGTACTGAAGACAACAACAGAAATAAATAGCTTGAAACTACCGTAAATCTTCCCTAGAAACAAGTTGCTATGGTATGTACATCTTTAAACAAAAAGAAAAAAAAAAAAGGAATATAACAAACTAATTCCTTGAACTGTCAAGGTTATACTTCTGAGTTGATAACATGTCCTGTCTGATTGGGAGACAGGGATAGTACATTTAAAAAATAGATATAATTAAAAAAAAAAAAAAAAAAAAAAAAAGACAGCACGTGTGGATGATTTGGATGCAATCCATGGTATGCCCTGGTCAACATTATTTACACATGCAAGTGATTTTGTCTTAGTGTTTGGATTCATATGGTACAGCGCAATCAATGGACCAAAAGTTACCACAACATACATATAGTCCAAAAAAAAAAAAAAAAAAAAAAAAGATATCTGCAGTATTAAAAATCAAGGTACATACAAAATTACACTAACTTCATGGTTAAGGTTTTACAAAAATATCTGTCATCTTAGTTCAAATTTTACATGGCATCTTAGTTCTAATTTTACATATGTTCAATTTATAAAAATCTACTTTTCTTAAAGATAGGATAGAGTTCCCTGGCTTATATAGCCTTTATACCAAGCTACTGTATTTAAACTGAGCCTTACACTAGGATGAAAGATGCTTAGTGGCAAGTATTTCAACAAATCAAAATGCACAACAGCTCTTTCTGCTCAACCAAAGACATAGAAAACTAAAAAAAAACTGAATCAATGATACTATCTAACAAAAGGAGATAGGTAACACTGAGATATACCTTCTTACAATGCATACTATTGGGTAACTCTCCTTTAGCAGCTATGATAAGCATTGCTCATAACCCAATTCACAAATATAAAAAAAAATACAAAGTGGTAAATTCAATCAAATTCATTAAAGTCATATACGACCTCATGTTAGACTTTCATTTAGAATTGTATTCATAGAATCATGTTGTTCCAGAGTAAAAAAAAGACAAAAGCTAAACAACTTATTTTAGTGGAAGAAAAGTGGGTATTGCTTTATTGGCCAAGATATTAATGAAAAAAAAAAAAAGAACAATAACAATGTATATTAATGCTGCATGAAGACAAACCAAAATTTTGTACACAAAAAAAAAACAGCCTTTTCTAAATCATTGTTTGATGAAGTCCTAGACAAAAGTGTAGGTAGAATGTGAGATTCTGGTATGATCAATAGTAATAGCAACCAATAAATCTACTGATTACACCTATATAGTACAATTTACAATTTTGAAAAAAAAAGTCTTATTTTTTTATTTTATTGGTCATAAACATTAATTAAAAAAAAAAAGCATGGATCATGAGACAGTGTGAAATTATTTTGCTGTCAAAACAAAGTGTTGTTTTTTACCTAAAGCTAAATAAGTATAGTATACTGATATTACAGTCATATTTGATAAATAAAATAAACAGTGCCTGTGGGTACATAGATCTTTAAAATTGAAACAACCTTTGAAATAAAAATAAACATTAATATATATTGTAATACAAAGATAATTGTGATCAAAGTAACGTTGAAGCACTGAGAGATTATTAATTTTTTTTTAAACTTTAAAGTAGACGAGGGCTGAGTGAGGTCACGATCTGACATTAGGTCTCGACACAGTGGCCATAATCTTTTATTTATATAAAGCTTACAGAGCTAATTGAATTGTACAGATGCATGTGCCAGGCAAAGAATAAAATCAGCACATATGGCTTCAAATATATATATATATTTACATTCTTCAAAAGAAATGACAACATTAAGAGTGCATAAGTTATGATGCAAAATGATGCCAAATAAAAAATACAAAACCTGTAAATATATGACATTTGTTCAGATCTAAAAATCTGCTAATCAAAAGTAAGCACAAATCTGAACCACTTCCAGCTTTTAAATGTAAATTCAAATCAACACACACACACACACAAATAGAAAGTGTTTGGCCAACAGCATCTCAGTAAAGTCATATTCAAATACAGCAAGCATGAATAAGAAAAAATTCAGACAAAATATATAATTACTGCTCAACAACTGAAACATGTTCACATATAAGTCTCGCGTGCCCAGTTGAACTCAAAGTTGGTCACAAATAAAGTAAGTTTACAAAGAACAATAATTTGCATCATGTAAATGAACCAACAAACCTTAGTACATTATAGTTTATATACTCGAACAGCATCAACAATTGTATATAATTATGTTAGCAAGACAAAATAAGGAAACAAGCTTCTTTGTCACAAAATACAATACTAGATCTTGTAATGTCATACATTTACTTCAGGGTATAATTATAGGAAAACATTACCAGACCAACCACCATAAAGTTAGTAGACCCCGTCTCCACCCATCTGTCTATTTCTTTTTGAGTTGTTAGTCCCTAGTTGTTTCATTATCGCTCTTCAAGTCACTTTTAAGTTAAAAGTAGTTAGATTTGGTTAGTGATCTACCTGTTCCCAGCTATTCTCCTAGACAGTGTACAAAAGCCCATGGGGTATTGATTATAATGTCCACTTAAAAAAGAACTCTGGTGGATACTGTAGTCTTAGTTACTTCTTTAAAGATACCAGTATGCTGTGTTGCTTGCCTTCAAAAAATCTTGTTTAAGACTTAGCATGGACAGATGATGAAAAGCTCATGTTTGGTCTACAGCCCATAGAGTGGCCAGCACAAAGAACAACTCTGGCTTTAATTCCCCCTCTCAAAAAAATGCTAAAATAACTGGGTGAACCCAGTAATACACTCTAAATCTTTTAACTGAAAATTCAAGTCTTCCACAAGATTTGAACATGAGACATGGTTTTGGAGTCAAGTATTTTACCACTCAGCCACCACGTCTCATAATTAAGAATGAAGTTTAAAAATAAAATAAATGTAAGATAATTCACCCTAACTGGACCTAGTTAAGTTCTATTTTATTATGATAATATACCTTTATTGTAATGTATAACATATACAATGTTTTGTATTACTAAAAGAAATAAGGTGAGAAACAGTTTGCACTTCAAAGATAACTTCTGTTATTTCTGCCATAAAAGCAAGCAGAACATATTTTCCACAATCTTATGAATAGGGGCTACTAAGTATATGTATATATACACGTTAGTTCAGGATATCCACCAGAGAGAAGTTCAGTCAACCACTGACAATGGCACTCAAGGCTTCTAAGACTGCTTTGGTTCATAAATCAAATTCACATACAAATATGAAAACACATGGCCAGTCAAATACAATCAGTTTAAAAAATTGTTTACCTACTTACAGTTTGTACAATGTTATCTTTTCAAAACGTTCTTTAAAACTCAAAACAAGTGCAAGGGAAAACAGATTCATTTCTAATTTGATAATATGAGTGGACTGGCCAGCCTTTCAAAATTATAATGCAAGCTGCTTCAGACCAAAAGAAACAAAGAGCCATAACAGATTCACCCCTCTCCACTTAGTTAAGTATAGGGTGTTTATGTAAAGAATAAATGATTGGACTGAATCATAGATACAAATTTACTTTCAGCATTACAAGTATTTGTTTTTAGATAATTTATTAGTAAATAATTTAACCAAGATACAAATTATTACATTTTTTTAAAATAGCAAGTATCAGACACAACCTAAAAATCTAGCCATGAGTATTAAACATTATTCTTTTGATAGTACAAAAATATTTGAAATGTAAAATAATCACAGCATCAAGTGCTGATTAGCTCGAAAGCGAACAGGGGTAACTTTTTTTAAAAGATAGAATTGACATTTTGTTTTGGGTTAGTTTTATTTTTGTAATAAAAAAAATATTATATTTTTACAATTTAAACACTATTTTGCTATTGTATATACATATAAGCGTAGGTAAAAGTTTATTTTGTATTTGTTTTAGGCAATACTGGACTGAAAGCCAGTAAAAATAATAAACTAAATAATTTTGCCAATAACTCTTCAGTTTTACATCTATATACATTTGTGGGTATATATACACAACACACATTGGAAAAGTTTGAAACAACTCATGAAGATTTGATGTACAAATCTATGTTGCTGGTTACAAGAATATAGTTATTAAAAAAACAAAAAATTAAAACAAGGTAGTTTATGTCATGAAGAAAAAAAACAAAAAAAAAACATTCAGTTTAAATGATGTTCAGTTAGATGCAGTTATGATAAATGAGATGGTCTACCTTTGCTTGCCCATGGTTAGCAAGTTCCGTGTACCTTATTTGTAAATACAATGTAGGGCCATAAGATGGCACTGTCTGTGATGTATTTAAAAGAAATATTTAACAATGTACTGAATTCAAGTAATACAACTGCAAAACATCTTCTGTTATGTTTAAGAAACATCCATGAAAAAATGTTGTAATCAGTACTGGATGTTGTTACTATGGTTGTTGACTGGCATCGGACTAGCTGTGGTATTTGGCTGTAGCTCTAGATGGTCCGTTATCTGTTGAGGGTAGAGAGTGGTGAACTGTATGCTGCCTACATTGTGCGGATGTGGGTAGGCAGGCGGCTCATTCAGGCCTGCCCGGTTCCCAGTCAGGTCTAGGTGGTGGCTATGGGAGTAGCCCACACCCTCATGCATTCCAGCAGGACTCATGGTGCTGCGGGAGGAGGAAAGGTCCATACTGACACGCTGTTGGGCCTGCATAGTCACCTGCTGCTGGTTGAAGTTAGCCTGCTGCTGGTTGTGGTGGAAACTCTCTGCTTGGCTGATCATGCTGCGGCTACCTGGTCGCTCCAGGCTGGTCAGTATAGCATGGGGACTCTGTATTCTTTGGATGTTAAAGCCCTCCGTGCCACTCCTTTGGTTCAACTGATAGCTAGTGGCATCACGTCGAATTTCCATTTCAGTATAAGTTGGTATACTGACTGGCATCTCCATATTCCTTATGTTCTGATTGGAAAGTGTATTGGATGTGTTGAACCTGTCATTGTTATTTGTGGTTTGCATAACCGATGGATGGCCATAATTATTGTTTTGGGATGGAGTTTGTCGCCTCATTCCATCCCCTTCATGACGGGACATCCTATTAATCATCTCCTGCTCGTGCGAAGGAGGGCGCAGACTCTGAGAACCCAGTCTACCATTACCTTGATTGACTTGTGCATTCCCTCCCTGGTTGTTATTCTGCTGTGATGGCTGCTGAGGGTTGAAATTTTCATTCCCAGCTTGGTTCTGGTTGTAGTTTCTGAGCTCTTGGTGTGGACTATTTTGACCATCTTGATTGCTCTGGTTCAAGCTATTATCATTTATACTGGATTCATGGTCATACTTTTCACTGTCCTCATCTGAATGATCAGAGGATGACTCATGACCATGACCAGGTGACTGTCTAGTGCTGTCTGGGTTGGTGGAGCTGAATGCTGAGGATTTATTAGCATCTTGCAACTGCTCAGCGTTCACAGTGCCAACAGGCTTGAAACCTTTGTATATTTGCTCGTTGTTATCCAAAGCAATCAGAGCTGCATTCTTGGCATGCAGTTTCAGGTGGCGCTGCAAGCTGTACAACCTAGGGAATCCTCTACCACATATGTGACATTTAAATGGCCTCTCTGCTCCATGCACAGTACGCACATGAAGAGACAGATTAGTGTAGCGACGGAAAGCCTTGCCACACACATGGCAAGAGTGAGGTCTCTCCCCGGTGTGGATAAGCATGTGACGAGTAAGATGGTGCTGACGGGTAAAACCCATTTTACAGACTCCGCATGCATAAGGGCGCCGTGTCCAGTCGAGTAAGTGTGCTCTAGGAATGGGACCACGGGTGTGAAGTTTCACATGGCGCTGCATATGATACTTTCGAGTGAAACCTTTACCACAGATCTCACACCTGAACAAACCATCCTCCCCAACCCCTACAGGGTGTAGCTCAGCCCCCTCTAAAAACTTGGGGTTAGGTATTTTTATGTCAAAATACTTCTTCATCTCAACATCAGAAATGGCATTCATTCCACTTGTCCCAGCTGCAGAAGTGTCTGGAAGATAGGAAGAAGCAGTTGAAGATATGGATGATGCCATGTTGATGTGACCCGAAGAGTGGCTATTTAATGCCTGGAACACCAAGGAGGAATTGGGTCCTGTAAGCTGAGTGCATGTTGGCATGTCATCAATTTCTGGTTTGATTACAATATTAGAACCCATAAGCCCCAAGGAGGCATCACCATTTCGTTTTAAAGCTGATTTCCCAACATTGAATAGGAATCCGCTAAAACTGTCCTTCTTTTTTGGTGGTGTAAAATCCTCGGGGATCAGCTCAGAGACATCTATAGCATTGTTTTTGTCTTCTTGGCAGCTGGCTATAAAATTGTCATTCATCTTGGACAGCGAATGAGACTTCATGTGGTAGTTCAGATGGCAGCATTGAGAGAATGCAAGCATGCATAAATTACAAACAAAGGGCAGGGTGTTTCCATATTCTCGCCTGTGCTGTTCAAAGGAGACCTCACTATTGAATGTCCCCCCACATACGTCACAATGATGGGCATCGATGCGGCGGTGCCCAGCCCCCATATGCTTGGCCAGACCATCAGATCTTGAAAACGACATGTTGCACTTCGAGCAGGAGAAGGGCTTGACATGTGTGTGCGTCAACATGTGCCGATTTAGTGTGTACTTCTCTGCAAATCCTCGACCGCAAACGTCACATACGTTTGTCTTCTCCTTCTTCTTATGGTGGCTTTTTTTCTTGACCTTGTTAGGACTGTCCATGTTCCCAGGAACAAGATGGCCTTGTGGTGTAGACTGAGGCTGGGTGGATTTTTTCTTCACACCGGGAGGCTTCTGAGGCGGAGCAACCTGCATTGTATTTTGCTGAGGGTTGACAAAAGGCTTGCACACAGCAAGGCCAGAGCCATCAGCAAGAGCAGTGTTATTCAAAGTGTGGTTATACAAAGCTGCCCCGGGGGGTAGGGCAGCAGGATAACTATTGGCTAAATTTGAGTTTGGAAAAACTGGAACATTTGGGTTCATGACCCCTGGCCCTTTGTCATCCCCTAAGATCAGTTTTGAGTATATGTAGTCATGGAAAGATTCCCTAGCTTCATGGAAAGTACTTGAAGCCAATTCTTGAGCAAGTGATTGGGGAATACCACCAGCTCCAAGAAAGGCCTGCCCAAGATTAGCAGCCATTTTTGTTAGAGAAAAAACTTGTCTTTGTTTAATCTAACATACCCTTAGATAGACAGAGTGGCCACTGGATGGTGCTCTCTGTGAAATAAAAAAAAAGTCTTCTATTAGCACAAGAATAAATTTCTTAAATTAATTAACAAGAACAGTGAAGAAAAAAAATTTATATAGGAAAGTGTAACATTAATAGCACCATGATCTTTTACCGTATTCCCAACAAGTCTTAAAAGCTAACTATTTATATTAGTTTTTTCTTAAAAACAAAAACTGTCCAAATAGTTTATTACAGAAAATATCACTATCACTACTACATACTAGTGACAGTAAGGTGAAGTTGTTTGAGAGCACAATGTTCTGTTCCCAACTTGTACAAACCACCCTCACTATTCATGACAACTGCAAGGATGCTTAGTGGATCACAATGCGACCTCTGTCAAATGTGGAATAATACTCCCAATGAATCTGCTGTCAGAATAATAAAAATGCAAGCCTGAGGTAGGATATTCTCCATTAAGCAATAGATAAATAGCTTATTGGACAGTCTGGCATAACTAAAGTAGAATATATACATTTCCAGTACATCTGACATTTGCAACCTGTCACTGCCAAAGGGAAAAAAAAAAGGCTCTTGTCACATAACAAAGCAGCTGCCGCATTTGGTTTAGTTATAGATTGTATTTCTGCGGCGCAAGGTCATGGTTATACATAGTTAACAGGTAATGACAAGTTTATTTAAAATGATGATGGTTTTTCCATCCGGAATCACAATATTGTTTGACAATTCAGAAATTGTCTAAAGGAGAGATCTATACAAAATTATAACACCAGAAACGCATTGTCAGATCAACACAATCTCACCGTAACACCAAGACATTATTGTCATCTGGCACTCAAACATATATCATCACATCTAGCTCAAGCATATCATATCAGCTGACCAATGTGAGAATTTACCAATGGACATAGACATAACATATATTTATATTTTTAAAAAAAGTATTTATGGGCGTTCTTATCATGTTAGTTTTAGCTTCCAACACTAAAACACCAAGTAAGCTACATCTCACCAAAAAATAGTTGAAAATATAGACAAGACTAAGCCTGAAGCATGCAAACGATTGAAGTCATTAGTTAAGGTGGTCAATTGTAGTCAAATTGAATTTCCATTTGATTGGACCAATAAAAATGATCTTAGCTATATCTTATAAACACATTCAGGACAGAAGCTTGTGTAAGACTAAAGTTGAGACAAGAATGGAAAAGAGTAGTATATAAATATTGTGCTTGTGGATGGTACATTTGATTGATGTTCCAAAATAAGAATTTCAACAGTTATGTGACTCCTTAGGAGGTGGAACCAGAAAATCAGAAATGCTCCAGGTAGAGATCCCATATAAGATTTTGCAAAAAATGTTTGCGCATCCAAAAGAGCCTTTTAGTCATTAATGTTGATATTTTTTTTTTAATTCACATGTAGAGACAATGTTTTACTAATATTTTCATTAATCTGAATGTGTTGTTTTTTTTTACTATGCAGTATGAAAGAAAAGTATGAAGAAGTAACTCTTTCCCCCATTTCACTATTTTGTAAGATGACCTATTTGACAAAAATTTAGCAACTAGAGGCAAACAGCATTTTTAGGAATTATTTTTTTTTTAAATTAATAAAATAGCTAAACATCCAATCTTCACTCCACGCTTTTGTTCTTGTTCTAAATGAGACATGATGAGCTCTCCTTAAAGGAAAGTTCTAAAAAAAATAATAATAGTGTCCCAACACATACTACCACAATCATGTAATCAATGTATCCTATCACAATTGGCACTATCGGATTAAGATCACACCTACAAGTAAAAAAAAATATTTAACTCTTGAAATAAAAAACTTTTTCTTGCTGCCATTTTAATGTACAATCAGAATTGACATAATTACCGGTATTTATAGGTACTTTGATAAAAATTTCAAACTCAATATATTGTAATGAAACTGATATAGTTAGATAGAGCTCTTTAAACTGAATTTATTGATACCTAATTTATGTTTATAAGATAATTAGAACAGAAGTTATAGCAATTTTAGTGGCGAAAATTTTGCCTATATTTTTAAAAATATTTCGTGACCGAAAAAGGGAAATTTTGCAATAAAAATGCTGTAACTTATAAACTATTTGAGTTATTTGTATAAAAATTTCACAAGAAATGCATGATTATGTCCTGATATTTATTTTACTTTCAAACAACGGATAGACTTTGACGAAATTTTCTTATTAATTTTTAAAGTGAGGTTACTTGTAAAAAAGAAACGATCGACGAAGAAGTACTTTTTCACATTTCAAAGACCATAACTTTTGAACCGTAAGAGATAATTGAATACAATTTTAAACAGAGATTCTTGATTACCTGTTACTACTTATTTTACCTTTAAATTATACATAGAAGTCCAAGAATATATTTTACACTTCATGACGAGGCACCACGTGTCAAAAAAAAAAGACAGAAAAGTGCTTTTTTTCTGTTAAAAAGGCTGTAATTTTTTAATTTTCAGAGATATATGAATAAAATTTTCAGCACAAATGCATGAATTTAATTGTGTTGTTCTTTTCATTATTTTGAAACCTGAGATTGAAGTTAGCACAAAACTTTTTTTGGTTATAGCACTGTGGCGACAGTAAGTAGATGTAATAAGTCACCAGGTCGAAAATAATTTTCCAATATGAACTTTTTTGCTTGCCCTCAATGATAGTGGCAGAATCTGTTAAAGTATTAAATTACATCCCTGTCTGTTGCTGACACATTAGTGTGTATGACAATCATGTCAAACCGCAGCCATATCTTCTTGAGCTCTGCGATGCTGCCAGGTGTCAAAGTTAGTGTATCATCCAATACAACTTAACTACACCACTACTGCTCCCTGCCTCTGCATCATCAGTGTATGTTTTGTTTGTTTTACATGTTCCGGATGTTCCTTCAGAGTTGAAGATAGTTACTTCCTAGTCCAAACCTCCAGCTGGACGAGGAGGGAGCGGGTAGGGTTTGAACCCCCGGACCATCGATAAATCCAAACGACAATCCAGTGCGCAGACTGCACGACCAGGCAGCCATCCGACTTTCATGTCACCACACTCACCACCTAGTGGCACACCACTGCCAGTTATGTCCATGATGAAGTTTTCTGTGAAAATAAAAAAAATATTTATAATTGAATAATTGTCTTTAATTTGATTTTCAATTAATTATCATATATTCATATTCATAATTTAACACAATTTATTAGATTTTGATTTATTTTAGAAAAGTTATTTTAAAATATTTTCTTAGCTACTGATCTAGCATAGTATGTAATAATAATATTCTTTTAAATAGACCTAGTATTCTAAAATTAAAAAAAAAAAAAATTATGTCTTTAGAAGATGGGTCCTTGCTAATCCAATCTAATCTTAATTATATTTAATGATTTTTAGGAATCCAGTCTTTTTGGACCTAGATCTATTTAAAATCTAATTCCACTGCTAAATTTATAAATATATGTATAGATCTACTATTTAAATTAAATAGCAAAGATTTTTAAATAGGCTTAATTATAACGGAGTTATGATCTCGCAACTAGATCTAGCTTTAAAATTATTTCTTAATTAACGGCCTTGATCGCGATTGAATATCAGGCTTCTTGCGAGATAAATAAAGAAAATAACATCATAAAAGTTAAATATTATCATCAAAATAATATTTCTAAAGTTTTAAATTAATAGATGATCAAAGAATTGATCGCTGTTGATGGATTTAGAAATAAAAGGAATGTAAGAAAAATACGATACGGCCATTGTTATCATTGTTTCCATCATTTCCGGTAAAATGGTCGCGATCGCTTCGTTCTCGAAAACGATACCCCGTCCTTAGAGCTGACGACTGGCCATCAAGGCAACAACTTATTGAGATAAAACTAATGAAAATAGTTAGGTCTAATGTTAATCTACACGCAGTAATTAGTTTCAATGACGACACGCGATAAAAAATATAAAAATTTTGAAGTCAACTTACCCGCTATCTGCCGTACGAGAAATGTCCATGAAAACAATAGAACCACGCTGATGTCGATCTAAATAATTAACTGATATACTATCCATGTGAAAGGAATGGGCACAATTAATCCGATTAAGGATGATTTTGAGAACAAAACCACATTATACTAGACCACACATTGTCTCAGCCTTATATACTGCCGCAGGGAAACACTAGTTTCCGGTAACCAAAAAAAATCGACCTATTCCGGAAAATCAAAGTACCTAGTATTTACTATTCTGGCTGACAGAGCCTAACTAAATGTGTATTTTTTTTTTACATGAGATGACCATTAGATCAAGACAATCAAGTGCTATAAAATATATTACTATAATTATATATATTACAATTATAAAGTCTTAATATATTCAGTCCATTTTATTTCTAGAATTAGACCAGGACTATTTAAATTAGGATGATTATATCATTATACAGACATAAAGTTAAACTATTTATTTATATACTGACTCTGTCTGTACAAATAACAATGTATTGTAAAACTCAAACAAATGGTTGGTTACGTTGGTTAAAAGTAGATTAGATAATAAAAGCACAAAACTATAGATCTATTCTAGAATCTATATTTTATATTATCTAGAATAGATCTACTTTATATAAAGAGTCTAATATAGAATTTAGACTACATAAATGTCATAACATAACAAAGTTTTTTTTTCTATTACTTTTTAATAATATTATTAATATAAAAATATAAGATAAAATCAAAAATGTGAAAAATATAAATTATAATTGATTCTAGAATCTAGACTAGATCTAATATAGAGTAATGACTCCTTACTATTATCAGATCTAGACTCTGTTGATTAGATCTAAAATACTCTAGAATCTAAATAGACCGAAGATTATCAATCATGAAAATGGCTTTCATTCTCCACAAATGAAATCTTTTGGCTTGACATTATCGAAAATAGGTCATGAGCTAAAACGAAAATTATGTTGCTTTTGTGCTAAAATTACTAAAAATTATTATTATTTAAGTATATCTTAACTACATCAAAAGGTCTTTACTAGGAAATGTGTCATTTTACTTACTTACAAATAGAAAATATAGAAAATGTTCGTAAGAATAACAAAAAAGATCGTCTAAATTTTACCCAGCGGGTGGGAAATCAATGCAAGCAACCCGGAAGTACAGGATAGAGAAATTTATAGCAACGTATATAGCTGTCTTCGCAAAATTATGCCAGTTCTTTGTTCTTGTTAATACATGTTTAGCTTCTGTACAACTTACATTATATTTTTATAGAATTTATACAGATTGAATAGATTCAAAACAAATTATAAGTAAGAAAGGAAACTTTGCAATTAAAAATACGTAATTGAGCGTGTTCATCTGGCCCAGAAGACTAATAAATAATACATAAAACACTGAACCAAAACTTATAAATACATAAACGCAACCTAGTAGTAAATTATAAAATACACAAAGATAAAGGCACATTTCTTATTCCGAATTCTAGGACAAATTTGTAAAAGTGCCCCTTCTTCCTACATAGTGCCGTTAGAGAATGGAATGGCTTGCTTGAATAATCTAGGAAAATCAATGACTTAAGAGAGTTTAGGCCTGTTATTAACATGAACGACTAGATCCTATGGGTACGCGTAACTTTGTTCTTCTAAAGGAACATCTTTAATTTATAAGATAAGGTTTAAAACATATACTTTAAAATTCAACCAATATAATCACACTATATGGAATCATTTATCATTTATTTTAGTGTGTTTTTTTTAAATCAAACCATCAATAGTCAAGTAATAAGATAAGAAAATAAGGCAAGAGAACAAGGTGAACCAATGACTTAGTACGACATGACTGAAACACAGTTCCCCCATACGATATACACGATAGACGTAATCCAGGCCTAATCTTTATTTTTTTTAAAGGAGAATTTGTATCATAAAACAACCAAAATACAAACAAAATACTTAAAAAAACAACAACGTTAATGCAAGAAAAAGAACAGCCCATTTACAGCAATAAATCGTAATGCTGTAATATGTATTTCCTTTTTTCTATATCAAACGAAATTTATTGATTAACAACAATTAAATAATGGATAAGTTAATAGATTCGTATTTTGTTAGAGACATGAATAATTGTGCAAAGTTTCAATTTGATCCGAGAAAAAAATGAAGTTGGAGAAATAACATGTAGGCCTACAAAATGTGTACCAGAAGGAGTAAGTTGATATAAGCTTAGCAATAAGAAAAGTGATTTTTAAAAGAAAATTGTCCCAGACCAATGCTATTCGCCTTATGTAGCTCAAGTCTGTCGACAATATTTATTTATATTTGTTTGACCTGTTCGTTTTGTTTTAGGCCTGCATGTTTCGGATATTCCTTCTAAACAGAGGATTATTAAATCCTATCCCAAAGCTCTCGCAGGGTGACTGAGTATGACGGCAGGCAGGTTCGAGCCCGAGACCACCGAGACGACAACTCTCCCACTTACATAGTCTCACGAAGCTTACTCAAATGGCTAATAATGTGTCCTTCCAATTCTACTTTTTTTATACTTTTAAAATCGTCTAAACACTGTAAGCCTACCCGATTCGAACTCCTTGATATGTAGCCAAGCTGATATCAGGATATGCCACTCAGCCGCACAACTCTCTTCCCTTTTAAGGAAGTGCGGGAATCAAATTTCTCGCTTCTTACAAGTTGGAAACAATGGTTTTATATTTAAGCGTCCTTGACCTAACTTATCATATATTATCTTATAATGCGTGGTGGCTGAGCGGTAAAGCACTTGGCTTCCGAACCGAGGTCCCGCGTTCGAATCCTGGTGTACACTGGGATTTTTAACTTCGGGCATTTTTTTTTTCACATTAGTGGAGAAAGAAAAATAAAGGCGGTTGGTCGTTTTGCTGGTCACAATACACCCTCTTAACCGTGGGCCACAGAAACAGAGATCCAATCTTTAAAATCTCAATTTCTTACTTTTTTTTTCTTTATATTCTCTTATATAGCCCCCCCCCCTCCTCCCATTTCTCCACATCACGCTCTCTTCTTTTTCTATTACTGTAATTGATAGCTTAAAGAATGTAACAAGCAAAAGAAAAAAATTACTTATCGAAGGGAAATAACAGCTGAAAATGGCAGGTAACTCCCATTACTGCTACATAAAATACAGTTAATTAATTAGTAGGTTAATTTTTGGATTGATTCGTGTATTGTCATCGACTATGAATAATTATGCACAATTTCAACTTGATCCGAGAATGGGATGTGGGAGAAAAAAAGTTTCAAAACGTATTAAGGGGATTAAATCAATATTCATCCAAATACACATCCGCATCTCTCTGTAAATAGCATTTATTCCCCTAATTTCAATATCAAACTAAATAATTAATCACTAGTAATTAATAAATTAGTTGGTTAATTTTTAGCGGCCCCCGAAAGGGGAAAAGACGCTATTAATTTTGTGTGAAATGTCTGTCCGTCTGACCGTCTGTCCGTCTGTCCGTCCGTCCCGTTTAGATCTCGTAAACTAGAAAAGATATTGAAAATCCGACATCACAATATTTTAGACCATTCAAAGTTCTGATGCAACGGCTACTTTTTTTTTCCTGAAAGCGAAAAATCTAATTTTTAAAATCAGTTATGCAAGCAGTTTTTTAAAGAGAAAAGGCTAATTAGTATGCATTATAAGTAAGACCTAACGTAAAACGAATAGTAATCTTATAAACTGCATTTTCTTTACGGATATATTTTTTGAGAGCAAATAACAGATTGAGCCTTTTCAAAACAATTAAATTATTATTATTATTTATGGTAAAGCACTTGTCTTCCAACTAAGAACAGGACACACACCACTATTAAATTACCACCTGAACAAAATAAACTCCACACAACTACCCCTTTGCAGACATTGCGCCCACCCCTTTGAAACCGTAAACCATATCCTCTTTGAATGCCCCTCCCTAATCCACCTTAGGCAGACCCTACTTCCACTACAGCCCAACATAACCAACACCCTGTACGGCAGTGCTGAACAACTGAAGAAAACAGCACACTTTTTTTCCTTGGCACAGTCTGCAAAAGAGCTCACAGCTCAGCAGCAATAAAGCTGGCTAGAAGAAGAAGAAAAAAGCACTTGTCTTCAGAACCGAGGGTCCCGGTTTCGAATCCTGGTGAAGACTGGGATATTCAACTTTGGAATCCTTGGGCGCCTCTGAGTCTACCCAGCTCTAATGGGTACCTGACATTAGTTGGGGAAAAGTAAAGGCGGTTGGTCGTTGTGCTAGCTACATGACACCCTCGTTAACCGCAGGCCACAAAAACAGATGAACTTTACATCATCTGCCCTATAGACCACAAGGTCTGAAAGGGGAACTAGTTAGGCCAGGTTCACATCTAACTTTGCATTCACTTGCACCTATCCTTTGATCTGCTGCACCGTTGGGGCACTACACAAGATCTGTCAACCTTCTTTCTCCATTCTTATCTCTCATTTGTCTTTGATATAATTTCATTCGGATGTTCTTTCTGAAAATATTGAAGTCTGCCTGGGAGGACCACTTAGGGGGCCGATTTTAAGTTTGTGTTTCCATACAAACTGTCTTTGTAACCTTGTTTTTTATTGATTCATGTCTTGTCAGCTGCAATGAATAATTCAATAATTGTGCAAAGTTCCGAGAATGGGAAATGGGAGAAAAAAAACATGTTCAAACTTTTTACCAGACAGACAGACAGATAGATAGACAGACACACAGCGTGAGTTGATATTAGCTTTGTAAAAATGTTAAAAATCAAATAGTTAACAAAGAGAAGATTATGTAAAAAAAATGTCGGGCAAAGACCCAAAAGACATGGGAACAAACGCACTGTACAGCATTTGTGCTGTATGCACGTTTGAACGTGGTAGAAATTTTATATATATTTTAAAAATGTAGATCTAGATCTTTATAGATTCAATCAAAGATTAATTCTAACCATGGAACTATACTAACATTAGTTTTGAACTAGATCTCAATAGGTTACTGATATAGTCCACCAAACAACAGTTATCAATCGACGAAATGGACTTCATCAGTAACTATTATAGCGACGGTAAGCGATTTGCTATTTGAATCTACACACAAAACTGACAGGTCTTCAAATACAAAATTTAATAAAATACTCAGAAACTGAGAAAGACACAAAGATAAAGGCACATTCCTCGTTCCATATGCTAGGACAAATTTTTACAAATGTTCCTTCTTCCCTAGTGCTATTAGAGCACGGAATGGGTTGCCTGAGCTAGCCAGGAAAACCAGTGACAGCAGAATTTAGGTCATTGGTTAATATGCATGACTAAATGCATGACGCGTCATAATCTTCTTTTTTGAAGAAACGTCTGTATTAGCCTATATAAGATCAGAAGATAAGATGTAGATTCTAGAATCTAGATCTAGTCAATCTAGATCTAATTGATAATAGGCTATTAGCCTATGAAATCTATATATTATATTTAAAAGGGTCCTATCACCAATTCTCCCACTGCTGTAGATGAAATAGATACGAAAATGGAAAATTTAGCCTTTTATCTCTTAATTTGGATCTAGGACTAGGACAGCTAAAATATTTTCATTACCGAAACCGAATTTTAACGTCGAACCTAAGATTATTTTTAACACTTGATTACAAAATTGATGGTGCTTATCAGTGACGTAGCAAGGTACCCGGGGGCCCGGGTTCAAGAATCCTCCCATAGGACAAATATTTTGTGTGACAAAGAAATTCAGTAGTTTGTATGTATCGGTGCAATTACTAACAGACATTCCTTTGCAAGTTCATGGACACAGCTGACAAACAAATCTTAAGACCATGTTTAAGTACCGTTTAGCACAGTGAACATAATGCGCAAGCGGTTACTTTTGTTGAGATATGATATAGTACTGTCCACTCAAATTGAAAAACCATCATTGCCTTGGTATGGTTAGTAATTTAAAGAAAGACGGCGATATTTTATTACTTTAGAGTATTTGTTCAGTCAATTCTGCAGACTTCTGGTTCTCACGAACATGAAAACCTACAAATGACTGCAATGATTGCAATTTCTCTTGGTAGTTCGTCATCGGAGTTTATACAACATTTTCAGAAAATATGGCAAATTTAATACATTTTTAATTCTCTATGAGTACTGTCAACCATGATAGAGTAAATGGTGCAGATTGGATCTCCTTTAGGTATTTTGATAAAATTGCATTGCCCAACAGGTCGAGGTAAAGGGTTTTGTTTTGTTTTTCTTAAGAATTTGTGCACTGCCAAGACATTTTCGTTGTTACTTGTGCCACCCAAACGATAGCCTACTCTTCGCGATGACCACTAAAAGAGAGGTTGTTGCATGCTCAAGTCAAAACTAACGTTCACTATACGATGAGTTACTTTCAGTCACTAATTGTCAACTTCTTTTCATCCACCGTTCTCAGTCGTTTATGTTGTATGTATGTGTAACGTTTCCCTAAGTAACAAACAGAATATACATGAATCTAGGTGAAAATATGGGTTAATGTTTTGATGTTAATATAAAGTTTGATATGACGTTAAGGATATTTTAAGAAAAAAAAATTTAAAACCATTTTTTACAAAATTGAAGTGTAGGGCAGGCCACAATTGGTCATTAGTCATGGGACCAGGCGATATGAAACCCCTACACGCTATTCATTGACATATTTGTAGAGCTCAAATGGCCTTATATAAGTCCAGATATTGTATGTAACTACTTAATATTTCTTGGAGGCCCTAAGCTAGAGCTTATGTTGCATAGATGTAAATCCGGCCCTGTCCCCATGGTTGTTACATTATCGGATGTGGGCCCCTAAATGTTCGTTGGCCCGGGTTCATTGAACCCTTTCTCGCCATGGATGCTACGCCACTGGTGTTTATAAGCATCCGCTAGCCTATCAAATATTTCGCTAAGAAGCTGAAAATTGTAGCCAATTGTATGTAGGCCTATTTTCTGAGGCATGAAGTGTGTGGGGGAAATAAGTGATACTGAAAATCGAATTCACTAGCAAAAAGTAGTTGTGAATGTTTAGGAGAGGGTAGCGTTATAAAGTGCGCCGTACCAATGAGATGAAACAGTTACTTAAATTCAAGTGAGTTTAGGGGAGGGGGGTGGGGTGATAAAAGGGAGGGGAGAGACAAATGATATAGAGTTCACAAGTCAGAAGTGAGGATGTTTGTGAGGGCAAATTTCAGCGGGGCGTTCCAATTAATACTAGACAACATCTTCTAGAATATACTGGCCAAAATAGGGATTGTTGAAATGGGGACAGTTTTATTGAAAGTTAAAAAGAAAATTAGAGAGGGTGTGTTTGTGTGGGGGGTGCGACCAAAGCATTATGTGAGCATTTGCAGGATGTAGCCTAGTAAGAAAAAAGAGCCCAGGCTAAAAAAAAAAAAATTCTTGGAAGAAGATTAGTTTCAACTCTGAAGGAACATTCGAAACACGTAAAACATTTGACAACAAATGGATGCTCACCCTATGAAACACACTTAGTGGCCTGGGGTTGTATTTGACTGCTAGGGCCGATTTTGACACCCTGTCAGCACCTGCAAAGAAAAGTGTGGCGAGATAGAGTAACACAATCACGTATTTCTAGATCTCGTCTTTGTGTTTCAGGTAAATCACCACGGCGTGTTAGCTGCAAGAAACAAAACCTGATTGGATGCATCGTGAGAGTCGGCTTCTCATTACTCTGTGTTGTTTTAATGGTAGGTTGTCCCGCAATCAAAATGTTATTCTATATCATTGCTCAGTGGCGACAGATTTGAATCTAGAGCAGTAGGAAAGCGGAAATGCAGTCCATTAATGTTATTATCTGCCATGTCCGTAAAACCTTTCGCTCCTCCCTTTTCCCAGTGGTCAAGATTGATGCACAGACTCTGCACACTGTCTCAAAGTTCCTCAATGGTCCATAAGGCCTACGATTCTGGGTTCCACAGGCCGACAACTTTGGGGAATTCTTTCATATCCTTGTATTGTAATCAGAAAATTCTGCGGGAATTCCACTTGGAAATCACAATAACATTGGGCTATTGGAATGTCTTTCCTCATGACCTACATTACACCCGTCAATTCTTTAGCCATATTTTATTAAGTATAAGTTCTTTTAAATACTTTGTGCTGACCACATGACACCCTCGTTAACCGTGGGCCACTGAAACAGATGACCGTTACACCATCACCCCATTAACCCAATAGATCGCAAGGTCTAAACGGAAGGGGGGGGGGGAGAGGGGGCGCTTTACATTTTTATGCCTGAAATATGTTAAACCAATGATCTTGATAAAAAAGTTCAGATGTATAAAAAATAATAAACAAATAAATCATATCAATTCTGTGCAGGTGATGGGCATTTCAATGTTGGTGATGTTTTATGCCAGCCTCAACGTTCTAGGCGTCATCTTGAGGACTAACTTCAATCACAGGCTGAGATATCCATCTGCACTTGTTCCTATCTGGTTTGAGATTTCAGGTCAGTAGAGAAATGCTCTTTATAGAAGCTGACACTCTGAGACACAGACTTACTACAACTACACCACTAACCAACAGCCTTTACGGTAGTGCTGAACAACTGAAGAAAACATCACAATATTTTTCCTGGCACAGTCTGCAAAAGAGCTCACAGCTCAGCAGCAAAAAGCTGGCTAGAAGAATAAGAAGGATACCTTTTTCATAGAATCTTCTAGATACATCACGCCACCCCATGACACTTTTTCTAATAACCTTCACTTAGATTTATTTCTTTGTCAGCCCTATTACCTTGACCCATTTCAAATATTAATTTTCAGCCTTCACCTTCAATTAATGTTCTATCAAGGTCTGTCTGGCATTTTTTCTTTTAATGTCGCCTGACGTGTGACCTATTTTGAGTGCAGCCAATCTGTCCCACACTTGTGACCGACCTTGACCCGTGTACACAAGAGTATTATACCTTTCATAGTTTGTATGTTTTACATGTTTCGCATGTTCCTTAAGAATTGAAGATTATTAAATCCTTGCCCCAACCTCCCACAGAATGGCGGAGGATTGCGACGCCAGACTCAAACCAGTGACAATACGAAAAGAAATGTCCCGAGCATATAGGCCTACCACACGACCAGACAGTTTTACATAGTTCGCTATATGCATTCATGAAGTAGTCAAACTTGTTATCATTTTAAAAACTTTTTTCTGGAGAGGGTGGGGCATTGTATACTAAATGTACTTAGTATAATATGGTGGGAATAAAAGTTAATTATATAAAGTGTTTTGTTTTATTAGTTATCGCCAGAACCTCTCTCACGCCAAAACGGCTGCATCAAAATGTCGCGTACCCTCTACATTGAAGTTAAAAGCGCTGCGTATATTTGCATACAAAATCATATTCTGTTTTTCTTATAAAAAGAAGTTTTTTTCAAGGTTGTTTGAAGTTCTACATTAACAATTAAATACCCTTAAAACCGGTTTATTTGTACTAGATGTTTGTAACTACAAACCAACGCCCGAGTATCAACAATTTGATCATTTATCACATACACATTGTCAACAATTTCAAAAAGCTTTAATAATAATAATAATAATAATAGTAATCCTCGTTGCCTGTACGAGGGCGGTACTGCTGCAGACCTGCCACATCACCAGAAAATTCCTCAGTGGAAACTGTTAAAGGGACTACGATGAATTTTGTTTCTCTTTAGCGAAACTCGACCCTGGCAGCGCCAGAGAATGACTACTCGTTCGTTTCTAACATAATAATAATAATAATAATTTAATTTATAGAGCGCTGTTAACAAAAAAAATGTCGGCTCAAGGCGATAACATTACAAACATAAACACGAGAGCTAAAAAGAAAAATTAATCTCAAAAAGTTTTAAACAGGTAGGTCTCAATGTTCTTCTTGAATGTGGTGTGACAGGTTGTCTGTCTGAGATCAATGGTGAGTGAGTTCATTTAAAACACATACGCTTCAAACACAATTTAACTTTTGTATATTACGATCGTTGATACAGATGATCTAAACTACAACAACTGGCTTAGCCCCTTGAAGTCTGCGTCCTTGACCTTATTTTTGGTTCCTCTTTTGCAAGGCATGCTGGGATCGGTGCTGATCTGCCATCCGAAACTGTGGCTTTCTATCGCCGTAAGTTGACTAGGTTGAAAAGGATTCCCAGCTCGTTGGCAACGCTGTGGAAAACTCTAGTTTGACCGTTATAATTTTTCAAAGTAAAAAAAAAAAGTAGAAATATATATAAATTTGGCAAGAGATCTAGAAATGCTTTATCTATACCTGACATTAAATCTTCGGGTGTTTCCGCATCAGTCCTTATATTAATAGTTTAATAAATTAATGTTTAGGAACAGTATGCGCACCGTCTTCTAAGTCTAGATCTAATGGACTATCATTGGAATACTGTAAAGTCTAGTAGATTTATACATTCGTTTAACCAAGATTTCGTCTCGAGGATGGGGATGAACATTTTTCTATTTTTTTTTATAATCTAACATTCGTTAGAGCAAAGTAATCGCTCTAGACTCTGGAGGATGTATAAAGGAGGTATTGTCTTTTTAAAAGTGTGTTTAATGTTTTTCTTGTCCACACAGATTGGATTTGCCGGAGTTATAGCGATCGTAGTGCAGTCGATTAACTTTGTCCATCTCTACTACCTGAGCGGCACAGTAAGTATAGGCCTATCTAAAATAATTCTCAAAGAAATCTAATTCACTTTATTAATGTTTCTATATCATCTAACACTGTCTACCGAGCAGCTTTTTAGTAATAGTTGTTAAGTGCATAAAATGAATACAAAATGCTCTCCTATTTGAACTAAACTAAATGCGTACAAAAGAGGAGACAGTAGAACATAGGTGTCAGAAAGTGAAAGAAATAGTAACCTTCATCTGCCAGGAAGTACTGCATTCCAAGTCATACACCCACAAGGAGTGGATTTCAGCTGAAACTCTTCAAAAATTAAGGAAAGAATAGGCGTGAAAGCAGACGTGAACAACAGTAAAACAAGGGCAGCAAAAGGAAAGGCACAAAAAGAGTATGCTGATAGGAATGTCAAGCGTAGACACAAAGGTGGAACTACATTGAAGCACTGACAAAAGAAACAGCAGACCCTTCAGAACAGTTCCATAGATCTGTACTCAGTCATTAAAAAGATATCGGGAAATTCGCCAAGCCATTTGACTCTACATGTAGATAAACTATTTGTTTTTGTATATATGTTTACCTAAGACTCTCTAACTGTTATTTTGCACCCATTAGCGGAATTATATACCAAAAGATTATACTTCATAACCTAGGAAATTAAAGTAGGGAGCAATATACCACTGGAGGAACGTGCAAGCACACCTCAAACACTGATCGGCTGATCTTTATAACGTAATTCTAGCTATATGTCACGTGGAAGCTCGTTATGAACTAAGTCACACGGGGACTGTTATTGACGATACATCTCATTGACGCTACTTGGTGACATTAATTGATCACATTTGTTATGTAACATGGGGCGCTCATGAGAAGCAACCTACGTCGATATGTAACCTAGGGGCTCGTTATGTAACAGGAAAGAATGGTGACGTGGTAGCAGATGAGGAAGGACAAATAAGGAGATGGATCGAGCATTTCCAGGACCTACTTAACAGACCTACTCCTGCGAACCCACCAGAGATACCGCCAGCTGTAAGACACCTGCCTATCAAGTGCAGTGCACCCACTAAGAAAGAGATTTACTGCGCAATCAAGAAGTTGAAAATCTGCAGGACCTGACAGCATTCCAGTTGAAGCGCTAAAGACAAACATTGATACCAGCAGGGCCGGACCTAGTGCACTGCAACCTATGCGGCCGCACTTTCATAGGCCCCGCACTAACTCTTGTTGTAAATTATTAAATTAAAGCATATCCTGAAAACTTGTAAAAATGTCCTAAAAATAGACAAAATTGTCATTTTGGGGTGCCATTCAATATGGAAAACGCCAATCCTACTCACTATTAAAAAATCGGCATTGTCAGCTTTCACTTAATAAAAATAAATAAGGCGAATTTTAACCAAAACAAGAAGTTCCAATACTTTATTTACTGTAATAGTCAGTGGCATGTAAATATAGATTTAAATATATCACGATCTCTTAAAAAAAATCAAAAGCGATATTTTGCTAGTCGATAGTAAATCTAAAAGGCAGATCTGAATGTTTATCGGCTTATTGTAGATGGCTCGTAATTTAATTTGACCGTGATTTTGTACTTAGTAAACTGTGAACAAAATGCAAAGGCGTAGCTATTTTCAAACAAAAAAAAAATTAATTTTCAATTATTATCCTTATCCCTATCCAGACTAGGCCCCGCGCAATCCGTTTCGCATAGGGCCCCGCAATCTGTAGAGCCGGCCCTGATACCAGTGTGAGGTTTATATTTACTCTATCTTCTGAAAGATATGGGAAGAAGGAGAAGTGCCATCAGAGTAGAAGGAAACTCTTTGATACTCATAATGTACACTCAACTCCAGGTCACGTGATGTACCGCGTAGGGCTGCTGATAGCTCGCACTTCATAGCTTCTGATATTTGTGTTGAGAATATTGAAACCTGGCTTTTACATCGCATTGCTTACCAAACACATGACTCATGGGTGGACTCTTCGGGGGCCGCCTCTGAGTTCGTGTCAGCTTTTGCTTTTTTTTTTCTTACATCAGTGGCGTAGCCTGTCCTTATTTTTCAAATATGTGTGTGTAACAATTTAACAAAAATAACGTAATAATAGTTTCGCTGTATAGCCATCCACATCTTTTTTTAAGCATAATTACTTGAAAGAGGTCTAGAGGTCTGTTATATTCAGCAGAGCCGGCCTTAGATAATTGAAGGCCCTAGGACAAAGGCAAAGTAAATGTTAGGCCCCAAATGAAATATAAATGAATAAATAAAATTATTCACTTTATAAAAAAACCTAGTGCACTCAGTGTTCCGCAAGGCTTGAATCGGTTATCCACAAACTACTGGAATATATAGTTCATTCATCCTGGTTCGATGATGACCACTTTTGTCATTTAGGGGGCTGAGGGCTTTGCACTGGGGTTTTGTGCCTCCTCATGTGGCTGGTAAGACCCCTGTGAGCCCGAATGTTTGGCTGCACACTGGGCAGGTTATTTCAGCTGGAGCTAGTGTCACTGGAATAATTAGCTAGGAGACCACCACGTGAATTAAATTCTCTAAAAAAAAAAGTAAGCGAAGTGTTCCGTTAAGGAAAACGTTTGGGAACCACTGATTAAGACGATATGACAGTTAAATGTCTATTGTTCCCCCTGTCAGACACACCAAACAGCGATGCGCGAACTGAAGCAGGTTATACAAGAAAGCTACGAGGTCCTCCCTGGCAATCCTGAAAGTGCCGCCCTGAACGCTGTCATGATTATGGTAAGCAGACGTGTGGTTTGTGTGCGTTTTCTTCTTATGTAGATCTAGATCTTTGTGCGCGAAAGATAACCCGAGATACTACAGTCCCTTTATTCATTGTTACCCTAACTTTCGTAGCTTGATTGCTGCTTGTCGTAATTATAAAGCTTATATTAATTCACTCTGTCTGTCTGTCGGGGTTGAATTTTTGACACTTTATTTCTCTCACTTCCCATTCTCGAATTAAGTCTAAACTTTGCATAATTTATTCATTTTTCGATGACAAGAAATGAATCATGAAAAAAAAATTATGGCCTCCTTCAGCCGCGAAATTAATGCTTGCTACCACACTGCGACTGGAATGATGTCGCCCACTCATCATTTCTCCCTCTCCATGCAGCTGATGTGTAACCAATTAATTAGTTAATGTATTAGTCGTAACTAATTAATTTACTTTTACTTAGAAAATGTCATAAGCTTAGGGGAGATCACCTTGTGTAGAGAATTAGGTAATTCGCTAAAAATTTTTAAAACCTTCTACATTTATAAGTACTTAAATAGCTAAGCGGCTAGCACGTCGGCCTTCCATCATAGAGGTTCGAGACCTCAAGTTATAATTCAGACTCGGCCTACTTAAAAAACAATGCTTTTGAAAAGACAGCACAGAAACCTTCTCCTGGATTTACCCCTCCCCCGAAATGGTCCACAAAAGTGACTGCGCCATAGCGTACAATAAGCATAAAAGTTACACTAAACAAAAACAATTAGAGAACACAAGTAAAATATTGTTAAAAATACTTTTTTATGTTAAATGCAATTCCTCCTTTATACAAATGACCAACACACCTCTGTATAACTAAAAGTGTGTTCTCTTAATAACTAAAAATGATAGATTTAAAAAATGATAGATTTAAAAAATGATAGATTTAAAAAATGATAGATTTAAAAAATGATAGATTTAAAAAATGATAGATTTAAAAAAATGATTAGATTTAAAAAATGATAGATTTAAAAAATGGGGCATTGTCTACCTTCCCACTATTCCCCCCCCCCCTCCCCCCCCCCCCCAAACAAAAGAAAATCCTGGCTTAGCGAATGTATTAATCTTCTCAGAGTATATACTATTCCAACGGTAGGCCTATAGATCCAGACTTAGAAGATGGTGCGCAAAATGTTCCTGGACGTCTAGTTCCTTATTCAACTTTATGAATATAGATATTGGGAAAGCTATGGACAGTGAACAAGCATTGGCCTCAGCTGTGGAAGAAATGCTTGCCATGCTGGCATCAGAGGTGGCCTTAGCAGTACGTGGGGCCCGGGGCGAGCTCTATTCGCGGGGCCCAGGCGAGTGTAAATACGTGGGCCCCGTGCAGACTATTTCTACTGTATCACATCACGCTAACGGACAGGCTAGCATGAATAAGTCTACGACTTCGTTCGTCTTATTGTTAAATAACATGAGTACCTTACCTTGGTACTGTACTATTGGCCGTTTGAAGGTAGGAGTTTGATAGCATCTGTCCCCAGTCTTCTGATAACTACTGATTCAGAAACATTTTTCATGGAAAAATAAAAACAACAACAACAAAAAAAAAAATAGATAAAAATTTCATTTCTGGTGTTGACGAATACACACTTTTCACCAGACCTGTGACGTGTCAACGAGCTATTGGTCTCCACTGCCTACAGGACAACGACGTCACAGGTCAGTGTTGAGGCCTTCAATTAGGAATGGTCTCGAATGCACACCGTATGGACAAATGGACGCACATTGTCTAGAATTGAGTTAGAGTAGACACTTGTTCCCTGTACATTTATTACCATTCAGTCGAATATATTTGGTGTTAGGACACATCGATCATAGAAGGAAAATGTGTTGTTTGTAGTGAAGCATTTATAAAACCTAATGTTACATTGGTATAAGTGGTGGAGGTGTGTTCTCTGATGTTACAATGTATTTCGAGTGATCTAATTGTGTTCTCAAATGTTACATTGCATTTCGAGTCATTAAAGTGTGTTCTCAAATGTTACATTGGGTTTTGAAGTGATAGAGGTGAGCTCTTTAATATTACAATGTTATAAATAATGGAGGTGTGTTCTCTAATGTTACATTGCATGTTGAGTGACGGAGGTGTGTTCTCAAATGTTACATTGCATTTTGAGTGATGGAAGTTTGTTCACAAATGTTACATTGTGTTTCTAGTGGTAGATGAAGAGTCCAAGCGCTTCTCACGTATAGCAAATGCTAGTGTATGTATCAAGCTTCATATTACTTTATGGGCCGAAGTTTCCATTTTATCGTCTTGGCAGGGCGAATGTTGCGGAATCGAAGGTCCGGACGACTTCCTGTCCGTCAAGCTGTCCGTGAACTTCACAGTGGGCGTGAACCCTTTTGAAAATGTCTCTCTTCCGACGTGGATGGACCTGGAGTATGCCATCCCATCTCCAAACGTGACTTATTATGCAACATTTAAGGTCAGAGGTCATTTTATTCCCTTCCATCAGTAACAAGGAAAAAGTGAAATTACTTGATTTTGTGTCAGAGTTTAGGGAGCGTGGCGGCTGAGCAATACAGCGTTTGGCTTACATACCTAGGTGTCTTGGGTTCGAATCTCGGCGAAAACTATGATTTAGAATTTCGGAATTTATAAAATGCGCTTAATCTACGGAACTATGATGGATACTTTACATTAGTTTCTTATTTTAATTGGGAAAGTATAGGCAATCGGTCCTTGTGTTGGTCACATGATACCCTCGTTAACCGCAGGTCATAGATAAAGATGACCTTTACATCATCTGCCCTATAGAACAAAAGGTCTAAAAGGGGAACTTACTGTGGTATATTTATTTTGATCTATGACCAAATTAGTTATCTTGAAGACAGAAACTGATGTATTGACAAGTTTTGGGTTAGAAGCAAGAGAGAGCAGAGGCGTAGCTAGGGTGGGGGAGGGAGGGGAGAATTTGAAAATCCCACGGAACCACATTTTAGGGGGGCCCTCAAATAAGTGTTTTTTTTCCATTAAATATTAAATATATTACGCAAAAAGCAGGGGCCCCCAAAGAGGTCAAGCCCCTCTCCCCCGGGCCCCCTAATGATGGCAAATTCCTAGCTACGCCACTGAGAGAGAAATAGAGAAAATAGAAGACCAGCTACGTGATGTTTGGAATTCACTGACCTATATTACATCCAATTATTCTTATTCTTCAATGTATCTGTCTCTTGCCAGCATCCCCCCGCCTGCTGCAGTGCTTCTATCTACAGAGTAGTCGACGAGCAGGTCCGCTTTGAACAAGCCGCAATGTGTGCTACTCATTTTCAATCAGAATATTTGATCAGACACGTATGTTTTTTTTTTATTTTGTTTTGTTATGTTTTTTATAAGGCTTTAAAAGTTTAAAAAGCTTGGTTAATTTTTAGATTGGACAAAAAACTAACAGAAACACCCAGAGCTGGTTTAGCCCAAAGAAGAAAGTAGGCTTATTTTTTAAACCGGGTGCTAGATGTTTTTAATCGATTCTATGATCTTTTAATATAAACAAAAAATAAATTCTAAAATATTTGTCGTGTGTAGGCCTAACTGTGGCGTTTGTATAAATATTGTAGGCCTACATACAATGGTTTTAAAAAATTAGTTAGATAGTTTAGATATTATCTGCATTCTGTTCAATCTCTAGGGTAAGTTCTTTTGCGAATGGGGGTAGGGGAGGCTGTTGAATAACTGACAAAATTAGTTACTTTTCACTGTACCTCTTGTGAAACACTTTGGAGTGGTCTCTCTTGTTTCTTTACTTAAAATAAGAATAAATCTACACCGAAGGAACTTATGATTAGCACACATAAGAAGAACACATAAGCCCACATGATAAGCACATTATATTAGCAAACATGCTTAGCACATTAGAATAGCACACATGATCAGCAGCCATAATTAGCACATTAGATAATCACACATGATTAGCACATTAATTTAGCGCACTAGCTAATAGGATTAGTGTATTAAATTACCACACATGATTAGATTATCGCTCATGGATTATTACACATGATGAAGTTAGCTTAAATTATTTGATTATCACACATGATTAGAATAGCAAACATGATTAGATTAGCACATATGATTAGATAAAGAAGATTAGATTAACACATATTATTAGATTAAGAAGATTAGATTAGCACACATGATTAAATTAGCACACATGATTAGAATATCACACATGATTAAATTAGCACACATGATTAGAATATCACACATGATTAGATTAGCACATGATTAGATTAACAATATTAGATTAGCACACATTATCATATTAGCACACATGATTAGATATGTTAGATTAACAAGATTAGACTAGTACAAATGATTCGATTTGTACACATGATTAGATTAGCACATATGATTAGATTAACAAGATTAGATTAGCACATATGATTAGATTAATTAATTAATTAATTAGTACACATAATTATATTAACACGATTAGATTAGTCCAGATGATTAGCACAGTCAATCTAGTCTACCTCTACGTTTGATTCAGGGTTGTTATTCGCACTACTTCGACACCTATATCAAAACGGCCTTTAGGGCTGGCTTCTTAACGTCTTTGGTTATCGGAGTAAGTTTTCTTTCGGCACCTTTTTTCCTTCATGTTTTGATTTTTTTTTTTTAGATCACAACTTTAAGAAATGTGTTGAGGAAAAATGAAGCGAAATAGTTGACTTGGGTTTCTTGGTTGTTGTTGGGTTTGTTATGAAATCTATTTAAATAATGTTGAATTTCAAATCTATGTTTTGTGGATAGATAGATAGATATAGATAGATAGATAGATAGATAGATATAGATAGATAGATAGATAGATATGATAGATAGATACATACATAGATAGATAAATAAATAGACAGATAGACAAATAGATAGACAAATAGATGATAGATTTGTTTCTGCATTGCTTAATTTTACACTATATATTAACGCTGTTTTACTTATCACCTAGATACTTTGGACGATATCAGGTCTTCTAACTCCGTACGTTGTCGAGGATATGGTGTTAGACTGACTGCCCTTGCTCCCTACTAGGGAAGTGGAGAACAACTGCAGCTCCAGAGTGGATCGAGCACTGCGCAATGCACAGGAAACGAATCACCGACAGTTCCAGTCTCCCGTTCCCCATGTTTTGTTTTCTTTGTTTCAGGATTCGGTGATACAAGTGACTTACGTTTCAGGACATACCGAGTGACGTTGTGGCAGTGACTAAGCATCAATTAACAAAGACAAATTTCTCGAGGAAATAGATGACAATGTGGACTTTTGGTCTGTTTGATGACTGTAATAATGACATTAAAATGCTCACCCCCTCCCTTTCTCATAGGTGCTTTTAGCCCAGATTTAAAAACAGTGACATAAATTCCTTGAATATCTGTGTGCGTATGAAATGCGATCATATTTTGCACTGTGACTGGACCAAACCAAACAATTTCAACAGATAATATAAGTCTCAGTAGCGCTCACGGATGTTGTGCATAAAGAATTGAATAAATCTTATTATTTTCCTAGTTAATTCGCTACTAACATCTCAATCCTCCTACCCCATTCCAACTTCCTCCTTGAACGACGTCATATCCTAGGCGTAAAGTGCATTTTTGTTTCGTTTGGCTTCATATTTTAAACATAGAAAGCACTAGATTTAAAAAAAAAATCATGCAATCTTCCTTTTTCCACTGACATCAAGTTTGAAACCTTAATGAGACACCTACATCAAGTTTGATACCCTAGTGAGACATCTACATCAAGTTTGATACCCTAGTGAGACATCTACCTTCCTGTTCCTGTCAGTTACAAGCAAATGAAATTAATGTCTCTTCTTAATTCGATTTTCGTAATTGGTTTACTTATGAAATAAGATTCGGTTGACGCATGATACTATGTACGGTGTTTGTAAAATCTTGATTCCATCGATTCAATTGTGATTGATGTATTAAAATGTGATCCTAATAATGACTTGATTTGACTTGTTAGATTAACACGTTCAGATTTATTTGAAAGATCTATAGCAGTGATTCTCAAAGTGGTCTATATAGACCCCCAGGGGTCTACGAAAGGGAAAAAATAAATTGGGGGTCTATGAGAATAGATTTTTTAAGCCTAGCAAGTCGTAACTTAATTTGTATATTCCATTAAAGTATCGCTTTCATACACTAATATATGATTTGTATCTCAGGTTATCCTTTAAATGTTTATCCTGCAATTCAAAAAGAAAATTGTTATATTTCATTTCAATACTTATTTAAAGAGCTTAATTTTGTGTACATGTAATTAATGTTTAACAAAAAGAAATGTAGACTGAACAGCGTAGATTATTTAAAATTGAGATTCGTTCCTTCCTTGTCAAACAAGCGGTTACCTAACTGCCCTATAATGATGATAAGAAACCAATTACGCTGGAGGATCATTTGAGACAATGCCACCCTGACAAAATAGATACAGATTTGAAAAACTTTCGAACAGTCAAAGATAAAGTTCATAATAGACCAACAAAATCTCTCTTCGACATCATATAGAGAAGATGGTGGTTTGTGAGCGTCTTACAAAATCTCTTTACTTACAGCAAAATACAGAAAACACTATTTATTATTAAAATAATTTCTTTAAGCAACAATACATCAGTGGCATGAATTACAAAATTAAAAGCTTCTTATGTGATTCTTTGCAAACGACATATACCCAGTTTACAGTTTAGGATCAGCAGCGTCAGAGGTTCTGTTCTGACAGGGTGTAGCGCTGTGTGCTGACAGGATGTAGCGCTGTGTGCTGACAAGGTGTAGCGCTGTGTGCTGCCTAACTGCCTAAGGGTTGCTGGCTCCTTATTTTTCTTCAGGGTGTAATCACAAAACCTTTCCCATGTTTGAGTATAGTTGCAAGGCAGCAAAGTTTTGACTTCAGTTTTCCTTTTGCTAGGTGGGTAGCAAGCCCCAAGGGCTAATGAGCCATTTCTGATCGTAGCTTGCTGGTTTAGGCGTCAGTTACTCGCCTTCGCCCCCTTCTGCTAGGTGGGTAGCAAGCCAAGGGGTAATGAGCCATATCTGATCATAGCTTGCTGGTTTATGCGCCAGTTACTCGCCTTCGCCCCTTCTGTTAGGTGGGTAGCAAGCCAAGGGCTAATGAGCCATTTCTGATCGAAGCTTGCTGGTTTAGGCGTCAGTTACTCGCCTTCGCCCCCTTCTGCTAGGTGGGTAGCAAGCCAAGGGGTAATGAGACATTTCTGATCGAAGCTTACTGGTTTAGGCGCCAGTTACTCGCCTTCGCCCCTTCTGCTAGGTGGGTAGCAAGCCAAGGGCTAATGAGCCATTTCTGATCGAAGCTTGCTGGTTTAGGCGCCAGTTACTCGCCTTCGTCCCCTTCTGTTAGGTGGGTACAAGCCAAGGCTAATGAGCCATTTCTGATCGAAGCTTACTGGTTTAGGCGCCAGTTACTCGCCTTCGCCCCCTTCTGTTAGGTGGGTAGCAAGCCAAGGGCTAATGAGCCATTTCTGATCGAAGCTTGCTGGTTTAGGCGCCAGTTACTCGCCTTCGTCCCCTTCTGTTAGGTGGGTAGCAAGCCAAGGGCTAATGAGCCATTTCTGATCGTAGCTTGCTGGTTTAGGCGCCAGTTACTCGCCTTCGTCCCCTTCTGTTAGTGAAAACAGTTCCACGGACCCAATATTTGACCCACACGTGAAAGATCAAGAAATACATGAGAAACTTCTCTTTGCGAAAACTTTTACAATGATATTTAAGACAAATTAATTAATTAATTAATATTTAATGTTGAAAGGACTTCTTCACAGAACAACAAATTCCTATATGGGGAGGGGGGGGGGGGTCTACCGAAAACCAGAAAACGTGGCAAGGGGTCTACGAGTCAAAAAAGTTTGGGAATCACTGATCTATAGTTTTGGTTTCTGTTTGGTTGTACAATGTTTGGGTGTTTCTGTGTTGTGAACGCTTGTTGACTTATAGCACCAAACTGCTGGTACAACTGCAGGCAATCTTTGTCTTTGCCTTGACTCGAATCTCTTTCAATGGCAGTTCAGTCCATTCCTTGATGTTTGTCTTCCCATCGCTTTGTCTACTTCCTGTTACTGTTCCTCGAAGGATGTGTTTCCGTGCCTCTATCACACGATTGTTAGTACATATTCACTCTAGAGCTAACGTCGTGGTGGCCATAATTTTTTTGTTTCCCCTCCCTGTAACGACTTACAAGCTACTAGACCACTCATTTTTTATAGGGGAAAAGCCGCGATTAAGTTTATGTCCGTCTGTCACACTCAGATCTCTAAAACTGTAAGAGAAATGAAAAATATTATTTCACCATGCGATGCAGCTTGAAAAGTTTAGGTGCAACTGCTAGTTTTGGTTTTCTAAAAGCGAACCATTTAATTTATAACACAAACTCTCTGTAATCTTGTAATTCCTTTGTGTTTCATGTTATGGCACCATTAGGAATTTGGCGGCGAAAATTACTTGTTTCATGAAAATGGAAACTTTTGACTCAGAGACAATGACGCGATGAATTAAAAAACAACAACGAGGATTTAGGACTTAAACACAGAAGACTTTTTGCCAGCCAGAGATTTACCTTAGGACATATGACGGTTCCCTTCGTTATTATTAAACGTCTTGTTCGACATTCGCTATCAGCGTCGACTATCTTATGTTGTTGGCCTTTCGCCTGTGTTAGTTGGTTTCGTTATTTGAGTGTTACCTCCGTTTGACTTGGCTGCATAAGACGAGGCGTGGAAGCGCCTAACATTCAGCTATGTTGACTGTTAGTATTTCAAGCTGTTTGTTAGGTATATGACCATCTGGATGACAGAGTGCATGTTTACGATGCCTGGATGCATCTTTCTCGATTCTGCAAGGACTTGTCAACCGGCTGCTATCTTTATCTTTTAGTCTCTGGACTCAGTTCTGTCCATTGGATATAACAATTTCTTCACTGTTTCTTAGTTTCCTCTTTCTGGAAATGCAGAAACGTCAATATTCGTTTTCTTGTGCTGGGCGGAAGTGGCTAATTTCATTTTCTCACAATTCGTAATAATGATAGTGTTTTGACAGAATCAATGAATGTGAAGACAGCATCAATGAATGGGAAGACACCATTAATGAATGTGAAGACATCATCAATGAATGGGAAGACATCATCAATGAATGGGAAGACACCATCAATGAATGGGAAGACATCATCATTGAATGGGAAGACATCATCAATGAATGGGAAGACAGCATCAATGAATGGAAAGATATCATCATTGAATGGGAAGACAGCATCAATGAATGGGAAGACATCATCAATGAATGGGAAGACAGCATCAATGAATGGAAAGATATCATCAATGAATGGGAAGACATCATCAATGAATGGGAAGACATCATCAATGAATGGGAAGACATCATCATTGAATGGGAAGACACCATCAATGAATGGAAAGACATCATCATTGAATGGGAAGACATCATCAATGAATGGGAAGACATCATCAATGAATGGGAAGACAGCATCAATGAATGGGAAGACAGCATCAATGAATGGGAAGACAGCATCAATGAATGGGAAGACACCATTAATGAATGTGAAGACATCATCATTGAATGGGAAGACAGCATCAATGAATGGAAAGATATCATCATTGAATGGGAAGACATCATCAATGAATGGGAAGACATCATCAATGAATGGGAAGACAGCATCAATGAATGGAAAGATATCATCAATGAATGGGAAGACATCATCAATGAATGGGAAGACACCATCAATGAATGGGAAGACATCATCATTGAATGGGAAGACATCATCAATGAATGGAAAGACATCATCAATGAATGGGAAGACATCATCAATGAATGGGCAGACACCATCAATATTCGTTTTCTTGTGCTGGGCGGAAGTGGCTAATTTCATATTCTCACAACTCGTATTAATGATATTGTTTTGACAGAATCAATGAATGTGAAGACAGCATCAATGAATGGGAAGACACCATTAATTAATGTGAAGACATCATCAATGAATGGGAAGACATCATCAATGAATGGGAAGACATCATCAATGAATGGGAAGACATCATCATTGAATGGGAAGACATCATCAATGAATGGGAAGACATCATCAATGAATGGGAAGACAGCATCAATGAATGGAAAGACATCATCAATGAATGGGAAGACAGCATCAATGAATGGAAAGATATCATCAATAAATGGGAAGACATCATCAATGAATGGGAAGACACCATCAATGAATGGGAAGACATCATCATTGAATGGGAAGACATCATCAATGAATGGGAAGACATCATCAATGAATGGGAAGACAGCATCAATGAATGGGAAGGCATCATCAATGAATGGGAAGACACCATCAATGAATGGGAAGACAGCATCAATGAATGGGAACACATCATCATTGAATGGGAAGACATCATCAATGAATGGGAAGACAGCACCAATGAATGAACACTATGAGATGTACGAGAGGAATCAGACTGAGATGGAGAACATTGGTTGTGCTTCAACTGTCCAAGAAACTTCTGAAAAGGTGCAGATGAAGCGCAACATGGACGAATATAACAACGTCTGAAACCAGCCTGCTGAAATGGCAATGTCTTCGATTCCGAAGGTAAAGGATGACTGCAGTGTTTCATGTGGCCACGTAAACCCAATTTCAACCTGCATATTGTTTTTCCCATCTATGTAGACAAGCCGTTGTCCACCGAGGGTCTATTCATGTTTTCTTTACGTTTTCTGCGCCTGCCTCCTACAAGGGCTTTTCTTTGGGCCTCAAATGTGTGTCTCGCGGACTTCGTGGGAGCTCTCCAACTGTCTATTGTAGCGGTCATCTGCTGCCAGCTACTTTCCTCTATACCAGTAAGGGCGAATGGGTTGATCTTTATAGCGACCCAGCTGTAGCCTATTTCCAAATGGGACAAATTTTAAATGTTTAATGGTAATAATAGCAACTTCATTGTCTCCTAGTCCATTGGACACCTTGAGATCCCGCCATTTTATACCTTCAGCCAGTTCCGTAGTATCGTTATATTAATATGGGGTATATGTAGCCTCTTACGCCCATCTCTTGACTTGTCCTTATAATATGTGTTGTAGGAAAGGTCTTCGCAAAGAAGCACTAGCAACGTAAGACTAATTAATAAACATTAGGAATCAACAATTCCCCTGGCAATCAAATCATTAAATAAGAACAATCTGGTATAAACTTTGTCACATGTAAATTATGAGTGAGTCTGGTGTGAATGTACATTTTGGTTTTTTTTTTTATAGTTATAATGTTTTTTGTTTGGTGTAATGCACAAATTGTAAGACAAATTTCCATACGGACAATAAAAATTATTATTATTATTATTAAACGAGGCTAGGGGAGATAATTTCTTGAGATTTAATAGTTTAATATGGAAGCTACATCCATCCATCCATCCATCCCAGTGGCGCTACAGCCCATGGAGGGCTCTGGCCTGCTTTAACACATCCTTCCATTCAGATCTCTCCTGGGCCTTTCGTCTTCACGCCCTAACCCCAAGCTGCTTCAGATCTGCTTCCACGTCATCTATCCATCGCATTCGGGGTCTGCCTTTGGGTCGCCTGCCTTTTGGTTTTTGCCTGTATACGATTTTCGCCCCTCTGTTGTCTGACATTCTTTCAATGTGACCTGCCCAACGCAGTCTGTTCTTTTTTATTTCGTTCACTATTGGTGGGTCTTCATATAATTGATATAACTCATGGTTAGTGCGTGTCCTCCACCCTGTTTCATCCTGTATGGCACCATAGATTTTCCTAAGAATATATGGAAGCTACACTATTTTTAAAAATGTAGAAGCGAAAGATATGAGACACTCGATTCTATATAAATATTTTTTAATCAAGCGAAAATTAAATCGTAGTCATAGATGTATGTCTATAATCCTAGTCAATTCTTGTTTCAAAGAAAATACATTTAGAAATCTTTTTAAAGAATAATTGCCCTTTAGTTGTTTTTCTTTTTAAATAGAAAGTGGAAGTTAATGAAACGAAGCGTAAATAAAAATACAAGTTCTATATATAGTTTCGACATATTACGATTTGTAGGTGCCATGATTAAAGAAATAATTTCATTTGAATAGCTCCAGAGAACAGAGTATTTTCTATTATTGCTGAATGACGTAGTAATCAAAATCATTTGGAAAAGGAAACAATCATGCAGTTCGTTTCAATTCTTTACTCCTAGTTTTTTAAAACATGACTACAGAAACATGGCCACTTTGTGTACGAATGCTAGTCTTGCATTCCGATCTCCAGAAGTTCTTTGACTTATAAATGAATCAAGCGAAGACCAGGACTTTTTAAATAAAATAATAACACATTAGCCGTTTATATGCATCATTTACTTAAAGAGCATAATGCTATCACAATATTTAAGTACATTGTCTACATTTAAATCAACTACGAACTAGATCTTGGATCTATAGTTACTGTATTGTCTGTATCATGAGTATACTCAATACTGTCTAAAGTAGATCTATAAGTGTATGGAGTCTCTAAGTTAGTATAGTGCAACTAGGTTTAAGTGTTAAGTCTGAGTTTCTAGATTAGTGATTCTTAGATGATTATAATCTAGTATCATATAAAGGCATTTATTTACACTAAACTGATGCTCATTTAATCTAATGGTTAAGTCTTAAGTCACTGAAGTCTTATCAGTAGTTTCAAGCGAACTAAACTTGAGCTGCCAACTTCGGACGTGTGACATGCCCTGCAGGGCGGTAAGGAAAAGACAGTAAAGACGTACACTTATTGACAGCATACTTTTAGTAGAGTCCAAAAGTGAATGGCGTCACCAGTGCCAATAGGGCTATAGGGACCTTCAGAGCTCGAATGATACGTCTTGTTCTTGTATTCATTATCTGACTGCTGATACTTGGTCGCCACGAAACCTAGTGTACTTATTTTATGAAAGGCATCAATGAAGTGACAACGTCGTGGATGAGAGAAAGACTGGGGAACTACAACGCTTCATTTGGATATGCTTAAAAACAAGGTAGGACCCCGAGGCCTCAACAGAATTACCCCAAACATTTAGCCACAATGAAAGACAGATACATCGCTTTTTACGATGAGGCCCGTGAAAAAATACCTGTGACGGCTCTAAGCTTTATTTAGAACTAGCCAGATATTACCCGCGGCCCGCATATCTTAATTTGCGTATCACCGATATAGTCACCTATTAAAGTGTATTAGAAACAATTAAACAAAAAAACAACATCCACTGTTATAAGTAAAACGAATGCGTGAATGTAAAAATAATATGAATGGAGCTAATAAAATTGCTGATCGACCTAAATCCAGAACATTTGATCTTATAAATATTTAGAACTTGAGTCTAGAATCTATTATATAAGATGTATATCTCTGATACTTATAGTTTATACTGAGTTTATAGACCTACTTAATTACTCCTTACATCAGTATATAGACTTTTATTAGACGTAGATGCAGGGCGGCCTGAGATAATGGTAGGCCCTAGGCGAAGTGAATTTAGTGGCACCAAATGAAATAGAAATAAAAAATTAACAGCGAAAAAAGTAACTAAAATTAAACAATTTATAAAAACCTAGTGTACTCCCAACAATAACACTGAGGACAACTTTCGCTATTTCTTCTCTCAAAATTTTCTTAGAGTCCTTTGCGAGGCCCCCGCCAATCGGAGGCCCAAGGCGGCTGCCTAGTTTGCCTATGCCTAAGGCCGGCCCTGGTAGATGGTTTACCCAAGCGAAGAATGATTTTGTATAGATCTAGATCTAGAATGTAGCTCTAAAATCAATAAGTTATACATCATCGTTAGGATTTAATCATTTTGAAGTTATTAGAAAACAATTCTCATTCCTTCCCCTGCAGTTTGCAAATCTTTATTAATGAACCTAATCACATAACTTTATGCAGTGTCTATCTAGTTTTGTAGGTCCTTGGCAGCATTCCTGACATTATCCAGAAATTATTTTTTTCTAAAGTCAAAGATGACCCTATTTTCTTTCGTTACTTTTCGGTTGACGTTTCTCTACTGTCAATATTCAATTCAATATTCCCCATCTGGGAAGATAACTGCTCTCAGAATGTTCTCCACTCTTATTCTCCTATATTTGTGCGTTATTGATAGGAGTTAACTGCCTGTACAATTATTACGGATTTATATCATAAATGTAGTGATATCCATCTGATGTTTTTATTTTTTTTAATAGATAATGCTGTTTAAATACATGTACATTCTTGGAGTAATAATTAAATTCTTACAAACAGTATAATATTTATTTTTAAAAAGAATCAGATTCTTTACTAACTATATTAGCTCTATGATTTAGAATCCAATATTTTATTATCTCCACTTGTTCTAGCAACTCCAGAAGGTATTCGATTAATTTGTTGATTGTGTCCCTTGCACCATTCACAGATCTCCTTTGTGACCATAGAGAGCGGTGATAGAAAACCAAAGACAAATCTCTGGAGGCTAGCTCGTGCCTGCAATCTGGTCATATCGTTTGGTTACTTGGTACTGTGTGTGTGTCTGCAATCTGGTCATATCGTTTGGTTACTTGGTACTGTGTGTGTGTCTGCAATCTGGTCATATCGTTTGGTTACTTGGTACTGTGTGTGTGTGCGATCAGGTCATATCGTTTGGTTACTTGGTACTGTATGTGTCTGCAATCTGGTCATATCGTTTGGTTACTTGGTACTGTGTGTGTGTGCAACCTGTTCATATCGTTTGGTTACTTGGTACTGTGTGTGTGCAATCTGGTCATATCGTTTGGTTACTTGGTACTGTGTGTGTGCAATCTGTTCATATCGTTTGGTTACTTGGTACTGTGTGTGTGTGCAATCTGGTCATATCGTTTGGTTACTTGGTAGTGTGTGTGTGTGCAATCTGTTCATATCGTTTGGTTACTTGGTACTGTGTGTGTGTGTGCAATCTGTTCATATCGTTTGGTTACTTGGTACTGTGTGTGTGTGCAATCTGGTCATATCGTTTGGTTACTTGGTACTGTGTGTGTGTGTGCAATCTGTTCATATCGTTTGGTTACTTGGTACTGTGTGTGTGCATTCTGGTCATATCGTTTGGTTACTTGGTACTGTGTGTGTGTGTGCAATCTGGTCATATCGTTTGGTTACTTGGTACTGTGTGTGTGTGCAATCTGTTCATATCGTTTGGTTACTTGGTACTGTGTGTGTGTGCAATCTAGTCATATCGTTTGGCTACTTGGTACTGTGTGTGTGTGCAATCTGTTCATATCGTTTGGTTACTTGGTACTGTGTGTGTGCAATCTGTTTATATCGTTTGGTTACTTGGTACTGTGTGTGTGTGCAATCTGGTCATATCGTTTGGTTACTTGGTACTGTGTGTGTGTGTGCAATCTGGTCATATCGTTTGGTTACTTGGTACTGTGTGCGTGTGTGCAATCTGGTCATATCGTTTGGCTACTTGATACTGTGTGTGTGTGTGTGCAATCTGGTCATATCGTTTGGCTACTTGATACTGTGTGTGTGTGTGCAATCTGTTCATATCGTTTGATTACTTGGTACTGTGTGTGTGTGCAATCTGGTCATATCGTTTGGCTACTTGATACTGTGTGTGTATGTGCAATCTGTTCATATCGTTTGGTTACTTGATACTGTGTGTGTGTGCAATCTGTTCATATCGTTTGGTTACTTGGTACTGTGTGTGTCTGCAATCTGGTCATATCGTTTGGTTACTTGGTACTATGTGTGTCTGCAATCTGGTCATATCGTTTGGTTACTTGGTACTGCGTGTGTGCAATCTGGTCATATCGTTTGGTTATTTGGTACTGCGTGTGTGCAATCTGGTCATATCGTTCGGTTACTTGGTACTGTGTGTGTGTGCAATCTGGTCATATCGTTTGGTTACTTGGTACTGTGTGTGTGTCTGCAATCTGGTCATATCGTTTGGTTACTTGGTACTGCGTGTGTGCAATCTGGTCATATCGTTTGGTTACTTGGTACTGTGTGTGTGCAATCTGGTCATATCGTTTGGTTATTTGGTACTGCGTGTGTGCAATCTGGTCATATCGTTTGGTTACTTGATACTGTGTGTGTGTGTGTGCAATCTGGTCATATCGTTTGGTTACTTGGTACTGTGTGTGTGTGCAATCTGTTCATATCATTTGGTTACTTGGTACTGTGTGTGTGTGTGCAATCTGGTCATATCGTTTGGTTACTTGGTACTGTGTGTGTGCAATCTGTTCATATCGTTTGGCTACTTGATACTGTGTGTGTGTGCAATCTGTTCATATCGTTTGGCTACTTGATACTGTGTGTGTGTGTGTGCAATCTGTTCATATCATTTGGCCACTTGATACTGTGTGTGTCTGCAATCTGTTCATATCGTTTGGTTACTTGGTACTGTGTGTGTGCAATCTTTTCATATCGTTTGGCCACTTGATACTGTGTGTGTGTGCAATCTGTTCATATCGTTTGGTTACTTGGTACTGTGTGTGTGTGCAATTTGGTCATATCGTTTGGTTACTTGGTACTGTGTGTGTGTGCAATCTGGTCATATCGTTTGGTTACTTGGTACTGTGTGTGTGCAATCTGTTTATATCATTTGGTTACTTGGTACTGTGTGTGTGCAATCTGGTCATATCGTTTGGTTACTTGGTACTGTGTGTGTGTGCAATCCGGTCATATCGTTTGGTTACTTGGTACTGTGTGTGTGCAATCTGGTCATATCGTTTGGTTACTTGATACTGTGTGTGTGTGCAATCTGGTCATATCGTTTGGTTACTTGGTACTGTGTGTGTGCAATCTGGTCATATCGTTTGGTTACTTGATACTGTGTGTGTGTGCAATCTGGTCATATCGTTTGGTTTCTTGGTACTGTGTGTGTGCGCGCGAATGTGTGTGTGTGTGTAGTTGAGTGTATACACTGCTGACCAATCCAGTGGAGTAGGATTTTTTTTTACCTCCCCTCTGGCCCCTCTCACTCTACGTTGCGTGCACATGACTAAATTACACTTCTGTTTTTGTGTACCTGTTAAATGCACTTTTGTTACGTGCACCTATTAAGTGGAAGTTTTTTAAGTGCACATATGATAAATACACCTATGTTACTGAGCACCAATATTACGTGTACACTGTACACTTGTCAAATGCACCTATTTTTATCATCTCATCTCTCATCTCTGCCTATGGTCCCTTCTGGGGCATAGGCCACCAACCAGCTTCCTCCAGGCATCTCGGTTCTGGGCGAGTCTCTCCAACTGTCCCCACGTCTTGCCCATCTATTTGGCATCTGCTTCATAAACCTTCCAGCTGGAGGTCCATCCTCTCCCAGGTCCGTGACCTCTGTTGATTTGCTGTTTGGTGTAGGTAGTGGCTTTTGTACAGGGTAGGGTAGCTAGCCCTACGCCCAACCCTCCTCCTTTCTTAGCCGAACTTTTCAAGTGCATCTATATTCACAGATGTAATTCCGCCTGAATTACGAATTAAGGCAGCTTAAAAGTCCCCCTAGACCTTCTAGCTAAAAGAAAAAGACCCTACTGGAGCACTCTCTATTCGTAATGATGAGGGGTCCATTTCCGATTCGTTCAGCATCCCGCATTCTCAATGAAAAGTTGATCTAAAACCAGGTTTTAAATATCTAGCTACATAGATAAGACACGAAGACACAAAGTCGGAGTTTCGTTCCAAAGAAGGTTTGAAATGTTTTGTTCTTTCAAAAGAGCCACTCTTTGTTTATAAAACAAATATGTTGGATTAGTATTGGTACCAAGCCATTTACCCTTACCTAGGGGAATATACATTTAAAAAAAAAATAGTGGAAAGTGGATTTCCTACATTTTATGCGACGTGTCGGTGGGTAGGATGGAATTACGTCGCCGGCCGGGTGGCCCGCGGGCAGTATTTTGGGCATCACTGTGCTACACCAATCAACCTGGATGGCTGCCTGGTCGTGCGGTTTGCGCGCTGAACTGTCGTTCGGATTTACCAATGGTCCCGGATTCACCGCTCCCATCCCCCGTCGTCCTGCGGGAGGTTTGGACTTGGAAGTAAATTATCTTCATTTCTGAAGGAGCATCCGAAACTTGTAAAACATTTTACAAACAACCTCAAGTCCATCTATATGAGAGTTCATTTATAATCACTTTAATTATTTTATACTTATAATTGAATAGTTTTATTTAATTAAACATTGGATGCAATTATACCTGCTTTTACAAAGCTTATATCAACTCCCTTTGTTTGTCTGTCTGTCTGTCTGTCTGGTTAAAAGTGTGCACACATTATTTCTCCCACACCTTTTTCTCGGATCAAATGGACATTTCGCACAATTATTTATTGGCGTAGAAAAGACATGAATCAAATAAAAAAATAACCAGACAATTAACTACTGGTAATTTAATTATTGTGTTTCATACCAACAAGGGAAACTAATATTTCAGTATTCACACATATGGGTTTAGTCCCCTTAAATAATTGTTAACGCTATTTCTCTCACATGCATTTTCCGATCAAGTTGATACTTTAAACGATTGTATATTGTACCTAACAAAACATGAACCAATAAAAAATACTCGACTAATCAATTTATTATTGGTAATTAATTATTTTTGTTTGTTATCTAATATACATTATTAATAAATCTAGTTTTAAGGGTGGAGCTCTTCCCCTTTAGATCAGCTTTAAAAAAAAAAATTTTTTTAAAGGATTTTAAAATATTTTGCTTTTTTTTAAAATCTACATAACAAAGAAACACACATTTATTCCAGCCCTTGATTATAATGTCTATCTGGCTTACCATCAGACTCTATTACTACGGCGGAAAGACATTAATGAATTCATTCGACATCAACGACAGAAAGCTGTCCATATTTGTGCCGGTCTGGTACCACATATCAGGTAGGTGGCAACTACGTTTGCGATGGCGGGCTTTGTTTTGCCAGGGGCCAGGTGAAGAGGGGGAGGGGGACTTAAAGATGTCTGCGCATAGATTTGATCTCTACGAAGACAACATCTGACCAGGGGCTAACCTAATGATGATACTTACAAGAATACCTAATGTTAATACTCTGAGGCTAACGGTAACCTAATGATGATACACACAGGCTAACCTAATGTTGATACACACAGGCTAACCTAATGTTGATACTCACAGGCTAACCTAATGTTGATACACACAGGCTAACCCAATGTTGATACTCAGAGCCTAACCTAATGATGATACTCAGAGGCTTACCTAATGATGATACTTACAAGAATACCTAATGTTAATACTCTGAGGCTAACGGTAACCTAATGATGATACTCAGAGGCTAACCTAATGTTGATACTCACAGGCTAACCTAATGTTGATACACACAGGCTAACCTAATGTTGATACTCAGAGCCTAACCTAATGATGATACTCAGAGGCTAACCTAATGATGATACTTACAAGAATACCTAATGTTAATACTCTGAGGCTAACGGTAACCTAATGATGATACTCAGAGGCTAACCTAATGATGATACACACAGGCTAACCTAATGATGATACTCAGAGGCTAACCTAATGTTGATACACACAGGCTAACCTAATGATGATACTCACAGGCTAACCTAATGTTGATACTCAGAGCCTAACCTAATGTTGATACTCAGAGCCTAACCTAATGATGATACTCAGAGGCTAACCTAATGATGATACTTACAAGAATACCTAATGTTAATACTCTGAGGCTAACGGTAACCTAATGATGATACTCAGAGGCTAACCTAATGATGATACACACAGGCTAACCTAATGATGATACTCAGAGGCTAACCTAATGATGATACACACAGGCTAACCTAATGATGATACTCAGAGGCTAACCTAATGATGATACTCAGAGGCTAACCTAATGTTGATACACACAGGCTAACCTAATGATGATACTCAGAGGCTAACCTAATGTTGATACTCAGAGCCTAACCTAATGATGATACACACAGGCTAACCTAATGATGATACTCAGAGGCTAACCTAATGATGATACTCACAGGCTAACCTAATGATGATACTCAGAGGCTAACCTAATGTTGATACTCAGTGCCTAACCTAATGATGATACACACAGGCTAACCTAATGATTATACTCAGAGCCTAACCTAATGATGATACTCAGAGCCTAACCGAATGATGATACTCAGAGCCTAACCTAATGATGATACTCAGCGGCTAACCTAATGGTGATACTCAGAGCCTAACCTAATGATGATACTCAGAGCGTAACCTAATGATGATACACACAGGCTAACCTAATGATGATACTCAGAGGCTAACCTAATAATGATACACACAGGCTAACCTAATGATGATACTCAGAGCCTAACCTAATGATGATACACACAGGCTAACCTAATGATGATACTCAGAGCCTAACCTAATGTTGATACTCAGAGGTTAACCTAATGTTGATACACACAGGCTAACCTAATGATGATACTCAGAGCCTAACCTAATGTTGATACACACAGGCTAACCTAATGTTGATACTCAGAGGCTAACCTAATGATGATACTCTGAGGTTAACGGTAACCTAATGTTGATACTTGGTCTTTCGGGTTGTAGCTCCAGACAGCTAGAACAACTAAACCGGTGTACGTGTATTACATTCTTAATGTTGAACTTTATAAAAACCTGAATAGTCTACTTTTTAAACCAAACTGAAACTAGTATTAATATATGTACAAGCATTCAACCTCAATATAGATGTATAAACACGAATGAAATATTGATGATATTAAAGATATAACTCTATACAAGCACAATCTCCGTATCTCACGTCTCTTGCATGTTCTCTCCCCTCTTCAACTTTCACAGCCCCTGTCTATTGACCTGAACTACGAGAGATCATCTTTTTTATCCAACACAACCAAACTATCTGCCCACCTTTACTCGTGATAACATCAGAGACAAGTACACACACACACACTCCACAACACCTAAGTATAATATAAATACACGTACTAAACAAATCAACTTAGGTGCAATTTTTTTTTAAATAGCTGCCCTATAAAGTGGAAGTTGCTTGGCTTACCGAGAATCTCGGGTGACGGATTTTTAATTTGGGAATTTTCAGGATTCTCCTGAGTCCACCCAACTCTAATAGGTACCAACCTTTAGTTGGGAAAAGTAAAGGCGGCTGGTCGTTGTGCTGGCCATATAACAACCTCGTTAACCGTCGGTCATAGAAACAGATGCCCTTTACATAATCTGCCATATAAACCTCTGTCTAAAAGAATACCCTACTTCTACGTTACTTGCAGGGAAAAGTCGCCATTCGTTTTCTGTTCTCTGTTCGTCCGTCCGTCTGTCGCGTTTAGACTTCAGAAAGTAAAAGCGCAACTCCTGGCATCATCCTCGAAATAGTTGCCTAGTTTACATTTTGGTCTGCCCAAAAGGAACGCCCCTCCTCTTTTTTAACCTGCAATTTTTCCTACTCATTCACGACCAAAAACAAAATTTTTTAATCTTCCAGACCATGAGTTCTACTGCTGAATCGGGATGAAAGGGATTTAATAGAAAGGAAAATAATCAAACAGTTTTTCTGTGCTTAATATTGTCTCATTAAGTCAAAAAAAAAATAAAGATTACAATTAGACAAATTAACATATATTTGAAATTTTTATTCTCCTATCGAGCTTAAATGTTCATGAAAAGCTTGGGCTGCGTCACAACACATTTTATTAAACTTTCAGAAATATTTCATTTGAGAGGATTGCGGAATATGTCTAACTACAAAAATCATGCAGTGGTTCTCACCACACTTTTTTATGGCTCTTAGACCTGGGTGCTCTATAAGAAGCCCCTTGATCGATGGCTGCCTTTATTAAGATGGCTTCCTGGTCGTGCTTTGGTCGTCTCGATCGAGACTGGTTCATATCCTGCCCGCTGCCAACTCCAGTCGTCCTGCTGTACGCGCGTTTATACTTAGGGTTAGGGTTTACTGGGCGTTAGTGTTAGGGTTTGGAAAAAATTGCCCCCCCCCCCTACTCCAAAGTTCTGGATCCGCTAGTGTGTTCAACCAATCTCTCCTATGTTTACTGTGGACTTTCTATTAAAATTGGAACTAACTATAGGTTACATTTTCTTTTGATATGTACTGAGTATCAACTATTTCATTTAGTATATTACACATTCCATGCATAAGCAAAACTCGAGTTTACTTTATTATTTGAACATAAAATAGGAATTAACTTCAACTTAAAGTACTTGTTGTTTTCCTCGGCCTTTGAAGTCAGGACTTGTCAACGGCCAAGAAGCCGTAAGAGAGTAATAGGAGATAACTTTGAAGAATTATTGGTTTAATGTAGTCCTGGATTGAGGTAACGAGTCAACCGTGAGGGCCTTGGTCTAATTGTGGAGCACGTGAAAACGGAAGCTTAAGAGTTGATTGCATTGCGCGTATTGTCTTGTTCGGTGAACTGAGCAGTGTCACTTCTGGTGCCTCATTTTGAAACGTTGTCCTCAGATAACTTGGACTTTGGCGACTGGTTGAACCTCCCATTCATGCTGATCATATTTCTGTGTAACATTTGGCTGCTGAACTTTGCACTCAGCTTTGACCTCATGATGTCTGGGAGGACGACCTTCACTTGTTTGTTTGTAAGTTTAATCTGGTCTTTCTCTCCGAGACTTTCTCTCTCTCTGCTTCCCTTTCTGTCTCACCTTCTTTCTCTCTCTCTTTCTCTCCTTCTCTCTGCTTGTCTTTATGTCGGTCTCTCTTTAAAATATGAAGGCTAGTGATGAGGGCTAGACCAACAACAAGCAAATATTTTTTTAAAATCCTTTCTTTAAAAAAAAAAAAAAAAAAAAAGCTAAGGGGGGAAACTCCGCACTAAAAACTATATCTCTCAATTATATAGAAGTTGTTTCCCTTATTCTACCTCTAAGAAAAAAAAAATTACCAATAATTAATCGACTGGAGGCGCAGTGGCTGAGCAATTAAACGCTTGGTTTCTGTACCGAGCGTTCGAATCCTGGTGAGGACTGGGATTTTTAAACTCGTGATCTTCGGGCGCCTCTGAGGCCACCCAGCTCTTATGGGTACCTGACATTAATTGGCCAAAAGTAAAGGCGGTTGGTCGTTTTGCTGGCCATAGGACAACCTCGTTAACCGTAGGCCACAGAAAACAGATGACCTTTACATCATCTGCCCTATAGACCACAAGGTCTGAAAGGGAAACTTTACTTTTAAAAAAAATTAATTGACTAATTGGTTGTTTTTTTTTCTTCGTGTTTTGTTAGGTACAATAAATAATTGTTTCAAGTTTCAACTTGATTCGAGAATCAGTATGGTTACCTTGTCTGGGGACCAAGTCCTACATATTTAGCCATATCTGTGAATAATGAAGGATTGATTTCCCTTATTGGTATCAAACAAATAATTAATTACCAGTAATTAATGGGTTAATTTGTATTTTGTCTGGTCTATGCCAATGAATAATTGTGCAATGTTTCAACTTGATCCGAATAATGGGTGTGGGAGGAATAATGTGTAAAAATATTTTTACCAGACAGACAGACGGCTAGACACACAGACAGAAAGAGTGAGTTGATATTAACTTTGTCAAAAGAATCATCAGTCCCAAACGACAGACAGTCACTGGCGGATCCAGGGGGGGGGGCGGTAGGGGCGATCGCCCCCCCCCACTCGGCCGACCCCCCCCCGGAGGGGGGGGGGAGGCGGGCGAATTTTATTATAGAATTCACACAATTTGTATACGAATTTATTACTTATGTTAAAAATATATACTAATAATTTATATTTCAACCTATTTTTAGATTATTTCGCCCCCCTCCTCTAGTATGTTGGCCGATTGGTGGGGTCGGGAGGGGGCGATGGTTTCAATCCCGCCCCCCCCCATACACTTTCGAGTGGGGGGAGAGCGGTCCAATTTTTTTGTGTAGAAATCACAGCTTGCTAATAGAATCAATTTAATATCTATATCACTGAAACTTGTAATTGATTTTTTACCGATCTTTATATTATGTCGTTCCCTGTTTGCCGATTGGTGGGGGGGGGGGGGGGGCGAATACCTCTACTGCCCTTCCCACCTAAACCCTTTCAGTGGGGGGGGGGGCGGTCCTACTTTTATGGACAAATCATAGTTTGTGAACAAAATTAGTTGAATTAATATATACATTTTATATTATGTCCCTCCCTTTCTGGTATTTTGGCCGATTCGGTGGGGTGAGGGGGGGGGGGCGATTACATGTACTGCCCTCCCCACTCTAGCCCTCTGAGTGCTGGGGGGGGCGGTCCTATTTTTGTGGAGAATCATAGTTTGTGAACAAAATTAGTTGAATATCTATATAATATAAACTACGTATTGATATGTGAACTCATTGTATATTATGTCGTACCACAATCTAATCTCAAATTGTATCATTAGTACATTTAAATGAAAAAGGGTTGTACCAGGTGGGAGGGGCGATACATGCAATCGCATTTCCCCCATCGGACAAATCAATACTTTTTCTTTTTGTATTATAGTTAAAAAATTACAAAATTTAAAAAATCGGTCACTAATATAATTTATATATATTACAAATTAAATTCTTATATTAAGTCGCCCCACCCCTATTCTTTAATGCCAAATGCAATCTTTAGCAGAAATTATTAAAGGAGCGAGGATTAATCGTTTTCACTCTACCGCCCCTCACATTTCCAGACAGAGTTTATTTAATTTCACATGAATTTATCATAATTTTTTTAAGTAAGACTTTGCATTGGAAAAGTTAGAATTCAAACGAAATTTTTCAGTATAAGAGCCATGATTGAGATGAGTTATAAACTCAAATAATGTTTTCATAGTCGCCTTTTACCAACCTGTAGATGTCAGGAGAATACGTTTCTGCAGTGAAAAAAAGAAGAAAACACTTTTGGCGTCGGGGCTTCGCCCCGAACTCCATTGATGAATGATGAGCTGTAGAAGTTAGGAGAAGGCCCTTTTGCAATGAAGAATGCAAGAAAACGCGTTTGGCGTCGGGGCTTCGCCCCGAACTCCATTGATGAGTAAAGAGTTGTACTTGTCAGGAGAATGCGTTTCTGCAGTGAAGAATGCAAGAAAACGCTTTTGGCGTCGGGGCTTCGCCCCGAACTCCATTAATGAATAAAGAGCTGTACTTGTCAGGAGAATGCGTTTCTGCAGTGAAGAATGCAAGAAAACGCTTTTGGCGTCGGGGCTTCGCCCCGAACTCCATTAATGAATAAAGAGCTGTACTTGTCAGGAGAATGCGTTTTTGCAGTGAAAAAAGCAAGAAAACGCTTTTGGCGTCGGGGCTTCGCCCCGAACTCCATTAATGAATAAAGAGCTGTACTTGTCAGGAGAATGCGTTTCTGCAGTGAAGAATGCAAGAAAACGCTTTTGGCGTCGGGGCTTCGCCCCGAACTCCATTAATGAATAAAGAGCTGTACTTGTCAGGAGAATGCGTTTTTGCAGTGAAAAAAGCAAGAAAACGCTTTTGGCGTCGGGGCATTGCCCCGAACCCCACAAGAAAACCTTATAGCGCTGCCCCAGTTGTTTTGTTTTTCGCCGAAGGTTGAGAAATGCTGCTTTTTTAAATTCTCATATATATATACATATATATATATATATGTATGTGTGTGTGTGTGTGTGTGTTTGTATGTACTGTACGCACGTTTATGCATAGGGTTAGGGTTTACTGGGCGTTAGGGTTAGGGTTTGGAAAAAAAATCGCCTCCCCCCCACTCCAAAGTTCTGGATCCGCTAGTGCAGACAGTAGAGAAAGAATATGCACACGGAAATGGAATACATATTGGTACATAATGTTCTTGGAATGAAGGCTTGGTGGATAAGTTGGTAAAGTGTGTGGAATTAAAAACGACGGGTCTAGGGTTCCAATCTTGGTGAAGACTTCATTTTTTTAATTTCTGGTGTCCACCCAACTCTGATGGGGAAAGTAATGGCGATTGGTCGTTGTACTGGTCACATAACACCCTCGTTTACCGTCGGCCATAGAAGCCAATGAGAAATCGGTCAACATCGATCTGCCCTATTGATCATATGGCCTGAAAGGGGTATTGTTTTGACTGGTACTTGTTATATTATATTTTATTTTATTTTTTTAGGCAATTATATTAATTTTCTTTTAGGCCATTATATTAATTTTCTTTTAGGCAATTATATTAATTTTCTGTTAGGTAATTTATTAATTTTCTTTTAGGCAGTTATATTAATTTTCATTTAGGCGATTATATTAATTTTCTTTTAGGCAATTATATTAATTTTCTTTTAGGCAATTATATTAATTTTCTTTTAGGCAATTATATTAATTTTCTTTTAGGCAATTATATTAATTTTCTTTTAGGCAATTATATTAATTCTTTGTACAATGGCACTAGAAGGGGGCATTTTCTACAATATTCATGGACTGGATTCTGCGGTAAGTTCTTCACTCTTTACCACCTTTCCATTAGCTCATCCAGTTAATTATCTTCTCTTTTGAATGAACATGTGTTATATATAAGATAAGATAAAGTAAGAATACATTCAAGTCTTTGTGTGTTCTAATTATTGTTTGGGTGATGTTTAATTAAAGAGAAGAACCTTCCCCTTCACCTATTTCTTAGTCTGTTGGGGCACCACGCAAGATTTGTCGATCGTCTATCTCCATTCCTCTCTGTTTTTTGAGTTGGATAGAACCTGGACGGTCCATTCTTTTATGTTGTCTTCCCATCGCTTTCTCTGCTTCTTCTTTTTTTTTCCTGGTACAGTTCCATGAAGGAAGGTCATTGTGAGCCTCGAATACCTTTTAATATGGCCATAGAAAACCCTGCCAGACAGACAGAGGGAGATGAGTACTGGTCACATAACACCCTCGTTGTACTGGTCACATAACACCCTCGTTTACTGGCCACATAAAACCCTCGTTTAGTGGCCACATAACACCCTCGTTTTTCTGGTCACATAAAACCCTCGTTTTTCTGGTCACATAACACCCTCGTTTACTGGTCACATAACACCCTCGTTTACTGGTCACATAACACCCTCGTTTACTGGCCACATAACACCCTCGTTGTACTGGTCACATAACACCCTCGTTTAATAGTCACATAACACCCTCGTTTACTGGTCACATAACACCCTCGTTGTACTGGTCACATAATACCCTCGTTTACTGGCCACCTAACACCCTCGTTTACTGGCCACCTAACACCCTCGTTTACTGGCCACCTAACACCCTCGTTGTACTGGTCACATAACACCCTCGTTTAATAGTCACATAACACCCTCGTTGTACTGATCATATAACACCCTCGTTTAATAGTCACATAACACCCTCGTTTACTGGCCACATAACACCCTCGTTTACTGGCCACCTAACACCCTCGTTTACTGGTCACATAACACCCTCATTTACAGGTCACATAACACCCTCGTTTAATAGTCACATAACACCCACGTTTACCGTCGGCCATAGAATCAAATGAGAAATCGGCCAACATCGATCTGCCCTATTGATCCTATGGTCTGAAAGGGGTATTGTAAAAAGAATTCAGATTTAAGCTTTGACACTATCTCACTGCGTAGCAGTTGATCTTCGCCACAACTCTTCTTTTATTGTCCATTGGTTTTATGAATCATTTTGAAGCCGTAGAGTGAATGTGTAACATTTTATCTGCCTGGAAATTAGTTTATGCTACAAATGGAATTTGATTCAGCGGTATTATAGGGTAAACAAAAATATATTTTAAATATCATTAACTAATTAAACATTTGCGTCCCTTCATTTTGTACACTGAATATACCAAAAAGCAAGCGGTTTATAGTTTGTCCGCCATAAATGAAAATCTCTAATTGTACCCTCAGTGTTACTATAATAGTAGTCCATAGAATAGCACACCCAGAGTCTGCGCCAATAGACCTCTCGATCAACTCATGCCATGCGTGTCTTCTTTCCCACAGATCATGTTCAACATACGTATCAAAATGCAGGCGTTGATCCAGAAACAGTACAAAGTTCTCAGCCCCAATGACTTGACAGTGGCCTTGAATATGATGATGGTGAAAGTGAGTGGACTTGGGCTAGCCTTGTGGCCAGTGGCGTAGCAACTAGCCTACGTCGCGAAAGGCTTATTACGTCAGCCCACATGATAATTGGAGGCCCACTTGTAGACCTGAAAGAAAAAGATCCGAAACAAAGTGTTAACTATAAAAGCTTTAATGCACACATTTTTTTTTACACAAATTCATTTAGCATCCCATGGGACTTATCTCTGTTCTGTCAAGTAAGCTAGAAACTTACTCATGTTAAAAATACTTTTTAAATCCATTTTGGCTTTGGTCAACAGAAACTTCAGGTTTTAAACTGGGACGGAGAGGGGGGCCCACTAACTAATTATTTCAACTCGAGCCTGTAAAAGCCTAGCTGCGCTACTGGTTAGGGCTCTTTCTCTTCGCAGTTGAGTCTAAGACACTTGGAACTCTTGGCCTATGGAGACTTGCCTCCATCTGTTTGATCAAACTTCTGTCTGGGAAAGATCCAAGCAGATATGAATTATTACATCTCTATCACAGATGGCTCGGTTACATCTCTATTACTGATGACTTGTATCTCAAGACGCTCGGGCTAAAAGCGAGGCCAAAGGCCGAGCACACCAGGGAATCTCTCCCATATTCCTTCTATGTACCAAATCAGCCGCGCATGTGTCTGCCATAAAAACGGCCCCTTGATGAACGGTTTGTGGATTGTGTTATTTGGGGGTTTCTTTCATCCCCGCCAATGCAATGGACTCGTTTGATTCCTTAATTCTCTCCTCTAACGCCTATTTCCATCCGAGCATCGCGGTGAGGCTGAGAAGCATTGCCCGTAACATGACTTGAGTTGATTCATTGTATTCTTCAGGCTAATGAGAATTGATTTTGTTTATTATAAATTGTCTTAAGGCGCCTTGCATTTCAGGGAGATTGCTGCGGGTTCAGCGGTCCTCACGACTTCAGGAACGTTTCCCTCAGGGCTGTCTTAAGGAAAAACGTCAAACCCTTCCCGGATGTCCAATATTATGAAGATTCTCCGCCCTGGTTACGGATGTTCACTATACCGAATGAGAATTTGGACTTTGATGGAGTCTTTAAGGTAACACTGGTCTTTCCCCACCCAATTAACACTGTAAACCATTCATTTCAAGGTATGGTTTAAGAAACAACTATATGCTAGAAGCCGCTAGGTCTAGGTCTTATCGGGGGAGGCTGTTGCTCTCTTTGTAAGTATTATGACTTTTAAGAATTCCAGCCACAGGACTCGGTATGTGACATTTGTTGGTTAGCAAGTCGTTGTAGTGACCACACGATACCCTCGTACACTGTTAGCATCCGAAACAGTCGTCTAAATGAACCATATGGAAGAAAAAAATTAAAAGGAATTCTAAATTTACTTTGTATGTATACTACCAGCCTTTGAAACACAGGGCACAGTGTACGTGTAGGTCTATCTGACATAGAGACTAAAGAGTACATACAAAATTTTAAATAAAGAGTTATCACTCTTACACTACGAAACACGCAGAAAGGAAAATATAGTTATCGTTCTTAGATTTCAAAAACTTGAACGTTGCATACATAGCTAATGATTTCAATGGCAAAAAAAAAAAGGGGGGGGGGGCGGTGTCTCAAAATCAGAATTCTACATTTACTTATTTTAGAAAAAATTATGTGAAACCATTGAAGAAAAAGGTTGGGCGAAAAAGTTGCTGGCGATTTTTACTCAATTCCTTTTCAAATTATATTTGTTTGTTTGGGATGTTCCTTCAGATTTCAGGATGATTCCATCCTAGCCCAAACCTTCCTTGGGATGGCGGGGAGGGGGGGGGGTGAAGTCGGGCTGGTTTCGACAGTCCCAGTCCAGAGCACATACCACACGACCAGGAAGCCACCCACCATAAGACTGCAAATAACTCGTTGGCCCTAATTATTTTTATTTATAATGCATTAGTAAAAAGTAAAGTTCCTCTTTCAGACCTTGCGTTCTAGAGAGCAGATGATGTTAAGGTCATTCGTTTCTTTGACCAATGGTTAACCAGCAGGATGTCAGGTGACCAGCACAACGACAAAACGCCTTTACTTTCCCTCAACTAAAGCCAGGCACACATTAGAGTTGGGTGGACTCAGGGGCGCCCTAAAAATCTCGAAATGTAAAATCCCAGTCTTCACCGAGTTTCGAACCCAGGTCCCCTGGTTCGGAAGTCAAGCGCTTAACTACTCAGCTACCGCAACCCCCCCCCCCCCTTTTTTTCCATGCACTAGTGATGTCTTATTTTTTTTTAAAGACGTCCCATCATAAGTGAAGATTATGACGTCATAGTCCGAACCAAACCTCCTGCAGGACAGCGGAGGTAGGCGGCGGGCTACACTCGAACACGAGACCATCAAGCTCAATGTCCAGAACGTATATTACTGGACCAGGCAACCGTGTTTACATTGTATGTGACAGGAATATGTGATCCGCTAGTTTGACGTGCAGAAATGAATATCACTAGAGCCAGGGGCGTAGCTAGGAATTTTCCATCGTTTGGGGGCCCGGGGGGGGGGGGCTAGACCTCTTTTGGAGCCTCTGCATTTTGCGTAATATTTCATTTTTTATGTAAAAAACACTCATTTGGGGGCCCCCTTAAATGGGGTCACGGGGGGATTCTCAAATTCTCCCCCCCCCCTCATCAACACACCCTAGCTACGCCACTGACTAGAGCAACCACTTTTTTTTATTTGTTATGTGTCTTTTGTTAACAAGTAGACTTCCAACTCTAAATGACACATTTACATTCGAAAGGTATTTGAACGCTCCACATGTTAAAGGTTTGAACAAAAAATGGAATATTGGACTTTTTATGGCGGGAAAACTATGAAGCAAAATAAATAAAATTCCTTTAAAAAAAAAAAAAAAAAAAAAAAACAAAGCTTATCTAAAGGATAGAACTTCATCTTTAAATCTATATCTATCAATAATGTACACGTTATATCCCTTATTCGATATCAAACAAAATAATTAATGACCAATAACTAATTGACTAATTGAGTATTTTTGTTTCTTGATTCATGTTTTGAACTGTGCTATTCGGTCTAGTAGTTCAGGCTTGGTCCTCTTATATGAGACGATAGCTTCGAGGTATTTGACACGTCTGACACTTGTCAGCATTGTAGTGTATATAGAGAGCTATGTTATTTTGCGCATCAAGCCTCTATATAGTGTACTAAGTATGTATTTCTTCTTTAAAAATATTTCTTTTCGTTTCAATATGTTGTTGTTGTTTTTAGATTCCCCCGGCTTGCTGCACTGACAACGTGTCTGACGTGGCTGATCCGGTGATTCGATTCAACAGAATCGTCGAGTGCGCTACTTCGGATTCGTTCAACTACAGACACAATGTCCAGGTCAGGACGCATTGCATTCATTTTGACGTGGACGCATAGGCTTTAACCTTTTTGAAACAAAGTTTATATCTACTCACTGTCTGTCTGTCGGTCTGTCTGTGTGTGTGTGTCTGTCGGTCTGTCTGTGTGTGTGTCTGTCTGGCCAAAAGTTTGTACACAAAAGTTTGTACACGTTATTTTTCCGTTATTTCTCCCACACCCAATCTCGGATCAAGTTGAATTTTTCTCAATTATTTCTTTTACCTGACAACACAACAATCATTAAAAAGAAAATTAACCAATAAGTTAACTAGTAACAATTGGTAATAAATGAAACAAGGGAAAGAAATAGTACTCGAACGAAGTGGTGGTATAAGCTGAATTAGTCCCCTTTATAGATTGTCGTTTGAGGTATATTATTACAACTTTAATTACAAGACTGATCCAAACTAATTGATACACTTAAATAACCTTTGTTTTTGTTTTTTAAAGTGTTTTTTTTTTTGTATTTTGCTTGTTATTTTGAATCCACGTGACGTTATTCTTACTGCATGCAAAGTTTGTGATCTAAAGGCCTATGACTGGAATATACATTCGCTTAACCAGGATTCTCTTTGTGTTTGGGTGGGGGGAGAGGGGGGATGAGCCGGGGTAAAAAAAATGTTCCATAGTTTTTTCAATCTAACATAAATGAGTTCTAAAGAGAAACAAAACATGATCGCTCTACACACTGTACGTTCTCTTCTAGCAACTATTTGTACACACTGTACGTTCTCTTCTAGCAACTATTTGTACACACTGTACGTTCTCTTCTAGCAACTATTTGTACACACTGTACGTTCTCTTCTAGCAACTATTTGTACACACTGTACGTTCTCTTCTAGCAACTATTTGTACACACTGTACGTTCTCTTCTAGCAACTATTTGTACACACTGTACGTTCTCTTCTAGCAACTATTTGTACACACTGTACGTTCTCTTCTAGCAACTATTTGTACACACTGTACGTTCTCTTCTAGCAACTATTTGTACACACTGTACGTTCTCTTCTAGCAACTATTTGTACACAGTTTTTTCTGGTTGTCATTAGGAAATGCTTTTGTATAGCCCGTCTTTCAAGCGCAGGCGCTCTGGTTCATTCTTTTTTACAGGCATGTGAGGAGAGGGTTTCCCCTGCTGCCTTATGGCGCTCAGCTAACACAGCTCAGCTCGAGTCAAATCCCAATTAGAAATTCTCTATTCGCCTTGTTGGAAAGCCAGGAGGTTTATGCCACTCGGCCTCAAACCCCATCTTATCTTCTTATCTTATAAAATATAGACGTTGCTTCAAAAAAAAATTATTACATCTTAAACGTGTCCCTAGGTCAATCAAGCCATGCAAGTCATTTTGAATAAGATAAATTTAAAAAAAACAAAGTTATCTCATTGTGCAAGCACTAGTTGAGCCTCAACAAAACGAATATATAGGCCGGTTCTTTAGACACGAAGAAAGTGTTTTCTAAACCAAAGTAGACGCATTAAATTTGGATACACTTTGTAAAATTCTCAATATGAATATAACTCGAGCTCTCAATATTTCCATTTTTCTTTTACACTCTGTCTTTCGATAATTAGAAAACAATATGAACAAATATGTATGTAGTTTTGGGGCTGTGTATTCCGTCATGTGATTAATAAGGCAGGCTGAAAAAATATATTATGTGGTCCGATTCAAGGGAAATAATTTCCATCTATTTTAAAGTCCTGCTCTCCCCTTTGTTTTCCAGGGTTGTTTCGGCTACTTTTATGAAGCGAACTTTCCTGTACATACTCGCCTTGTTACCATTTCCCTCATTATGTTCTTTCAGGTAAGTTACAACGTCCATTCGTGCGGCCTGTTCTCTTTTAGTATTTAGAACTCATTAGAACTTGTCAGACCAGAGGCGTGGTCAGGAAAACGTGCGCCCGGGGCGAGAATTTTTTTTGGCGCTTCTCTGCGTGTGGCGCACCCCTGATGATGGCGCCAGGGGCATCGTGCCCCCCTCGCGCCCTCCCCCCCCCCATTACGCCTCTGTGTCAGACTTGTCTTTTTTTTTTTGTTCTCTCTGTCTCTCAATCTTTGTCTCTGTCTCTCTCTCTCTGTCTCTGTCTCTGTCTATGTCTCTCTGTTTGTCTGAACTTGTTTCTCCAGCGTCAGCGAGGCGTCCTTGTGGAAATGTCCTTAGAAAAGAAATAGATATGCTTAATAAAAACAAACATGACATCAGAAGGAGTTCCTTAAGGAATCGAGTTCATAGCACTTGGCGGGGTTGGGAAAAAAGCCACTTGTCACTTTCCACCACTCTTTTTGCCTTATTTTGAAGTATCAATTATCATAATGTGCTCCCTGTGTTGATCGACCTTCGACAAAAAAAGATTGCTTTAATTTAGGCCGATTGAAAGGAACCTTATCACAGGCCAGGCAAACTAGGCAGCCGCTTAGGGCCTCCAATTGGTGAGAGCCTCGTAGAAGACTCAAAACAATGTTTTTTAGAGAAGAAATAGCGAAACTTGTCCTCAATGTTATTGTTAGAGCGTTAAATGCTTTTAATATATTTTTCGCTTTTAATTTTTTATTTTTATATTTCATTTGTGGCCACCAAAGTCAGTTTGATTAGGGCCTCCGGTCATCTAAGGCCGGCCTTCCATAGCGTAATCTTTCCTTTCAATTAGGCCGACTGAAAGGAGCCTTATCATTGGCTTAATCTTTACTTTGTGTCTTATGTATGGAATCTCGCTGCAGCTTCCATCCAATCAGTCGCATCGTTATATTTCCTCCTGTACTTCTCACGTGAGACTGAGGGACCCTAGGCCCAGCCCTTATTTAAAACATAAAATATTCAGATCATTGTGTAGGTGACATTACAACCTTGTCGACAGCTTACCAAGTGGACGATACATATGTGTAACATTTTCATGGCAATCCAAGTCTCTGGAAGCTGAAATAACTTCCTAAAATAATAATTCGGGCCAAAGTAAGCTAACAGTTGTGTTTTTTCTGGAAGGGAGCTCACTCTTTATAAGACGTCTGCAGTTTTCGAAGAGACTTTTCTATTTACTTAAGAAGTTTTTTGGGTTCTTCGTGGGGAGGAGGGGGGCAAAAATTGTTTCTATTCGGAATTTAAGGGCTGACCCTTCCCCGCCCCAGACTGTAATTTTGAGCCGAAAAGAGATCAGTCGATGTACTGATTACACGCTCTTCCTTCAGCCGTAAACCACTGTAAAGGGATCACCTAGTTAAATGTAAGTAGAATTGTGTCCAACCTTTTGTCGGTCTGGGTTTCACGTGCACATCTGACACAGTGTCAGTGGCGGCATCACAGCACATCGAAACCAATGAAAACGATCCTCCAAGGAGTTATTATGCTCTGCGGGCAGAAGTTTTGAGAAGCTGGGGTCAGATTTAGCCCGCTTTCCGAGGTTTGAGCATCACTGATGCAATGTAAAAGAACTAATTCCCAGGAACCCTCCTTAGGCATGCAAGAAAACACTTAAATAGACCCATCCCAGCCATTTTTACGAATCCTCCATTCGGCTTGCTAATTCATGGACACTGGATGGATGGGTGGACGCGGTTCTCGAAATAGGCTCTAACGATTTTACTAGAAACGTGTATTATTGTGAAAAGAATTACTAGCTGATTGGCCACACTGGGTAAACTCTAGTTTGACCGTAATAATTTTTAGAATATAATAATCTAATATTTAAATTTGGTCTGGAGTTCAAGACATTCTTTATATTTAAACGCACATACGTCATCGGGTACTCTCGCGTGTATTCATAATTAAAGTGTTAACTCTTTATCTCCTTAATTATTTTTCACGTTCCGACGGATTTATTCAACTTGCTCATTTGTGTTTCACTACTCTGTTATGATTAAACTTCAATAACTTTTTTTTTGCGTGTAATCAGGAAATGTTATATTAGGTATATAATTATAGAAGAACGCTTGCTCTTTTTATATATAACACGATTACAAGTTTATAAAAACCAAAAAGTATCTGTATTTAATGGTGTCAAATCAACGTTGGTATCGTCAGTTCGGAACGAAAGAGTGAAATGAAAAAATAGACGTTCAGAGGCCTACCATCAAAAAGTGATATACTCTTGAGTAGATTGAAACATCCGCTTAACCAAGATTTGTTTCGGGGAATGGGATAATCCGGGATCAGGACGGGGTCAAAATGTTCCTTTTTAAAATTTATCATTCATTAATTATTAAGAGCAGAATAATCGCTCTTGCAACTGTCTTTAAAAAAACTCCCGGAGTTCTAGATGTGAGCCTGTAGCTCTGCCTAAGGCCCTCAGTTGGCTAAAAAAAAAGGTGTGCGTTGGGGGGGGGGCGATTTTTTCTGTTCTGGACGCTACCGGTGAAAGTTTGAGAAACATTGATGTCAGACATCTTGTTGTCTTTCGTTTATTTCGTAACAGACAAAATTCGTGGAAATAAAAAAAGATTTTCAAACACTCTGGTGATGACCCCATCCTGAGAATGGTATTCAAGTACACTGTAGACCAGTGGTTCCCAAACATTTTTAACACATCGGCCCACTGAATGATTCTGGGGAACCCCTGGGGGTCCGTAGTGACCACTCTAGGAACCACTGCTGTAGACTATATATTTTTTTTTTTTTTTTTGTCTTCCTCTACAGACTATCCAGATCATTCTAATTATTCTAATAATGGTCAGCTTGCCCATCGACCAGCCTCCTAAGACAGAAGGGGGAGAGGAGGAAGAGGAGGGCTATGAAGACTTTGAAGACTTCGAAGAGGACGACGAGGACCGCGCTTTCGCTGAAGAATATATGGACCAAAAGGACCAAAAGGAAGCCCCTTTGGCGGGAGAAGAGGACGAATACTGATTGGTGGCTTTGGTCACGTGACGGGAACCTAAACGCGTCGTGACGGGCTAAAACCTACAACCACAAGACCAAGACAGCTCTGAGTAGCGGCATGTTGAAGAATAGGTGAATCTGTTTCTTCCCAGCCTCTTGTGGTCAGGTGGAATAGTGACACTATTCTTAGCTTCAGAGAAAGAGGCAGATTTAGCCTTGACCTTTTCTGTACAATACATGGGCTCGGCAACCTTAGATATTAACAATATAGATATTACCATAACCGATTAGACTTTAAATTTAGATAAATGTTATTTGAATTTAAAAAAACAACATATATAGGCAATGGATTGAAGGTCAATATTCTAAAGACGCATTAACACTGAGAGACACCAATCAGCATCTTTACCAAAGGTCGCTCGGATTTTTTTCTCTTTGAGATTTTTTTAAAAGTGTTCCCCTATAAATGCTACGCCCCTGGTAAACACGAGTGTCTGGCCTAGTCTAACAAGATGTGATCTTTGTAGGCTCTGTCTGCTGCATGGGCGTTTACTGAGTAATGCTTAGTGGGTAATTGAATTAGAAGATAGATATGAATGTAGTTATATCAGGCTGAACGTGTTCGTATTTTAAATGAGATCACCGTCTGTAACAGTTTCCTACTTCCGAAGCGACATTTTGCTCAAAAGATTGAAGAGTAAAATAAATGAAAAAACAAAGGACTTTCTTTGTTTAAGTCAAAAGCGCCATCACTCAATCGCAGTGAATTCTGGAGTGACGATCGCTGGTTTTACAAAGAGATTTCTGCACAAACTTTCTAAAATTTCTTTGTGCCATAGAAGAAAGCTCTCCTATCTTACATCACACACACACACATACTTTCTGTTTTCATTTAATGTACGTCTTCCATTGTAAATTTCATTTTGATGCAATTAAAAATTTTAATCAGCCAACGAACGAAGTGTCTGTTTATTTACATGTCTTAATGTGTTCACGGTTTAGTCAAAGGATCTGTACTGTTGTGCCGCGGTAATACTTGAAAGAATTACCCAGGAATAAGCAAAGCTGAATTTTACTGGCAGCAACATCTCGATGGTGACATACAATCGAAAGCCAGAGGAAGACTACAGTCCGGCAGCCAATTGATTTTCCTTATTGTAACAAATTATGTAGGTCACAGCTGGGTCTGCATGGCTATGTGAAATGTTGTTCTCTTCCTTTCTCTTCAGATTTGGAGAAATTCGCATTTTTAACGGCCCCCGAAATGGAAATAAACATGTCGCAACTAGTTTTGTTTGGTCTGTCGGGGTGTCCATCAGTCCGTCTGTCACGTTTAGGTCTCAAATACTAGAAGAGATAATGAAAATCCGATTTATGCAGCTTGCAAAGTTTTTACAAAACTTATATCAGCTCACTCTGTCTGGGCGGGTTCTTTTCCACGTTATTTCTCCAAATTCTCATTCTCGGATTCATTTGAAACTGTGCACAATCGAAGACAATACATGAATCAATCAAAATATTAAACAATTAGTTAATCAATTTTTCGTTATTAATTAATTTTGTATAATTTTTTAATAATTAATTTTGTTTTAAATAGAAAAGAAGAGACAAACCTTGCTATTGCAGTACTTGTACAATGCTTCTCCATGCATAAGCTTTGTTGTTGTTGTTTTTTTTATATATTTAAAATTTTTTTTACTTGTTTATCTTCTGAAAGCGAACTGTATTGTTACAATACCTCTATTCAAGTCACTTTTTCGTGGAGGATGGAACATACTTTTTTTAAGAAGACGATACCTCCTTTATATAACTTATAGAGAGATTATTTTTCCTGTTTAATCACTAATGAATGTTAGATTAAAAAACAATGGAACATTTTTTTTACCCCTCCACCTCCCCCCCCCCTGAATGTGTAGATCTACTACACTTTATATAATATTCCAATGATTGGCTTTTAGATCTAGACTTAGAAGACGCCGAGCAAAAAAATCCTAAACATTAATTTATTAAACTGTTGCATCAATAATAACTTAACAGTCGGAAATTCCCGAATGCGATAGTCCATTCAAGAGCGCAATAAATTTAAATTTATTTCTTTTATTTTATTTTGAAAAATTCTAACGGTCAAACCATAGTTTTCCCTGTGTGGCCAACGAACTAGCAATTCTTTTCTCAGCGATAAACATCAACTGTTAAACTTTCAGGAAAATCGTTAGAGCCATTTTTGAGAGCCGCGTTCAGGTTCTACCCTCCACCCTTCTGGTTCCATGAAGTTTTGACTTGATAAGAGGTATTGTAAAAAGTAAGAATGAATTTAAACACACATAATTTATACATTATTTAAAATAAGAGTAAGTATATCCATATATAAGGAACAGACTTCGCTGGGCAGGTCACCTCGAAAGAATGCCAGAGAACAGAGGAGCAAAGATTGTTCTCCAGCAAAAACCAAAAGGCAGACCACGGATAGGGAGGCTTGGTGATGTAGAGGCAGATCTACAACAGTTCGAGCAGAACAGAGTCCGAGCATGGAGACGTAAAGGACTGGACAGATCAGAATGGAGAGACGTGCTAAAGCAGGCCTGGGCCCCCTCCATGGGCTGCAGTGCCACTGGGATGGATGAATGGATATACCAAGAATGCCTTCATAATCCTGGAGGTAATCAATCACATAAAGGGCATAGAAGGGTGTGTGGGATTTGCACTGTGGTTTTGCGCCTCTTCATGGGAGATGAACCCGGAATGTTCGAAACATCATCTGCACACATCTTAAATCTAAGTCCCACTAGGTGGCATATACCCTAGTGCCAAATGATCACGTTGGAGATTTAAGGTGAGTCCGATCTTTTGACCTACTTTCTATTGTTTTGCCATGTTGGAGATTTAAGGTGAGTCCGATCTTTCAATCTACTTTCTATTGTCGTTTTAGCATGTTGGACACCTGAGTCCGATCCTCTGACCTATTTTCTTTAGTCGTTTCACCATATTAGTGATCTAAGGTGAATTTCGATCTTTTGACCTAGTTTCAATTGCCAGAGATCTGCTGACCTACTTCCCGATGTCCGAATCTGTTGTACGATTATATCTACTTGCGACCTTGTGTAGTCCTATGAGTTTTTTTTTACAAGAGTGTCTGTGTCTTTTTATTTTACTTCAACAATAAAAAAAAGCAAAAACTCAAAGATCAATTACTGTCACACAAAGATCTAGATTTATATGATATACATATTAATGTTCGGGCTCCTATATGAAAATATTTATCTTTAAAGAACAGACATTCTAACTTTGTTTTTAAAAGACATGATTTAGGAAAGAGAAAAGTACTTGATTTTTCTATGTGTTCATTTTTTTTTTGTCTTTGTTAGTCTTTCCTTTATTCTCTCCCTTTATACCCCCCACTAATTTTCAACGAATTGAAGGTGTACGCCTTTATTCCTGTGACCTCTTTAAGTCTGTTAGCCGTGTTCAAGATTCTCATTGTTCATTGCTGTGATGCATGCTTCTAAACACCGTTTTATTTTGACAGGAGGAACTAGGTGACTCCACGATCCTCTTGCCCATTCTCCCCCCCAACCCCAAATTTTTACTAAATAAGTAGTGCTGCATTAGTTTCCTAATCCTCGGGGTTTTAGTTTCACGCTACGCCCCTGTTTTAGACGCATTAAAACCAAATCACATGTCGAGGCTAAGGTTGAGAGAGTGGAGGCTTGAAAATAAATGACACCCTGAATCGTCCAAATAAACCGATTGTCTTAATCCGAGAGTGTGACTTCATATTGGCCCCTGGTTTCCAGACATCTAGTATCTGGGTCAAAGCTAGGTCGTTTTGTCGACTGAATCCAAGAGTTGGATTCAGTTTCTGCCAATGCGGAGATTTGATAGTTGCGTTTTAAATGTCCTACAAAGAACAGTGCAGATTCGCTGGCCCCCTATTACCCTACCTTCATACCACCCCACCCCCCCAAAAAAAACCTTCATACCCCCCTACCCCAAATCTTTTATTAATATCTCTTTTAAATATAGAGATTCAACGCAATTAAAGGAGCGGGGGGGGGGGGAGAAGGAAGTTGAAACCAGGTATCAGCACTAGTTAGTGGCTGCCAAGCGTGAATTTCTTGATCTTTTTATTTTTTTCAATTTTATTTACGCAGACGTGACCAAGATTCATTTGTGTCCTTCACTAGAGAAGTGGGAGCGTCTTGTCATCCGTATTTCACTCGTTGTGATTGGCTGGTGATGCCACACCCCTTGGAACATTGGCCATATAGTTATTGGGAAAGCGATGCCAACTTAGTTTATTTACAGCTACTACCTGATTAAAAAAAAAAATATGTGCATTAGCATAAAAAGTGGTTGAAAATATTCTTAAGCATTAATGAATGGTGTCAGAAGTTAAAGAAAAACAGCGCAACATGGTATGACTACTTTAGTACCGAAGAACAGCTGGTCATTTCACTCATGCAACATGAATGTAGATGTAGATATTTCGGCAAATTTGCTGCCAGGAGAGTAGATGACCTTTTTTAAAGTTCCAGCATCGATTAGCGCATGAATCTGAACAAAGTAGTTCTTAAAGTAGTTCTTGAGTTTTATGCACTTATTTGATTTGAGAACATTTCTTTAATAAATCCTTTAATGCTTAATTTGATTTTTGTATAATTTCGTCAATATTGGGATCCCATGATAAACATTCATTCATTTATAACACTTAGTTATTTTAAGTTTCTGTGCAATTGATGTACCATGAACAGAATAAGTCATTTTTATTTCATTTACTCTTTTTGTACTCTTAACAGCTTACAGTCTCTAGGGTGGAGAGACATGCTCCTATTGGAGTCTCATTTCTTTAATTATTCTAATTCTTTTTGTAAAATTTCTGTATCTTGTGTTTGTTTGTTTTTTGTTCCATATATTATGCAATCATCAGCAAATAATTTAACTTTTGTTCTTGAACTAATCTTATCTTATAAAATTTAGAAACATTAGCGGGCCCAAGACTGTTCCTTGAGGTACACCTGAGTGAACTGCTATTGGTGTTGATTTAGAGCCATTTATTATTACAGTTTATTCTCTCCCCTATCAGGAAATCCTAACTTGTGAAATATTAAACTCGTATGCTCGAGAGGTACAAAATTATTAAAGTAAGCTACTATTAGAAGTACAAAAAAGTACTAAGTCATAGTTAAGTACTATTAGAAGTACTCTAACTTAATAAGTAGTATTTCAATGCTAATTGAAGTCAAGTTTGTTTTTTTAATTGTATAACTCACTAACGTGTGTAAACTGTATGTTCCACTTGAACGAATGTTCTTGTTGAAAGCGAGAATGTCGCCCCGAGATCCGAGAAGAAAAGAAGCTACCTTTAATAATTCGCCTTTTTTGTTTTCTGAGTTTCCATGAAAAAATCGTTACCCAGATAATATTTGTACAGATACATGTAAATGTAACTCGACCAAACTTGATGCTTGATTTGGAATATTCTATACTGTCCTGGCTTGGATTTTCTGTGCTGCATAGCGCATAGTATTTCACTATTCTAAACGCGAGTCCGAACAAAAAAAATATTATGACATTAACCTTGTTCTTTCTTTGCTGCAGTCTAATCCACAAACATACCGAAAGTGCTGGAATATAGGTCTTTGAAATGTTTCTTGTTGTTCATAAGAAAGCGTTATTTTTTTTTAGATATGTTCATCTATATTATCATTAGTATCAAGTAATATATGTTAATTTATAGAAATAAAATCTTGTTTAAAAAAAAAAAAACCAATAATGAGGCCAATAGCCCCAAAAAGAGGCAGAGCCCCCCAAAAAAAGAGGCAAAGAAAAGAGTCAAACGCCCAATGATTCCTAGGATGTAAACAGCTGACGTCAAAAGCTAAAAAGCTGAGGTGTCCTAAATAAAAAGAAGAAAAAACGAACACATCCAAGGGACACAACAATTAACTATAAGATACTTCATAAAACTTGTGAAGACTTCAACCGATGTTTATTTACAGATGGGGGAGATCGTCTTGTCTCTCTATCCGTCGTTTCAATAAACAGTCTGTTCAATATCCATCTTTCTACAAGCTCCTGTCATGTACACGTAATCTGCAACGTCATTCGTCTGACTGACTACGTCACTACTTTTACCGTCGCTAAAAAACAATGCGCAATATATTTTTTTTTTTTTACAAAACTAACATAATCTCTCAACTAAACTAGGTCACTAGTATGAAATGGAGGACTCGACTGTCCTGAATAGACAAGGACCGCCACGTTCTCACTGAATGACACTGAAAATATGTTGGAATGAGAAAGGCATAGTGCAGAGGTGGCCGGGGGCTGGAGAGAGGGCGTTGTGTAACTGTATGAGGGTAATCGAGACACTTTGTCTGAATTTAAAAGAGCCAGAGTATGAAAAGGGTAAATAAAAAAAAAAGTTTTCAATGTCTTCTTTTTCCTATAAACAGACGCGTGTTTTTTTTTTGACGCTAAGAAAGAGGACAGAATGTGGAAATGGGTTAAAACGATGTTCTTGGGTTAAGCGGGAGGGTCTTAAGATTGCTCTACATTTTGTATTACCGCAAGTATTCAAGATTAAGGGGATATTATTTATTTCTCTACTTACTTGACGAAACACTATCTAAACGTGTAACATGACATACGCTACCACTTTAACCCTTTCCCTCCGGACACTTCTCCCCCTTCAATCCTTTTTTGACACTTTAAATTTATTGACAGTGTGAACAAAAAAAGACAATAAACCTTCTAATGTTGTTGTTTTATTATCTTCATGTATGCATGAATAAACATTTCGTTTTATTTCACAGAGTTTTTACAGTATGAAATGCTAGACCAAAGGGAAGATAATTTTTATTTTTTATTTTTTCGTTTTATCACTGACAGCAGGCTTGGTGCTTATTTGTTTTTCTCTGTAAGTTTCAAACGATCCATAAAACTAAACAAGCTAAATAGAAAATTCCTTTTTAAAAATGTTTATCTATAGGGGAAGAACTCCGCCCTTAAAACTATATCTATCAATAATATACATGTTATTTCCCTTATTTGATATCAAATAAAATAATCAATTACCAATAAATAGTAGACTAATAGTTCTTTATTTAATTGATTCATGTTTTGTTAGGTCCAATAAGTAATCGTTTAAAGTTTTGTTAGGTCCAATAAGTAATTGTTTAAAGTATCAACCTGATCCGAGAATGTGTGTGGGAGATATAACGTGCACACATTTTTTTACCAGACAGACAGACATAAAGACAAACAGAGTTGATATAATCTTTGTAAAAATGGCGATTATTAAGCTACGTCCTCGTCTGCATCTCTGTTTGCTGGAAGCTACGGGTTAATAGTGTAAGGGATATTTTAGGCTTACTAGTAATAGTTTTTCCGCATTAACTTCCAATATTTACACTTTGTTTTGGTCCTGACGTCAAAGAGTTAATCAAATGCCGTTGGACATGTATTCACTTTGTGTAATTTCATTGCAGTTTGATCTATTTATCTCATGCGCATTTAAAAAAAAATAGTCTTTGAAGTTACGTCGGTAACAAAAATAGTGCCTTCCTTTTTAGAATATTCATACGTAATCGCAAAGGAAGACATGGTTTCGCATTTGTGGTACTGCCCTTTTAATACGAAACAAATACTGTTTTAATAAACAAAAATGAAGAGAAATCGAGACAAAATGAGTACGGGCGTGTGTGCGTGTGTGTTTAGTAAGAAAATAAAGAACACATCGGTTTTGAAGGGAGAATAAATGTAAAGTCAATTTACTTGATACCATTAAAAAAAAAACAAGAAAAACTAGCAAGGTTCTTCTGCTGAGATTTTGACAGCTGCGCTCTACGTAATCTGTTTGTGTGTAGCGCCGAGAGAAAGCGTTGACAAGGGAGCTAATGTCCCCTGTCGGATCTTTCACCCGCGCAAGCCTATAGGACACGCCGTAGAGAAAAATCAATATTGGCGCCAAATCGTGCAGGTCTTTAGGCGAATACAGTTTTATTAGTGCAGAAAGAACTCGGTCGGTAACAGAACTTCAGTTCTTATAGGTGGGAAACTAATGGACCTCATTTACCAATCGTAAACAAACAACATTTAGTCACGTGATAATATTGATAAAACAACGGAAAAAACTGTCACGTGATAACCATCGTGTATTAAAAATTAGATCGTAATTTGTATTGAAGAGATAGAGAATCACGTGGCTAAATGTTGTTTGTTTACGATTGGTGAATGAGGTCCATTGTCGGTATTGGCGAGAGAGAAAAAAAGTTTTAAAAGAAATAAAAATAGAGAAAAATTTGGCTCCCTATCAAGGAGGCTAGGGTTCGAACTCCAAACGCAAACTGAGTTAATTTTACAGAGCGCTTAAAGTGAACACGAAAACCTTCTCTCAAATTTCCCTCTTTCCCCAGAGATTCACAAAAAGGGATCTGTCCCTAGCGCACTGAGCAAAAACCAAGGTAAATAAATATCTTTATGACAATTCTTTTATTATGATGTTCATTATTTTTTACAAGAAAACTGTCAGAAGTATACAACAGTTTAGGCCTAGGCCTTTGGCTTCTTTCAACCCCAAATCTTTTCAACACACTCACATGCATACACAAATACACACCAACACCTTCTATTCATACATTGGCTCTAAATAAATAGAGAAAAAAACTATCATTGCAACGGATTGTTCAAGGCTAACACAATAGAATTGAAATTAAATTTCAAGTTTCTTCTCCACAGCTTCGCACGAACTTTAAACAAAATATTTAAGTTTCGTATGAATTTCAGGAGTATTTTTGTATATTCACACATACACACACACACACTGAGAAAAAAAAAGGTCTTGGAACAGTGATTCTCAACTTTTCTTTTTTAAAACTTGAGGGTCGGATTTACATCACTAAAGACCTGATGTTGTATTACTTTAGGAGACCTCTCCACCCTTCGATGACAATATAATATACACGAAGTCATTCCTTATGGTTAGTTATAGTCGCAAGTCATTTTAACAGAAAGAATGTTACATGACATATTGAAATTAATCTTTTCAAAATTGGATCTGGTCATAAAACTAGGTCAACGAAAGGTCGTGTATGAGGTCCCTGAACATCCTTTCAAAATCAGATCTAAACTTCAAATCCTTTTTAGTGCCTTCACTAAAAGCCATTTGTTTTAGGCCTATTTAACAAAAATACTCAAAATATAAAAGTACTTTTTTAAAAATCTAAGCTTACGTAAGGGAAAGAACTCCACACTTTAAACAATATCTCTCATTAATGTAGAAGGTTTTTTTTCCTTTGCCGATAACAAACAAAATAATTAATTGACTGATTGGTCAATTTTGTGATTAATTCGTGTTGTTGTTTTTTTTAGGTACAATAAATACAATAAATAATTGCTTAATGTTTCAACTTGATCCGAGAATGGGTGTGGGAGAAATAACGTGAACAATTTTCTAAGGGGATCAAGCCGTACATTATTTAGCCATATCTGTGAATACTGAAGGATTACCTTCCCTTGTTGGTATCAGACAAAATAATTAATTACCATTAATTAAATGACTAATTGTGCAGTTTCAACTTGATCCGAGAATGGGTGAGGAGGAAATAACGAGTTCAAACTTTTTTTCCAGACAGACAGACAGACAGACTCAGTCGCTTGATATAAACTTTGTAAAAAGTTATACATATAAAATTATCATTCGTGATCAATTCATTTTACAGAAATGACAGACGGACAACACAAAAACAATACCTAGTCTGCCTACCAGCACCGCTGAAAATGAGAATGGCACTATCCCCTGCAATAGAAAAAAGTGGGGAGGGGGGATCAAATAAAGCATTGAGTGGTTGGGGAGAGGGTTCGGTGGTCCTTGAGATGCGTACAAAAGATTTTAAAAGCTGAGTATGGCTCCATTTGTCTCGGAAGACAATGGATGCACTCAGATAAATCACTGGTTTTGGTTTCGTCTCGAGACGGGGCAGAATCTGGAGTGACCGATCAGGCCAATCCTGGAGCGGTAGATTTTGCAACTATTCGTGCATGTATATGCATCTTTCCTAGGGCTAGCTGACAGGGCAGCTTTCTTTTTCTTTCTCTTGACTAACTCAGCTTCGTTTCTTTTGCTCTCGGTGAAGTTCGTACAAGCACGTACAGTCTGTCTCCATGCTGTCCGGTCTTGGACTCTCTCCTCCCACATACTTTGGTCGATGCCCGTGGTTCTCATATCTAACTTGCAGACATCTTTGTAGGTCAGTCTTGGGCACCCCTTGGATCTGACTCCCTCCGCAATTCAGCATACAGGATGTCTTAACTCTTTCTCTCCTAACAGACGATACTAGCGTTGATTCCACCAGAATGTTGTAAATAATTACGGAGAGAAAGAGTTAAGGGATTCTTCCATCTGGCATGCGAGTGACATGTCCGATCCAGCGTAGTCTTCTCTGTGTCAGAAGGGCATAGATGCTGTGCATATTGGCCAGTTTCAAAACGTTCTGTTTGGAGACATGATCCCTCCAGGAGATGCACATTATGCCCCGCAGGCAGCGTAGATGGAAGCTAAAAGCTGAGTAGGAATTGACAAATTCCCCGCAAGCGCTTTGAGCCGTGGAAATGATTTTTTTTTACACCCTCCGTACAGTTGTATGTTGCTATCCTTACGTCATCGTACCGTCAACTATCTGGCGTTCTATACTCTAAGAAACTGTATGTCAAATGTCGACTTATAAGTGACATTGCTTTGTGTGAACGCTTTATTTTTAGCGCCAAGGTTAGTGCGCGCGCAGACAAGACAAGGCGCTGAAACCAAAAATTTTATCATTTTTTAATGGCATGCCGTAATATCAGTTTTCCGGAAGATTAAGGACGAGGTCTATTACCTGGCCACATTTTATTACCCTCCAGACGTTAACCTACGAGACTGTTTTGTCCTTTAAGGTAGCATTCAGTGGGTCAGTGTTACGATTATTACAAAGTTTAAATCAACTCACTCCGTCTGTCTGTCTGGGTACACATTTGGTACATGTTATTTCACCCACTTCCCATTCTCGGATCAAGTTGAAACTTTGCACAATTAATCATTGTCCCTAACAAGACACGCAACAACAGACAGACGCAATGAGATGGTTGAGTGGTTAAGCACTCTGCTTCCAAACCTGGGGTCCTGGGTTCGAATCTCCATGAAGACTGGGCTTTTTAATTTCGGGATTTTTTAGGGCGACTCCGAGTCACCCAACTCCAATGGGCTTCAGAATTTCGTAAGAGAAAGTAAAGGTGGTTGGTCTTTGTGCTGGCCACATTACACCCATGTTAACAATGGGCCACAGAAACAGTTGACCTTTACATCATCTACCCCAAGGTCTGAACACGAAACATAACTTTACTAAGCCACTTCGTCCAGCTCTATCAAAGAAAAAAGTCAATAAGAGCAACAACAAGTATAACCGTTGTATAATTAATTCAAATTTATAAAACTTAATTTGTTTAGTTGAAAAGTTTCATATATTTTAGGTTGGCGAATCTCTCTAAATATGGGAAACGACGGAGACTAGCAATTTTTATTAAAGGCTTTGGTGTTTGTGTTACTTTTATGACCAGCTTGACTTCAAACCATAAAATAAAACTTAACACTTTTATGATATTATAAAACTTTTTGTCCATAACCGAATTTGTGGAATTTATGATAAATTATAAAATGTGGTTATATAAGTATAACACACACAAAAAAAACAGTAATCATGCTATGTTCTCAAATGATATTGTTGCATCGTAAAATGAACTTTTAAAAAGTGAAACGGATGTTCACGGGCACTTCTGACACCAAATATTTGTCATAATATTTAAACTAGCAGTACATCAAGTTCAGAACCAACGAACTTTCTCCTACATCGAGATCAAAGGCATTGGCTTACCATCTTTGTCATGGACTACCCTCTCACTTCGCTTTCTAAAGTAGCACCGTAGACCGTACAGGTCTCTACCTTCTCAAAGGTGTTTTTTTCTTCACGATACCTCTATTCAAGTCACACAATGGTAGTGGGGAAACCTGGAAAATTCTGGGTGAACACGGTTCTCGAAAACGAAGCTTAACAATTTTACTATAAATTTGACGGTTGATGAATATCGCTAGGAAAAAGAATTACTAGCTCGTTGACTACAGTGGGAAAAACTCTTAGTCTGATCAAATTTTATAATTTTTCAAAGTATAAAAAAAAATTAACTTTTGACTTAGGGGCCTTCTAAGACTAGAAAATATTTATCTTGAGCAGACCATACGTCTTCGGGTAGTTTCGCAGGTAGGCGTTATTCATTCAAGAGTTCTATAAATGAAGGTTAAGGAACCTTTTACGCACCGTCTTCTAAGTCTAGACCTAAAAGCCTGTCATTAGAATATCATAAAGTCTAATATATTTATACATTCTCTTTATCAAGTTTTTTTCTCACCGAAAAAGCGGAAAGGGCCCTAGTAAAAAAATGTTCTTTTTTTTTTTTTAAATCTTACATTCATTAGTCAAGAGCAAATTAACTCTTTCTTTCCTAACTGACGATACCAACGTTGATTCCACCAGAATGTGGTAAATAATTACGGAGTGAAAGAGTTAAGAGAAAAATAATTGTTTTATAAGTTGTATAAAGAAAGTATCTTTTTTAAAAGTACTTTTTAAAAATATTTTTCTTGTTTTATTTCAAAATAAACACAGGCCATGCCAGCTATGTCTGCTGTCTGCTAGATTTCCATAAGTAAAAACAAAATGGCCATTCGCCTTGCACACAGATCTAGTATGTTATCATACTTTGTGTATTAACGTGGTGTCAAGAGAGAAATTTGCATCTTTAGATTTGATGTTGAAATATTTGATAGTTTGTTTCAAATCTCAGAAACCAGTCTTAGAGAAGCAGATACTACATTTTGACCCTCGATTTAAAAAAAAAAAAGATTTTCGGGTGTGGTTTCAAATCGTGGGGGGAGGGGACCATTTCAAAAGCTACATTTTCACCCGCAAGTCCAATTTGCTTTAAGCAAACAGAAATAAATTGCAGAGACCTTGCTCGCGTTCTTGGCCGGATAAAACAGGTTTATAATGCGTAAGAAGAGTTTTATTATTATTTGTGTATATTTACTTAGCGCTTTGAGAGTTGCAAGGCTGAGAGGTTTCAGTACAGGTCAATGACCGTGGGTTAAAGTAGAACACTCCATGTCCAATAAACATTTAGTCCCAACGTACAGTAACTATAAATGCAGTCTATATGGTGTAAATGTTATTCCATTCTTTGGCCGATAAATAACAAAGGCTTCATGTGGTTGGACTTAGGGGCCTTCTAAGAATCCCAAATTCAAACTCCCAGTCTTCCTCGAGATTCGAACCCGAGACTTCTCGGTTCAGAAGCCTAGTGCTCTACCATTCAGCCACTAATCCCCCTTACAATTATAACCCTATTTTTAAATAAAATTTTAAAGCCCCATTACCAAAATGTGGGCGCTAACAGCGCTCCCCAGACCCTAGATGGTCAAGAGGGCTGTGAATGAATTTATTTTTTCGTTCAAGGGGTCAGAAGTAAAAGTTTGGGAACCAGTGGAATAAAGAAAGCATTAAAATGTTACGAATATTTTAGAATTATACTCTCAATTACATAACATCTTTCCACTACATAGAGCACTATATAAGCACTACTTAAGTACAACCTAGACCAGATTGCGAGAGTTTTAATGTTTTGCCAACCAGTGCTGAGGTCGGGCTCCTATTATCATTATTGTTATCGCTTATCTTATCTCGGAATTCTCGATTTTAAGCGTCTGTAGCGCGTCGTCTCCAAGGCATGACAAGATCACGTGTCGCTAACATTGATGTCCCGTCAGTTTGATCAAACATTCAATGTATATGTTTATTTTTTCTTTTTAAAAAAATCGACTTCAAGGCTTCCCTGCAGTCTGCTTAGCAGGACTCGCTTGTGTGTGACGTTTAGACTACAACTCTATAGTGAAAGGAAATTTTTCTGATGAAGCGAATTGCAAATGTAAACTCTTGTTTAAACATGGCTCCTTTTGTTGCATTAAACTTTAATGTTTAACCATTTGCATGGATTGAATATATTCTTGGACATAGGCGTATGTTTCGAAAAGTTTATGTAACAGAATTTGTTTACGCAGTGGAACAGTGGTGCACAACTCCTTTCCGCCACGGGCCGCCCGCATCTCCTCAAAAGTTAGTCCAATGAAATCGAGGCTGTAACGCTTCATTATGCCCATTGGACAGAAGTCTCGAAGGACCGGATAGCACAGCGACACGACTGGAAGTGGTCATGTGTAGGGCATCACTATGTATAAAATCAAGGAATCTGCACAATTTGTCAATGAACAAATTCTTCTTCTTATTATTATTATATATATATATATATATATATATATATATATATATATATAATCTGTCAAAACAAGAATCACTAAAAATAAACAACCAATACATTAATTAACTATTTGTAGTTCAATATTTTGCTTGATATTAAACAAGGGAAAGAAATCGTGGTGACATATGTGGTGGTAAAAGATGAATTAGTCCCCTTGAGGAAGCTTTAGTCACGAGTGATGAAGTTGTTGTTTTTTTATGCTTTTAAAATGCGATCACGGTAACATTCACACAGTTACCCCATTCTTTTCCCCCTTTCCCTTTCCAACTGGTCCAGACAAGTGTTAGCATCATAACAAACAAAAAATATTTCTAATCGCACAGATGTATTATTCTTAGTCTAGAATACTATAGAATACTCTAGATCTATGACTTGTCAATCTAATTGATACAATTACAATTAATATAATCTTAAATAGTTTGTTTTTTTCTTCTTCTTGTTTGTTTTTTTAAAAATGAAGGGCCCACAACCCCTTATTATAGAATAAGCACAAACATTTCTTTGGTCCATCAATGTGGCCATTGTATATTCTAATGAAACGGCTGTCCTTGAATTCTAAAAGCGGATAGCTTTACCTGATACCCGTGCTACACTCGTGTTAAAACAGTTGGTATATGTATATACCCGTGCTACACTAGTGTTGAAACAGTTGGTATATGTATATACCCGTGCTAGACTCATGTTGAAACAGTTGGTATATGTATATCCATGAGCTACACTCGTGTTGAAACAGTTGGTATATGTATATACCCGAGCTACACTAGTGTTCAAACAGTTGGTATATGTGTATACCCGTGCTACAGTAGTGTTGAAACAGTTGGTATATGTATATACCCGTGCTACACTAGTGTTCAAACAGTTGGTATATGTGTATACCCGTGCTACACTAGTGTTGAAACAGTTGGTATATGTATATACCCGTGCTACACTAGTGTTCAAACAGTTGGTATATGTGTATACCCGTGCTACACTAGTGTTGAAACAGTTGGTATATGTGTATAACCGTGCTACACTAGTGTTGAACAGTTGGTATATGTATATACCCGTGCTACACTAGTGTTCAAACAGTTGGTATATGTGTATACCCGTGCTACACTAGTGTTGAAACAGTTGGTATATGTATATACCCCCGTGCTAGACTCATGTTGAAACAGTTGGTATATGTATATACCCGTGTTACACTCATGTTGAAACAGTTGGTATATGTATATACTCGTGCTACACTCGTGTTGAAACAGTTGGTATATGTATATACTCGTGCTACACTCGTGTTGAAACAGTTGGTATATGTGTATAACCGTGCTACACTAGTGTTGAAACAGTTGGTATATGTATATACCCGTGCTACACTAGTGTTGAAACAGTTGGTTTATGTATATACCCGTGTTACACTCATGTTGAAACAGTTGGTATATGTATATAGCCGTGCTACACTAGTGTAGAAACAGTTTGTATATGTGTATGCATAGTGCCTAAATCACGTTTAAATCCATCAGTAAAACGGCCCGCATTCCAACATTTCCCCACAGCTGACACAATTTTCTAGCCCTCAAATTCTGTAAGTCCCTTTATTTTTTTCTCTTTCATTCTTCAATCGATGGCGTGCAAACCCTGACTATGGAGTATGCACCAACACTTCTTAGGCCCATCAGTTGTAAATTATTTTTTATCTATGTGCATTTTAAACACACTATTTTTAATGGAACGCCTTACTTCCAATAATACACTCTTTGGCAATTCAGTGGAACAGCCAGTATTACAATAATACTTCTACTCGCAGCTTAGTCTACTCTTTACATATTTATTTTTATTTTGTCAGTCATAGATCTAGATCTAGAGCTGCAGCTAATTCAGAATAACCATCTTTACTGCTGTGGCTCTTCCGCGGTGTCGAATCCAATCAATGAAATAAACAGGAGGAGGTAACCTTCAAACTAATTCAGGAACACCGGCGAATGCCAAAACAATCAATATAAGTAGTCGACGCTAGTATTAAACAAAAAACACTTTTAATACTTTAGAAGGGATCCGTCGAATGTCCTTTAGTAAAGCCGTATATCTACCACTGATTAATCCTAATGTTCTACACAAAGCGTCTTGTGCGTAACTTAGAGCGTTCTTGTTTTTTAAAGATCTGTCACGTCACTCGTCACTAAGTAAAACTTTTCTATTATTCAAATACTAAATTCTAATCATGTCATAACATTACACACTGCATTATATAACTCCCCAACCCTAAAATCACACTTTTAATAGGCCCTTATATTCACTGTGATAACTTTAAAGACTTTTATATTTTTGCTTTAGAATAGAGGCCTACTTGTAGATCTAGTCCTTTTAAAATTGTTCTACACATTCACTTTTATACAGATATAAAAACACGTGATAATCACAATGATCTAAGGATAATCCCTCACAGTCACTCTGCGGTTTTGTTCTTGAAAATGGCTTAGTTGTCCTAGGCTTCATTTAATAAAGAACAGGCTTAAAATTTTCCTATTTCATCGTCCACGTCAGGTGGGAGAAATAGTGAGTGGTCAGGACCTAGAATTTGTTTATCTTGTAGATTGGTCTATGGACTTCGCTGTGCAACCTCACTGGACAGACTCTTTGCAATATTGAAGCATTGCAAGAAATAAATAGAATGAAAAATAATAGAGCACCTTCAGGATAGAAGACTTAAAAAGTAAAGTAGCAATTAGAGAACACTGAACCATAATCTTTAAATACACAAACAAAACCTAAAAATACTCAGAAAGACACAAAGATAAAGGCAAATTTCTTGTTCCATATGCTAGGACAAATTTGTACAAACGCTCCTTCTTCCCTAGTTCTATTAGAGCATGGAATGGGTAGCCTGAGTCAGCCAGGAAAACCAATGACTTGGCAGAATTTAAGTCATTGGTTTAACATGCATGACTAGATGCATGACTAGATTGACCTAACGCATGACTAGATTGACCTAACGCATGACTAGATTGACCTAACGCATGACTAGATTGACCTAACGCATGACTAGATTGACCTAACGCATGACTAGATTGACCTAACGCATGACTAGATTGACCTAACGCATGACTAGATTGACCTAACGCATGACTAGATTGACCTAACGCTTGACTAGATTGACCTAACGCATGACTAGATTGACCTAACGCATGACTAGATTGACCTAACGCTTGACTAGATTGACCTAACGCATGACTAGATTGACCTAACGCTTGACTAGATTGACCTAAAGCATGACTAGATTGACCTAACGCATGACTAGATTGACCTAACGCATGACTAGATTGACCTAAGAACACGTGTAGGAAGTAATCATATTTTTTGTAAAAGTGACGACTGTATTTTATAAAAAAGATGGTGGAGTATAAATGAATGAGAGCTTTCTGCGGCCCCAGGTTCCAAGGTACTGGTCACCACTGTTGTTTGTTTGTTTTTTTCGATGGTTCTAATCTCAGATACAAGGGACTAAAGAATTAGATTTAGAGCTGAGCACTCTGAGTTGCGTGTAAAAATGGAGGACCTAATTTCCAAACAAGGACACTGAAAGTCTTGAACATATACTTGGCTTTCTTTTCAAAAGACACATTTTTATTTTGATTCTGTATAGGGATTCCTGAGAAAAAAACATTAATATGGTTTGAGTTCTACACATACATACACACACAAGCTTTCTCTCTCTCTTTCTCTCTTCCCCCCCCCCTGTCTCTCCTAAACCTAACTAAGAAGACTGTTAGGAAGGTAGTGACGTATTCTCCATGATTCGTCCTAAACGTTACGGTGGGAGGACTCGGCAAAAAAAAAAACACTCAAATTCTGTACCCCTACCGACTTTCTTACCTGTCAGATAGACCTGAGGAGGGGAAGTAATAGGTCAAGGAGTCCTCCTCCTCTCTCTTCTCTGGTTCTCATGTCCATTAAAAGAGGTACAAGTCATGAGACCTTGAATCACTGCCTGGAAAGAAGGTTTTAAAAAAATGGGGCGGGGGGGACGTTTTTACTTATCTTCATTACATAAATCGTCCATTGAAACTGTATCTGTTTCGGGATTAGCTCTAGATTACCAGACCTCATTGTCTAATCCAGCCTCACGCGACGCACACCTACCCCCACGTGACATAGCACGAGGGTGGTGCTTCCAGAGTTGCACTCTGTCATTGCTAATATAAAAAGCGCGACCGGTCAAATAGACTGCCAATTTTTCAGAGGTTTCGCCTTGTTGGTTTTGACTAGCCACCTTGGCATCAAGTATTTTTCATATCTCAGTTTGTGATTTTCTTTCTTGTAAGATTTGAAGGTAATAGAAACTTTTTTAAATCGTATTCTTTTTTCTGGTCAAATTTTGAATCATCGAAGTATTCGGCTATAATCCCAATCAATCAATTTATAGGAGAAAATTTACTTTAAAAAAAATTCAATATAGCATAGTATATATGTAAAACATGTTTTTTTACAAAAAGGAATTATAAATACAAAAAAAAAAGATAAATTTAAATTATTAATGAGATAGCTTCCTACAGTGTGGATTTATATAAGCAAAAAGAATAATTGTATTCTATCAATAAGACATTGTAAGAATAGTAGAGCAAACGGTATCTGCCTGTTCTGCCGTTGCGTTGCATGGGTTTTGATAGGCCAATTATTATTGAACAAGTTTTTGACATATAAACAGTTGCGGCTGTTGGAATATCTGCACATATAGGTAAAACTACAAACAGTTATCGGGAAACCTATTTTAAGACTTTAAAACTGGTACAGTTCCGTTTGTATCAAGGGTGCAGCATGCATAGCAGCCAGAAGGGATATAATCTAGTCTGCTCTAGAAATAAATAGACTGGCCAATTAGACACTTTTTTTGCTCATCTTAATAAGCAATCCAAATCTATAAACTCAACGGACATTAAGAACTGAGGTGTACACGCGGACAAAAGAGATAACAGTAATAAAAGTTCCTGCTGGGTCCATGGCGTTAATGAGCGTGACCTCCGTGTGAGGTTAAGTCCGTGTTGTACTGAGCTAGTCTTTAACTCACTCTGTCTGTCTGTCTGTCCGGTAGGATTCTTCTACAAGCTGGGTTTTTTTTCCTCCCTTTTCCCATTCTCGGATAAAGTTGAACTTTGGAACAATTATGCATTGTCGATGACAGCACGTGAATCAATCAAAAAATTTACAAGATATTTAATAGAAGTAGTGGTTATAAATTAATTTAGAAAAAAGAAATGAATCTTGCAGTATTGAGACATATAACAAATTCTTTCCCTTCTATCAGCTTTATTTATTTTTATTAAATTTTCTCTACTATATTGGGCGGGTATAATAAAGGCTGTGAATTAAATAAATTTTGGAAAAAAAAACTGTCAAGAATATGCCAGTTTCATACCACTGCTGAAAGGCAATTGGTCAGCTGTGCAATTGTACGATTCCAGCTATGACTACTCATTTTGTAACATAGACCCATGAAATAAAGTGGACTAACTTACTAGTGTAATTTGTACTATACAAGTATCCCATGCTCACACTTAATAACAGATTTGTTTAAAATTTAGAACTTCTTGCCTCTTGTCTATATGTATCTAGAAAATTCATTTCGTTTTTGTTTTGTTTTGTAATAACTGAAGCAATGCCTTCGTTTACAGCCTGCAAGTCAAACATCGATGTCCCGTTTCTCTATTCGCACGTTCCTGCTGAAGAGTTCTTCTTTGGACTTCACTTTTTTATAGTCCAATAAAGCACTTCGTTCCATGCCAGCGTTGGGGCAACGCTCTACACCAATGTGCTTGTGTTTCAGGGCATGTGTGTCATTAAAGTCTTTGTTTCTTAACGTCAGTGCTCCAGTTTAAAGTGTGTTAGGGGAGATTTAATGTGTATACTGAACTACTTTTAGTTCGTCATGCTTCACCTGTTTCCAAAAAAAAAAAAAAGATATTCAAATTAAATGCATAAAAACAACATTCAGAAGTTTCTGTTTGCAGATTGTGTCGTGCACTTTTCCATTAAGCTATTCAATCTTCCAAACACATCTTGTATCAAGGAGCTGCCCACGGGGTTCAATACGTTGGTTAGAAAGGGAGAAGGGGGCCAATGTGGCTGAAAGAAATATCAAGGGAATTTAGTTTGACTCCAATTGAGTTGTATTTGCTGAGGGTCTAAAGGCAGCAAATCTCCTACCAGATACCTTCCTACACATAAGTCCACACAAAATGTTATAAGATACAGACGTTATTTCAAAAACGAAGATGATTACGTCCAACGCGTCATGCATCTAGTCATGCATGTTAACCAATGACCTAAATTCTGCCAAGTCACTGGTTTTCCTGGCTGGCTCAGGCAACTAATTCCATGCTCTAGTAGCACGAGGGAAGAAGGAGTACAAAGTTGTCCTAGCATATGGGACGAGGAATGTGCCTTTATCTTTGTGTCTTTCTGAGTATTTTATTAGATTTTGTTGTTGTATTTGAAGATTATGGTTCAGTGTTTTATGTATAATTGCTACTTTACTTTTGAGTCTTCTGTCCTGAAGACTTTTTAAATTTAGTGATTTTACTAAAGGTGTTACTCTAGTTATCTGTGAATATTTCTTTGTTATGAATCTCACTGCTCTATTTTGTGTCTGCTCCTGTTTCTTCATGTTTTTTTTTGTTTTTTTTGAGTTGAGGGGTCCCAAACAGAAGATGCCTAAGTTTGGACCATGGCAGAGTTTCACAAACTGAGAATCAAGGGAAGGAAACAATAAGAAATTCTATCTCAAAATGTAACATTTTTAAAAAAAGGCAGAATTAACTTTATGAATACACAGAGTTTGTTTTTTCTAAGTATTTTTACAGATCTTGAATTTTAGAATTCAGCTAATTTTTCAACATTGGTCTTGGAATAATATTGTTTTTAATTAATCTTTTTCTGTCTAATTTAAAATGCTCACACATCAGCAGGTTAAGTCATCCCCTATTTTATGAGTACAAAATGGACATATTCTATATATGGACATATTCTGTCTTCATAATTCGGCCTATTGCGACGGCCAAGTTCTACTGGGAAGTTGCTATTACTATTTCTAATATTTGAAATAAGTAAAGCATCTTCAAATGGTAGTTTATTTCAAAAGGGTGGGCAGTCAAGCAAGTTTACTTTTAGTTAAAAAAAAAGCATAGATTGCCTTTCTCACTATTTTGCATTATTGTTGAAATTTGTTGAATACTTTGACCTATTATTCTGTGGCTGACAAATACCAGTGAAATTTGATGTCAGAGTTGTCTGGGTATAACCACATGTATCTCACACCTACCTGGCCATGCTACCCTGCCTCATAGTGGCGCCCGGGTAAAAACGATCGTTGGAGGAAACGATTAGGCTAAAGGGTAGCAAAACAAGACTCCCGTGGAGGTGCCTAAGGGGGTGCGAGAGCATCCTCATTGCACTGTTCGGAGTTGTAAAAAAGCTCCCACAACCTTGTCACAATCCAGGCGCTGTTCCTCAAGCGGCTGTTACATAAATGGCGTGTTCCGCACGGTTAGCCTGGTATAGAAAAGAAAAATGGCGGGGGTTTTAGTGTACGCGGCCTCTTGCGGTGAGTTTGACCCACCCTCCACACTGTTCTCATTCAGGCCGGTGAGAAGGAGCTCTTGTTCACTTTTGCTGGCCTAGAGTTCCAAGAGCCGAAGGCTCAACTCTACCTGACAGTTTCAAGAATAAGAAGAATCTCATACCTAACTTCTCTAATTGAATCCATCGTGGTTCGACGATGACCACTTTTGTCATCCAGGGGACTGAGAGCTTTGCAATGGGGCTTTGTACTTTATGATATCACACTCATGTGGCTGGTTGAGTTTTTCTTGCTATTTTTCTGTAAACTGTCCACGTTTCTGAGGCATAGAGCAATGTAGGGAGGATGACAGCTCGACAGACCCCTAGCTTTGTGGGGATACCTCGTCTATTCCAAACATTTTTAGACAGTCTCCCATGGGATGCACTGGCTTTAGTGATACGCAGGTCGATTTTATTATCAATCTTCCCGTTTCTGGAGAGTGCTCTGACAAGGGAGGTAAATCTGTACACTTCATTTATTTCCTGTCCATTTATTTAATGCTTGGTTCCGATTAGGTTTTACCTGGAGCAGTCAAATAAAAGACTTTGGCCTCACTATAAACACAAAAAAAGACTTTATCTCTAATTGTAATTTGACATGCGGTGACCATTTAAATACTGAGAACTGATTATCTTTAGTAAAAAAACTATACTTTATTTTGGAGATTGTTTCTCATAAACTCATGTTTTTTTTATGTTTATGAGTTTCACGGCACTTATAAAAACACTTAATCGTAAATGCTCAAGCACTTCACAAATTTCCATTCCCCATTATTCGCATTATTCAACGGGTGTAAAAAAAAAAGTGACTTCTGCCTTTTTCATCCTTTCATCTATTTTTTTTTAAAATAGGCCTACGAACGAAAGACATATATATAAAAGAAAGTTATAATTAGATCTAGATATACTTATAGATAAGCTTTTGCACTTGTTCGAGATAGATAAGTCTATATGCAAACTGTCCTCTCAAATCTTTATATATTTTAAATTGGAAGAGTGTACCCAAGCGTAAAAAAAAAGTCGTAATTAAATATGCATAAAAACATACATTGACAAAGGACGCGCCACACTTCAGATCAATGTCAATGCCGTAACATAGAAGCCGCGGGTTTTGTACAGTAGGTACGACGGGAATTCTTTAATCGCTTTTCACGGTGTACTGAGATCTGACACAGACACTAGAGGTCGCTCCAGATTGCCTCGAGAAACAACACTCTTTTCTTTGATACAGAATAGAATCTTATCTGATTGGACATTTGCATAAAGTCTTTAAAAGTTGCGTAACGAAAAATCCCTGTAGGCAACTGAGTCTGAATGGGTCGTAGACCTATACCGATACTTCTCAGTCTGAGTCTGAATGGGTCGTAGACCTATACCGATACTTCTCAGTCTGAGTCTGAATGGGTCGTAGACCTATACCGATACTTCTCAGTCTGAGTCTGAATGGGTCGTAGACCTATACCGATACTTCTCAGTCTGAGTCTGAATGGGTCGTAGACCTATACCGATACTTCTCAGTCTGAGTCTGAATGGGTCGTAGACCTATACCGATACTTCTCAGTCTGAGTCTGAATGGGTCGTAGACCTATACCGATACTTCTCAGTCTGAGTCTGAATGGGTCGTAGACCTATACCGATACTTCTCAGTCTGAGTCTGAATGGGTCGTAGACCTATACCGATACCTCTCAGTCTGAGTCTGAATGGGTCGTAGACCTATACCGATACTTCTCAGTCTGAGTCTGAATGGGTCGTAGACCTATACCGATACTTCTCAGTCTGAGTCTGAATGGGTCGTAGACCTATACCGATACTTCTCAATCTGAGATACTCGTGTTCTTGTTTTTGTTTTTTTGTTTTGTTTTGTTGTTTTTTCCCCTAAAATTGGTAGAATATAGTCAGCACAACAAATACATTAAAGCTACCGAAATAGGTCAGATCTGGGTCTGCGTTTCTACGTAAAATACTGTACTCCTCTTTCTTCCTCAAACTTGAAGACATTTGCCGTTTTATTATAATTTAATTTATAAAAATAATATAATTTATTGCATTTCATATAAAGAGAATCTTTATTTTTTGTTGATTTTTTTTTATTATAATACCTCTATTCAACCTGTAACTTCGTGGAACCTGAAACTTTCTGGACGGGTGAAACCTGGACACGGCGAAAGGGCTCAAACGATTTTCCTAGAAATTTGACAGTTGGTGTATATCACTGAGAGAACTAAGATATATTTATTTTGAACGGACTATACGCCTTCGGGTATTTCCGAATGTAAGCCGTATATTTATATATATATTTATATATGTCTATGGTTATATTATTCCCCATGTATGCATTATATTATTCAAGAGTTTAATACATTAATGTTTGGAAACATTTTGCACATCGTCTTCTAAGTCTAGATCTAAAGGCCTATCCTTAGAATATTAAAAAGTCTAGTAGATCTATACTTTCCTTTTACCAGAGTTTTTTCTCATGAAACATGTTGGGGATGTTCCCTTTTTTTTAAGCTAACATTTATTAGTTATTAAGGGCAAATTAATAACTCGGATTTCTATTGGCTATCTGTTTTCGGATCTCTTTGGCTATCTGTCTTTGGAGCACTATTGGCTATCTGTTTTCGGATCTCTTTGGCTATCTGTCTTTGGAGCACTATTGGCTATCTGTTTTCGGATCTCTTTGGCTATCTGTCTTTGGAGCACTATTGGCTATCTGTTTTCGGATCTCGGCTCTCTATTGGCTCTACTAGCAGCTCTCTATTGGCTCTACTAGCAGCTCTCTATTGGCTCTACTAGCAGCTCTCTATTGGCTCTACTAGCAGCTCTCTATTGGCTCTACTAGCAGCTCTCTATTGGTTCTACTAGCAGCTCTCTATTGGCTCTACTAGCAGCTCTCTATTAACTCTACTAGCAGCTCTCTATTGGCTCTACAAGTAGCTCTCTATCGGCTCTACTTGCAGCTCTCTATTGGCTCTACTAGCAGCTCTCTATTAACTCTACTAGCAGCTCTCTATTGGCTCTACTTGCAGTTCTCTATTGGCTCTACTTGCAGCTCTCTGTTGGCTCTACTAGCAGCTCTCTATTGGCTCTACTAGCAGCTCTCTATTGGCTCTACTAGCAGCTCTCTATTGGCTCTACTTGCAGCTCTCTATTGGCTCTACTAGCAGCTCTCTATTGGCTCTACTTGCAGCTCTCTATTGGCTCTACTAGCAGCTCTCTATTGGCTCTACTAGCATCTCTCTATTAACTCTACTAGCAGCTCTCTATTGGCTCTACTTGCAGCTCTCTATTGGCTCTACTTGCAGCTCTCTGTTGGCTCTACTAGCAGCTCTCTGTTGGCTCTACTAGCAGCTCTCTATTGGCTCTACTAGCAGCTCTCTATTGGCTCTACTAGCAGCTCTCTGTTGGCTCTACTAGCAGCTCTCTATTGGCTCTACTAGCAGCTCTCTGTTGGCTCTACTAGCAGCTCTCTATTGGCTCTACTTGCAGCTCTCTGTTGGCTCTACTAGCAGCTCTCTGTTGGCTCTACTAGCAGCTCTCTATTGGCTCTACTTGCAGCTCTCTATTGGCTCTACTAGCAGCTCTCTATTGGCTCTACTTGCAGCTCTCTGTTGGCTCTACTAGCAGCTCTCTATTGGCTCTACTAGCATCTCTCTATTAACTCTACTAGCAGCTCTCTATTGGCTCTACTTGCAGCTCTCTATTGGCTCTACTTGCAGCTCTCTGTTGGCTCTACTAGCAGCTCTCTGTTGGCTCTACTAGCAGCTCTCTGTTGGCTCTACTAGCAGCTCTCTATTGGCTCTACTAGCAGCTCTCTATTGGCTCTACTAGCAGCTCTCTGTTGGCTCTACTAGCAGCTCTCTATTGGCTCTACTAGCAGCTCTCTATTAACTCTACTAGCAGCTCTCTATTGGCTCTACTAGCAGCTCTCTATTGGCTCTATTAGCAGCTCTCTATTAACTCTACTAGCAGCTCTCTATTGGCTCTACTTGCAGCTCTCTATTGGCTCTACTTGCAGCTCTCTATTGGCTCTACTAGCAGCTCTCTATTGGCTCTACTTGCAGCTCTCTATTGGCTCTACTAGCAGCTCTCTATTAACTCTACTAGCAGCTCTCTATTGGCTCTACTAGCAGCTCTCTATTAACTCTACTAGCAGCTCTCTATTGGCTCTACTAGCAGCTCTCTATTGGCTCTACTTGCAGCTCTCTATTGGCTCTACTAGCAGCTCTCTATTGGCTCTACTAACAGCTCTCTATTGGCTCTACTAGCAGCTCTCTATTGGCTCTACTAGCAGCTCTCTATTGGCTCTACTAGCATCTCTCTATTAACTCTACTAGCAGCTCTCTATTGGCTCTACTAGCAGCTCTCTATTGGCTCTACTTGCAGCTCTCTGTTGGCTCTACTAGCAGCTCTCTATTGGCTCTACTAGCAGCTCTCTATTGGCTCTACTAGCATCTCTCTATTAACTCTACTAGCAGCTCTCTATTGGCTCTACTAGCAGCTCTCTATTGGCTCTACTTGCAGCTCTCTGTTGGCTCTACTAGCAGCTCTCTGTTGGCTCTACTAGCAGCTCTCTATTGGCTCTACTAGCAGCTCTCTATTGGCTCTACTAGCAGCTCTCTGTTGGCTCTACTAGCAGCTCTCTATTGGCTCTACTAGCAGCTCTCTGTTGGCTCTACTAGCAGCTCTCTATTGGCTCTACTTGCAGCTCTCTATTGGCTCTACTAGCAGCTCTCTGTTGGCTCTACTAGCAGCTCTCTATTGGCTCTACTAGCAGCTCTCTATTGGCTCTACTAGCAGCTCTCTATTGGCTCTACTTGCAGCTCTCTATTGGCTCTACTAGCAGCTCTCTATTGGCTCTACTTGCAGCTCTCTATTGGCTCTACTAGCAGCTCTCTATTGGCTCTACTAGCATCTCTCTATTAACTCTACTAGCAGCTCTCTATTGGCTCTACTTGCAGCTCTCTATTGGCTCTACTTGCAGCTCTCTGTTGGCTCTACTAGCAGCTCTCTGTTGGCTCTACTAGCAGCTCTCTATTGGCTCTACTAGCAGCTCTCTATTGGCTCTACTAGCAGCTCTCTGTTGGCTCTACTAGCAGCTCTCTATTGGCTCTACTAGCAGCTCTCTGTTGGCTCTACTAGCAGCTCTCTATTGGCTCTACTTGCAGCTCTCTGTTGGCTCTACTAGCAGCTCTCTGTTGGCTCTACTAGCAGCTCTCTATTGGCTCTACTTGCAGCTCTCTATTGGCTCTACTAGCAGCTCTCTATTGGCTCTACTTGCAGCTCTCTGTTGGCTCTACTAGCAGCTCTCTATTGGCTCTACTAGCATCTCTCTATTAACTCTACTAGCAGCTCTCTATTGGCTCTACTTGCAGCTCTCTATTGGCTCTACTTGCAGCTCTCTGTTGGCTCTACTAGCAGCTCTCTGTTGGCTCTACTAGCAGCTCTCTGTTGGCTCTACTAGCAGCTCTCTATTGGCTCTACTAGCAGCTCTCTATTGGCTCTACTAGCAGCTCTCTGTTGGCTCTACTAGCAGCTCTCTATTGGCTCTACTAGCAGCTCTCTATTAACTCTACTAGCAGCTCTCTATTGGCTCTACTAGCAGCTCTCTATTGGCTCTATTAGCAGCTCTCTATTAACTCTACTAGCAGCTCTCTATTGGCTCTACTTGCAGCTCTCTATTGGCTCTACTTGCAGCTCTCTATTGGCTCTACTAGCAGCTCTCTATTGGCTCTACTTGCAGCTCTCTATTGGCTCTACTAGCAGCTCTCTATTAACTCTACTAGCAGCTCTCTATTGGCTCTACTAGCAGCTCTCTATTAACTCTACTAGCAGCTCTCTATTGGCTCTACTAGCAGCTCTCTATTGGCTCTACTTGCAGCTCTCTATTGGCTCTACTAGCAGCTCTCTATTGGCTCTACTAACAGCTCTCTATTGGCTCTACTAGCAGCTCTCTATTGGCTCTACTAGCAGCTCTCTATTGGCTCTACTAGCATCTCTCTATTAACTCTACTAGCAGCTCTCTATTGGCTCTACTAGCAGCTCTCTATTGGCTCTACTTGCAGCTCTCTGTTGGCTCTACTAGCAGCTCTCTATTGGCTCTACTAGCAGCTCTCTATTGGCTCTACTAGCATCTCTCTATTAACTCTACTAGCAGCTCTCTATTGGCTCTACTAGCAGCTCTCTATTGGCTCTACTTGCAGCTCTCTGTTGGCTCTACTAGCAGCTCTCTGTTGGCTCTACTAGCAGCTCTCTATTGGCTCTACTAGCAGCTCTCTATTGGCTCTACTAGCAGCTCTCTGTTGGCTCTACTAGCAGCTCTCTATTGGCTCTACTAGCAGCTCTCTGTTGGCTCTACTAGCAGCTCTCTATTGGCTCTACTTGCAGCTCTCTATTGGCTCTACTAGCAGCTCTCTGTTGGCTCTACTAGCAGCTCTCTATTGGCTCTACTTGCAGCTCTCTATTGGCTCTACTAGCAGCTCTCTATTGGCTCTACTTGCAGCTCTCTATTGGCTCTACTAGCAGCTCTCTATTGGCTCTACTAGCATCTCTCTATTAACTCTACTAGCAGCTCTCTATTGGCTCTACTTGCAGCTCTCTATTGGCTCTACTTGCAGCTCTCTGTTGGCTCTACTAGCAGCTCTCTATTAGCTTTAAATTGACGGCTTATTTATCCAATTAAAATTGGGTTGAAATCGTGGTGTCGAGAGAATGCTGGGAACGGGACCACGTAGCACCAATCAGCTGTCTTGTTATTAGCACTGCCAAACTAGTAGGCCTACTAACTGATACCAACCAGATGTTTCTGACACGTTACCTTGTAAAATAAGACCTTTACATTATTCCAATTAAGCTTAAGAGCATGGGTGACTTTTTAAAAGTACCTAGATATACTAACAAGGAAGGCATCTGCCCATCTCAAAATATTATTCCGCTGTTGTTTAACTCGTTTAAAGAATAAAATACTTTAAGCCTAATAATGCCTATAAGTAATTTGAATCCTACCCAAAGGACAAACGTCTTAAGTGACCAAACGTATATTCACTGCACACGCGGTAAGATAAATCAGACATAATTTGAATACGTAGTAAACAATTTCTGAGACAAGGCACTCTTTTTTTTTTCGTGCGCAACCTTATCTTTTAAGCCGAGTAGCGCATCCAGTGGTTCTCTGTTCTCGGCTATAGTGTTAGGTAACATAGGAAAAGTGATTCATTAGAAGGGGTTCTCAATAAAAAGTTCAACATATAGCTCTTTCATTTGACGTTTAGGGTGTGAAGAACTTTTTTTTCGGAACCTTCGTCTTATAGATTTAGTCTGTAATATGACTCTACTCTGGGGAAACGAAGGCTGCAATTAAATTATTGCACTGCGGAAAAGTCGGCGTGCTAAGTGCAGGGGTGATCTTATCATTTCTACTGATGCACATGCTCGATCTGACGTAATATACACTCCTCCTTTCCCCCCCCCTCCCACAGATCCACTCATACCTTTTTCTCCTTGGCACTAAGAACTGTCGTATCAAATTGTCTAGAAAGAAAATAGTGCCTATGTCCAATTAATCGTCTGCCAACACGACATACGAGAACCAGGTGCTTAAATGTGTTGGTATGGTCGGATTAATTAAAAGAACAGCCACAGTCGTAGACTGCTTAGTTAATCTCAAAAAGTACACTTAGGCCATCTTGTACTTGTGAGTCAAGGTCGTTCTTCTTGTATCGTCCCTTCGTCGTCTGCAGTGTACGTCTGCAAATTATGAACGGAAGATGATACTTTTTACACCGTGTGCGGATTCCAATGTTGCAATAAGTCTAGAGTTACATTACAGAATGGTACAGAGGGTGGGGGGAGGTGCTATTCGAAATAGGTAGAAGTAAAAGGAGGGCAGATATCTTGCCATTTGTCTGTTTGAGAACCTCTCTCAAAGCTATAGGCTTTAGTACAGATACATATTTTTTTTAGAGTCTCTAGCAAGGTGGCTAAAATGGACGGTTCTAGCAAGTACGTAAAATGACACTTTGTGTTTTGATCTAATTTAATAAATATAACCAGTGGCGTAACTAAGGTGGGAGAAGGAGAGTCCCCAAGGGGGCCTCCAAATGAGTGTCGTAATATTTTTTTTACATTAAATATTAAATATTACGCCACTGCCATGTAATCTTGCTATTCACGTGTAGTCAAAAATACTAGACAGCCTTGATCTAGATGATGTTATAGATGCCTTGGCTGCACATAAAAACACGACGTGAGGCGATATGAATTGAGATTTGTCACTTGTGCCAACAAACAACGGTCTTATTCCTTTAAAGAGTCTAATGATTATTTTTTTTTGTTAATTATATTTATATACTGTACTAATTGGAATTTAGACTTATATATTTATTAAGTGTATTATCTCATGTCATGATGTCGAATGCCAAAATGCAGGGGCCCATAAAAAGGCCAAGCCCCTCCGGCCCACAAAAATCCCTAGTTACGCCGCTGAATATTACTTATGTGATACATAACCTTCATATTTCCTTTACGTTCCTCATGGATGATAAAGCCTCAATAAAAACACGCCATTCTCCATAGTCTCTTGCTAATTTTTAATGGCTTCCCAGCTCTTTCCTGTCCTCTCGGCTTCATCTAGTACACTGCGTCGCCATGTTCTTTTTGGTCGTCCTCTGTGTATTGTGCCCTGAATATATGATGTATGGTAATAGAATTTCAGACCTTGCTTTAAAACAGATTGTGACTTAACCAAATACAGAGTATAGATAATGGGACCGTTCAATCATAGAGCGAACTGCGAAGTGGCCTAGACAACAAGAACATACCGTAATCTAATCTATAATATAAAGCACAAAGTAAGGCGTAGGCTATGTATGTATGTATGTCCCACATAGAAATCAAAACCGTTATACCAATCTTGATAAAACTGGGCATAAATGTTCCTTAGATCATGGCAAAGACCGTAGTGTATATTTAATGTCTGTACCCCAACCGGAGGGCCCTAAAAACAAACAAAAAGCACCTCCAAATTGCAGGCCCCCTATCTCTATTAAAGTACGAAACATGATAACAAATCGGGTAAACCCGTTTTAATAGCTAAATTTATCTCTATTAAGGAAACTTTTAACAAATCGGGTAAACCCGTTTTCACAGTATTTTATATTTGATATGAATATCTCCGGTTAAACGAGTAAATCCATTTTCACATCATAAGGGAAGTGTTATTGGAGATTTTCATAAATGGCGGGAAAACTATAAATAGCAAGCTTTCTGGCGTATCCGGGTAGAAAATAAAGGAATTGTTGAATAGCTATGTTTTTTAAAGTACATGGTAGGTTGTTTTTTGAGTTCATTTTTAGAACCTCAGACTCAAATCTTATGAGCTCTTTCGTTGCATATAAAAGGGACTAATTCGGATTATGCCACCACTTCGGTCAAGTACTATTTATTTCCCTTGTTTGAGATAGCAAACAAAATTATGTATTACCAGATACCAAAAGTTAATCAACTAATTAGTTAACTTTTTTTTTATCGATTCTTATGTTGTCAGGTAAAAAAATAATTGTGCGAAATTTCAGCTTGATCCGAGGTTGGGTGTCGGAGAAATAACGTGCACAAACTTTTGGCCAGACAGACAGACAGACAGACAGAGTGAGTTGATATAAGCTTTGTAAAAACAAATGGGCAAATAACTAGCGGTAATAAAGGAGATTTGGCGCAAAGATCAGCTGACACACATTGTTAAAATTATAGCTCAATTCTTTTGTATTTAGAAGGGACAGTGACGGTCAGTTTTAGCGTCCTTGACATTGCTTAGTTTATAGTGAAAATCTCAAATTGATCGCAGAGGAAGTAGGAAAATGGTCAAAATCCGCTGCGGGATCTGGTGATTACAAATGTCTACATGTAACCCATGGTGATCGACCTCTTTGATCTCATGAGAAGTTGCAGATGGAACAGATTAGTTTAACGCTATTGCCACCGCTGGTACCTGTAAGAATAGCCTAACGAGTTATTTGAAGAACAGTGTATCTCTAGAAAGGTTTAGTGGTCTGACAATATTAGATTACATTTATAAACCTTTTATTCTTCCAAAAGGGAAGGGGTGGGACAAAAAAAAACCTATAAAATATTTTTCTCTAAGGCCACGGCTCTCATGCACTTCAGTAGCAGATGTATGTGTACCTGTCATGAAGCTTTTTTTTTTATATAACTGAGACTTAGATACAAAGAATAATTTATTTTTTTTTAGAACATTATGACGTTAGACGTAGACTCTATACTTTGTGTGTATGTGTGTTGTATGAATAGATGTCATGTCATACAGATTACTATTGAGCTGGCCTGTCGTGCATAGAAAAATGAAAGCTTCTTGAACAGCGCTTATATTCAATATTCAGATTAAAGTCTGAAATGTGAAAAGAAATTTCACACATTTTGTTCTCGTCTGTGCATCGAGGCAACCAGGGGCGTAACCTGCTCCAGAGCTTCACTTTATTTTTTTTTTAAACAGAATACCTCTAAGACCTTGACCTATGATTTTTTTTTTCGTTTTATTCTCAATGGACACGCCCTCTTTTCTTTGCCACAATGTTAAGACTTTCGTAAGACACAGACACTCATTGAAAGTTTCCCCGCCTTTTTTGGTTACTCTTTTTTCTTTTTTCCTTGAAAGATAAGTCACGTCGGAGCCTATACCCGACGTGTAACGGTATTCTATCCCGACACCTTAAAAATAATTCTAACAGTGCATAAAGAAGCCACAAAAGGTCGACCCTATTTTCCGGCAATGTGGCTTAGGCGCAGAGGTCTGAAAATCATATGGCTGCCTGACCGCAAAAGGTTGGCCACCTTGACTTAGAGGTAAGTGTACCACAGAAGTGCACTGTGCACATTACCCCAGTCGTAAGTGTACCACAGAAGTGCACTGTGCACATACCCCCAGTGGTAAGTGTACCACAGAAGTGCACTGTGCACATAACCCCAGTGGTAAGTGTACCACAGAAGTGCACTGTGCACATTACCCCAGTGGTAAGTGTACCACAGACGTGTACTATGCACATAACCCCAGTGATAAGTGTACCACAGAAGTGCACTGTGCACATAACCCCAGTGGTAAGTGTACCACAGAAGTGCACTGTGCACATAACCCCAGTGGTAAGTGTACCACAGAAGTGCACTGTGCACATAACCCCAGTGGTAAGTGTACCACAGAAGTGCACTGTGCACATAACCCCAGTGGTAAGTGTACCACAGAAGTGCACTGTGCACATAACCCCAGTGGTAAGTGTACCACAGAAGTGCATCGTGCACATTAACCCAGAAGTACACACGTCAAAGAGGTACTTATGCACCAGCGAGCGCGTGGCACGTGCACTTTTTAATCCCCTCGCCAACGTCTTCCGGTTGAGCTTAACATTGGTAAACAGTGGGCTCAGATAGTCACTGACCATAAAATAGTATCAAAAGGATGAGACATTAGTAATAAAAAAAAAAAAATTAAAAAAATGAAAGCGAAAAGCATTTATATTAAGTAATTTAGATCTTTATCTCATTAGCTGTAATTGGCTTCATTCATGGGCTTCCGTCTGCCATATTTTGAAGTCGCATCTGTATTTTATAAGATAAGATATTTCTCGAGATCTAACCTGAAGTCATAAAAACAAAACAAGCAATACAAAAAAAATACTTAAAAACAAAAGAAACGTATATAAATTGTATTAATTAGTTTGGATCAGTCTGTGTAAGCCTCAGTCGATAAGGGACTAATTCAGCTTATACCACCACTTCAGTCAAGTACCATTTGTTTCCTTTGTTTGATATACCAAACAAAATAATATATTACCTGGTTATTTTTTTTTTAATTGATTCTTGTGTTGTCAAGTAAAAAAAAATAATTGTGCGAAATTTCAGCTTGATCAGAGATTGGGTGTCGGAAAAATGTGTACAAACTTTTGGCCAGACATAATTGATATAAGCTTTATAATGAATGATTGCAAAGATGTATAGCTCACTTCTTTTTGATGCACGGATATATAAACATTCGACTTTGAGAACTGTCCTTTATTTAGATATTTTAAATATCATTAGTTTTCTTTGTTGTTTTTGTTCGGTGCAGAACAAATGTGTACAAATTATAGATATGGGTACATGTGTGGACATGTAAGTTCCATGTCTCTTCAAAAGAAATATTGATAACAATTTCTGTAATAAAATTGGTTTTTAACAAGATGCATGTGAATGAAATAAAGACGTACTAAAAGTCATCTCCAGCATTAATTCATTTGTTTTTTGTGCTGCAGCAGAAATGATTCTCGTCTTCTCATGTGGATCATGGGTGTAGTGTTGGTTTTTTTTTTTTTAATTCCGTTTTAGTTTTGTATTCAAGAAAGAATTTAATTTATTTATACACTTGCTTGCTTTGTGATTCCATTTGAAAGAAATTCTCTCTGCCCTATAATGTCTTTCAAGCCGAATCTTAAAAAATAAAAATACCTTTTAATACAGACACCTTTTTTTTTTCTCTTCAAGGACGCCTGAAAGAGCGATGATACTTAAACGTAGTGCCCCTCTCTCTCGTCATGTATATAATAGACATTTCCTTTACCAATGTCACGGTTCACTTACTACCACCCCCCTCCTCCCTCTTTTGTGTTAGTGCGTGTGTCTCACTCTAATTGAACCTGATTGAGAAACATTGTGTCATTTCAGATCCCAGTAAACCTGCAGAGCTGCCTGAATAGATTGGTGACATCTTCGGTGACAACTGGGTTAATCCTCCATCGACACTCGGCACTAAAATTTGACACGATTCTGTGAAAGTTTATTAAAAAGTGGAACAGCTTTATCGTCTTATTAACCTCATTCGTTGTGAAAAGATTCGAATCTAACATTAAAAAAAAACACAATAACAACCTCTTATAAATTTGTAAATAAAAAGCCAAAAAAAACAACAAAAAACATTGACACTTTGCTTTGCATTCGAGGTTCGAGTTTTACATAAAGAAAAAAAAAAGTTTTGGACTATTCTGAGGTCAAAGGTGATAATTATTGCAAGAGAAAGATGTCTGTCACTTTCAAGAGCATCAAGTTCTCAACGCTGGTCCTCCTGCTCCAGGTCGCCTTCATCATTATCATTGGAATCTTCGGCGACTACCAGCCCAATGAAAACTACCCGAAGCTGCACAATATAAGCGACGATGGCAGCTGGGAGGAAACTCCGCAAGCTTCATACCCAAGTAGGTAGCAATAAACCTGTAGCTCGGTCAGTGGGCTAACTGCTTGCCGAACCTGCAGGTTGGTGTGTGTCAAAAGTATTAGAATTTGTTGACAGTAATATTGTATTAGTCGAAAGTGGCAGGGTGAGTCTAAAATATCTAAATGTTTATTAAATTAAAATTAAATTATACCTTTTCTATAGCGCTACTTTTCATGATAGCATGCTCAGAGCGCTGTGGTCCAATCTCATTCATGCTGCCTTTAGGCTCTCAGTAAACACAACTCTGCTCGAGTCGGGTGTCGAACCTCGAGCCCTCTTCATAGGTAGCCAAGCCAAGCCAAGTTCAAGCGTACTTAGCCTCTCGACTACTCTTTCCATATTCCAAATAGAATTCGTCCAAATTAATAGAATGTCCAAAGTAGCATAGACTTTGTCAAAAAAAACAAACATAGGATTTGTAAAAGGTAATGAAGAATTAGTCAAAAGTAACCTTTTTTTTTTCAAAGTAACTCAAAAATTGTCCAAAGTTACACAGAATTTGTCTAAAATAAATAAAAAGATTAGTATTACGAGATTGTTCTTCCTAGTAAACAGACAACTGTAAGGTCAAGGTTGAGATCACGTAACAAGGCCACGCACTTACGATACAGAAATGTGATTATCTCAGCAGGATCTCCCGCCCCTCACCTCAATACAAAAACTGAAATCAATTGTATAAGGAAATAAACATGCATTTTAAAAAGATACATAACCAGCGGCATAGAGAGGCGTGTGCAGTGCGGTGGTTTTATTACACTGACTACGGTACTGGTTTAATGGTGTGTGATTCTACAATTAAATTGCTCTCTTCTCCCTTTATAGTCAAGACCGAAAGCATCCAAGCGTAGAAGGCACCCAGCGAGGCAGACAAGTGGCACATTGTCCAGAAGGCTAGAGTTCTAGTCCGGGACAGGGTAACCTGGAATGTCATGAACCAGTTCACTTCAAGAGAGGCCCGAAGCCGAGGTTTGCGGGAGGGGGGGAGGAGGGGGTTGAGCGTTAAGCCATTCGTTTGGAGGTGGTCGATTCAAATCCTGGTCTCGTGATTGTTTCTGCTAAGTCAGTGTAACTTTGCACTGGACACACTGAAAACAACGTACGTTGCATCACAATGTGGCCCGTTTTGAAATACTGTCATTACTGAGAGAATGGTGTCAAAAAAGATGGTCAATATAAAAACAAGTTATGACCAGATTCCGAACCACGAACCTCAGGACTTGGCAACATCGCATGGCAGCTACACGTCTCTCGAAGTTCATTCAGATACCAATAAAAATATTTTCGGTGTTAGATGCTATTGCAGATTACGTTTTGATTTCAATTATTCAGACGTGTATGAACCATATTTGTTTGCCAGTGCACGCGAAGAAATGGAAGAAGGAATAGAGAAGTATCATAGGCCACAGTATCATATTAGCATTTTCCCTTACATCAATTTTAGCGGCCCCAGAGAAGGAGAAAAAAGTCGCTCTTATTTTTGTGTTGTCTGTCCGTTCATCCTGTTTACATCACAAATAATAATTGAAAATCCGATTTCATGATATTTTGAAGCTTGCAACGTCTACTCTGTATCGGATGAAAGCGAACCGTTTTATTTTTTAAATTGAGAGTGCCAGCCGTTTTCATTTTTTCATAAAAGTACACCATTTTGTACACCTCTTCTTATTAGCTTGCAAACTCTTCATAAGGGGAAAAGATGAATGAACACAGATCTCGAAAACGACTCTAACGATTTTCCATGAAATTTGAATGTATGTATATCTTAGGGGAAAACTTACTAGCTAATTGGCCGCACAAGAAAAACTCTATGGTTTGACCGTTACATTTTTTTTAAAAATATAATCTAATTAAAATTTGGCTCTAGTGAACACGCTGAAAGCGCTTTACAAGGCCATGAAATGAGAAACTCTCCGAAAATGTGAAGTGTAATTTACAGAAAAGTTTGGGAACCACTGAATTAGATGATCATTCAATCACATCCCTTAGAGCCACTGAATTAGATGATCATTCAGTCACATCCCTTAGAACCACTGAATTAGATGATCATTCAGTCACATCCCTTAGAACCACTGAATTAGATGATCATTCAATCACATCCCTTAGAACCACTGAATTAGATGATCATTCAGTCACATCCCTTAGAGCCACTGAATTAGATGATCATTCAGTCACATCCCTTAGAGCCACTGAATTAGATGATCATTCAATCACATCCCTTAGAACCACTGAATTAGATGATCATTCAGTCACATCCCTTAGAGCCACTGAATTAGATGATCATTCAGTCACATCCCTTAGAGCCACTGAATTAGATGATCATTCAGTCACATCCCTTAGAGCCACTGAATTAGATGATCATTCAATCACATCCGTTAGGCATGGTACAAATTGAACCATATCTTCATAACAATCTGTTCATTAAATACTTATGAATACATGGCCGGTCTTAGACCACTGCAACCTATGCGCCGCAATGAGCCTCGCACATTCATAGTCCACGCGCCTAGGTGTAAATTATTAAATTAAACCATTGTAACTTATTATTAAAGGGTTCCTGGAATTCTCCTGAAATAGCAAAATATACGAAAAAGTCATGAAAAGCTCATGAAATTATTAAAATCTTCTGAAAACTCATGTAAAACTAATTAAAAACAGACAAAATTGTCGTTTCGGGATGTCATTCAATATGGAAAACGTCAATCTATTCGCGATTTTTAAAAAAAACAACGGCATTGTCAGCTTTCATTTAATAATAATGTAATAATAAGGCGAATTTTAACCAAAAACAAGAAGTTCAAATACTTAATTTACTTTTATAGTCACTGGCATATAAATATAGATCTAAATCTATCTCGATCTCTTTTTTTTTTTTAAAGCGATATTTTGCTAGTCAATAGTAAATCTTAAATGCAGGTTTGAATGTTTATCGGCTTTTTGTTGGAAAACTACCATCTACTGTAGGTTTCTCGTAAAGTTAATTTGACAGTGATTTTGTACTTAGTAAAGTATGAATAAAATGCAAATATGAACTCATTTGCTAATACAAAATCTTAATTTTCACTTATTATCCTTATCCCTACCCAAACTGGGTCCCGCGAAATCCGTTTCGCATTGGGCCCCGCAATCTGTAGGACCGGCCCTGTATGAATATCAGTAATACTAATACAAACAACCTCAGCCTCGGCCAAACACTACAAGTTGACAACACTTCCGCCCCGCACACGTTCATGTTTTCGATACTTTTGTATTTTATAGCTTCTGAGAGTCGTCGTGCAGACGTTTTGAGACCTGCATTTGTCTATGCATTGCTTACCCAACAGATGCGCCATGGCTGCATCTTTCGGGGTCTATAGCTGAGTTTGTGTGAAACACAATCTCTTTGTGATCTTGTTTTGTTTTCCTCCGATGTTTTTGGATCCGTCTGCCTATGTATCATTAAAGTGCACAGACCTAATTTTCTCCTTTTAGGAAGACGTCTCTCTTGACTTTGACAGTAAGTGAAGAAATCGAGAATTAGATTCGAGTTTTGGGAGTGGAAGGGGTATTGACGTCACACTTTAAAGAAAATCGGTGGTAGATGTTGTTTTTAAGAAAGGTATTAATCCTATAGCTTAAAACGCTTTCATTTGTCTATTCCATAATGCCTTTTCTTAAACTTTATTGCATTTGGTGCATACTAGAATGATAGTTTCGTGCCAGAAGAGGGTATAAGATATTGACCAGCAATACCTTGAAATCAATTTTGTTTCCCCCAAAGCATTTCACTTTAGACTATGAATAATAACAAAAAATGTAGCTAAATGTTCATTAAAACCAGGGCCGGATTTTAAGGATGGCAGGCGTGGCTACAGCCCCGGGGCCTCCACAAGAAAAGGGCATCCACAAAAGACATAAACATAATTCAGAATTTCGACGGGTCAGAAACTTATAGGAGTTTTTTTTTTCTATTTTTTTTTTTTCGCATTTTTACGACTGTCAAAAATGTCGTGATGAAGAAGTTTACGTTTGTAGCTTGATCGGAATAAGTAACTACAGCTCCGGATTTAACGACAGTGCGTCTACCAAGGGCCTTACTTTCCACAAACTCAAAAATGAACAACTTTTAAACTAAAATATGAATATTAAATATTTTTAAAAAGGAAATTGAGGTTAAATGTACAAGAACTTTATTTCGTTCTTCTAAAATGTAGCCTGTTTTTAGATCTAATTATTTTCATTCATAAGTGTTTCTATATTGAAGCTTTTGAAAAATTGTAGGGGTCTCCATAAAAATCCTTCCCCGGGACTTCCACATACTTAAATCCGGCCCTGATTAAAGCTGTCAATATGTTTTATTATTTATATACATGCTCAGTAAAGCTGTCTATCTGTTGGTAGCAGAACAATGGGTCATTTTGAGCGTCTGCGGGGGGAGGGGAAGCTGAGGATAATTTCTCATATAAAAAAAAACCCATCAATTTCTGAAGTTTTTCGAAAGGGTCAATATAACCGAATATGACATCCACCTTTCCCCTAAATAAAAAAAAAAGAAACTTGACCTCATGAACCTTTTAAAGTTTAACATTTTAAATCCATAAAGACCAATAGCTAGTATTTTAGATCATGAAGACTATTCTGATATTATATCAAAGAAATAGGTTTTAACCCACAAACTGGCATAATGTGTCGCATGAAACTAACCAGACAGTAATCGTAACAGACTATTTTCCGACTGCGCCTTAATTACTTCCCCTGCAACATGTTTTTTGTTTTACATCAGACAAAAGTTCACATAAAAATGAGATCTCTAGGTGACATAGTCGCAAGGTATATATAGAAATTAATCTGCCTAAAATGGTGACAATTCGAAGAACTTATATAGGTCGTTATGGTTCCTAAATCCTAAAAATACATTTGTTTCCCCCTTGTTTCACGTGGAGACACATAGTGAAGAAATAGACAATCACCGTTCACGTCTAAACAATTTATTGTTGCGAAAGTTGATAAACTGGAACTTGTAATGGCTGTTCCATTTTCTTGTTGGTAACTAGGCTAGCAATATTTTGTTTTTCTTTTACATGTTTTGGGACGTTCCTTAATTATTGAAAGTTATTACGTCCAAGACCAAACCTCCTGCAAGGGAGTGGCAGAGTACAGGGTTCGAACTCCGGACTATGGTGACGACACTCCGCAGCGCATAGCACACGACCATTAAGAAAGTTGTTGGGTCACTAAAGAGGAAACGATACAATAGCTACAGACAATGCCTGACAAATGACTAAGTGGGCTAGATATTTCGCGAATGGGCCTGGTGGTCCCTTAGTCAAAGTGCGAAAAAAAACAATCTACTTAATTTCCGGATTTTTGTTCATTGTTTCTCATTTCTCTGCTTGCATTGGGGGTTGGCATAAGCTACGGACGACTTCTGCAAGTTGAAATAATCATAATTTGAAAAGTTGTTTTTTTGTTAAATGTTAAATAGCTTACACGTGGTTATGAAAAAATATTTCTTTTGGAAACTACATTGGTAAAACTGTTGGTCATGTGGCTTGCGCTTTGGTCACGAGAGTTGAAAGCCCGCCAGCTGTCATCCCTTGTTGTCCAGCAAGACATTTGGGCTGCGACGTGATAATCTTTATAATCTGAAGGTACGTCTGAAAATGTGAAAGTGAAGAACAAACTTGGAACTTGGTTTGTTTAAAAAACAAAATGGCTGTTCCTTATTTTTAACGCTGAATCTTCAATAAACTTGGTGACGCTCCCGTTTTCTAACCAATGTCAAGGTCGTGTCTAAGCGTGGAATCACGTGGGCTGAATGGATACGCTGATTTCCTCCCCTTGAACGTGTCACGCGACATGGCATTGGACTGGCCAAGTCTTCATTGAAAGCTGCACGTCACGAGGACACTTTCTACACTTCTGCTCAGTGTCCGACATGTATTTTTTTGGGTGGGACTCTTGTCCTTGTCTTCTAAAAATAAAATCGTTCTAGACTAAACAAGGGAGATTACATTTACATATGTCCTCAAAAAGTACGTCAGACCTGAGGAAAAAAAATTACGTTCCACGTCGATTTTGAGAATGTACAAAGTGATCATATCACGTGGTCTACGTCTGTCCAATTGGCCAGAAAGCAACGAGACACCTGACCTGAAACAGTTATATGATTTTTTTTTACTCTTACTAGTACCTCGACCTTTTGCCTGGTCAAAAAAGTCTAAAACAGATGGGCATTACTAATAGATTCGTCATTCCATTCTACTATCGAGCTGAACTTTCGCATCTTAACTATTCTTAACTCGAACTACAAATCTCTTTTCAATTTCAGAAAGATCATTACATTAATTAGGAAATCAATTAGCAATATTTTTTTACTCTATGTGGCGACCATTACATTAGTCGATCGATGTAGACGTTTTTTTGTTGTTTTTTTTATATAGATCGGTGAGTTTATATTTCACCTTTTGTAGCGTGAGCGGTTACCTAACTTGTTAGGACATCGTGCAAACACCGCGATTGTCGTGGTTACAGACCTATAACGTGTCAACGAGCTATTGGTCTAAACTGCCCACAGGTTGTGACGTATCAGGTCAATGTTTAGGCCTTCTATAACGATTGGTCTCGGTTCAACCTCCTCCCATCCCAAAGCTGACCAATTTTTTTCACTTTTTTTTAAATTATCGATAAAGGTTTAATTTAAAAAAAAAATATTATTATGTTGTTATTTGAGCATTAAGTTAGAGTTCTATTTATAACTAACACAAAAATAAAAAAATCGCTAATTGAAAATTTTTCTGACGTTTTTGCTTTCTTTGTCATAGCATTACAACAACCAATCCTTAACTTTTAAAATATTTTATAAACCATTGAAAACATTGCCATTCTAAAACTCTCAGTTTTCAATCTACTCTGTAATGGAAATTCTCTTACGTTGGGGAAAAACTTCAATAGCTACCTTATAGACTTATATCAAGACTGGAAATCGCAAACAAATTCTTATCCGCGATTGATCGATTCACAGACCTATATATAGAGATTTTTATGTACGTAACTCTTTTTCAAGCTCTAAGGGAAGTCGCCCCAATCAATTATTTCTGTCTTAGGAAAGTAATGATCTTTAGTTTTCAAAGTTTAGAAATAATGCAAAATCATTTCTCGGATTTTTTTTTTTTAGAATGGGCTATTAATCACATAACTATATATTCACGCAAATATCTGAAACAAAGCCATTTCCTGTTTGTTTCCATTGAGATAATGTTTCAAAAATCCTAAATCGAAATAATTCATGTCTGTTGATTTTAATCATCTTATGCACATTTAAATAGATAAGATAAATAGATTGATTACCTAGATCTTTCTAGATTATGTATCTAAAAATTGCAAAAATAATAATTATGAGACGAGAGTACTCTTATTTTTTGACGTTCAAGTACTAGGTCTAGATTTAAAAATTAAATTATATGCTACATAGGTTAGGGTTAAAAAAAACAACAACTTTACTTCTCATAACTACTTTAAAAAACAAAGCCTTGTTTCAACTTTTAAAAAAATTTCACGACCTTTTTTGCAGTGTTAAAAGATCTCCATGTCCAGTCTAGATATAATATACATACATATGAGCTACCTTTTTTTTTGGAATTTTCTGTGTAAAAAATAACGGAAATGTTGATAAACTATGTTTTTAAAAGTATATGAACATTTTAGTTCAATTTTTCAGCAATTCAGAATCAAATTCTCTAAGCTCATCTTTTTGTAACACAAAATAATTTAATAAAGAGAAAGAATTCGACTCTCATTCTATGACAAACCCACTTCAAAACAAAATGGCAACCAACTAGCGGTAATAAAGGAATGTTGATAGCAAGATCTACTGCCGCGCATTGAGATGATGTTAGAACTAGAGCTCAATACTTTTTTTATTTAGTTGGTAACAGTGAAAGTTTAGTTTAGCGTCCTTGATCTTTTTTTAGTTTAACCTGAAAATCTTTCCAATAGTCCCTAACAGATTTAGTCTCGGAAGGTGATTCTGTTGTGTCATGTTGCCAACTCTGGTTTTATTGTTTCGTCCAAAATGTTGTATGCATGCCAACGAGAAAAAAATAGGTTTTAAGGTCGTAGTGAAAATACAAGAGATGTGTGTGTGTGTTTGGTGGAGGGTGTGTCGAGAAGAATCAATTACCTTTTTATTTTTAAACTACTCCTCTGTAACGACCCAATATATAGGTCACTTCAGCATGTGACTAACACCGGACATCAACAGGGGGAAGAAATCGGAACGTAAACTAATTTTTGTTGTCCAGACATAAGTGACGTCTGGGAGGATAACTCGCGAGGCATGTGAGAGGTCACAGTAACATGAAACATTATGCGCAGACAGGTAGTGCTTCCAAATGTAATCAACCATAGACTTATTTCAGAAAAACAAGCAAAATTTAAAAATATAAAAAAAACAACATTTATATGGTGGAGAACAACTCCACCTGTACAGCTATACATGTCAATAATGTACATGCAAACACCTACCAGTTAGTTTTCATTGCTAATGATTAGTTTAGAAAACAAAAGTGAACTCAAAGCTCGAATGGTACTAGGAAACGATAATCTTGTATGTATCAGTCAAAGCGAAGTATATAGCAAAATGCGTCACAACGTCTCTACGTAATATTTAGACTTAACTCTTTCTCTCCTAATCGACGATACCATCGTTGATTTGACCTCATTGAATTAAATTAATTCTTAATTTTATAAACTTGACTTTGTGTTACATAAAAAGAACACGCATTTCCCTTTAATCCTATACCAAATACAACATTGTCTGATAACAAACAACAAAGCTATTGAAGCCCAATCATAGCAGGCTAGTGAGATAGTAATGAGCCAAATGAAGAATTCCTTCGAAACGTGGAAAAATAATTACTGAGAGAAAGAGTTAAGTCTCAACAGTAAAGCTTCACCTAATGACATGCATATCAGACTAAAAGGTTACATACATTGGAGATTATCACCATATGAACTTTAAACAATATCATCTCTTCTTTGTTTAGTTTTCAATTATAAGGTCTGCCTTATATTGCTAATTGAAAACAACAATACAGAAGAATAAAAGAAATAGCAGACGATATAACGTAACTTTAAAAAAAATGAAAAGAGCTTACGTTTTTTTTTTTTTTGTGGGTTGGGGGGAGGGACTATGAAATAAATTAAACAATGCCAAGGAAGCCATCACTGTTGCCAAGGAAGCCATCACTGTTGCCAACTTAGTAATAAAAATAACTTAGTGATACAAGCGTAAGAGCTTAGAAAAGTTGATTTTCCAGGACTGAAAAAATACATAGTTTATCAACACTTCCTTTGTTCTCGACACCGGACGCACCAAGAAGCTAGGTATTTATAGTTATCCGCCATAAATGAAAATCCCCTATGGTTCTTAAATGTATAGACTCGTTTCATCTTAAACATTAAATACGTCTAGAGTCTAGACTCTAGAGTATGATTTTCTTTATCTACGTTGAACTTTATACAATAGAAATATGGGCCAAAATATGTAGGTCACAGCTGGGGCTGCGTATCCACGGGAAATACTGCATTCCTCATTAATTTTCGGACTCGAAGATAAGCTCTATTATTATCATTGTCAGTTAATACGTTGACAAGATAGGTGTCAAGGTCTCTGCGATGGGATTAGTCCTTGTCTCTTGCACTGACCTACACCGATATTCATTAAACCAGAACACGATCCGGGGTAAAAGCATGTGTAGGCCCTATCATCTTGTCGTCTGCGTGTCTGCTGGAATCTCATTAAAAATAATCTCGCCAACGAGATTAAAGGAATGCTGTAAACACATTAGTCTAGGTGAAATTACGAAGTAAAAAGTGGTACTTTTGCTTTGATTTGCATCTCAATATAGATCTACATTTTGTTTTGAAAGAAAATCTGTAACGAGTTAAAAGTTTACTTTGGTTTATTTTTAAATATAAGACTTTTTTTTTTATTATTAAAAAAAAGGTTACATTTAAAACGAAGAGGTCTAAATACCGAAACACTACTTCAGGCAAATAAATGTTTTAAGACTAAAAAAAAACACAAAAACAATTGCTTTGCACTTAACAAATAACTAACAATAGGCCTACCAACTGAAACTGTTTTTGCTGAAATGGACTATTGAAGCCTATGAAGTAAGGCAGTCTTTCCTAAGTTGAAGCCTACATTTGTTTTCTACTGTGCAAACAAATGAGAAGTTCTGCGTAACATATGATAATATATTTTAATTCTACGGTGCTAAAAAAAAAAATAAGTACGCAAAATGAACACGGTTTTGAAAAATCTATAGTTTATCAATATATAGTTCGTCCATCGTGGTTCGATGATGACCACTTTGTCTGTCATCCAGGGGGCTGAGGGCTTTGCACTGGGGTTCTATGCCTCCTAATGTGGCTGGTGAGACCTATGTGAGCCCGGAATGTTCGGCTGCACACTAGGCATGTTATTCCAGCTGGAGCTAGTGTCAGTGGCCTTGTTTTTCTTCTCTGACGTTTTTCTTCTGCCAGCGCTGTTCTCTTTTCCTCAGCAACCCGTGCACCAGTTTTCAATATTTCCGTATTCTCAACACCGGATACTCCAAAATTCTTCTTATTTATGGATTATAAATTTGAAGCTAAAACAGATGAATGATACATACATATTGAATATAAATGAAAAGTAGCAGCAGTTACCAAGTATTTCTAAATGAAAGTAGTGAATTAAATGCGACGAAAATGAGGGACAGCGCCGACCGAGGCCCGAACCAGTGACCCTGGAAATGGCAACAACGCTTTGCAGTGCAATTCTGCTAGGTGCTGTTTTTCATTTATGTTCAATGTCTATATATTTAAGGATTAGCCTCCGTTTTATGCTTGCGTTTGTTTCTAAATTTTTAGCTTTTGAGATGTCTCCTATAAAACGGCATAAACACGACTGTCTTTCCCCTCGAGAGTCACTGGATCCATCGAATCTCTATTCATTTTAACAAATTATAATCATTGAAATGTTGATAAAAGTTTGTTGTTATAGTTGTTATAGTTGTTATAGTTGTTATAGTTGCTTTTCTTCTTGCTTCCAGATTTCCAGGATGTCAACGCCATGATTTTTGTCGGCTTCGGCTTTTTGATGACTTTCCTGAAGAGTTACGGCTTCGGTGCGGTGGGTCTCAACTTGATGGTCAGCGCCATTTGTGTCCAGTGGGCAGCTATAGTTCGAGGCTTTATCCATAATGACATTATAGGCGGCGAGAAGTTTCACATCACGGTCGTGGAGTAAGTATTGCGTGTAGCAACATTGATTTCAAGTTGGCAAATGTCCATATTTGACTAACTCGCCAAGTACACAAATAAAGTACAGTTTGAACAATTGTCAATGTCGCAAGAAGCCTTTTACTTTGTAGCATACAAATATGAATATATCTTTTCTTTTTTTGCTTCCTCCTTAAAGGAAAAAGTTGCAATTAGTTTTGTGCGATCTGTCAGTCCGTCTTACACCTTCAGATCTTCAAAAACTAGAAATGGTCTTGAAACTCCAATGCCCCGATGTTTTAAGTGTAACAGTAGTAACAGTAACGTTTTGTATTTTGAAAGAAAACCGTTTTTTTGTTTTTATAAATAAAATATCTATTGCTTGATAGTGTTATCAACATGTCCATTTGATAAAAAAGTCTACAGTTTCATACATTTATCCTAATGTCCATTTTCTTATGTTTTGACTTAAGTCTACAGTTAGATAGTCTTATCCACATGTCCATTTTTTTAATGTCTTGACAAAGGTCTACAGTTAGATAGTCTTATCCACATGTCCATTTTTTTAATGTCTTGACAAAGGTCTACAGTTAGATAGTCTTATCCACATGTCCATTTTTTAAATGTCTTGACAAAAGTCTACAGTTAGATAGTCTTATCCACATGTCCATTTTTTAAATGTCTTGACAAAAGTCTTCAGTTAGATAGTCTTATCCACATCTCCCTTTTCTAATGTCTTGACAAAAGTCTACAGTTAGATAGTCTTATCCACATGTCCATTTTTTTAATGTCTTGACAAAAGTCTACAGTTAGATAGTCTTATCCACATCTCCCTTTTCTAATGTCTTGACAAAAGTCTACAGTTAGATAGTCTTATCCACATCTCCCTTTTCTAATGTCTTGACAAAAGTCTACAGTTAGATAGTCTTATCCACATGTCCATTTTTTTAATGTCTTGACAAAAGTCTACAGTTAGATAGTCTTATCCCCATCTCCCTTTTCTAATGTCTTGACAAAAGTCTACAGTTAGATAGTGTTATCCACATCTCCCTTTTCTAATGTCTTGACAAAAGTCTACAGTTAGATAGTCTTATCCACATCTCCCTTTTCTAATGTCTTGACAAAAGTCTACAGTTAGATAGTCTTATCCACATCTCCCTTTTCTAATGTCTTGACAAAAGTCTACAGTTAGATAGTCTTATCCACATCTCCCTTTTCTAATGTCTTGACAAAAGTCTACAGTTAGATAGTCTTATCCACATCTCCCTTTTCTAATGTCATGACAAAAGTCTACAGTTAGATAGTGTTATCCACATCTCCCTTTTCTAATGTCATGACAAAAGTCTACAGTTAGATAGTGTTATCCACATTTCCCTTTTCTAATGTCATGACAAAAGTCTACAGTTAGATAGTCTTATCCACATCTCCCTTTTCTAATGTCATGACAAAAGTCTACAGTTAGATAGTCTTATCCACATCTCCCTTTTCTAATGTCATGACAAAAGTCTACAGTTAGATAGTGTTATCATAAATGTCTACAGTTACCTATTACGACTCTGAGAGTCTTATAACTTGTTTACTTCGACAGTATGGTCACCTATGACTTCGCCACAGCCACTGTCCTCATCTCTTTCGGCGCCGTCCTGGGAAAGGTCAGTCCAGTCCAGCTCGTCATCATGGGCATCTTTGAGGTCTTGCTGGCTCAGATTAACGAGTACATCGGTATCGACCTGCTTCACGTGAGTAGTCTGTTTGACCTAATCGCTTGACCATTATCCTTGCACCAATTATAGTTTAATTATATGAACATTACAAGGAGACCGCTGCTTGTATGTATGCAGTCTAACAGAATAGACCATTGCGCTCACAGCGAATTAATGTTAATAAATGACCGCTACAGGTAGACAGCTCAAAGATTGCATATGTGTAGTCTAATAAACGTAATAAGATAAGATAAGATAAGATGTTTGTATTGGTCTAAAAATTACACGAAACCAACCAGAACATACATGCGAATAACAAATTAGATAGACGATTACACAGGTACAGATTACAACTAAAGTCCTAACCATAAGAGTACTTCAGAAACTCTTGAAAGTTATATAACTGACCTATCATAAGATATGGCATTGGGATTCTCTAAAAACAGCAGATGGACAATTTTCAACTATGATGGGCTGGATATGGCCGTATGTCTTATAGTCTATCATTAGCAACTATTTTAAAAAGTAACTGCGAAGGAAAGCGTTCTCAGAGAGGTCAACAAAAGTAAATGTGCAAGAAAAAGCGTTCTCAGAGAGGTCAACAAAAGTAAATGTGCAAGAAAAAGCGTTCTCAGAGAGGTCAACAAAAAGTAAATGTGCAAGAAAAAGCGTTCTCAGAGAGGTCAACAAAAGTAAATGTGCAAGAAAAAGCGTTCTCAGAGAGGTCAACAAAAATAAATGTGCAAGAAAAAGCGTTCTCGGAGAGGTCAACAAAAGTAAATGTGCAAGAAAAAGCGTTCTCAGAGAGGTCAACAAAAGTAAATCTGCAAGAAAAAGCGTTCTCGGAGAGGTCAACAAAAGTAAATGTGCAAGAAAAAGCGTTCTCAGAGAGGTCAACAAAAGAGATACACAGATACCAACAACCCTGAAGGAATGATAAATCAATGGCCGGAAAGAAATGAGATTGTGCTCAACTCAAACCACATAACTCTATTTGGAAATCGAGGACAAAATCTCTTCTGACTTCGTGACTCTCTTCTCCTTATGCTAAATGAATGTATCCCTCTGTTCCCCTTTTCTTTTCACTGAAAAGTCCATTCAAAGCTGTGAGGGGAAAAAAGAGTGGTGGCATACATCAAAACATAGACATACAATCTTCAATTGTATTGTATACTTGTACTACTTATTGTTTATTAGGTAAGAGATATAGGAGAGTCTATGTTCATTCATACCTTCGGGGCCTACTTCGGTTTGGCAGTGGCCAGAGTCCTGTACACACCTGATGTAGAAAAGTCCAACAAAGAGGGCAGCGTGTACCACTCGGATATCTTCGCAATGATTGGTACGTACCCAAAATAAAATCATATATAGAGTCATGGGCGTAGCCAGGATTTTTTTCGGCACCCTCCCCCTCGTGTAAACACACATTCTGACCCTTCATTCTTTCGGAACACGTTTATTGTACCCTAGAATAGGTTCTTCCTGGAGTAAGTAGAAAAATTGTTGATTCCCCGCCCTTGCTGAAGCCTCTTCCTACCGGCTCTAAGGACCTCCATGAACGTGTACTGAAGTACTAGGATGTCCCTGTTTACACTTTCCTTGTAATGGCCTCCATGTTATCACAACTCTTATTATGTGTAATTCATTTTGTCGGATAACATGTCCCGCTAATGTTATGTGACGCTCTGGCACAACTTTACTAAGGTTGATTGAGACCCGATCTCTATAACTGACTCCTAAAATCCGTCTTAGCCATCTTTGTTGAGCCACATTTAGTCCTTTTTCAATTTTGGCAGATGACTATTCACTGCACTTTAGTAATGGAGCCCAGCCACTGGTAGAAATTTGTAATCTCTCTTGGCTTCGCTCTTGGAATTAGGTGACTGTAGTTTGCTTGAGATTTTATATCGAAAAGGGAAGTTTTATCGTCAAAATCATCTGTTGGGGGGTTTTAAACTAAATAATCTCTGGAGTTTTTTTTAATAAGCTCAAAACCCTTTTGGCTACGCTCATAGATTTTTGAGTGCGTAATTTGCTTTTTTTATATTGAAGAGGGGGATTTAACTACAAAAACCCCTGGAAGGGGGTTTTAAAGACAAAACCCCTCTTGGTTACGCTCGTATAATCTGTTATTGATGTATGGATAATCTTGTATTGAAGAGGGTCTTATCTTAAATTTCAGAGGGGGTTTTTAAAATCAAAATCTTCCTTAGTTATTGTCATGGAATTTGTGTATTGTCGATTGTCGTTTGCATTATTATAATTTTTTTTTTGGTTTTGTTTTATAGAAGAGGGGTGTTTAACAGTAAAAAAAACACTGGTAGGGGGATTTAAACTCAAAACCCTATTGGCTACGCTGGGGCAAGTGATGGTTTAGTATTAAAATCTCAGCAGCTAAATTAAACAAAATCAAAGCAAAAAATCAGTCACTAAATTCCGACCCCCACCCCTGCGCAGCGGTGTGATTTCGGGGGGGAGGGGGATTGAACGCTATGCCCAAAGAAAGAGTTCTAAATCATTATGAAGATATATATATGAATCAAATCTATTATTTATTATTGTGAAAGCTGCACCTAGCATTGGGCTAGCATTAACTCCGGTATTTGTTTACTTGGCGACTCCCAAACATTCTATCTTTTAAATTAATTTTTATTATTATTTTAGTGCCCAGTGATTTTTTAAAAATTGTATTACTTTCAACGATTAAGACTATGGCTTAAATATTCCTGGCCCATTGGTGAAATCGATGGGGCCGCCTCTGAGTTTGTGTGATAACACAAGCTCTCTTTGTAATCTTGTTTGTTTTTTATTTTAAGGTACCGTTTTCTTGTGGATCTATTGGCCCTCTTTCAATGGCGGCTTCGCAGACGATCAACAGCAAAGGGATAGAGCTTATTTGAATACGTTTTTATCACTCTGCGCATGCACGGCGGTTACCTTTGCTATATCTAGTTTAGTGGACAAGGAAGGAAGGTTGAACATGGTTAGTTGAATAGAGATCCATTTTTAGGAGGATTTGTCGTGTTTCTATGAGTTTGTTTTTTTTAAGCGCCATTTTTTCGGCATTTGAGTGTGTCTGAATGGATAAAAAGGCCAAAGTTTGTGTAGATATTATACAAAGTTTATGCTAGTGATTAGGTACAGAGAGAGAGAGAGAGAGAGAGAGAGAGAGAAAGAAAGAAAGAAAGAGGTTGAGAAACATAGATGATAAAGAAAGAGAGAGGGAGAGAGAGAGCGAGAGACTGACACAGCACTTGTGTCCCTACGTTGCATCGAGACTATTCGTTATAGAAGACATCAACACTGACCTGCAACGTCACAACCTGTGGGCAGTTTAGACCAATTGCTTGTTGCCACGTCGTACAGTTCAGTGTTCAGGTCTTCTATAATGAATGGCCTCGGTTACATAGATTCAACGCTTCTCGCGTTTTTGTTTCCTCAATGTTACTGTTTGCGGGGCTTTTTCATTGCATGAACCAAAGATTTGGAGCTGACTACCGAGTACCAGCCTTGTTCAGACAAACCCCATGCATCACTACATTCTAGAAGAGCATTAAGAGCTCCCTTTTTAAATGTTTTTTTTTTTCAAATTAGTTTGTCTTTTTAACTCTTGTTTGGGTCTGTTTTGTTATCATACTGCTTTGCGCCTACATTATGTTGTTGTTGTTGTTTTTTTGGCATTGTGTGAATCTGGCGCTAGATCTATCGATAAATAAAAAACGCTTTCCCCAAAACCAAATGAAAATATTCCTTGCATTGACTTCACAATCTGTCACCCGTATCAGGTCCATGTACAGAACTCTACACTGGCAGGAGGTGTTGCTGTCGGGGCCTCAGCACAGATGCCAATGCATCCGTTTGGTGCCATGATATTCGGCTGCGTGGCTGGCCTCATCAGCGTTCTAGGATACAGGTTCCTTACAGTAAGTTTACAATAAAGTCTAGGATACAGGTTCATTATACTAAATTTACAGGTTCCTTAAAATACACTATACGGGTTCTTTACAGTAAGTTTAGGATACGGGTTCCGTACAGTAAAGTATATGATAGAGGTTCCTTGTAGTACGTTTACTATACAGGGCCCTTGCAGTAAGTTGAGGATACAGGTTCCTTACAGTTAGTTTACGATGGGGGAACCTTACATTAAAGTTTATGATAGAGGTTCCTTATAGCAAGTTGATGATACAGGTTCTTTACAGTAAGTTTATGTTACAGGTTCCTTACAGTAAGTTTACTATACAGTTTCCTAATTGTAAGTTGAGGATACAGGCTCCTTACATTAAGTTTATGATGTTACAGGTTCTTTACCAGTAAAGTTTAGGATTTAGGTTCCTTACAATAGGTTTGCAATACAGGTTTCTTACAATAAAATTTATGAGATAGGTTCCTTACAGTAAGGTTTAGGATAAAAAATCCTTACAGCAGGTTTAGGATACATGTCTCGTGCAGTAAACGTAGCTGACATCAACAAAAGTATAAGATTCATTATTTACAGTTTACCAAATTTCAAAATCCGCGAAAAGATAACAATTTGTTAATGTAACTGAGGGAGACATTTCACTGCCTAAATTCTGAAAAAAAAACAACAATAGATTGTTGCTACTTTATTAGCATCAACAACAACTGGACAAGTTTCAAACTACCTAAATGAAAGGCCCCTCAATTTTTCCTGGCTTATTTCAGCCTCTGATGAGAAAGTACATGAAGATCCACGACACGTGCGGTGTGAACAACCTCCATGGGATGCCGGGATTGTTGGCGGCCATTGGTGCTGCAGTGCTGGCTGGTATATCCGGTTCTTGGTCTGAACACGAGTAAGTAACTGAACTTTGTAGAGTTTGTTCATTTTCAAGGATACGAGTTCAAGACTCGGGTGACAGGACGGGTAAGGAATATTTGGACTCCAGACAAAAAGGTACTTGAGGACCCATCTGCCTTCTCCCCAACATGACAAAAACCTTCAAATCGTTAAAATGGTGCATTAAGTAAGCGTGAAGAGGGACCCCTTTCTTTTGGGCTTTGTTTGTACCTCCTTCCCTCCCCCTTTTCCCGATGCGCGGGAACTGCTTGGACCGGAACACTCTTTGGTTTTCCTCTTCTTTGACATCCAATAAAAACATTTCTAATAATTCTGCACTTATTATTTATGTAGCTAGATGAATTTATGCAAAGCTTCTGTCTGGGTGGATTCTTTTAAACTTTTGTTGTTTTTTCTCCCACTTTCGATTCTCGGATCAAGTTGACATTGTGCACAATTATTCTTTGTACCTGACAACACATGAATCAATCACAAAATTTATCAATTTGTGGTAATTAATTATTTTTTTGTTTTAAATTGAAAAAGGGGAGATAACACTTGCAATATTGAGGGTGGGGGAAATGTCAGAAATGAAACGGTTTGCTCCCTTCAATCAATATAAGCTGTGTTTGTTTGTTTATTACCAAGCTTATATCAACTCACTCTGTCTGTCTGTCTGTCTGTCTGGTACAAATTTGAACATGTTTTGCCTTCCACTTCCCATTCTTGGATCAAGTTGAAACCTTGCACAATAATTCATAATACAAGACGTTAATCGATCAAAAAATTTAACAATTAGTTCATTGCTCATTGGTGATTAATTATTTAGTTTGATATCGAAATAATGGGCATAATGTTACTTAATGAGAGTTGTTTAATCGTTTTATTACGTTTTGCCGCGCTATGTCTTCCACTTCCTGTTCTCGGATCAAGTTGAAATTTCGCGTAATTATTCATACTCGATGACAATATAAGAATAAATCCAAGAAGTAACCAATTAGTTAATCAATAATTACTAATTAATTAATTTGTTTTAGATGCGTCAGAAAGGGAGCTAAGCCCTGCTATTTTCAGAAAAATGGCTGTGATTGGCGGTTATTTCCCTTAGATAAGCTTTTTATTTTTAAAACGAGTTCTTTTTGTTTGTTTAAGTTTTTTTCTTTTTTTTTTTTTTTTTTGGTATATTTTGCTTGTTATTTCTTTTTGTAAGTTCTACATCAAATGTATCTTAGAGGTTAACTCTTTCTCTCCGTAATTATGTTTCCACGTTTCGACGTAATTCTCAATTTCGCTGAATAATATTTCACTCCCCTGTTATGATTATGCGTCAATAGTTTTGTCGTTTGTCATCAGGAAATGTTTTATTTGGTCTAGAATTAAAGGGGAATGCATGCTCTTTTTATATAACACAAAAAAAATAATTATAAAATTATACATTAATTTAATTTAATGAGGTCAAATCAACGATGATATCGTCTATTAGGAGAAAAAGAGTTTAAAAACACTGGATGTTCAACGTTCCCTATGTCTGAGAATTAAGTTAACCCTGTCTCTTGGCATTACTTTGATTAAATTGTAGTTCTAGTATTGTGAGGATGAGTTTACAGCTAGCTATAGACATAGCTCTGGGTTTATCTAAGTTTTAGGGCAATCATAAGGACAAGTATTAACATTAGCTCACGTTTGGGTTTGTACTACAACTAGAATGTTATCAAACGTTTAAAATAATCTTTCTTTTGATTAATGGACGCCATTTTTTTATTATCTGCCTCCATTTCTAATTTTTAATTAAATCTACCTCACTCATTAAAAAAAACACACTACCACAGACTTATATAATATATAGGTGCACTGTGTACACTACCTTATTGCTGCGAAAGCGTCTCGTAGTAAATGAAAACGGCATAAAATTTCATGCACTGACATAGATAAATTGTTCTTTCAGTCGCAGAGCTATCTTCCCGGAGACTTTTGACGGCGACTCTGGTGTGGAAGGGGCTTTAGGCAGGACACCGGTGGAACAAGGGGGCTACCAGTTTCTCGTGGTCGTCATAACCTTCTTCTTCGCCATCGCAGGTGGAACCTTTACAGGTAATTAGCCGAACAATTCTATGTGACTCTTGGGTACTCGGGTGGCTGTTATTATCAGAGAAGTTTTTTAAATTAACTTAATTAACTTTTCTGCAATTATCTTATGACCACCAATCTTGAAAATAGGTTTATTACAAATCTTATATCAACTAGCTCTGCCTGTCTGTCTGTCTGTCTGGTCAAAAGTTTGTAAACGTTATTTCTTTCACACCCGTTCTCGGATCAAGTTGAAACTTTACACAATAATTCATTGGCATAGGCAAGACATAAATTAATACAAAAATTAACACATTAGTCAATTAATTATATTTTTTTGATACCAACAAGGAAAATTAATCCCTCAGTATTAACATATTAAAGCTAAATATGTTGGTTTTCGTCCACTTAGATAATTGAATACGTTATTGCACTGAGCCAATTCTCGAATCATGTTGAAAATTATAAAAAAAAAAACAATTAATCTAACAAAATATAAATCAATTTAAAAATTGACCAATTAGTCAATTAATTATAGCTAATTAATTATTTTGTTTGATTTCGAATAATGGAAATAATTTCTACATTATAGAGACTAGAGAGGTATAGTTGTAAATGCGGAGTCTTATTTTTATAGATTGCTTGTTTTATCAGTTCATGTAAACTCGATGAGTTCAGGACCACGAGAGAGTCATGTTCTTGAGAAAACAGTTTTATTTTATCAGTTTATCAGTAAGCGTGTTGTTATTTTTTTCGTTTCTTTGCAATTGTAGTTTTTTCTGAGCGTCTTGAAATAAATCCTCGATGAGTTCAGGACCATGAGAGAGTCAGCCCCCCCCCCCCCCCCCCGGCTGGCACAGTGCTTCCGCAACGTCACAATGCAACACCAAGACTGAATGTAGAAACCTGGAATCTGGAACTGGAACCTCAGACTCGAAACTTAAAACATGAAACCTGAAACGGAAAACCTGAGACTTGAAACCTGAGACGAAAACCCTATAGAAAGACAAATAGATTCTTCTAATCCTCTAATCTTCTAATGTAATTACAAAATACGAATACGACTGAATCCATATTAAAAAAAAACTTTACAATGTGAAATAAAACTGACCCTAAACAGTGGTCAATATAATCCTTCAAGAATATATACCAAGACCAACGATAAGGCTATCCAGTACCGAAGACACAAGGAAAATTCAAGAGCTCCAAAGATATAGGTATAGTTGTAAATGCGGAGTCTTATTTTTATAGATTGCTTGTTTTATCAGTTCATGTAAACTCGATGAGTTCAGGACCACGAGAGAGTCATGTTCTTGAGAAAACAGTTTTATTTTATCAGTTTATCAGTAAGCGTGTTGTTATTTTTTTCGTTTCTTTGCAATTGTAGTTTTTTCTGAGCGTCTTGAAATAAATCCTCGATGAGTTCAGGACCATGAGAGAGTCAGCCCCCCCCCCCCCGGCTGGCACAGTGCTTCCGTGTTGCACTTTCCTTGAGGGTCACGTGACTGTAGGAGTGTTTCTTCAGCTTTTTACTTTTGCTTCTTTCCTGACCCAAATGTGTCAAAGAGGTTTCAGCTTAGTGATCTTAGGTTGCGCTTAAAGCATGGAATGGGTTGCCTGAGCCAGCCAGGAAAACCAGTGACTTGACAGAATGTAAGTCCTTGGTTAACATGCATAACTTAATGCATGACGCGTAGGACGTAATCATCTTCTTTTTAAAGTAACGTCTGTATTATATAAGATAAGATAAGTCTCTGCGTTTACAAGTTTATGTGAGTTTACACAAGTGTCTGCGATTAAAAATGAATCTGACAGAGCTTACAAAAATCTCTGCGCTTGCCGGTATGTCAGTTTCTGCGGCTGTGTCAGTATTTGTTGATGTATCTGCGCTTACTGAGAATATACGAGTCTTGCAGGTCTTGTCAGGTCTTAAGATTTAATTTACTAAATTATTAAATTGTCTAGATATTAAAAGTAATATTAATTGCAACGTGTGTGTGTGTTATAATTAATTTATAATTTATTATTACTTTTAGTCCCAATGTTCAGCCCAGCAGACACACCATACACACCCAGTTGTACATAAACTAATAAACGATGTGTATGATGATTTATAATTAAATTATAAATTTAATTCAATGACATTTATACAATGAAATGACATATGACTAATGGTGATAACTGAATACAAGTGGAACTACATATAGTATGATGTGAAAAATCAATGCTTATAGTATAATTCAGATAAATACTTAATAAGTATTTAAAACAAGAATAATCACCTTAAATTATGATGTCGTTAATATTGTCTACAACAATATTTCAAGACAAAGACTCTATGAAAAGTTCAGTGTATTTCATATTCAAATGTTCATGGTAATACAAGTATCTTCTAGCCAAGACGAATGTTCACCAACAATGAAGATAACCACAGTTCAGGGTAGCACCAAAACTCACAACGTCACAATGCAACACCAAGACTGAATGTAGAAACCTGGAATCTGGAACTGGAACCTCAGACTCGAAACTTAAAACATGAAACCTGAAACGGAAAACCTGAGACTTGAAACCTGAGACGAAAACCCTATAGAAAGACAAATAGATTCTTCTAATCCTCTAATCTTCTAATGTAATTACAAAATACGAATACGACTGAATCCATATTAAAAAAAAACTTTACAATGTGAAATAAAACTGACCCTAAACAGTGGTCAATATAATCCTTCAAGAATATATACCAAGACCAACGATAAGGCTATCCAGTACCGAAGACACAATGAAAATTCAAGAGCTCCAAAGATACAACCTGCTTCAGTCGAGCAATATGGCGTGAATGCAAACGACCAAGAAGAAAAGTTTGACGTCATATGAAAAATTACGACGAAGCAACAAGGGGGAGGGCAACTAGTACACAATAAAAAAAAGCAAATGACGTCATCGCCTATTGATGTAAGCGGCGCTATTAAATAATGTACATTTTTACTATACAACTAAATAGATAGTTGCGACGGGTCTGTCAATCATTGCATGTGCTTCAGTCCTTGCTGTTGTCTTCACGCTTGGATCTGGCTGGTGTTACAAGTGTGTCTACGCTTAGAAGTACGTTGATGTGAATTTGTGTTTTACCTTCAATAGCGTTGAAAAGAGCAAATATTCTGATATCCTCGTTGTGCAGGTCTACGAAGCATTAGAGACATGGCTGGAAGTGTTTCCTAGACCATGAAGCACATAAACGCTTTCAAAAACTGCTTTCTCTGAAGCCTATGTGTCTCCGTGATAAGACTCCAAGGCTTGAACCCTACCATGACATAGGCGCGATTGACTCAATGTAGTTTTGTATTACATTGCTCCTTATGTCTCGGAAGACAATGAATGCGCCCAGGTGAATCAATGGCTTTGGTTTCGTCTTGAGACGAGGCAGAATCTGGTGTGTCTGATCAAGCCAATTATATATTTACAAAGCTTATATCAACTCACTGTCTGTCTGTCTAAAATAAATTTTGAACACGTTATTTCTCCCACACCCATTTTCGGATCAAGTTGAAACTTTACACTCTGATTATTTTGTTTGATTCATAAAAGGGAAATAAGTCATTCAGTACTAATGGCTGTGGCTAAATATGTTGGGTTTTGTCCCCAAAATAATTGTGCTCGTTGAAACTTTACACATTTTTTTAATTGTACCAAAAAAACATGAATCAATTTTAAAATTTACCAATTGGTCAATTAATCATTGGTAATTAATTACTTTAGTTCGATATTGATTACGGGAAATAAATCTTATTGTTGTTGGCTATAAATGTACAGTTGTTTCCCTTATATAAGCTTTGCTGTTTATAAAGTGCTTTTTAATATATTTTTTTCTTTCTTCTTTCCAGGCTTCATTCTTAAGCTTCCAATTTGGAACCAGCCCAAGGACAACAAAATATTCAACGACTCTGACAACTGGGAAGTTCCTGAGCACAGCGTACCAGAACCGGAACTTTTTAATATGTATAAAGTCTCCAACTCACACTCAACGCCCATGTAAAGTCTGCATTGATTGGTTGGTCCTATATGTTCGCATGCACGAGTCATTGGCTTAATCAGATAGAGATCTAAAATTAAAACTTAAAATTGGTCCTAAGAATAAATCTATAACAAAATTGTACAGTAGGCGGATATATGCCTATTTTACTGAAAAAACGTATAGATTCTAGCTGCATTTTAGAGTCTACGGTGTGCCACCAAGGCCTCTGTATTAGATCTTTAGTTTATTTTGCTTTTTTCGGTACTTAAAATTTCTTACCAATAGTTGCTTTAGCATGCCTTTAAAATTAAAATATTATCTTTCATGAGTGAGAAGTTATTGCAGAACTGAAATCTTGTTCTGTTCTGGTACAGGAAACAAATAGGGACAGAGATACACAAAGATAAAGGCACATTCCTCATTCCATATGCTAGGACAAATTTGTTCAAATACTCCTTCTTCCTTTGTGCTATTAGAGCACGGAATGAGTAGCCTGAGCTAGCCAGGAAAACCAGTGACTTTGCAGAATTTAAGTCATTGGTTAACATGCATGACTAAATGCATGACGCGTAGGATGTAATCATTTCCTACATATAAGTAACGTCTGTATTATATAATATAAGATAAGAATGATTATGTTTATTATCTTTTCATAACCCTCAAACATATATACATATTTAAAAAAAAATATATCGTTTGTAAATAATAATTTAAAATTAACATTTGGTTGAATATATTATCTGTAACTGTATAATTGCCTATATGCAAAACATATAAAAATAAAAAAATGATAATTATATTTAAACCTTTTCTTGGTCTTGAACAGGTGACAGTAGTTAATAACCTCCCTTTGGCCCTTCTCTTGAGGGAAAAGAACAAATGACACTTAACCTCCAAAACTCAGACTACGGGCCTAAAATAAAGCTTTTAACTACATATATGTCTATGGTCTATAGGAAAGCTACAAAAATACTTTTTTAAAATTAATACAATAATACTTTACTGTAAGAGCCTATGAAGCAAAACAATATGATGTATGTATGTCCTGTTATTCTTTTTTCTTATTGTTTTTCAGGGAGGTAGAAGAGAAACTACTCCAGAATACTTTCACAATCAAAGAGTAGCCAACTGTACAGAACTTAAGACGAGTTATTTTACTTTTAGATTTAAAACTTCGTTGTTCTTCATTGTCTTCCATTTATTTCTGAGAGCTTTTTGAGAAGTATGGAAAAAAAAACCTGAATGATAGCTGCTCTGAAATAAGATGCAGACATGAGGCTGAATGAAGAGAAATGCTAAGCAGACGATATTTATTTAATTTAATTTTTTTTTTTGTGTCGTCAGCTTAATCACCAAAAGTCTTGAAGAAGACATTTTGTACATGACATTATCATTTAGAATATTAAGATTATGGAATCTATACATCAATATCAATACCTGTATTTTTTAAAATCATTTTATACTATTTAATGTATGTCAACGTTGTTGTATATATATATATATATATATGTATCATTTGTTTAATTTTAATTATATAATATGTATGTACTAGGAATTATTGTTACATAAATATATTAACGATTTAATTTTTTTTTAAATGTAGTGCAATTAGGCAAGAAAGTAAATCATAATAATAATAATAATTTCGGGTTATCATCAAATACAATATAGATCTAGCTTTAATAGATAAATTCAAATTAGCCTTTCCATTTTATCTGAACTTTCATCTTAGACTTGTGAATCACTGGGAAGGAGTTGGGTGCCACAATAGTGGTGCTAGTTAAACTATGCTCCCTCCCGGCTTCTTCATTTATTACCAATTTTTGAATACGATTTGCCGTGGCTGGCAGTGTTCAACCTGTTGAACAGTCTACCGTATAACTTGATGGTGCTTTTCGTTGAAAAGATTCATTAGCTTTTAGCCTATCCTTTGTGTAGATCTGCAGTCTTTGAGGAAATTATTTATATGTGCATGTATTGATTATCACCTTTTAATAAATTACATCTATATTTGTGGGACTAACATATTTACACGTTAATTTTTTTTGGTAGACTTTAATATAAAAATTGCCCGAGAATAGATTTTAGACCTACATTTGGGATGTGACTGTGGGGGTAATCTAGATTTTTCGACAGAACCATATTTTCTTTACACAATGCTTAGTTTATTCCCTCACCCCCCCCTCCCCCCAATGGTCTTCTTGAGCCACTGAAATGGTCCCGTTAATGCATTTTTCATTGACTACATTTCGAAGTATTCCATACACTCACGCATTCTTAAGACCAATTAATTTGTACTTTAAGCAAACGTGTCTGTGTGTGTGTGTACCTAAGGGAGGCAATGAAATATCTCAATAGTCTGCTCAAATAGATTTGCAAATTACTTAATTGATGTTTAGTAGCTTAATTAAAAGTATACACTCGTCAAAACAGATACTCTTAACCAATAGCAAGGTTTTATGTAAAGACAGCTAGGTAGCACCCGTAGCTGACTTATAACAATTCTCATAAGGCATATTTAATAGTATGAACAATACAATGAAATTGTTATCTAAATGTTCATTTTTAAATGTCTTTTTTTAAACTTATTTCTTGCTTATTAAAAGTACACTGTGCCGTACTCAAATTTACATCATAATGAGATTTTAAAAAAAAAAAACACCTTCAATTGTCTTACATAATAAAAATAAAATCAATATTTTAATGTTGGGGAGGGGGGGGGACAACTTTTTGTTAAATGTGGAGAGTTGTAGACCTTTAAATCACTGACCTCTATAGTGATCTAGCCGCTTGTTTTCAAAGTAAATGATTTGGCTCTTAGAAACACCATGCTGCCAATCTTTTGTATGCCACAATGATATTATTTTGTTATATATTTTTAATGTAGTATCAAGCGGTTCAATTTTAGTGTATGTGAAAAGCATATAGGAAATGTGTGTTAGATGTGTGTGTGTAGTACACAATACTATAGTTATCAAGTATACAGAAAGTGTGTGTTAAAAATGTATTGAAAACAAGAGGCTCATGTTTAGTGTACAGAGTATCAATGTACCATCCATATTGTAAAGGAATTATGTGTATGAATGGAATAGATCAGTCAATAAATGAATGCTTCAAACAGATAGACTTTTGTTAAAGAAGTCTTAAAGTAACAGTAAAGTTTGGACTCCAATAGGAACATATTTATTAGACACAGACAATGTGAGACAAATAAGGTCAAAAGATACTTTAAAGTCACTTTTCAACTTAGTTGGTGGTGGGGTTTTTTTTTGTTTTTTTTTTTAAGTTTTTGTGTTTTCCAAAATGTGACATTTAACACAGAAATACTGAATTGCAAATCAATTATTTTAATTTTAGTCTTCAGGGTTAGAGTTTGTATTATTAAATACAGGCCTTTAAATAGGTCTAGGGGTCAAGTCTAATATCTGAAACCTATAACTGTAGCTAGGTTTTAGATTGAGACTGCTTCACATATGCACTTACACATTATACAAAATTAACACTACCATATTATCAATATTGTTGATTTGTAGTAGATAAAGGTTTTCAAGGAGTTTTACCACCTGTAAGAAATATTTCCTGCATCCAGGAATGTCTCACTTTTTAGAACATTAGACCTGCCCACTTTCTAACTAACTTCTAAAGGAAACATTTTTGTTTAGTGTCAAATGAAAGTAAAAGAGAAGTAAACACTATTTCAATCAGTTTTAATGAAACAGTTTGTTGTATACATTCATGTCTTCTCATTTTGTAAATATTTATACAGCTGAATTAGGTGGACACTGGTCATTTAGAGGTCATTGTCCAATCACATCCACACAGTTCATAAGCTAAGAATACATTCATGAATCTACAACAGGCCTCACAGACACTGGTCACCTGATGCCCACTATCTCCCGTACACACGTGAACAGATCACAACTCAGGCATATCAATTAGTATTCCAACTTAAACAATGAAACATAAAGATATGTACATATTTATACACATAATGAGATGTTACAGCATTGGATATGATTACAACAGAACTCTACAGTATGATACAACTAAAAAAATAACTGAAATAGGACTGGACATATGCCACTGACAAAAGCACTGTTTACTAAATTCCAAATCTTACAGCTAATATCCTCTTCTGAAAACATCTGAGCATCACATGTATTGGTCCCAACATTTATTACCCCCAATGAAGCTTACCACCAGACTAGTGTTATATGGCAGACAATGGCTTGGACTGTTCTTTCATAGACCTAAACTTTCTTCAAACTTGGAATAAACAATATCTACCAAATCAGCTGTGGTATCCCAACTATGACATAGCTTCCCCCTGCTAAGTCACAAAGTCGGCAGCCAGGACACTGTTTTCACCACATTGACAATACTTCCCCTCGTAATATCAACTAGGTCTCCCCCTCAGCTAATCATTACACACTAAGAACAAGTTACATCTGAACAATCTTGACAATGAACGGAAGTCTACACACACACACACAAATCTTTTATGCACACAAAATATAGCAGACAAATTAGGTTTTGAACACAAAAAAACATACACATTTTAGAAAATTACAAGCAAAAAAAAACAAAAACAACATTAACTTCAGTCCTAATAAAATTAAAATTATTTCATTAAAAAAAATAATAATAATAATATACTGGTAAACAAAATCAATAGCAAAAATTATTTGATTCTTCAAGGGAGATAATCAGAATGTTGAAATCTCAGACAAATACATTACACTGTTTAAGTGTGTGTTTAATAACAATGATCAAATAAGTTGGGACTGAAAAACAATAACACCCTTTGTAAAGTATAAAAAAAAAAAACACTAAATTTATTATTGCCATATTATATTTTAAAAAAAGGGTGGTGGTGGTGGTGGTACACAACATCAATGACATTAATGTCATTCACTGATGCAGAAACAATGTCAACAACACACTAACATATGTCCCATCAAAATGTATATAAAAATCAACCAGCCAACAAACAAGTTAAAATAAATAGATGGTAACCAAGGGTCACAACCATCTCTTACTTTATATAAAAAACTGGTGTAATGGACACAACCATTTCTTTGTTTTAATTGTAATAGACAAGGTAAATAACAAAGAGCAAAAAAGATTTTAGAACGTGTGGATTTATGCCTGTATCAGATCTCATACTGTCTAGTTTTTACATCCTTTACAAAACTTTATGTACATGGAAATACAAATAGCTATGTTGAACTACTAATAATGATGACTACATGTAAAGTTGTGTTAGTGGGTTCACAGTCAATCCCCCTCATCAACATTTACACTCAATGATTTAAAGCTTCTTAAGTAGAGGATTACCACACATTACACACTCTATGGCTAATGGAAGGCTGTATGTCATTTGAAAATATTTCATTTTGCAACTAAAACTTTAAAGGTGCAAACAAAATGTTTTGCTTGACAATGAAGGCAAATTTGTATCAAAACAAAAGAGTACAAATTAAAAAAAAAACTACAAATAGGTTGTTAAAAAATCTGATATTAAAAAAATAGTTCAATAAATTGCACACAGCAATGAAAATATATAAATTAAATCTACATGAGTAGTGGTGGGGACTTCGAGTCACAGAGAACTGACATGAAAAAATGATGAGTTGACACCACAAGTTGATCTTAATGTTTACTTTTGATGTTCAATGCTTGACAAATTCAACAACAGAGCCCCTGAGCCTGGAAAGGTTTTATCTTCAAAATGAGACAGAGCAGAGATTTGTACTTCCTATCAAAAGATCATGTATAAAAACAGCATCATATAAGCAAACAAAAAATCAGATCCTTACAAAAGTTAAGACTCAACTCACACCTGGTATGTTATCAATAAATAGGTCTATGTTTACATATATAATATATATAGTATGTGCATAGCATTCTGAGAAATGTGGTTGATAAATAATGGCTACACTTGTTGGAAGATTGGATTGAGTAAACACTATCTTTGCTATTGCTTTCAAACCTGTCCCATCCCTTCACTATCATTCCATTAAAATATCTTTCACATTGCATTACATATTAATAAATCCTCTATGAGACTAATGGCTGGATCCCGAGCACAACAGCTACTTTCCTAGAACAATGAACAGAATTACAGATTCAAACATTCCAGCAAATAATCTGCCACAAAAAGGTGCACAATTTCACTAACTTGCCATTCTGAATGCACCAACGCTCACATTATCTACACAAGTCTTTTGGGAAACCCAAATAATCCTGGACAGTGATCACAGACGGCAATGCTCACTGTTGCAAAGGTCGTGTAATCCCAGCTGGTTAAGTTGGACAGCAATTTGTAATGCGCTATTTGACAGCATTTCACACATCATAAAGGTCATACAATATTTTAAGTAGACATTATCAAATATGTGATCAAAAGAGTCAGATTTCCATCAACTTAAAACAACCATAAAAAAAATTATGTTGATAGAAAACAATCCTCCTTATGTATACATTATATCTGCTACAAAAATTAAAACTTGACTGGGCCAGGTCCACACACTGTATTTCTACTACGCAGCATTTGTATTTTAACTGCTACATTCTTAAAAGATATATGGCTTCAAGTAACAATAAAGTAACATTTAAATCTCCAAGCAACTTTTTTTTTAAGATCTGTAATGACAAAAAAGTAAAATATCTTAATTAAAAGAAAAACAAAAGGTTATCTAATGTTGACACTTTAAAAAAAATTCAACAAAAAAACATGAAATGCTTTTTGTTTCTCCAGATGAGTGTGACTATTTGTAACTGACACAATAACTCCACAGTATGTTTTTATTTACACTGTTAATAATTGAAGGATTCGGTTAAGCTCCTACATGATGACAGGTGCAGTCAATGTTGAGATAAAACATGACACATGATTTCAATGTTATGTGATGAGAAGGTCAGGCAATGACCAGATGAATCACAACCAACAGTTTTGACCAGCCAATAGGCAGTCATTAAGTCAGATTTTTATTTTTGTTTTTTTTTTTAGCAAAAACTGCACAAACTTTTCAGAAAACACTGTCAATGGATCATACAGAAGTCTCAGAATTTAATCTCAAGACAAATTTGTTTGATTTTGGATGAAGCATCTCCTCTGTCAGACTGAAATGTGGGATTTTGGTGACAGTGCAGAGCAATGACACTGGACCCTTCTTGAGCTGAAACACCATCCTATTGTCCAGCTCTCTGGTCAGCAACTGTTCGCAGACCAGTACCCATCTCTCTGTGCTCTTAACCTCTTGCTCATTGCCACAAACCACAGCCCCTTGTGTCAGGTACTGTGATACAAATGCTCGCGGGCTCATATCATGTGAAATGCAGCAAGCAAGGTGGCTCAGGACAGCATCCATGGTGTATCTAGGTTGCTGTCGTGTGACCCTCAAGTACTTCTGCAAGGCTCTGGCCAAAGATGGAAAAACAGCAGCTGCTGCCTCATTAGGATCCATGGGTATTGCAGGACCTGAAAATATGACGTTTAATTTTAATCCAGTTTATGTTAAAAAAAATATATACAATGTGGATATATAACATTTCATAGAAAGGAAGTTGTTCCTTTCCTGACATTTATTGAAAATAATTGAATTATGCATTCTGATGTTTCTATTTAATATAAATAGCTTTCTACACTAAGAATCCACAATTAAAATCTGCAACTAAAATATCAGATTGAAACAAATCTTTGCTAATCTCTGCTAATAGGGTCATGTTTAGGTGTGTAATATATTGGAACACAATGAGAGGTCCAGACTTACTCTGTTCATCATGTAAACGTTTGATGTGAGTGAAAGCCTCCTCTGTAGCCACCAGGAGTCTAGCTCTTCTCTTACGGACACGCCTCTCATACTCCTGCTCATCATAGAACCTGTCATTGTGCCCCGCCTCTCTCCGGCGGTTTTGAGCAGGAAACACTGGCCTGTTGCGTCCTTGTTGGCCAGGTTGGTTCTGAGCATTGCCATCGATGTCATACACTTTAAAAGCTGTGCTGGAGTGTTTACTGTGTTTCTTGGTGACATTCTCTAGATAGGGATTGTAGGTCTAAAAGAAAAGTAAAAATTTAATTTAGTGTTTACAAGAGAGTTTATAGGACTTTTTTTGATATTTTAGACATATTGTCATTACCAAATTAAAATTCATTATCTACAATTTGTGACATGTGTAATAATTTTATAGTGAAAATTCCCACTTAATTTAAAAATAGTTTTTAAAAAAATCTATGACAATTCATTGAACTGACACTCAATAGTTAAATAAAAAAAGAACATTTCCTGACTAACCAGAAAAAGTAATTTGATTATTTTGGGGTTTTGGCACATCGGCACAATTTTGGCCATGTCGTGACCATAATCCCTCAAGGGTTATTCCCTCTTTATAGCTCAAGATCTAAATGTTATACAACTAAGTAAGTTATTAAAAATAAGGACCATTCATAGCTCAAATAGTAAAAATGTATATAATTTAAGAAAAATCTGTTATATAAATATTATATATTCATTTTTTTACTTTGCCCTATCACAAATCAAATTTTCGTAGTAAACTCCACCTCCCGGATAAAGCCCAGTATTTTCCCAGGGTCAACATTATCAAACAGTGTTTTTAAGTTGTCTGCTCTAAAATACTTCCCTCTAGTAACCAGGCAAGAAAAATTAACCCGATCCCTTTATACCAAAACAAAAATAATAAGACTATCAATATTTTCATTCAATTTTCTACTTCACAGTAATTTTGTATCACACTTAAACACCCCCCCCTCCCCATAAAAGGGGGTTAAAATGAAAATATTTAAACAAAACCTAAACACAAGTTTTCTCTTTTCCAATTGAGACAATGCCAAGGATAAGCCATTACAATTACAATAGACAAAAACAATTGAAGAAACTCACATCAAAATCTCTATAATAATTCTCCAATATATGAACAGCTGCCCTCTGGATACTCAACACTCCAACACTATAGACCCGGGCTTCACCATCAGGGGATCTCACCACACGGATGGCAAACTGGGGTTGCAAGTGGCGGATCTCTAGCAAAATGATGGCTATGTAGTGGACAAACAAAAGACTGTCCACAAGACTTAGAGCAAACTGAACAATACCCTGAAGGAAGAATGAAAAGTTTATCAAATAAATAATACAACAATATAACTGAATAGTAATTTTAGAAGGAAAAGACAAAATATTAATAATACAGCTGAATCTCTTTTAATCTCTTATAAAAATAGAAAGTTTTAAATAAATTAACTGTGTTTTTTATTTAATTTAATCAAATTTTCTTTAAATTTTGTAATACAGCTATGAAATTCTATACTAATTATTTGACAGACCGAAGCAACATTTTTTGTTTTAATAGATGTAAACATAAAACACCTTACCTAATATGTCCATTTAATTTTACATGAACAATTTACTTCCTTATTTTTGATATACTAAAATAATATATCAATTGAAAAAAAAAATAGGGGGTAAACATTTGGTTTTATCATTAAACACTGCACTCTTCCTTAATCTTTGGACATGCCACTATTATTATACATTTTCTTATACATAGTGAATTTACATATTAATGTAAGCACTAATATTCATAATTGAAAAGAAAAGTAGCATAGAAAATGCACTAGAGTTACTAGAAAACACTCCAGCTTTTCATTAGATGAACTAACCTCATATGTTCCTTGTTTTTCTTTAAATATCCTGACTCCGTAAAACAACCAGAAAGCAAAAGTCAAGACAAAGACTAAGAACAGGACTACAGCTCTAAAGACAAACACTCTGGGCATTGTAGCTCTAGGCTGTAACATAATAGGCAGAACATAATGAGTAAAGAGAGCAACACATTTTTATTAGATACCAGTATGCAATTCAATAAGACTTTCAGGGACAGCATGCTAAAAGAAATTTTTATTCCATTTGGTTATAAGCAGGTCACTCTTTAGAGTCTCTTTGCACAAGGCCCAAGTAAAGTAAAGTTCCCTTTTCAGACCTTGCAATCTATAGGGCAGATGATGTTAAGGTCATCTGTTATTATGGCCAACGGTTTACGAACAAGGCTTCATGTGGCCAGCACAACAACGAACCACCATTAGAGTTGGGTGGACTCAGGGATGCCCTAGAAATCCAGGAATTCAAAATCCCATCCTTCACAGAGATTCGAAACCAGAACCCCAGGTTCAGAAGCCACGCGATTAACCATTTAGCAACCGCGCCACACACAAGGCCCGAAAAAGTTAATTCTACTTCACTTGCTGAATGATCCTTTTCTCTATTTGAAAATTACTATTATATTAATTAGTAAACATAGCTAAAAACAGCTAGTTAAAAAATATGTAGAGAAGAAAGTAAAAAGTAATAAATATTTTTGTTTTAATTCTAAAGTGGTTTAGAATAAATATTGTTCCTTATTGAACAAAGCATTTACTGTGTATAAACCATACTTTTTTTTTTACCTTCCTAAAGAATAGCGCAATAGCTCCAACCAACAGCACCAAAAGCTTGAAAGCAAAACTAATGAGAAGTCCCTCGCAGGCTGGCTTACAAAGCATATCATCCAGTTGAACAACATCCAGCTTTGGCAGCAACAGCATGGCAATGGGAGATAAGAATGCTATCACACTCAGACCAACAGTTAATGCAGTGCCCACATATCTTGCACAGTTGATACCAGCCTAAAAAAGCAAAAGACGTGCACAGTAAACATTAGCCTATAAAAAAATCTCTCATTTTTTTTATTTATTTTTTTTTGTTTGAAAGGGAAAGTAAGATCAATACTTTATAATCTTCTTGCAATCCAATAGTTTTGAAGTTAATATTTTGTACTTTGTTGACATTTTTTTTCAGGAAAACAATTTTAAGGCATGAAACATCTTTCTCATACAAAAGGTAATTTTTTTGTAATTTCTTGTATGAGTTGAATCACTTAATTAGACCAGCTGGTTATTTAGACTAAAATGATGTTTTCTGATTAGCTGGATCCAGCTGTGCTGGTGAAACCATAGCACAAGATTTAGAGATGTCAATGTCTATATTTTGGATAATTTTGTTCCAGAAACAAAAGTGCTTAGAATATCAAATTTAAACAGAACGTTAAACATTTCAAAGCAATCAGAGTTGATTACGATATGTTCCTTGGTTAATAATTTTAAGCACATTTACTAGCCACAAGGGGAATGGGCCTAGTAACAATATATTCCTGGGTTTATACATTTTCAATACATTTACTAGATGACAGTTTATAAAATTAATGATCAGTCATTGTTCTGGTTACACACTAGTTCAGCTATGCACACCTGACTATCTGAGTCCTTGATGACAAACTTGTTCAAGTCCTCCATAGAGAAACCAGTCTCACTTGTATTGCCTGTGATAGCTGTAGTGTTGTCGCCCCAGTTGTCATCTTGGGGAATCACCTAGTGAGTACAGGAATAGTAAAAAGAAATGGTTACAAAATAGACTTTCATTCACAAAGAAAATAAAATAAGCAGGATTTTTTAAAGTGTTATACAATTAGATAAAAACAAAAGTATTTCTCCTTTATTGTTTCTAAATATGAAACATGAAAACTCAAGCAGAAAAAAAAACCTTTTAAGTCAGGACCTATGAATATTTGAAGAAAAATGCTGCTTGAGAAGTATTATAAGACTTTAACAAATTCTCAGAGAATGTTTTGATATATTAAGAAAAAAAAAAAATATATATATGTAACTATCAAGATAAATTAAGTGGACAATAAATTCATAACAATACAATTCTGATACCTGAACTTCAATTCTCTCTTCTCCCCTGTCCATGTCCATCTCTTGACCAGGAGTCTTTATTGTCACTGAACGATCATCTCTGTCAGTGTCATGGCTCTGACCTCTTGATATTGCCCTATTACTACCAGGACGTGAAGGAATCTGAAAAGAAACAAGTTTGTTCATGAAATTGTGGACATTATAAACAAACTATTTTTCATCTCAATACTTTCAAAGTCATACATTCAATACAAAAAAAAAAAAAAAAAATCCCAACCTGTGGCCTAGCTTGATGCCTGTGGCCACCATTCCCATGATGACTTCCATGACTTCTATGTGATCGCTCTGATCTCTCACTTCTGACAGACCGAACACTTTCACCCCCATCCATCTGAAAAAGAAATGTGATAATTATAAGTATAGCACTAATAACCAAAAAAAAAATAATGATCAAAATATCACATTGAACATCTAAGTGAAATAAAACTGTGACACCATTTCCTATTTCCTCAAGAATTCTTTGAGTTCAATGAGTAACATGCTACATACTATTTGTTTGGAAAAGTAGTGCAGCTCATGTTGGTGAATGCAAGGCTAACATGTTCTTAAACATGGAGGAGGCTTAAGCTTGTATAACTATGCAAGCCAAAACAGGTTTCGCTTATTACCCTAATTAGGGTTAAAAATGTGCCTACTTACCATTATGTCTACAGGCTGAAGTTGAAACAAGATTTCAGTTACTAGTAACAACAGGGAAACACTAGCTTTTAGAGGGGACTGACTACTTTGACTACTACTAAAATCTTTTCTTTTGATACAACCAATACTGATTATCTTTATCTTATCTTATAAAATACAGACGTTACTTCGTTACTGGTACACAGTGGTGGTATCACTGTAAACAGTGAAGAAACGAAGATGGTCTTACGCACTCATCATTTCCATTTGAATGGCCATCAAAAGGTTTATAACTTTCTAATATTTTTAATCAACTTGTGCATGCCAAGCTGAAAGTACAGGCTAGGAAAGTAGAATTCTTAAGGCTCAATGCCTAATAAAAATGTAGAAACAAACAGTAGACTACTGGAACAAACCCTTTTTTTTAATCAGTAAACAGTGTCTTAAACCCTGATGACCTATAGATCACTTACTTTTTATTTAGGTAACCTCACAATGAAGGGAAAAAAAAAACTAAAGCAAAAAAAAAATTAGTTTTAAACTATTTTTTTTTAAATGAAAAATAAAGATATCAAAAAAGGGACTAATAAAATATGAAGAAATAAATATAACATTGGATGTGTAACTGTAACATTTTTTTTTATAGCTTTATAATTGTAGCTAAAAATTCACAAATGGGCGACAACCCTCCACTACTAGGTTTCATGTTATAATAGCAGCCAAGAAACATTTTATAAGGTATCACTAGCAGTACCTCTCAGAATGGGTTTAGTTTCAACCCTTACAGCCAAGAGGCCAATAAAAAAAAAATATTTCACAATGAAATAATCTTCACAAGTGTACTTCACACCAATCTCAGACATAAAGCCTAAGTTCTGGTCCAGATCTTGATAGGCTAATGAAAGCTGTTGACAACTGTGTGTGCATTTGAGTGTGTGTGTGTAAATATGTGCATAAGTGTGTATTGTGTGGTGGTTAACACTGATTTCCTATTCACTGTTTTCAAGACACATTATTAGTTAAAAATATGGAAATGTATATATAGAGAGAGATTATCAATATCACACACATACACAAAAATTAAACTTTAATAAATACACTAAATACAGTAAAACTCTAATGAACATAGAAAAAAAATTATGAATTCAATGTTAAGTTAATCTTCAAAAAAAATAATTTTTGTATGGCATACAATATTTACTGAGAATTTAGAGAAGTTTTTGAATAGGATATTTACAGTAGTTCTCCTCCCAGCATGAAGCTTGTCCTGGCATATTACCTTCATCCCTGGCTACAGTTAGTGTTATCTACCTTACAAGCAAAACATGCTGAGCACTGATTACATTTCAGGCCTATACATCATATCCCACACAAAGACAATACCAGGAGAAAGAGAGGAGAGTGATAAGAAAGTTTTGCATTTCCCTGCTCATCAGCAGATGATAATCAATGAACATATAGTAAGTTCTACTTGAAGATAGAAAAACTTGTTTTAAAAAAGCCAGTGTTGAAGTCTGGTAAAAACAAAATTGATTTAAAGTTAATATGTATTTAATTTTTTTTTAAATGCCCCTGAGATAAAAATGTAAAGGGAAAAAAAAAACAATGCTGCTGAAACAATCTCAATCAAATCAAAGAGTCCAAATGTATTTTAAAACCTAATCTTTAAACTGTTGGAGCATTTGGCTAAGTAGCATGAACACTTTACAGCTACATCCTTGATAGAACTAATGTAAGACTTCAAGGAGGTCTTATACAGTAATTTATTTATTTTTATTTCAGACCTTCCTTCAGCATTGAACATTGTTACATCCTAACAGGATATGGGGCAGGCAGCGGAGGATGATGGCAGGCAGGGATTGAACCAAAGACAACAGTCCTCTAGAGTACATACCACATGACCAGGCAACCATCCATATATATATATTCAATATACTTATTAAAATGTTTTTATGGTTAAAAAGGCTTTAATAATTTCACTATAATCTTAAGAGTGAATCCATAACAGGCTTTTTGAGAGTAAAGAAATGGAAAATAGGGTTACATAAAGGCTTTCATTTCATAATTTCACTATGATCATGAGAATAAATAAATGCTAAAAATATTTGCACTGGGCTAATTCATTATTCATTCGATTATTTCTAGGCTTTTAAAATTTAATATCAATTGTTTACAATGCCAGCTTCATTATGTTTAGTTATTTAAGTTATGTGACAAAGAGAGAAAACAAGGAGGAAGGTGAAACTTGAAAGACATTATCACTAAGTATAACAAGCCTCAAGACTTTGTGACTTTTGTCTCAGCTGTTGTGGAGAAAAGCTCAAACTTTGTTGCTCACAAAAATCTGATGGACAGAGAAAGAAGATCCACCGTCAGCATTGACTATCAACATGTTCAACCAGTGGCTCTCCTGTCCCCTAGTCACTTGTTCATTAAATATCTCCTGTCCCCTAGTCAGTTGCGTAGCTAGCAATGTGCGGGTGCTGCGGGCAGCACAGGGCATCAAGTGGTGGTGGACAACCTTTCTCAGTTAAACTACAAATTTTAATTACATATATAAAAACAAACACATGTATTTGTTTTGGTAATTTGTTATGTCCTCTATTCTTTCTTAAACTAAATATTAACTGTAGACCAGCTTGAATCAAATTTTAACAGATTTGTTTAAATCTTTGAAAGCAACACACTTTAACACTTTTTTTTTGAAGCTGTACAAAATGTTACTTCATTGTTCAATGCAATGGACACGTTCATAGTAGTGTTGTTTTTTTTTTTAAATTACTAATTAGTATTGGTCCAGTGGGAGAGGTGGTATTCGGGAAAGGGTTTCAACCGCTCAGCAAACACAACCCTGCTAGAGAGGGGATTCGAATTCAAGTTCCTTGTAAGGTGGCCAAGCCGTAGCCAAGTGGTTTTAGCCTCTCAGCCACACACCACTTGCTTGGAGGGAACTTGAAGTTTGTCTGTGACTAGGCAACAATAATGACATCAAGGCTCAAGATGTAAATAAGCAAGAGGGGGAAATGTGGAGTGATTATCTGTAGACATACTTGGAATTCATGCGTTTTCTCTTAAAGCAGAATCTGCCACTCCATAAGCATAGCGAACGAGTTGAAGAAGAATTGGCAGTACCAAATCAAAGTAATATCCTGGAGTCAAATTACTATCCAAGTAAGATTCATTCCTGAGACACTGAATACGTACATGCCCCAACAAAATAAAAAAGAAATTTATTGTAATATAAAAACTAACGAAAAAAAAAAATCATACAGAAAGTTTAAAAAGCAAACATCTCTCAATTATTTTCAACAGTACACATCTAAAATCTGTATCAAACTTTGATGGTATATTGTCATGCAGAGCCTCAAAGGCGTATAGGCCACAAGAAAAAATTGCCAGCGAAAAAAGATGAAGATTTTCTATCAACACACACGAAAGAGCTACAGCTGGAAATACTTTTCATGGACCGTATTGTTCATGAAATAATAACTCCATAAGAATAACGTCATAATAAATAGGAATTTTAGTCGCCTTTATTAAATTTTCGGTAATCAATCTCGATGGTTCTCCCAGCAACATAGACAAAAACGAATTGTTTTCTGGGGGCTTTAGGTAATTTACGCAGTTTCTCCAGAGGTCTCTGAACTTCCAAAACAAGAATCTATTGAGCTTTTGAGTTTTATAAAGAAAAATATGTCAGTCCCCGAGTATTGCCGACTTGATTCGCACATTTTTTTAAAACTATTGTGGTAAGTGTGGCGACATGCAAGCGAAGTTTTTCCAAACTTACTTTGACGATGAAATACTTACGATCAACGATGACGAATTAACGACTCACTAATTTTGAATAAAACCTAGAGGAAAAAATTGATTGTAAAATTATGGATAGTTTACCGGCGAGAAAGCATGTGAGATTCACTTGTATCATCTTTTTATAAAATCAATTCTTTGCGAAATAGCAATGCTTAATGAATACACTTTATTTCAAAATTAGAAACTTTTCGCTGTTTTAAAACTTTTTTTTTTGGAGGGCATCATGAGGAACTGCCACACAGGGCATCAAATACCCTAACTACGCCACTGCCCTTAGTTACTTGTTCATTAAATCTCTCCTGTCCCCCACTTCATCAGAACTCAACAACCAATGGACCAACAGACCTAACCTAAAAGCTGAACAAAAACAAGCGAGTGGAAATAATACTGGGGGGGGGGGGGGGGGGGCCTCAAATGACACAGACGAAATAGTATTTTAGCATAGGTTACTCCTGTACATCACTGAGTCGGAAAAGATTTATTCTGAGAGGATGGGGGGGGGGGGGGGGGGAGAAGTTACAATTCAATAGATAGAAACATTTAATTTAGAATTTCTTCTTTAGAAAAATAGATGAATGATGTTTAAAGTGATGGCAGATGTGCTGTTTTAAAACTAGACTTTTAACTCAATTCTAAAAAAAAAAAATATTAATAATAAAAAGTTTTCAAAATGTTATATTTTTCACAAACTCTAAAAAAAGTTTACCTCAAAAGAAACGTATCTCTAGATCTAGCAATGTTCTTATCATTCACATGAAGGGCAGTATTCGCGTAATTAAACACCACTAACTTGTCCTTGTATTATGCTCACTGTGTTAACCACAGATCACTTACCCCACAGTCAAGAGATGTCCTAAATACAATTAACGCGGATGTAACCAAAAAAAAACAAGTGTAGCCAATAACACATAGACAGGTAAACTCCACAGCGATGGGGGCTATATTTTAAAGACAGACTCCAGCGGCGCCCCTCCCCTCCCCTCGCAGCATCCCGTCTTCACCCAATCACAAATTTATCATAACCAGTGCCCGGTGTACAGACTACAAAGGCGGGGGAGGAAACGGGAGGGGGGCTAATCAGAAGCAACTTCAGCAGACGTTTAAAGGGAGACAAACGTTCTACATGGATGCCGACAAACGCACCTTCGACACCGGTGAGAGGCTTGCTCCCTTTTCGTAACTGGGCTCCCCATTCTTTCCTCACCCAGTTTTAACTTAGGCATGAAATTATCTGACTTTTTTGACGGTAGCTTGGGAAATAATTGGCTATGTCAAAAAAAAATAAATCTAATCTATTTTCTTTTCCATTGTCTAAAGAGAGAGTGAATGAACAATGGAATGGGAGAAAAAAGATATACGAAAATGAAGGCAAAGAAATAAACTGATCATAAAACAACGGGGCAAAATGTCGTGGTCTGGCTAACAAATAATAATAATAAGCAGCCCACTTACAGGCTGACTGTAAAAATAGACGAACTCTTGCCATGTTAGGCTCGCTTATGACAACCTCAGAACAAAAGGGGAGGGGGCAACTCATTTCATAGTATTTAAACAAACTACTAACAAACAAAAACAATTCAATTCTATCTTAAAAATATATGCCTTTATACTTAACAACAACAAAAAAACGAACTTTACCAACATAGGAGAAAGAAAATAGGTGCACACTTAGATGTATAACAACTAGATTTAGATGCTACGGACAGGTCACCTCAACCAGTGGTTGTAAAGTCGCCGGGGAGGGGGGGGGGACGAGGAAGGCCATGTGTTGCAGGCCTTGTAGTCTTGTCACAGATGGCCAGTATCGCTCTTTGTAGTTCGTGGAACAAAGGATAGCCGCAGCAGACACCAGGAAGGTCAGGGTCTAGCCGCGTTCCGGTTCAGTTCACGTTGCCCTCTGGTCATGGCCTAAAGTTATGTCAATTCTCTTATAACAAGTTGACAGAGGAGAGCGCCGCCCTATTCTTACTGTTGACTTCCACTTGCTAGCAATGCTGCGGGCTCCAACAGACTCTTACACATCTGTTTTTTGTTTTGTTTTGTTTCGTAGGCAAACGGACTAACCAGTCCCATGCACGAAAGGGAAAATTACACCAGCTTTCATCTCCCCACCCCACCCTTTTTTTTATGTGTGTATCCTTACTTCATTTCTTCGCTTAACGTTCTAATCAATGGAGGCACGTTCAACCCGAGGACGGTTGGAAGGGGGGGGGGGGAAGAAGAGAGAGAGGATTAGTGTGGGGTACGATAGGTAAGTAAACGAATCACTCCCCCCCCTCCCTTTTCAGCACCCACTCAAAGTACGACGAAGAGCGTACGTCTTCCAGTCACGTGACCCGCTCTCATTGACATCGGCAACGAGGATTAGATCTGGACGCTCCACGCACACAGAAGAAACCACAGTAGAAAGATTATGTGGCGCCTTGGCTTCCACAATAGGAACAACGTTGTTCAGTGAGAAATCCAATCCTAAGGAGATAAAAGTCTATTGCACAGCGAAAAAAAAAAAAAGATTAAGGAATCGTTACAATCTGTGTTTTTGTCAAGTCATTAGCTCAACAACAGCACTATGTTTCCATGTACGCTTGGGAAGGCACAAAGGGGGCTGAACTCGCGGAACGTTTTATTAACAAACTACGAAGAACAACAAACAAAATAAAATAAAAAGGCCTCGAAAGTCACAAGGCACGAGAGCAAGAGCAAACTCACGCAAGTACCAAACAATGCCATGTTTAAACATTGACGGTTATGAAGATGAATGACTGGTGTTAACAATGCCGCGGGATGCGCTTGCGGTTTAGTTGCCAATGAAAATGGACAGCTTGCCATCAATAAATATTAATTTTGGCCACATTGCACAACAAAACATTGGCATGCGCACGTTGCCGGCTCATGGTCTACGAAGAAACAAACAGGAGCTGTTTTCGAAGGGCTGCCTAGATCCGAAAAGCGTACTTGGTCTAGATTCCAAGTCTATATTGATTAGCAATCTATTCTATCTATTATAAGAGTAGCATTGTTTCAGGAAATAGGCCAAACGATTAGAATTTACACATGTATTTTTTTTTATAGAATTGTACATCTATAATTTTATTGTTGTTTTTGTTGAGAATATTAGAACTGGTGTAAACTGAGGCTAAGACTCTAGTTCAAATGTGAATGTGTCCATACAGCTGCACTCATCAATGATGTATCAAGCATGAAACGTGCACAGAACCCAGCACATTAAAGCGCACACATTAGCCGCACTTGACATGCACCGTGAGCACCACTTCACGCCGTTTCAAAACGGGGAGTTACTAAATTTACCCAGCACTTCAAGCAGTACCAAGAAGATTCACAACCAGATACTGGCAGCATTCATTAAAGAAAAAAAACAGCAAATGTAAGACACTTAGAGGATCTAATTAGATCTAGCTCCTCAACGAGAGGCCTACACAGAAATGTTTCAAAATGTATTTCGTTTTGAACATCTTTTTGGGAGGGGAGGATTGATTTTCACTGTGCAAAGAACACTACTGCCACTACAGGACTTTTGATTTCTCTGTGCTAGTTTATTGCAAATCATGATTTGTGAATGGATTAGACTGACTGAACATGAAATAAAGATAATCTGTCTGGTATGATCTCCAGACTGTGGGGTCAATGCCAAAACGCAATGCTGCCACCCTGAAGGAAGTTTGGGCTATAGGTTATAATGCCCTTCAGTTCTGAAGGAAAGTCAGGACTTGTAAAACAAAATCTTCCATTAGATCTCCAACACAAAAGTTAGGTTTTTAGGAAAAAAAAAAGGGGGGGGAGGGATAACTGTTCCCACATACTTTATGACTATTGAAAACTAAAAAAAATCATAAGCTATATAATATTATTTTTCTTTGGTCTTACATTCCATAAAGTCTTCAACAAGTAAAATAATTTGATTTGTAAAATTATTTAAAGAATGTACATCTACATATATATTGTTTTGAAATGTTCTCAAGAACATTTTTGTTGTGTATTTTTCAAATTCAAAATTACAGGCTTGACATCTTGATTTTTCAACATCTTTTTCAAGTCTAAGCTCTGAGTTCCTTTTCATCGCACCTTTCCCAGAGCTGTCTTAAAAAAGAGACTTCAACAGGGAGGTACTATACAAATTTTCACAAGAGGTAATGATAAGCAAGATGCATTCAATCCTGAAACTCCAAGTCACAAGTGTATGTTAAGGATTTCCAAAACCAACAGCTACTCATAAAAGGCTCATGATTCTGTTATATTATTTATCAACTAAAAAAAAAAAAAGATGATACTTTGTAATAATAATAATAAAGCATAATTTTTAAAAAACCTATATCTAGTATTCATTCAGTAATCACTCTTACAAAAAGTTATCAGCTTTATAAAGGAGGAATTGTCTTCTTAAAAAAAAAATTTAGTTATAGTCTATAAATCTTTAGGAGGGGGCCTTTTTTTTTAAAGAGCTTGTTGGTTAAAACAGTTTTCCACACACAAGCTAAGAACAGTTTCAATTCACTCCCTGAATATTTCAATTCCATTGAGTGCCCTCATTTTCATAGCCAGCAGTAAAAGTAAAAAATGTTTTGTTTGTAAAATGTTTTACATGTTTCGGATGTTCCTTCAGAGTTGAAGATAGTTTACTTCCTAGTCCAAACCTCCCGCAGGACGACGGGGGATGGGAGCGGGCAGGGTTTGAACCCTCGACCGTCGATAAATCCGAACGACAGTCCAGCGAGCAAACCGCACGACCAGGCAGCCATCCTGACATTAACACTTCAAGATCATCATCATCTATCCCTTGAATTTCTTTGTAGGGGTGCTGTGACAATTCACATAACCAAATCCCACCATTTTTTCCCGGTCAGCAGTTGTTCTTAGTAGGATATCAAGAGAGAGGCTGGTTTAAAAGATGCAAAATAAGAACTTACAGTGAAAAGTGTTAATCCTAATTCTTTTCCCTATTGGTCAGGTGAAGTGATGCTGGAGTCTAAAATAAATTAAATAAATCAATTACTTCAAAAATAATTATTAGAAGAATTTCAACTAAAACCATTATATATTATTAAAAGTCTTTTTAGCTGAAGATTTTATGTTTATTATTATAACTCAAGCCCTGTGAAATTCAGCTTTCCATATCATAACAATATATCTATGTCATCTGCAAGGTTTGAAAAAATATTTAGAACTACCCACCGGCTACACCAGTGGTGGGGGAGAGGGTGTCCAAATTAGAAAACCCTCCCCCCGGGCCTGCACTTAAAGGGGGGGGCCCCTAAATGAGAGTCAGAAATTTGTTTTTACATTTAATATTACGCCATTACCTCATGTCATGATGTCAATTGTCAAAATGCAGGGGCCTCTAAAGAGGTCAAGCCCCCAGGGCCCCCTAATCCCTAGCTACGCCACTGGGCTACACCCATTGATTTGTTTCCAAAATATATATTATTTATTTTGCCATGGATCCTTATTACGACTAAGGCGCAAAGTACATTCATTTGCCCAGCAAATTCTGGTATCTATTACGTTGAATTGGACCAGCCAGTGAATTTGATTATCACTTCCTCCTCTGCCTAAATAGCCTGTATATTCTAGTATATGTTCTAAATAAATGTTAAATTGGAATGGCCTCGGCAAGCTTTAAATTGCACTCCCAAACACACTCACTTCAGGCCTTTGAATCTTTTTCTCGCTCACACAAACAAAACAAATCTGAATCTAAATCTGAGACTCTCTGCATGCATTCCTTCTCCAACAGCATTCATTAGTTATCCATTAGAAAATACTTGAAAGCGGAACCAGAACAGTTCAGCTTTTGACATTAACTCACATGTTGATCCATAGCCCTTTACATGAATTTGATTACCTGTATCATTTATCATTGTATCATTATGCTTTTTTGTGCATCGAATGCTTACATAATATTTAATTTTGTCCAAAACACAAAACAAAACATTTTAACGCTTTCCTAATATAATTTTGACCTATGAATTATAGTGTGTAACATTCAATTTGAACAAACCGCTTACTGGTATTAAATATAGACTTCCCAGACATAAAACACTTCTTGCCTGAGAATTCTAGCATCACTTTTTTCCCCACACACCTATCACCACCACTAGAAAAAATAATTCTACATCCATTCACTGACTTTTCTTCAGCTTCTTAATTCAATATTTAAGTATCTCATGTCAGCTCTTTGTTAATTTTTGGTCAGAAACTTTTTTTTTATCACTCTTGTTGACTCCCCCCACCCCCAATTTTTTTCTTACCTCCATCCTCAGCATAAAAATAATAAAGTATACCTGCATTTCATTTAGTTTTTATTGTAACACAAAAAAAAATGTATTCAGTCAATTATGGCTTCATATGAAGAAAAAAAAATAAATTTTTAATACAATGTCTACAAAACTAAGGTGCACGCCAGACATTGAATGAAACACAATAGTGCTTAAAAAGGGAACGAAGTATATGATTAGAAAAAAAATAAAATAAATAAATTGGGTAGAAATTGCAAATTTAAAATCTATTTTGGTAAATTTAACCTCTGCAGTTTCGTTTGTGAAAATATTTTGATTGTTCTAGACCCAAGGTGTAATAACAGGTTAAATTTCATATTTTTTTATCCACCAAAGGTGGAAGAATTAATGACTGAGTCAGGGCCCTTAGTATTATATATATGTAATGTTTCTACTAACACACTTTTGGCCCATGAATTATTGTTTCTGTTACAAATAAATGACCGGCCTGCCCTCTTTCTCTTTTCTCCTCTCTCTCGCGAGCCCCAATTTTGTTTTTGTTTTCCCCCTGCGAATTGTAATTTCTCTGACATAAACTTTAACTTGATAGGTATGACCCGCTTTATAAGCCCCTCCCCCCGAAACACACACATGCTTTTGGTCTGTGAATTCTAATATTACTTTTACTTATCTGCAGCAGCAAAAGATAAGCAATTATTTCTCTCAATAAAGGTAGGCTACTATGTATAACACTTTGTTTCCCTCTATTTTTGCCTGAATTTTATGTTTACACACTGAGTGATACCTCCTTATTGTTGGCGAAATGGACTATGCTTATATTCCACATTCGGTTATCTAGACCATCAATTATCTGGACAGACCCTGTTCTAAATTAATTTGGATTATTTATGTTCTACTGTAGATCTAGACCTAGTCTTAGTTTTAATTAATTATATATCTGTATTTTAATTACTTAAGTTTATTTTAACAGATGACCTAGAGACTAGATGACTAAATCTAGACCTAGATCTAGTACTCTATTAGTATTATTAGAGTCTAGTTAGTATATTATCTTATAAAATGATACAGATTTGTTAATTCAAAAATTAAGATGATTACTGATCGAGTCTAGATCTAGAATTATAATTCCCAGGATACACATTTGAGGCCAAAAGGATATCTGCAGCCGAGGACAGGCATAGATGGTGGAAAGAGATCCTAAACCAATCACAGGAACACAATGAGTTTGATGTGGCTAAATGAAGTTCACAGCTTTGACATTGTAGCTAAGTGAAATACTGCACTCCTCCTTAAAGGGAAACTCTGATGGTTTTTTCAAATTTCTGTTTTTATTGACTAGATCTATTTAAATTTGGCATAAAAAATTGTAATAGTAAACATTTAAATACAATCTTTTAAAGGTGCTTAGAAACATTTATAAAATTTTTATTTGTAATAAATTAGACACTACATTTTTCACATATTTGAAAAAATGGGATTATGTGAAATTTTGTTTTATAGACATTGCCTACATCATGAGCAGCAAAAGCACAATTTAAAAAGAATATAATATCTATACTATAAAGTATAAAGTAAGGCATATGTATGTATGTATATGACGAAAAGACATCAAAACCGCTTGACCAATCTTGATAAAACTAGGCAGGAATGTTCCTTGGGTACTAACTTAGACCGTAGTGTATATATTGTAGCCCTAAAACAAACTTTAAGACCCTCAAAAAAAATAAAGTTTTCTGACTCTATTAAAGCTATAGTATTTATGGATCTAGGCCATGGTTAACAATGTAGACATGAGAAAAGATCGAAAGGATTTAGACCTAGATCTAATTTTAAGAAATACACTTTGCGCAGATAGTTTTTTACTTTGACACATGAAAATACAAAAGAAGATCCATTGATTTCATTATATAATAAAATTAACCTTCCATTTTGTGTTTCAAAAGCATTTTTTACATAAATTAGTTCCTGATATCTGTGACTACAGATTTCCTGGCGAACATTCTTTCATTAGACATTACCATTACCAAATGGTTACACATTAACACATCTCTCTACTGAGTCTAGGCCTAGGTCTAAAACTCTTATTGAACTCTAAGATGATAAAAATTCTTTTTGCAAAAGATAGTTTTATGCTTTAACACATAAACATACTAATTATTGTCCATTCCTTTCATATTTTAATCAAATTAACATTCAAATTTGTTTTTCTAAAGCATTTTTAATACATTCGTTCGCTGTTTGCTAAAGCTGCGTAGCCGTGTTGAGATAGGCCTATATTCATTCATGAAAAAAGGTCATGCATGCGCAACACAGAATGAACTCTATAAAAGCCAATTTTTAACTCTAGATTAGTGTAGATTTAGATCTATGTCTACCTCAAGATCTACTTTATACTTTAACATATGAACATACAAAATTAAGTCTATTCATCTCAAATTTTAATCAAATATATGTAGGCCTACAAGCAAATGTTTTAATTTGAAAAAATGGATTTAAGCCTAATAGCTATTTTGATTTGATAGCTTCAATCACACTATTTTTACATTGACACATTCGCTTTACTTATTACATTATTATTTCATTTAATTGTTTACAAAACACTCTCAGTGACTATATCGACAGTAATGCGCAAATAAAGACCCGCGGGTAACATATATATATGTCTAGTATATATATATATGCAGAAGCAGATAGGAAAGGGTAGCATCAATACAAAAAGGTGAACTACATTGAAGTTGATTGAAGCATTGGCAAAGGAAGCAGCCCTTCAGAACAGCCCTATCACAAATGATTAATCAAAAGACCTGTGCTCAGTCATCAAAAAAAAATTATAACAACAAATATTGCGGAAATTTGCTAATAGATCTAGAAGCTGCCAGAGAGAAGTGATAGCAGATGAGGAGGACAAAAGAAGAAGTGGATAAGCATTTCGATTTTCAGGAGGAGGAGCTACTGTACTGAACTGAGTTACAGACTCACCAGAGTTGTCAGACCAGAGAATGTATCTTATGTAAACTAGAGTTTAACAGGAGCTAGAAATAGATCTAATCTAGATCATAATCATATATCTTGCCCAACTAAAATGTAGATAGTAAAGTAAGAGATTCTTGTTAATTAGTTTTCTAGTCTAGAATCTCTAATTTAGTAATTATACTTTATTATAGTCATAGTTAATTATAGACATAGATCTAGATCTATTCTAGAATCTAGTTAATAAAAATAATATGTATATATCAGTATCAGTAGCTACTAGCTATATGAATATGACTATATGATTTATGATAAAATAAAATATACTTCATATAATATACTATATATATAGTTATAGTTCTATACTAGTATTATATAGAAAGGATCTAGCTAGATCTAGATCTAGACTAGACTAGAGTAGAAGTACTCAAGTAGTCTGGAGTCTAGAATCTAGTCTACTCTAATGATCTAATCATACTCTGTCACTGTCTTTATATTCTATATCATCTATTATGATCTATCTATCAGTATCACTAGTATCAGCTATCTAGATCATACTATTACTAATCTACTAGAATATCTAGAGTCTAGATAGATCTAGTAATATTCTAGTAGATGTCTACTACTACTAGCCTCTGCAGGCTCTTCTACTCAATAAAGTATTTAAAGATAGCGACATAATGATAATCATCATAATGAAAATAGAAGTTCAAGACATTCACTGTGATTCAGTCAGATTCAAGTTATATATATACTTCTAGATAATCTATAAGTATAACTTAGTCTTAATTAGATCTAAGTTAACTATATTTAATCTAAATGGATTAGCCTAGTCTAGATCTATATTTTACCTGGGCAATATAAAATTAACTTTTAAACAAAGACAATCACTAGAATTACAAAAGGAATTATTATCGTCTCCTTCCTATACTTGGTACGGCAGCCATATTTTTAAAATTAGGAATGCCGTTGTATATTACTCCCACTAACGAACATCAAATTCAAAGTATTAATTGAAATCAAGGTTGAAAAAAAGGGGAAAAATTACATATCCATTTAAACACAATGATAATTTTAAAACACTTTATAGGCTACACCGACATTATTTCAAGTGTACACTTTGAGTTTTATAACTTTCTCCGTAAAAAGTGCAGTGGGAGTAAAATCCATCTGCCAGGTAGCAAAGGTATCCTTTGCTTGCATAGCATAAGGCGGGCCTACGCTACGAAAGTCAAGGTTTTATAGCTTTACGACTAGAGTCTGAATCTAAGTCATTGACGAAATTTTCTGTTAGGTCTAGACACTTAATTATAGGCCTACACAAATGAGAACCTAACAGTATCATAAGTATATCCCATTTGAAATATGTAAAGTTGATAATTAATACACTTTTTTGTAAAATGTTTTACATAATTCGGATGTTCCTTCAGAGTTGAAGATAGTTTACTTCCTAATCCAAACCTCCCGCAGGACGACGGGGGATGGGAGCGGGCAGGGTTTGAACCCTCGACCGTCGATAAATCCGAACGACAGTCCAGCGAGCAAACCGCACGACCAGGCAGCCACCCAGGCAGCTAGGACGCAGATGAAGCCGTTTGTCTATGCCATTTTCCAAGAATATAGAAATAAACGTGTTATATAGGCCTAAGCTAGGACGCAGATGAAGCCGTTTGTCTATTTGTTGTTGTTTTTTTGTGTCACTGTGTTGTTAGTGCCATATTATTCTACGACGGTGACAGTGGCAACATATTTTGAAATTTTTGTAAAGAATCCCTGGATCTCAATGATCAAATATTGTCTAGCGGCTATAGTCAGTCAATGTGGAACGCAAATAGAGAAGAAACGGATGGACCAATAGATCTCGATCTATTAGAGCTATATATTGGAAACAATTTAAAAGCCCCCCCCCCCCCGATAGTTCTAATTCTGCACTTATATTTGTGAAGAATAGAGGAAAGAAATCATCACCGTTTATTGGCGTTTGTGTGTCCTATTCATCATGCCTTTCATTGCGGCAGTGGCGTCATTAGGGGGGGTGCGGGCCGCACCGGGTGACACCCGTTAGGGGGTGACACCCAAGGGGTAAGAATGCACTTTTGTAAAAAAAAAAAAAAAGGTTGCAAAGACAGTTTGTGTGGAAACACGAACTCAAAATCGGCCCCCGCAGCAGGTTTCAATATTTTCAGAAGAATATCGGTATTAAATTCTATCAGAAGTGGTCCACCCAGGCAGGTAAAAAAGGCAGGTATCAATATTTTCAGAAAGAATATCATAATGAAATTCTATCAAAGGCAGATGACAGAGAAGAATGAAGAAATAAGGTTGACAGATCCTGTGTGGTGCCCCAAAGTTCAAGCAGACCTAGGGATAGGTGAATGTGAAGTTAGGTTTGAACCTGGCCTAACTGATGGGTATCTAATTGATCTAATTGTTTTTTAAAGGGTCAGTCTCTTATCCAAAGCCTCTAGAAAAAAAACATTTCCGAAAAAAAAAAAAGAAATCCTTTAGTTTTATGTTATACGACATTGTAGACGCACTGCAGTTCACGCGATAATATGAAAAAACTACTTATTAATTGTTGGTTTAAATTATGTCCGACTTATTTGGATAGTAAATAGATTTTTTCTCATAAAAAAAAGTTAACATATGTTTTGTAAATGTAGTATTTAGTATGACAGAAATGACAAAACTTAGCAATAAAATTGTAAAAAAAAATATTTTTGACCAAAAATCTAAAACCATTTGCATAAATGTGTTTAAAAAAATGGTAAATTGCTATCTCTCTTACTAAAAAGCCTCTAGTGTTTGTTACTATTAATAGTGAATAGTTGTAAAAATTGTGTATTTTTATGAAAAAACTGCTTGCATAATTGATTTTAAAAAATTAGATTTTTCGCTTTCAATAAAGAAAAAAGTAGCCGTTGCATCAGAACTTTGAATGATCTAAAATATCATGATGTCCGATTTTCATTTTCTCTTCTGGTTTCTGAGCTCTAAACGGGACGGACGGACAGACGGGCCACACAAAACTAAAAGCGTCTTTTCCCCTTTCGGGGAGTCTAGACCTAGCAGGGTTTCGTTCACAAGAAATTAATATGGACGCAAGCATAAACGTAAGCGAATAGTTTGTTGGCCATTCTTTTCCCTTGAATGTGGATAGGTCTCTACATTTCTCTGTTGCAAGAACGTTTCATGTCACTTCCTTTTCAAATTTTCTCTTTTTTTTTATTTACATGCTTCCGTTGTTACTTGAAAATAGCCGGGGGGGGGGGGGGCGTGCAGGGTAAGAAACCTAGGACCATCGAGACGATACTGCAGAGCAAGTAACACACGAACAAGCAGCCATCAAGAGTTATGCTTTACTCTTATAGTTATATCAAAATAATGTAATAATCTAATTAAGATTGTGATTGCACTGTAGTTATTTTTTTTTTTTGTTTTTAATTGAGATTTCCTATAGTCCCTATTAAGTCTCTTTACATGTGGTGGTGGTCCTGGTAGAGATGATGGTCTTCGGCTTGTTGGCCTCCGGATGACTCTGGCTTTCTTTCACCGACATACGTCATAAACCTTCCAGCTGAAAGTCCATCCTCTCCCAGGTTCGTGACTTCTGATAATTTGCTGTTTGGTGTAGCTTGTGGTTTTTGTACAGGGTAGGGTAGCTAGCCCTACGCCCAACCCTCCTCCTTTTTCAGCCGGGCTTGGGGCCATCCTTTGGCGGAGTTTCTATTTACACGTAGAAATACAAATTAACGTCATAGAAACCCACGTTTGCATAAATGGGTTGAGTTTTAAGTAGGCCTATATCAAATGCAATCAAGTTGTGGGCAGAATCGTATGGTAATATCTGGGACGATGTTGACACCAAGTCCGCCCCTGGTAGGGCTAAAGCATTGCTTGATAGTCAATAATATGCGATTAAAAATTAAAATAGAAATTACTGAAAGTAGATCGATACCTATATGCTTAAAATCATTTTTAAAACAAGCAAAATAACAAAAGAAATGTTTTAAAAAATTATCTAAGGGAAAGAACTCGGCACTTACAGCTGTAATATTTTTCAAAAATGCAGAAGTTATTTCTCTTTTTTTGATATCAAACAAAATAATTAATTACCAACAATAATTAAATAATTGGATAATTTTAATTGATTCAAGTTTTCGTTAGATACAATAAATAATTGTTTATAAATTTCAACTTGATCCGAGAATGGATGTGGAAGAAAAAATAACATGTTCAATTACCTAAGGGAACAAAACCCTACATACTTAGCAGTATCAAACAAAATAATTGTTGCTAATAACTAACAAGATACTCGTTTGGAGCAATGTCAAGCTGTTACCAAGGAGTTTCATGAGCTCTAGTTGAATTATGTGAGGGTGTGCAAGTAATGCAAAACGAATTCACGCCTCGTTTTGAACAATGTCAAGCTTGTATGATGCAGATATACACTCGTTTTATCATCATCAAACTCTGTTTGAGTGAGTGCATGAGGGGCCTCTCTTGTAAAAACATACGAAGAAATCATACTGTTGTGCGTAATACCACCTGACTGGTCAAGAACTTGGGGCTTCCCAGACCTTTCGAAACAGAGATCAGCAAGTCTTGGGCAGTCCTTTTTCCTCCCCGCTGCGGTGTACCGTGAGTCGAAGTTTGGCCCTGACCGTGCCAAATATGAACATATGGAACAGTGTCCCGTCCCTCACTATGCTACAGTACATGCGTGGGCGGCATCTACAGCGCCTCATGTGCTCCCAGACTCCGTGAGCTTTGGGATTCAAACTACTTTTCTGTTTAAAATTTTCTATCGTCTGGAATGTTGCCAGAGCTATACGATTGTTTCAGAATCCATTTGCCAGCTCCTAAGCTGTGAAAAAACATTTTCAATATTGAACTTTGAATATACGTTTTACCATTATACTGTTCAGGAATTAAACTAAATCCTTAAAAGAAACAAAACAACAACATGGGGGTAGACGGGTTCACCTAGTCCTTTTCGACATAAAATACTTTTTTTTTTTTTAAATTCAGTAGTTCAAAAGGTTTTACATTGTCAAAGACAAAGAAAACAAATTTCATGGTCTCTCACAACAAGTAACATGCTACGTCAAAAATTGTTCATAGTTCATTTGGTTGTCCTATTTTCCGGCTGTAGACGTCATGGCTATTGTTCTCTGTTGTAGACACATGTACGAACAAATGTATGCATGACGCGTAGGACGTATTATATAAGATGTCCTCACATGCCAAACGATGAAACAGTGATTCTTCCGAAGGCAGCCGTCTCCAGTTTCCACGGAAGCCTGGAAGCCACAAAAAATCCCGGGAAATACAATGCTAAATGTTTTTGTTGGTGCGTTGACTATCTGACAGATCAGCTGGATTTTTCATTGTCTAATGTTGTTATGTCCAGCACTATATACTTAAAACTGGGCTAATCAATGCAAACAATGTTCCTGTGCATCACTCAGTCATCACGTTGTGGATGAGGAGAGTGTTCGGCGCCATTGTATACAGGTCCAAAGAGGAACCTTATTAATCTGACCGTTTTTCCACATAACCATAGGAGAAAACTCCACAAGTTGGCAGAAATTAATGCACCGGCTTCCAGGTGTTAACCTGTCATCAAACCAAGATTGAAGCCAAAAAGCATTGCAGTGAGCTCATGAGGAATTTATATATATATATATATATATATATATATACATATATATATATATATATATATATATATATATATATATATATATATATATATATATATATATATATATATATATATATATATATATATATATATATATATATATATATATATATATATATATATATATATATATATATATATATATATATATATATATAGAGAGAGAGAGAGAGAGAGAGAGAGTTTTATACGCTTAATTTTACCCCTCCCCATTTCTCTAAAACACGGCTACGCCCATGTAAAAACAGAAATGTAGATCAGTGTTTCCCACACTTTTTAGCTCTTTAGAGGAATACTTAGCTTTTTTAAAGAGAGATTAATTAATTTACGGGTGACCTACTAGATCTAGGTTTAATTAATTATTCCAGTAGTTTAATGAGCACCTATACAGGCCTCGCGGAACACTAGGGTTCCGCTAACACAGTTTGGGAAACACTGATGTAGACAGTATCTATAGATCTAGCTAGAATCTACATGTCTTTGAATTATCAAATTCAGATTTAAAAAAAAAACACGAAACAAATCTAGATCTGGGCGAAGCATTTTTAATTTTAAAAAATAGTAAGCGTCTGTTTTTTAAAACTTAGCTAAAGAATTTTGACCCTGAGTTTCAAACTCAAAGCTTTTAGCTAGAAAATAGAACTAGATCTGATCTATGTAGATCTAATCTATAATTTCCTTAGGAAAAAAAAAACAAAACCAAGTATTCCACTTCCGCTGGCGGGTTTGTCTTTTTACCTTACTTCTATAATCAACACATTGTATTGGCTACACATCCAATTTTTGGTGTGTGGTTACTATCACACACAATGACCAAGTATGTTAAATTACCAAAATATAAATCTAGATCTATGTATAAATGTGTTTACAATGAGCAGCTTGAATCTAGAATTCTAGATCTAGAAGTAGATCTAGATCTTATTCTAGAATCTAGATCTAATCTAGAATTTTAATAGTTTAATAAATAAAAAAAAATAGCATTACAATTAATAATTTTCAATTATGAATTAGATCTAAATCTACTAACTAAATGACTAGTCACTAGTAATGATCCAGTGAATTACATTTTTATGTGATTAATAACGATTAATTAAAATGTAAAACAATTACAAAAATAACAGTTACAATATCATAGTCAAAAACTCAAATATCATAATTCATAGTTACTAAAAACTTACTTAACTTAAAAAAACTTTAAAAGATTTAAGTTACACTACAGTCCTACTAGACTAAGGACTAAGTCACTAGTAACTAGTTACAGTCATTACAGTGTTACAGTATAATGATAATGATAATCATAGACGACATAGTCATAGACATACTAAATTGATAGATTGACTCAATTGATTGACATAGATTATATAATTAAAATTATATAGAGATAGATGTAGTCGACATAGATTATAGAGTCTAGTAACAATATAGTTATATAGTATATAATATAGATCTTAAATCTATGTTTACATATAAAATCATAATATATTTTTTATTATTTACATACTTAAATTTACATTAGTCTTGTCTTAGGTCTAGGAATTAGGGGTCCTAGTACTAGACTCATAGAGACAAGAGTTACAGTAGGACTCTAGCTAGACTTTAACTTTAGTTAGTAGACTAGTCTTGTTGAGTCTAGAATTATTAGAATGAACAATTACAATTCCATGATTAGCTATTTTCAATGAATGATAAAAATATGAATCATGAATGATACTGAATAATCAATAATACTGATAGATCTAGCTAGACTTAAGTTAAAATTCTAAATATAGAATATATCTAGATGCCAAGACTAAGATTCTAAGATGACTAAGATCAGATCTCTAGTAGATCTAGACTTAGATTTAGACTCTAGACATTGTATTATTGTATAATATATTTAAATATAATATATAGATTGTATATTGCTCGTCATTGGCCTCCTTCAGTCATAGAACGACTATGGTTCATCTCAGACTCAGAGCACACTTCCTCATGTGGCTGTGGAGCCCTATTTTGGAGAGACACTCCCGTCCACAGATAGCGCAGGTTAAGGTGGCTTTTGCTTCGGTGGTAGAGGAGCTGGCAGTTTTTCGGATTGTGCATTTTTCTTCCTGAGCTGAGACCCATGTACTTTCACTGTCCATAGCTTTCTTGGTCACTGTCTCTCTCCATCTGTTGCCGTCTAGAGCTATGTCTTCCCAATTGTCAGTATTGATGTTCACTGATTTGAGGTCAGTTTTATTACATCTATGTAATGGAGGTGGGGGCGACCAGTTTTTCTTGTGCCAGTCGCGAGTTGACCATAGAGGATGAATTTCTATAGTACTATTGGATCTGACTAGTATACTAGGATCTAGAGTCTGTGGTCTCGATTTAAAAAAGTAGTTAGATCTAATTCTGTTACAGTTGAGTCTGGGCTTGATTTGCATTTAATGAAAACTAGATATAGACCTAAAATCTACAATCTTAATTATTAATTTATCTATATACTATTATAGATCTAGAACTAGGTAGCTTAAGTTAAGCTAGATAAGCTAGATAATATAGATTAGATGTTAGTCTGCAACTTTTATATAGCGCTACTTTCATGCTTATAGCATGCTCAGAGCGCTTTGGTCCAATCTCATTTATGGACCAGTTGGGGGGGTGGGGGGTATCTAGGAGAATGTTTTCTGTGCTGCCTTTAGGTGCTCAGTAAACACAACTCGAGTCGGGTGTCGAATCTCGAGCCCCCTTCATAGTTAGCCAAGTTAAGTTCAAGCGTACTTAGCCTCTCGACCACGCTTCCCACTATTACTACCGGTATTCATTGTTACTCAGCAGAGGCCTCAAAGGCCATGTATACAGCAGAATGATAATCACTAATTAGTGCTAAGAGTTATGTTGGGGAGTAATCCAAGTATTTTTTTTTACTTTTTAATATATAACAGGGTTCGTAGCGCTCCTAAAAACTCCTAAAATCTCCTAAAAATGAAAAGTCTCCTAAAATCCAAAAATTCTCCTAAAAATTGCCGAAAATCTCCTAAAATTTTTCCACTCTCCTAAAATTTTTAATCTTGCTTATTTCTTGCTAAAAATGCAGGGGGGGGGGGGGGGAAGCAGCCTAACCAGGCATTCTGATCGCATAACCTTACGGGCTGGCTGTGTTAATGAGCTGACTAGTGACGCTTCTACACCGCCTTTCACCCACTTGGGAAGCGCAACCTCGTGATTGAGGATGGCCTTGGCTCAAGCAAGCATTTCACCTGGCAGTATTTTTCTGAAGTCAGCGTAGAAATGTTTGTTTCCATTTATTGTTACCACTAAAGACGCGCTAGATCTAGTCTGTAGTGACTATTGTCTATAATTAGTGCAATTACCAGACAAATGTGTAGGCTACACCCCTCCGGGCCCTCCCTCACCTAAAATCTTCTTGTTGTGAGTGTAAGAGTGACTTCGCGTTGAAAGTCCGTAAATCTTCTAGATCTAGCTAGTATCTGGTAATAGTATCTAGATCTAAGTTAGATCTAGTGAAGATAATTCGCACCTAACCTGAAAACTCAGTGAATTTTAGTCAATTTAATAATCTCGATACATCTAATGTCTCTAGAAATACGCTAGATTCTAGATTTACGCTAAATCACTTAGAGTCTAGTGAAGATAATTAGCACAAAGAAGAGAAAAGCCGGCAAATTTAGTGACTTAGATCTAGACTAGATCTACGATATATTCAGTGAAGATAATTCGCACACTGCCGCGAAAAGTCCGCAAATTTTAGTGACTTAGATCTAGACTCTAGATCTACGGTATATTCAGTGAATATAATTCGCACACAGCCGCGAAAAGTCCGCGAATTTTAGTGACTTATATCTATACTCTAGATTTACTCGAAATCACTAGAATCTAGTGAAGATAATTCTCACACAGCCGTGAAAAGTCCGCAAAATTTAGTGACTTAGAGTTAAAGTCCGCGAATTTTAGCGAATTAGTCTAGATCTTATTGTAATAACTGAAGGGAGGCAACTCAACGAGACATAGACGTTTATTTACATAGAGACATGACAAAGAAAGAGGGCATCTGCCTTGAGTACAGCATCTCCATATTGGCTCTACTTGAGCGGAAAACGTTAGTCTCTCATGTCAACATCCGACTTGTCTGGTCACTGATAGTGCGCACCTTCTTTCTGCACTATCTTGGATGGCGGTGCGCATGACAAAATCATAACATTGCCCCCGTCTTAGCACTTTTCGTCCCGAAAAGAAACACTGCAGCTGAGGTTTGACAGTTCAGGTGGAGGTTGATCAGATGGAGCCACAGGCGGCAGGGAGCGTGTTCCCCACGAAGCCATCCGCATTGTTTTCCTCCAGTGCCGCTTTCTCTTTCTCCAGTTGACCAGGCTGTTGTTGCGACGATGACGTGGCCGTTTGACACACAAAGAGACAGTGTCGAGCACTGTTTTCTTCAGCACAGCCGTTGATCGGACACGCTGTCTCAGCAGACCTTCCCGACAGACGCCTCTCAACGGAGCTGCAGGTTCACATGCAGCCACGTTGCAAACAAAGTCCAATGCTCCGCAGTCATCATCAGACAACAGTCTCACGTCCAGAATACAGGTCTCTTCAGTTTCAAGTGGAAAATGTCTTCCTCTTGACGGTTCAGATTTAGAGTGGTCCGATTGACATTCATCTATGCCAATGTCGATGATGATGGTAGAAGTACATATGCCCTGTTGGTGGTTTTGTTGGCATCTAAATTCTATGTGTGATGCGCCGCACGTACAATTCATGGTAAACTTCTGGATGCAGTTGTCGAGCTTCGAATTTCCTTTGTAGGCACCGGAAGATAGGCAGAGGTCTTTAAAGTCCATAGCAACAGGCTCGAACGCAGACCCAACGTTGTCTTGATTTGTCCGGCTCATTGAGGTATTGGTAACAGGTACAACAGGAACAAACGCTTCAGGCACATAACAGACTTCAGTTTCTTCATTTGTCGCCTTCCGTTCAACTCGGTACATCCCGTTGAGATCATCACAGCAATCGCCATCACGTTTCTCGTCTTGAAAGTCACAACCACAAGACTTGCCCACAACACAGACACAGACGGCGCTCAAATCCCCAGCGTCTCCGTCACCACTGTTTGTGCAACCACAGTCTTGACCACGCAACTTCTTGACCAACGAGTCTACAGGCAACTGCTCCTTTACCAACGAGTCTACTCCTTCTTTCAGCTGAGACACCATTTTATCTACCTTGTTCCCCATACTGTTCATTTGTTCACACATTGCATCAATACCTTCATTTATTTTGCTAATAAGCTCATAAATCTCCGGTTCAATTTCAAATAGGTAGGTCTCCGGATCTTCGTCTTCATCAATTAGGGCTTGCCGAAGACGAGCTGTAAGCACCTCCTTGCTACCACCAAGCTTCAGGCGTCTGTAACGAAGTTCCTGCCTTAGCTCTTTAACTAAAAGCTGGTCTAGTTGATTCAAAGATGCCATTGTGCTAGAATCCTACCTCCTCTCGTTGAGTCGCCTATAATCCCACTTCTGAGACCAATTGTAATAACTGAAGGGAGGCAACTCAACGAGACATAGACGTTTATTTACACGGAGACATGACAAACACAAAGGACATCTGCCTTGAGCACAGCATCTCCATATTGGCTCTAGACTTGGGCGGAAATCGTTAGTCTCTTATGTCAACATCCGACTTGTCTGGTCACTGATAGTGCGCACCTTCTTTCTGCACTATCTTGGATGGCGGTGCGCATGGCAAAGTCATAACAATATTTATTATTTTTAAAATCAAATAACAATAATTGATTTGATAAATGCTTAGTTTTGTGTATGTTTTACTATGTATCACACAAACGGATAGAAAACACTCACACATATCATACATTTCATACTTTAAAAAAACCTCCTAAAATCTCCTAAAATTTTGTCATGGAAAAGTGCTACTAACCCTGATATAAATATGATGATAGAAAAACTAGTTTAAGATCATTTTCGAAGTCCAGTGACAGTGTTGAAGGACATCATGATTAGCAGTTAGATTGTAATAATTAATATCACTGCACTGTTAGATCTTGTCTATTTATAGAATTACATAATTGTTACCCCTGGGATATCAAAATAAAATGATAGCAAATTTAGAATCTTGTCACTGTTATAACCCTGATCGAAAAGACAACCAATCAGAAACACTGACACTTATTATGGAAATATACTGGGTAGCTGTTTAAATTAAAGAATCAAGCAATACATAGTTAAATATCCACTTTGTTAACATTAAGTCTAAAAGGCGTTTAATAAATTATCTAATTACATTACTGATTGATTACATTCCACAGTGAGTTGGCATTTCTTAACACTCAAAACCACTACCATACATAAAAGGCTGCTTAACAAATGCATTCTTTTCACACATAGATAGGAAATAGGAGTACTTATAAGATCATTGTATTCAATAAAGTTTTTGTAAGAAGCCAAAGGCCTTCATTGTTACAAAGAGGGGCATTTAAGTTTGCATGAGAGAAATAAAAAAGTTGGGTACTGCTGCTCACAGCCCTTTTTTTTTTTCTCTTTTCATTCATTTAATTAAAGAAAATTCTTAAAATGCTTACAATCCAATGAGCGGATGTTTTTAGGCTTCTGTAAACCCCAAGCCACTTCATTGCTTCAGGTTTTGATAAGTTGATTGGTGGACAGATGACTGCTTAGATTATCATTGCAATGATTCTGATGTTCCTAATGAAACTTAGTAGTAGTAAGATATCCATGTTAAAGTCAACATGCATGGTAACATTCTGTGTCAGAACATTGATGTACGAGAACTTGCTTTCTTTTCTAGGGGTAGAACTGAGTTGGGAGACATAACTCCTCACAACATTAAGCAACTTAAAAGATTAAATCAAGTTGTTTTTCCGGTGACTTACAATGACAAGTTCTATAAAGATGTCCTAGAAGTTGGTGAACTAGCTAAACTGGGTAAGCATTTTAGGCAGAAAGAGGAAACAGTTAATTAGATTAATTATAAACATTTGATTAAAAAAAATAAAACAACTTAGAAGGTTGAATTATTGAAATTTAGAGTTTAGACATTGAAGGGTTCAAGGGTGAATAAAATTCTTTTATACCTTAGGCCATTAGCAAAATTTGGTAAGACTAGCTGCCTATATTCTCACTTGCCAAAGCCATAGCATTTAGAGTTGGTTGAATGTGGCTAAATTTGCTGTTTATGCTTATTCTTTAGCCTTGAGTCAAATGTGTAGCCAAAGTTTGATTCCAGTGTATTTAAGGTTGCAAGCAATACATTTACTTTCACTTTTCTTTTCATACCGGTAGCAAAAGTCAACCAAAAAATTAGCAGTTTAAAATGAGTAGGGCAGTGTTTCCCAAACTGTTTTGCAGAACACTAGGTCACTAGGGTTCCGCAAGGCCAGAGTAGTTGTTCTACAAACTACTGAACTAGTAGGCAACCACATGAATTAATCTCTCTAAAAATTAAGCCAAGTTTTCTGCTAAATACTCAGAATATGCAAAGTGTTCTGTTAAGGAAAAAGTTTGGGAAACACTGGATTAGAGAATGAAATCTTAGTGCTTCGACCCTTTTTTTTTTTCATTATTATTATTTCATCTATTTATATGCTGTAAATTTTAATGGTTTTCCACAGCATATTATAATGATATTGTGATTGGAGCAGTTTGCTGTCGAATCGACACTTCTGAAAATGTTCGACGGTTGTACATCATGACCCTAGGCTGTTTGGCTCCTTACAGAAGACTTGGCATTGGTGGGTAGTCAATCTTAGAAGTTTTGTTAGTGTCTATAAAGTTAATGTTAATTGAAATGAATAGTGGGTGAACTTTTACACAAAGTAAATATTAAGTAGTAAATATTTACATATATCTAAAAAAAATCACATTATTCAAACATTGTAATTTAATATTTTAAAAAATTTCATTTAATATTATTATGCGTCTCTGTAATTATTTGTTTAATTGATCTGACAAGCATGTTTTGTTTCTTTTTTTTAAATTTATATAGGTACTGTTATGCTTGAACATGTGCTCAACATCTGTGAAAAAGATGGTAACATTGATAACGTCTTCCTGTAAGTCTTAAACATTCTGTTGATTTAAGTATTCTGTTACAACATTGTACTCTTCGCCTATTTATGTTACAATGTGAAGATAGCAGCTATTTCAATTTTCCCTAATGCCCTATCGATTTCACATTATTGCACAATGAAATTATTGCCACTAGCTATTTGATAAATGTTAACTTTGATGTTTGTTTGTTTTTTTCTCTTTTAGTACTCATCTAAACTTAGCAACTTTATACAAAATGATGATTTGAAAAAGAATGAAAACCATATTTTATGAAAACCCACTGATACCAAAACCAAAGCAATTTATAAATGTAATTTTAAAAGATAATTTCTTGATGAAATTGAATCATAAAAATTCTGACTTAAAAGTTACAGATAATTTGTTTAATTCATTAGCTATCATTTTCTGCAAGGGAGCATGATTGCATGCAAAATCTTAGTCCCATATCATTGTAGAAAAAAAACCAACAAGCCTTGTTATCTCATGAAAAGCTATAATAGTTGCAACTTTTAAAACAGTTTTAAAATTACATAGCAATGAATACCATTACCTCCATAATGTATTAAATCAGTTGTTTTTTTAGAAAAAGACTCTGTTGTCTTAAAATTATATTGATAATTGTCTGTAGACCTTTTGTGGTGCTTTTTCATGACACCTATCATTTACTGTCAATGAACTTGACTTGATTAAGTTTCTTGTATTTCATGATCTTGTATTTCTCAGACATGTGCAAGTCAACAATGAAGGAGCCATAAAGTTTTATGAAAAGTTTGGCTTCAAGATTGTTGAGGAAAAGAAGAACTACTACAAAAGGATAGAGCCTGCCGATGCCTATGTTTTACAAAAGTCTTTCAAGGAAGGTTCCACAGATGAAAGGAAAACAGCTTCAGAGACCTCTAGTGAAGACACAACAGATAAAATAATGTCATAGCATTTTCCCATCTGCACATTTACCACCTGCTTTAGCTTTCTTAAAATTATTCACTTTTGTATTTGTGTGAGATGACTAAGAATGTTTTTCACATTTATTGACATCAAATAGTTACTTTAAAATTTTCAAAGGGTAAAAATTTATGATTTAAAAATCTCTATAATACCATTAGGCGTTCTTGGAAATAGTATAAAATTGTTATCATGTTGCAAGTTTTGGAACTCTTTGAATAAGTATACATGCAGGTACTATTTAATTAGTACTGTCTTGTCAAACGGTAAAATAAAACATTGCTAGATCTTTGATTTGTGCACTGGTAATTGAAAACTCAAGCTGTGAGTCTGTACTATTAGCATGTTTCAGTTTGTCCTGAGTGATTTATTATCAATCATAATGAATGTTATACCTTTTGTTCTCATTTTACTGTTGGCATTTTTAATTATTATTTTTTAGTATATAAAAATTGATCATGGATTTAAAAAAAAATATTTTAGTTGCTTATTTTTTGTGTGTGAATCATTTAATATTATTGCTATACCAACTTCCTTCCTGTAGGCTGACCATGCATTCCTTTATCTCTGTGGCATAATTTAACTGATAATATTACAAATGAAGGCACTTAAAATTTAAGCCAGATATAACATTGTTTTCCTACATAAAGGAATGTTGATCTTTTTTTTTTTTAAATTAAATTTTTAAATCTCATACCTAAGGTGTGAAAATATAATTTCAGTTTAAAAAAAAAAGTTACAAGTATGCAAGTGTTAAACAGAAGATTTGGTCGTAGCTGAATTCAGTGAAACAAAGTACCTGGTTATGTCATCTATTTGATATAGGCATGTTCGTCCACTTTTACAGTATACGAATGTATGCAAACACAACATGAAGCTCTTCAAAATCGACGCTAACAGCTGGGAAAAAGTGCCACTGGATAGATCCACATGGAGAGCCATCATAAAGGAAGGGTCCTGTATTGCAGAAGCACAGTGATGTCCAAACTATGGCCTGCGGGCCAGATCCAGCCTGCAATGTGGTTCCATCTGGCCTGCCAAAACGTCGGCACAAAGAGTTAAAAAAACAACCCTTTTTTTTTTTTTTTTAATGTATCTTACCTACATTAGGGCCCTCTGATCACCCTAGCCTTTGTATGCTCATGAAATGGGAGAGTTGAAGAAACTACAAGTGGAATTTAGAATCTACCAGGAAAAGTGAACAAATCATTTTTTTTTAACATGATAATAAGCCAACATATTTGATTTCTAAAGAAAATGTGGCTGTTTATTTTTTGGTACCTTTACAGTCATGTGGCCTGTGTCACGAGTGTCGGAAAATAAATTGGCCCACTGGTTAAATTAGGTTGGGTATCACTGCACTAGTAGTAGGAAGGATTAAAATGCAATTGCGCCTGGTGATTACAGATGTCCTCAAGGATTGGCCTCTTTAGTCACACAAAAAGTTGCAAAGGGACATACAATGCCTCTAAGAGTGCAGTTTAGAAGATTTAACAAACTTCAAAATAATGTTAGTGTCAGGGCTGCTAGCTTAGTTACATGTAGGCAAATAATGTGTGCAATACTGAAGCTGACAGCAATACCCTCAAATGACATTTTTCCAACATTAAGAAAAAAAAATTTGATTAAATTACACCTAGATTGACAAGAAGTGATATCTGGTACAAGTCAGGTGGGAAGATTTTTTAATTCTTTTAGCACATATATACACAGGCTAGTAATGAAGTCAGAAAAACTTGACATCTGAAGTACCCCTGAGATGAATGAAAATGTCATATATCAAATTCTGCAATTCAAAAGTGAAATTCTATGCCATGAGTTACATTGTATTCAATTCATGTCTTATTAGTTTAGTCAATGGCAAGAAAAAATACTGGATACTGAAGTCCTTCGAAGAGCAGGTCTGCAAAGCATCCACGCAATCCCAGCTGCGATTGACAGGACACATCCCTAAGCGACTCCTGTATGGCCAATTAAGGGAAGGAAAGTGCTTTAGGGACACCCTCAAAGCTTCTTTGAAAGCGTTCAGCATAAGCCCTGCCACCTGGGAGACAGAAGCACATGACATGGCGTCGCCCTGTGAAAACGGGCACACAAATTGCTGAGGAAAAGAGAACATCGCCAGAGAAGAAAAGCAAGGCCAATGACACTAGCTCCAGCTGGAATAACCTGCCCAGTGTGCTGTCGATCATTCCGAGCTCACGTAGATCTCACCAGCCACATGAGGAGGCACAAAACCCCAGTGCAAAGCCCTCAGCCCCCAGGATGACAGGTGGTCATCATCAAACCACGATGGACGAACTATATATAATATATTCAGTGTTTTGTAAAAGGTGTGGTTTTTGATTAGCCTTTTCTCTGCTCATAGCTTTTCCAAACTCTTTCCCCCCTCCCTCAGGGATGTTCCAATATGGTAAGAGATTGTAAATAATTGCTTTGATACATACAAGTATCATATTACCTATGAGACATTGTCTTCAATTCTGATGAGTGCATTATTTCATAGTGCAACCTACATATATTTTCACATCTGATGCAGACAAATTGTTAACAGGTAGTCTTGTAAAGTTCTCTTTTTGCATTAATCATCCTCAATGGCATTTCTTTGGATGTGTGTCCTGCGACCTTTTTAAGAATTCTGTAGATGTTTCAGAAGCCATTTGCTGCCAGCTTTATTTTTGTCAAAGGCAGTGAAGGCTAAAATACCCAGTATATAATTTGTTAATTACAGCATTGATAGTTACTAATAATGCTTTTAGGTTTGCATTAATGTGTTACATTTATTAAATATTTTAGGCCATTATTTATTTTTCTTATAGAACTCTTATAAAACCGTAGATGCATCCAGTGCATCTTATGGAATGAAAAAAATACAAATAATTTCAGGAAAAAATACATATGCAAACAAAGTTTTCACTAAATGCTTAGCTTGCAAACTCTTCATGGCTTCAAAATGGTGGCTGGATGTTATTTTGAAAAATAGCTCTAATGGTTTTCCAAGAAATTTCATTTTATTTGTATCTTTGGGGAAAAAACAAACAAACTAGCTAATTGGCTACACAGGGAAAACTCTGATGGTTTGACTGTAATAATTGTTTAAAATATAATCATCTTAAAATTTAATTTGGCTTTTTAGTTTGAACATGACTTCTGTGGGAAATACTGCACTTGACTCAAATGTTTGTTTTCAGTCAAGAGTTGAATAGAAGTAGTGAACATTTAGCCCATTATTTTGTGTAGAAATCAATAGCTGGACTATTAATAGAAACACTTGATTGTTCAAAGCTGACTAAAAACACTCTTGCAGCAATGAAGAATTCTCATGTCCCTCAGCTTTCCTCATAGGAGTGCTATGTCCATGTAACCAAATCCCTCCACTTTTCCCTGTCAGTGGCTGTTCTTAGCAGGATATCAAGACTGAGCCCCAGTACATTATTTTACTAAGACTGCTTATGGAAATTTGTTGTGATTACAAGGACTCTTTTCTCATATAAAAACAACACAACAGAAATATTCACATTAATAAAACAAGACACTACATAAAGAGTTCATTGGATGATTACACACAGGTATCTTGGTCCTTTTTGTTTCTTGATCAAAGGGTGGTGTTGATAAAGCCTGACTGAGTAAGGTACGAACTAGTTTTTGTACCGCTCTGTTCTTGTCTTGATTGACAGTACTTACCCACTTTGTGACGACTTGACAAACCGGTAGTTATGATGGAGCGGGTGGCTGTTGTCTTCCAAGATTTTTCTAAGATTTCTGTTCAAAAAGTTGCTTTCAATAATAAGGTGTTTGATTTTTTTGGTCATCCAGGACTTATTGTTTCCATAGACTTTTATTATAATTAACTCCTCGCAGAATAATAAATAAGAGTTATCAGTTTCTGTTTGTTCGCTTATGTCTGGACAGTTCTCAATAAAGATTTCCCAGTTAGTTTTCTCAATGCATCCTCATAGTTTTTCTACAGCTTCTTCCAACCATATCTTGACAGTTTTTATAACTCTATTGTTGTTTTAAGAGTAGGTTTGTAATTAGGTATAAGATGGACTAATGTATGGTCAGATTCTGCAAGTGGGAATAAACTTTTACATTTGTAAGCCTGCTTAATGTTTATGTAGCATTTGTTGGGCGTTCTACCCTGCCTTGTTGGGAGGGAGACGTACTGGCTATTGTTTGGCAGTGTGTTGTCAAGATTTAGGTTGTTGAAATCTCCAGTTGTTATTACATAATGTAATCCAAAGAAAAGCTGGCTGGATAACATAAAAATGAAGGATTACAAGAGGTATATAAAATGAAAAATTATAGAGCAGCATCAGCTTCATAAAGAAGGATTTGGTTTTTAGATACCTTAGTGTCACTTAATGTTCTAAAATATCTTTAAATTTCACTAGTGAAAGTTATCTACAACCATCTACAATTTTCATATTTTTAAGTGAATCTTAGTCAAGGGTGCAAAATGACAACAAAATCTGCTAATGAACACATTGAAATCACAAGTCAAATAGTGCAAGAACAAATGAAAACTGTATTGGTGAACAAAACAAGAAGAAAGGTTATGTACATAATAATGAGATTTTAACAATCTCCCCTTGTAGGAAGTTGGACAATGTCAGCTGCTAAACACAGTGGATTCAATGAGATGTATTTAGGTTTCACAAAAGTACTCTCAGCTTTTTCTTGTTGGTCTTCTGGACTTTCCTCTCCCTTGAGTATTCTTTCAACTTCTCTAAAATCTGAATTAAAATAATAACTGGTAAGCAACATAGAATTGAAAGGTTTTTCAAGGTCAAAGTCATAATTTGATATCAAATGAATCTCAATAATCAAAACTATACAGACTAACATCAATATTAGAAAATAACTTTACTGATGATAATAAGGTCATGCATAGAAAACTGACATAAGAGTACTGCAAAATGAATCAAGGTGCTTGCAAGAAGATTGAGATGGTACTATCTCCAAAGTAAGTCACATTGCAACTGTACAGCATTGTGTTAACTAATGATTCTGTCATGAATCTTTCTTTTTCTTATGCAAATAATTTACTCTCTAGTAACAAGCTTTTAAAAAAATGCTTTAGCCATAAGATAGTTATAACTGCAGTTATATGGTGAAGACATATTGTACTTGTGTTCTGAATGTCTGATTAATTTAATTTCTTTTCTCGATACCTTTGAAAACTTTGAAGCTATGGGTAAATTTTTTCAATGAAGTGATATTTAGTTAATGTTGATGAATTGCTTGTTGTCAATGTGTCTGATGTAATACAAAGTCAGTTTTAGTTTCTACTCAAACAGATAAAAAAAAAAAAAATTTTTTGAAACAAATATTAGATAAGGGAAAGCACAGTATATTCATAGCAATATCGCTATATACTGCAAGATTATCTCCTTCTTTTCTATATAAAATAAATAAATACTACTAATTGATTAATTTCTTGAGCGATTAATGTATTGTCTTATGCATGAATAATTGAGCAAAATTTCAACTTGATCTGAGAATTGGAAGTGGGAGAAAGAGCATGTAAAAAAAAATCCACCCAGACAGACAGAGTGAGCTGATACAACTTTGAAAAAAAAATGAAGTCACCTTGATTGACTGAGTTTATACATTTACATTATTTTATTTATGTGCAATTATCTATATAAAAATACAACAACAGTATCTTTAACTTGTACTAGTAGCATAAACCACTGTTACTTTCAGTACAAGCAAAGCACTCTAAAACTGCAGAAGTTTTTCAATATGGAGCCAAGCACTCTAAAACTGCAGAAGTTTTTCAATATGGAGCCAAGCACTCAAAGACTGCAGAAGTTTTTCAATATGGAGCCAAGCACTCAAAAAGACTGCAGAGGTTTTTCAATATGGAGCCAAGCATTCAAAGACTGCAGAAGTTTTTCAATATGGAGCCAAGCACGCAAAGACTGCAGTGGTTTATGTTTTGTATTTATATATACATGGTTATATATTTATACATGGTTTCAACCCCAAAAGCAAAGAGTTACATTTTACAAAATGGCATCAAGACACACAAACAAATACTGGGATCCACTGTTCATGAGATGCTGGATATTTGTTTTCTAAAAAGTATTCTTAATCCTGTCAAATACTTTTATTTTGAGCGAATATGTTTTTAGTAAAAGCTCTATTCACTTGACATACATTTTTCTGATAATCTTTCAACAGATTCAATTTTTTCATGAGATGCTGGATATTTATTTTCTAAAAAGTATTCTTAATCCTGTCATACTTTTATTTAGAGCGAATATGTTTTTAGTAAAAGCTCTATTCACTTGACATACATTTTTCTGATAATCTCTCAACAGATTCAATTTTTTCTAGCCATGACTAAACTACAAGCTATTAAATATTGTAAAGAAATCTGATCATTTTCTTCAATAATAACTTACCATTATTGAACGCCTGGGCCTCAAAGGGTCCCACAATCTCCTTGGACAGCGTTAAATATTTCTGATAGTATTTCAACTTGAGAAGATCAAATTTTATGTTCAGCACTTTGTTTTGTTCTGTTATGTCCAATTGTTCAACTGTTCTGCGAGTACTATTCATCAAGTCTAATACAACAAGAGACTCTGAAGAGAAAAAAAAATTGTTTTCTCTATTTCTTATAGATAAAAGGGATAAGAAGATTTCCAAGCAAGAAGAACTTCATGAAAAGTGGAAGTCCTGTTTCAGAGATACTATAGATGTGTAGAGTGAACTATGAAATAAATGAATGGTCTGAAAGACAGTTCAGTTTCAGTTTATTTAAAAAAATGAAATATTTGAAATAGCGAATATCAAATTATCAAAAATACTAGACCTAGCTGGTGGGTAAATGTTGTTGTTTTAAATCGAGATCATTTTGAAAGCTTAGAATACTGAACACAAATTAAGTGGATGTATTAAAAAGAAAATGAAATTATAATTTTGTTGTCTTGTAAAATTTATAAACAAAACAAATAAGAGATATAGTCAGAATAATGTTATTTTCAGAATTAATGCTTAACTAAATCTATACTAAATTTATAAGTGATTAAATACTTGTTCAAATGTTGACTAATAATTTGAATTACTAACTTGTTTAACTCTAACAAACCTTAATTTTCTTGTGTTTGATATCATTTTTTAAAGAATCATAACTATAACTATCCTTGTCTGGATTTGAACATCCAGAACATGCTTTTCTAACAAAGGACTTAAAGCTCAATAAAAACACAGAAAAAAAAAAAAAAAACCAAGTAAACTTATTACTAAACATTCCTAAAGAAAAAAAAATTCATTACACATTTAAATATAATTACCAATGTCTGTAAGAGTCTTAACAGACACCCGATCTGCAAAAAGGTCAGTAAGGTACTGGTAGATGTTCTTCCACTGCAGTCGAGGGATTTTACTGTCTTTAAATTGTTCAGTTCTAGTAATCAGCCCAAGCGTCTACAAATCAATTATTTGAATGTTTAGTTTTAAAATGATACAGCAGAATTATTGAAAACAAATTGTTACAGAAGAATCTCTATAGCACATCCATTCTTTGATTTATTAAGCTAATTATCACTTACTTACATGAAGACCTATCAACTCATTAGATTACTGGACTAAAATGTAACTGTTTCTGAAGCCAATAGTTAATATATATATTTAAGTCAAAATTTCTTTGAGAACCAAAGATCTGTATTAGGTGAAATGGAAGAGAGAATTTTTTTCTGGATGCCCTTAAGAAGGTTTTGTCTAGCCAGAATAATGATCACTGCTTAACTGACCTTGTCATCATTCAATAGGTACCTGTTAAACCAAGGCAAACTCAAGTCAAGAAAGAAATTCCATATTCTAGTAAGATTAAACCCAGGGATTTTGAGCTAATGAAGCATGAGTGGATTGCTTCGCCAGTATAATGTTCAGATGCCTTTCTTATACTCTTTAAAGATGAGTATGATACAGATCTTAAAATCCAGATCTTGAATCAGGACATATCAACAGCTGTACCACAAACCCTTAATGATAAGAGTTGATTGATTCCATTAACTATATTAAATAAAAAAAAAAATGTTTTTGTATAGAGCTATTTTCATGCTTATAGCCTGCTATGGTCTAATTTCTTATGTGGACCAGTGGCAGAAAGGGTTTATGGGACAAGGTTACAGTGCTGCCTTTAGGTGCTCAGCAAACACAACTCTGCTAAAGTTGTGATTTGGACTCAAGCCACTCAAAACAATTTGCCACAACTTAGTGCCTAGGACTTATCCCCAAAGCTCTTTGTTTTTTCAATTTGATAATACTAATAGAAAAAGTAGAAAAACTAAGCAAGAAGCAAGAGTATATTATATTCTCACTAATCTTTCTCTTAACATTCAACTGAACTATTCAAAATTGATAGTATCAAACAATTCAAACATTTGATCCCAGAGTGTAATTAATTTGAATATTTAGATGCAATGAAAAACCCAAGGTATAAACAAATGTTTCACTCACCTCTGACAATGTTTGAGAGTAGTCTTTTTCCAAAAGCATAATATCTTGTAATAAATCTGACCAGATCTAAAACAAAGTCATAACTTATTTTGAGTGGAAATATTTTCAGTTCAAACATTGAGTCACACAACCAATGTAAGGGTATGATTCTAATCATTTGGGCTACACAATAATCTAGAACCAAAATATTGTGTTCATGACAGAAATTGACAACAGTAAATAGTTTAGGCAAGTGAAATATAAATTTAATAAGTTACCTACCTCAATAGGTGAATAAACTGTTTCAGATTCTGAAAAAAAATAATTAAATAAACCACTTTCATTACTTAAGATAGTTATCAATTAATTAATAAAATAAAAATTCTGCAATGAAGAAACAAAAAAACTTTATGACTAATACTTTCAGTAGAGACACTTCCTTTGGTCTTGTGTTTCATGTACCAAGTGATCTAAGTTCAAATTGTGGATGAGGTAATCAGGATGTTGGTCAGCAAGAAGTTCAAGCATCTTTTCTTTCCCCCCAAATAAGAAATATCTTTTAAAACTAGTGGATTCTGAGATCTATTATATATCTCTAGAAAATTAATTTCAATCATCATAATATACAGGAACATAAAGTAATCAACAAAGTTTGTAAAGATGCCAAAATATAAATACAGCTATTATTCAAGGCAATCTCTAACCTTGTCCAACTTGCACATGAAATTTTAAGTCTTCAAAAAAAAAAAAAATGAAGTTAAGATTGTGTTGTGCAGTCACAGCAATGTTATTACTTTTCAACTAACTAAATTATAATAATAATAATAATAAAGGTAATAATTTCATTTATATAGTGTCCTTAACAACAAACATAAAGTAAGGCTCAGGGCAATTTGATAACATAAGAGACATAAACACAAGAGTTAAAATGACAAACTAATCTGAAGAGGTTTTGAATAGATAGGTGCTAATGATCTTCTTAAATGTAAAGAAGCATGTTGTTTGTCTGAGCTTATTTGGTCCATGCACTGAAAAATCCTGTGAACTGTATATTTTAAGGGAAAAAATGTGGCACAACAAGATGTCCATGGAGCACAGGGCTCTCTAAGAGACATAAGGAGTGATCAGTTTACTAAGGTACAAAGGAATTTTTTGTTGTAGATGTAATGACGACAAAGTGTGGCCACCTAGTAGGAGTGTATGCAAGAGAGCAATAACAGAATAGTGTCTTGTTTTTCCTAGGACTTTTCATGCTGCGTTGTTCTGAATTTGCAGCAGCTTAGCGATTTTGTCATCTGGTATACCGTTTAGTCAACGTAGAAGAGTATGAATGCTGTATCTAGCCTTTTTTTTTAAAACTTCAAACAAAACACAAATTTTACTTTATTATTTTGATAATGTTCTGGATGTTCATTCATTATTTATTTGCTTTAATGTTTAGTCAAGCAAGTTAACTTAACTCTTTCTCTCCTAATTGACGAAACCATCGTTGATTTAACCTTATTAAATTAAAGTTTCATTTTATAAACTTTACTTTCTGATGTATAAAAAAAGAATGCTTTCCCTTTTAATTCTATACCAAATAAAACATTTTCTGATAACAAACGAAAAAGCTATTGAAGCTTAATCATAACAGGGTAGTGAAACAGTAATGAGCAAAATGAAGAATTCTGTTGAAACATGAACAAATAATTAAGGAGTGAAAGAGTTAAATGGATAAAAAAAAAGGTGGGGGGTGGAGGAAGCAGTGTAAAGGAATATGCTTATTCAGAAATTGAAACGTTAAATATAAGATACAGCACATGAGTTATGTGTGTCGGAGAGGTATTAATCGCTTGGTTAATTATCAATGGGGCACTATTTCTAATCCTGACTCAAGCTAAACTGTGTTTGATGATTGCCTAAACGAAGCACGAAAACCTTCCCTATTATGTGCTAGACAAAAATAATTATAAAAAAAAAAAGGAAAATAAATAATAAAAATATAACAAAGAATTTAAACATAAAAAAAAAAGGAAAATAAATATAAATAAAGACAAACCCTTGATCCTTTCTTCTTTGGCATCTTTTTCTATAGTAAGTGCATCAATTTTGGACTCTACCTGATTTGTGGTTAGATATTTAGAAAAAAAAAAAGATAATTTTATTGAACATCAACATAGAATTGTTTATCTAACATCTAGTTATTTCATAGGATTTACTTTACATTAAATTGAACATAGGCATTCATCTTGTTTTTTTCTACAAGATGAACATTAGCCATCCTACGACTGAAGGAGGCCAACAGCAACAACAAATTGACCTCTAGCAGACAATAGCTTTGTCAGCATTAGGAATGGGAAAATATGTAGATTTCAGCTTGATCTGCAAAGCCACATGAAATGCTACACTCTTTGATATTCGGATAATGTCTTACTGCATAGGATATTATTTGGGGATTATTAAAAAATGAATCGTTGAGATTTTCTAATATATATGATGATAAATTGTATTGTAAAAATACATAAATATAACAAAACAACAAAAACTTTTTTAAAATATGACTGCGAAAAATACCTTAAAAAGATAATCTAAAATAAAACAGAAAACAAAATATTTTTTGACTGAATATTAGCTAAGAATAGACTAAATGTAAGTAGATCTCTATGTAAATGCACAGCCATGCATGCCTTCTAAGTATCAAATAACTATTTTGAATTCTTAGTTAGAATATTATATTATATATAGCGTAACTAGGTACACAATCTTACATGCACAATTGGAATTAATTTTTTAAAATTTAAACTTTACTATGTTGATAAAAAAAAAATATTCGGAAGAAGATTTAATAAAAAAATAATTAGTAAACATTGAAGCTTTTTTTTTTGGCCTAACCTATAAAATACAGACATTACTTTAAAAAAAATATCATTACGACCTACACGTGTCCCTATGTCAATGTAGTCATGCTTATTAGACTATCCAATGGTGGTTCCTTTCCTTAAATACTATCACACATTATAAAGCACTTCGCAGGACTGGCTCAAATTGATCTAAACATGTCTGATATTTAAAATAAATGTATATATTGATCTACTTAGCAAAGAATGTGTATGTGTTTCGTGTGTGAATGTTGTTCTAAGTTTTCATCTATATTGTTATTGTTACAGTAGTTATGCTGAGGTTGTCAATTGTAGTCAAACTGAATTTCCATTTGATTGGATCAATAAAAATTATCTTATCTTTTGTCAGAAACAAAAATAAAAAAAAAAAAACAAAACAACAAATTATAATGACCAAAACCTTGTTATAACTGAGTTAGATATATATGAATCCAAGCATATAATGTAATTATATACTGTTTGTTAAGCACAGTCTACCTCTTGAACAGATTTAGTTCCAATATACTGGGAAATCCTAAAATAATCATCTTGACCATAGCTGCGAAAAAAAAAAGAAGTGTTTAAATAGTGATATTTCTGCTTTTTTTCATTTATTAATTATTTTTATCATAGCTTTTTAAAAAATGTTAAATAAACAGATCAGAATCATATTTAAGGCTCAATACATCATATGATAATATAAAGATATAAAGTGTGTGCAGAAAGTTGAAACATGTCCTTTTATTTTGCCCTGGTAGAGAAAAGAAGTGGCAAAAGCAGAGGAGTTAAATCGAGGTCACAAAATGAATACCATCTGTTACAAAGTAACCAAAAGATGAAGAAAAGTTTTTGATTGATCTTGATTTTGGTGTTAGACAAAATTTGGGGGGGGGGGGGGGGGGGGGGGGGGGGGAGAATCACCAACCAGGTAAAATACTACCTTATAATCTAGGTGTGGAGTCCAAAAATAAAGATGTAACAATGCGAGACAAGTAAAACAAGCTTTGAATTATGACAATGAATAAATGACTGAGCATTAAATAATTGGTTCGAAGAAATTTTTAAAATATATATTCAATGCTGAGAAGTAAAGCACTTGGCTACCGAACTGAAGTCCTGAGTTCAAATCCTGGTGAAGACTGGGATTTTTAATTCTACCAAGCTCTAATAAGTATCTAACTTTAGTTGGGGAAAAGTAAAGGCGGTTGGTCGTTGTGCTGGCCACATTACACCCTCGTTAACCTTGGGCCACAGAAACAGATGACCTCTACATCATCTGCCCTATAGACCTCAAGGTCTGTAAAGAAACTTTAATTTTTTTTATTTGGATTGTAAGGTCCAAACGATGTTAAAAACAAGAGATGATATCCACAAGAAGTTAATGCATAGCTCTAGAATATGAAGGAGAAAGTAAAAAATGGCATTAATCATTCTCATTCATGACTTTAATCATAACTTCATGTCCACTAGAAAACTTTACTTCAGATCTAGATCTAATAATCATTAAATAGGTACCCATTAATAATGGTAATGATGAAAAGTAAACTAAAACTGTAATTCGATCTCAGTTCTTACCGCTTTATAGCTTCTAACAACTTTGTTTTTTCAGAATATAACCAACTGCCAAGCTTGCGACCACTGGTTTCGGATCTGAGCTTTCTTCTTTTTGAAGGCTGCTCTGAAATATCTATTATGTCACTATTAATGCTATCTGATTTGCAATTTTTTCTTTTCCTTCTCTTCTTTGTCGTCTTTGAAGTGCAGAACGCTTTCTCAGATGTGGTAGATGAATTTCCATCACAGTTCAATGAGTTCTCATTCAACTCATTATCATTGTCATTATGATTCTCATCCGAACTCATTTTATTTTACTTGACTAGGAATCTAGATCTAGAATGACTAGAATCTAGAATAGTAGATGATTTGGGTATACCATGATTTGTTATACTATAGTAGTATACTCTATTTAGATAGAATATAGTCATAGATTATAGATCTATCACTATAGTATCAGTATCACTATGACTATAGTATATTATATAATTATAATATATATAGGAATATAGTAATATAGTAGTCTATAGTATAGATCTAGTCAATATTTTAATAAACTAGTATAGTATAGATTTAATTATTTAATAGAGTAGAGAGATCTAGAATAATCTAGATTCTATATTAACTATAATATAATCTAGTATGATGTATCTAGACGATTTTTATAGTCTAGTAACCCTAGCTACAGTCTAGTATTACTCTCTCTCTATAAGTTAACTAATAACTATATCTATAACTAGACTAGAGTTAACTATAACTCTAGATCTAGTATCTACTCTCTAGTCCGAGTACTCGGAGTAGTCTAGAGATGATCTAGATTAGATACTATCATTATATACATCTAGATCTTGATTCTAACTCAAAACTACTCAAACTCTAAGTCTAAGACTAAGTACTCTAATACTCTAAGTAAGTTAGTCTAGTGACTCTAGTTACATAAGTCTAGTCACTCTAGTTAGTATGAGTCTATCAATATCATCTATTAAAGTATTATGTATATGACTAGCAGACTAGTAATAGTAGTAATTTTAAGTAATGTATGACCCTAAGTCGGCCTAAGTTCTAACTCAGTAACTGGCCTAACCCTAGAACGATTAAATCATCTAAATCTAAGATCTAGATATTCTAGTCCTAGGTGATGCTAGATTGCCTAGATCTAGTAATCGCTAGATTAGATCTATCATGATCAGTTGTTCGGGATCTGTCTTATCATCTTATGATGTCTGATCATTTATGCAACAGTTACAATATCAGGCAGGCAGTATCGAGTATGAGTAAAAAAAAAAAAACTTCGATTATCCAGTTTAAAACAGTTTGAAATACAAGCCGTGGATCCCTCATACTCCACGACACACACACACGAGCGCATTTTTTAGAAGATTATACGGCAGGGTAATATATAGATGTAGAATGTATTCAATTTTAAGAATATAATCGAAATATAATATTCAAAATAAGCTGAATTCAAATCCTGGTGAAGACTTGGATTTTTAAATTCGGGATCTTGGGCGCCTCTCAGTCCGCACCCAGCTCTAATGGGTAGGCCTATCTGACATTAGTTGGGGAAAAGCTAAGGTGGTTGGTCGTTGTGCTGGCCACATGACACCCTCGTTAACAGTGGACCACAGGTCGTAATCATATTTTTTTAAAGAAACGACTGTATTATATAAGATGAAGAAATACTTACAATATAGATCTAGGTCCCTTTATCAGTATATGTAGGCTTATTACGAACGGTCACTAAAGATAATCTAATTACTTCGCCTTCTACAAAATAGGTCTACTAAACTGTTTTTGGAACCTGAAAGGGATATAGGCCTACTGATGCTCCACTAAATTGTGATTCATGTTCATAATTAACGATTTTGTTGAAATCGATTTTTTAAAATTCAATCTTGATACATTCGGTGCCAACATCTAGTTCAACGAATATGAACGTGTATTAAGTATGCTATATGGTTAGGCCTATACATTTTTTTTTCTCTACATAGACGTTAAAAATGTATAATTTCAAGATGGTAGGCCTACAAATGTTTCAAAGAGAGTCGTCCTATATGAAGAACTTGTGACAGGCTCAAAGAAAAACTAGCAGTTCCGCCCACCTCCGATATGTGACTGTAATCAAATGGAACCTCAAAGCAGTGAACATTGACGTTGACTACTGGGAAGACACAACCCTAGTCAGACCGCACTATGTGGAGAGAGATGGTGACCAAGAAAGCTATGGACAGCGAAAAGGCATAATTGTCCTCGGCTCTGGAAGAAAAGCGTGCTAAACAAAACATGCCTGGCTCCTCTATCACCAAAAGCCAAAGTTGTTGGCGAGAATGTCTCTCCAAAATGGGTCTCAGAAGTCACATGAATAAGTGTACTACGAGATTTGAACCATTGTCGTTTCTACGACTAATTATCTTTACTTAAACTTGTTGTTCAATGTGATCCACCACAATGAAATGATTTTTAAAATGTCATCGAAAATGCAATACTTAACACAATTTCAAAATAAATGTAATTTTTTTACTAAATACGAGTCTCAGTTGAAAATCAAATAACAAGTAGGGGCCTAACATCAAATGAAATTATTATGAATAAATATGTAAAATATTTGTGTTACACAAATAACAAACTAGTGTTTAAGAGGGAAGACATATTAGGAACTCCATTTATTACGTAAACACAAGCGGTGTTGCACTGACGCGCTAGTGTGCAAATGTACATATAATACTATTATGTTACATCTCTCTTCTTTAATTCAGAAAATCTATTTATCAGAATAACTAACAAACTAGTCAACTAAAAAGTCAATTCACAAATCAAGTCTCTTGGGTTTGTTAACTATTCTGCCTGAGCGTGTTACGTAAGGTTCATGTGGTCTAGCGGTGTTAGAAGAAGCAGTGTGTAGTGGCGGCTCAAAATCTAGTGTAGTTTGTAATCTTGGACTCTCTAGATCTAGTGGTTCTGGTTGTTCTGAGATGTCATCTGGAAAGTCATAATTATTGTCAAATCTGTTTGCTTTCTCAGAAGACTTTCTGATATGTTTTCTGTTTCTTCTGTAGACCTTATATCCCACTTCTGACACCATGTAAAATATTTGTGTTACACAAATAACAAACTAGTGTTTAAGAGGGAAGACATATTAGGAACTCCATTTATTACGTAAACACAAGCGGTGTTGCACTGACGCGCTAGTGTGCAACCTTCTGATTCTTTATTGAGATCTTTTGGATCAATACATATTCTAACTTTGTCATTCCTGAACGAAACAACCATGGAGCTAACCCATTCAGTAGGTTCATGTACGGCAGTAATAAATCCATCAGCTTGCATTTCTTTAAGTTTTTCTTCAACTTTATTGCGTAGAGATGCTGCTAAGCGACGTGGTGGATGAATAACTCCTTTAGCATTTTCCTGTAACTGAATCTTGTATTCTCCTGGCAGTGTTCCAGTTGTTTTCAGCATTTCAGGAAATTCTCTTTGTAACTCGTCTTCTGCCTTGGATTCTATGCTGTCTATCCATTGTAGTAGTCCCAAACATTCTGCTGTGTCACCACTCAAAATGTTCTCTTGGCTAATGTCTACTACCTCAAACCTTACTTTCACCTCTTGGATATTATTTTTCAAAGGTAGCACTACTGCTCCTAAAGTCTTAATAACATGATTAGAGTAAGACTTGAGCGACTTTGCTGAATAAGCAAGTTTTACTTTGTCTTTGAGCTTTTCAAACTCTGACTTGACAAGAATGTTACATCTTGCACCAGTGTCGATACGAAAAATTAATGTCTTGCCATGCACGACTAGTTTTACAGTCCACTTGTCTTCAACGACATTGATATTCTCAATATTACCCTTTTTATACTGGCTACTTGCAGTGCTAACAGGTATAATATTTTCATCACTGTGACTGTCATCTTCTACTAGATTGACGTTGCGTCTTTTTCTGCACATTTGAAACCAATGGTTTTTCTTTTTGCAGAAATTGCATGTGGTTCCTATTGCTGGACATTTTCCCTTTTCGTGGTTCTTGCCGCATTTACTACATATTATAATTTATCTGAGTTATCTTTAGACTTCTGCTTTAGTACATTGTGTGACTGTCTCTTGATTGCTAAAACTTCTTGGCCCCTAAACATTTTCACTTGGCTTTGTGACATCTCATATTGTTGTCCAATTTCTATAGCCTTGCTAAGGGTCAACTTCTGTCCCTGATCAAATAGTCTTAATTGTACCTTTTCGTGTATGACTCCACTAATGATCAAATCAATAAGTATATCGTCTGGGTTGTCATACTCACAGTCCATAATGAGAAGCTTTAGGTCTTTAACAAAGTTATCAAAACTTTCTCCTTCTACCTGCTTTCTCTGATGTGCTCTAAATCTAGACACTCTTTTATTTTGTCTTGGCCTTATGTAGTCTTCTATTTTCTTTAATAGAAATTGCGGATCTCCCTCTTCACTATCAGTAATATTTAGAGTTTTGTAAACTTCACGGCCTTGTTGACCTATCCACATTCCCAGCCATCCGGCTTTTTGTTTACTATCGGCACCAGCTAACGTAACGGTCCTTTGAAACAAAAGCTCACCTGCTGTTGAAACCTTAAAAATTCTTGATACAGATCTTTAGCATTCCAATTCAAGATTGGTTGCTCAAAATAAAAAGAAGCCATTAATAGATTAATAAAAACCTTTGTCTGGACAGCTTTTCAAGTTTTATTCTGACACCATGTAAAATATTTGTGTTACACAAATAACAAACTAGTGTTTAAGAGGGAGGACATACTAGGAACTCCATTTATTACGTAAACACAAGCGGTGTTGCACTGACGCGCTAGTGTGCAAATGTACATATAATACTATTATGCTACAAAATATTTGTTTAGACGTTTGCTATCTCTAAAGGAAGAAATATTAAATGGCTTTTTACCAAATGGAATGGGGATAGATTGAAATAGGCCTACATCCTAAAGAAGAATTCCTATTTTTTTTTAAAATGTGTTTATTTAAATTATGATCATTATTTCATGAACTAGACCTAGATAATACTTCTACGTTTGAATCAAAAACTTTTTTTTTTGTGGCGAGATATAAGGCACATGCAAACACATTAGTCTACCTCAGGGATGCCCAAAATGGGGCCCGCAGGCCTTATCCGGCCCACGACGTGTTTCTATGCGGCTCGCCGTAAAGTCGGTATAAGGTGTAGAAAAATCTCCCCTTAAAAAAGGTTGAACTTGAAAAATGTATCTTCACCCACGTTATAGGGCCCTCAAGTTTTCTCTGATGGATTAGTATCATTATCTTCAACATTTCTGTGTCTATGAAAGGGACTCTAAATGTAGAATCTAGATCAATAAGGAAAAGTGAACGGATCTTTACTTTTTTTTTTGTGGATAATAAACCAACCAACATATTTGTTTTGTAAATTGTGGATGTTTAAAAAAACAACAACATATAAACGCCATTATGAAACAAATATTACGGCATTCTTGGTCTGAGACCCCTAATAAAAGATTTCTAAACTACGTCTAGAGATCGATGGGAATATTTACAAAAAAGAGTGGGTGGTTAAGCTAAGTACAGAAATGAAGTCATTTTTTTGACCCGTAAAAAAATATCCCATTAACTAATGTAAGTACTAGATCCACACAGGTTACTAATAAATAGTTTCAGGTCAATTTCTTCTTTTTTCTTTTTGTACTTTTTCGGTAATGTGGCCCGCGACACGACTGTCAGAAATAAAAATGGCACGTAGGTCAAATAAGGTTGGGCATCACTGGTCTACCTCGTCATGTTGGTTGGCATTTGTTGATATTGGTATTCCTAAAAAAAAATTTTTTTTTTTTTGTTTATAAAAATAAAAAAAAAATATGCCCCGGGTGAGGATCGAACTCACGACCTTCAGATTGCTCGAGCTTTTTAGTGATTATGAGACTGACGCGCTACCTACTGCGCTACCGAGGCAGATGCACTTATTGCCGATAGTAAATTTGATATAAAAATAAAACATCTTTGAGCTTACATTTATGTTTATCCCTCTTTTGTCAGTAGACTATAGAAAATGTATATTTACTTTAAAATTAAATTGACCCAAAAATATAGATCTAGATCGATATATAGATCTAATATAAATCTAGATCTAGATTTAATAAGTAAAGTTCTATAATCTTTTACAAATATTTACTCCGGACCAGCACGTATTTCCGGTAGATTTGTTTTGCTTGGAGAGCAATGTTGCTAGGGTTAATTTGAAATAAGACTATTCATTGGACTTTTTAAGTTACTTCACCAATGATAATAAACCTTACAACATTAAATATACATTTAGTGTTAAATAAGCAATATTTTTGCGCATGGTAGATGGTACTTGCCTTAGCCTTAACTTTAACAGTGCCTTAACTTAGATTTAAGACAAGTTTGAAGTTAAAGTTTTAGTTGGCATAATCAATGATAATCTAATCATTAATGATATCGTGAATTATGTGATAATATTATAATATTAAATAATAATTATGATAATATAATAATAATGATTTAAATTTTAATGATGTAACAGTTAATAACTTAATAATCCTCATATAACTTTTTTTTAAATAAGTTAATCTTGTTCTAAGTCTAAGTAACTAATTAAGTTAGTAAGTTATAAGTATTACATAAGTCAAAGTATAAGTACTAGATCTATAAGTAAGTTGTAAGTCTAAAAATCAAACAAAAGTTGATTCATTGTGATTTGTTTAACTTTTAGTAGATTTTAAAAATAATATATAAATATAATAAAAATAAATACAGGAAATATTCTTCAACTTCAACTCAAGTATTATTGTATAATGTTTAATTGTTATATTATTGTTATCTAGATTCTAGAATAGAGTATAGTCTAGAGAATAAAACTAAAAGAGATAGATATTTTTCTAGACCTCTGTAATCTATGACTATATTAATCTATAGATCTATCTAGCTTCAGCTAGATCTACTTATATAAGTTATACTATAGACACTATAGTAAAATATAGTTAATATAGTATACTATAATAGTATAATTATAGATCTAATATACAGTTTTATACTAGGGTAATTTCCACATTTTGTTCATGGTTTAACTGATGTTTAAAAAAACAACACAAAAAGAAAACAACATTATATTGAAATCTTATTATTTTTATAATTAAAAAATACAGGTACAAATTCTTTTTTTCTTATCATGCCTTTAAATTGATATTTTCAGTTACAACACATTGGGTACAATCTTTTGCTGTTTGGAGAAAGAATACAATTTTAATGAGCCATGATTATATTTGAATGAATCTTCACTTAAATGTCAACCCATAAAGACTGTAAATTGCACATTTTAGTTGTACTACTACCAAAAAGATGGAGTCACAAGAAGCAGTTTTAAAAAGAAATGGTTCACCTAGGCTTGATGGATTGCCTTCCCTTGGAAGCCCAAAGACCACCAAAGGAACAAGACCAGATGGATTTCCTCTTCTGCCTCCCATTCACAAACCTGAAAAACAAACAGAAGATCCATATGCCAATAGCAAGCTCTTGACTTTTAGACTGGCAGATCATCACAAGAATCTGTTGATCAGGATCTTGTAAGTTTGGTAGTCCAGTGCTTAGTCCACTCTAATGTTTGGTAGTCCACGTGCTTAGTCCACCCTAATGTTTAGTAGTCCAGTGCTTAGTCCACCCTAATGTTTAGTAGTCCAGTGCTTAGTCTACCCTAATGTTTAGTAGTCCACGTGCTTAGTCCACTCTAATGTTTGGTAGTCCAGTGCTTAGTCCACTCTAATGTTTAGTAGTCCAGTGCTTAGTCCACCCTAATGTTTAGTAGTCCAGTGCTTAGTCCACCCTAATGTTTAGTAGTCCAGTGCTTAGTCTACCCTAATGTTTAGTAATCCACGTGCTTAGTCCACTCTAATGTTTGGTAGTCTAGTGCTTATTCCACTCTAATGTTTGGTAGTCCAGTGCTTAGTCCACTCTAATGTTTGGTAGTCCAGTGCTTAGTCCACCCTAATGTTTGGTAGTCAAGTGCTTAGTCCACCCTAATGATTGAGTTTACGCAGATATCTTAATCCTATGAATTTTTTTTATATTTTTTTTATCAATCTCAATCTAATCTCTCATTGGAATGAGAATATTGGAATGAGAATGGTTCATTATATTTCATAGTAATTGAGTTTCTTATTAACTTTTTTTTAGGGATTTGTCTATGCTAAAATATGTAGACATATGAATGTGCCTGTGCCCTACAAAATTAAAAATAGTATTTGGGAAGGAAGTGTTTGTGAAATCACTATACTCCTCTCATACTACATTATAAGAATGAATGTTTTATTGATTCTTACTTTTTAAAGTTTTATTGATTCTTCTTTTTTACACTTGTTTTAAATTGATAAGATTGAAAATTGTATATTGATTCTTCTTTTTTTAAACCTGTTCGAAATATACTTTTCACAGACAAGAAGATGCAGTTAAAGCAGCTAAAGAGGAGAAACTATTTTATAAGCAGCACAAGGATGACCCAAAACCAGAAGAGCCTCAAATGCCTGCTGAGGTAACACATTTTTTTAGTTTTTAGTTGTTTTGTTTTTTTAATTTTGTTTGGTACATTTTAATTAAACTATTTGTACAGTCTCTCTCTTGATTTTTTCAATAAATACTAAATATTTCTACATAAATGTTGTAAATTTTTGTTAAAAATAACTGATTTTAAATTTACTTCTATGTAAAAACTATTAAATATATTAATGTTGTAAGTACTTTTATTTAGGAAAAATTATTAGAACCTTTATTTTTAGAACGTAAATACCTTTTAAATAAAAATTTTTATTGTACCTTTTTTTAGATGATGAGTAAAGATAGACGCACACAGGTGAGGATATTTTCTATCATAACTATTTTCTCATATAATTTTTTCTTTTTTTAAAATAAATAATGCCTTCCTAATTGTTACATTTTGAATTTTTTTTTTTTTTGCAACTCCTAATGTATAGTTGTATTGTTCTACTGTTTTTCACCCTCTTGTTATATTTATTATTAATGGTATATTCTAAAAGTGTTTTTTACATTTATTTTAGAACTAAGTCTTATACATATTTAAATAGCTCAAAACTTATCATGTAGCATGAATTTACTTTTTCTTCTATATTTTCTATCTGGTTGTCAATACTTGTAATGCACATTATTATAGATAATATTTTAGCATCAATAATGAAGAATAATATTGTCACTAGCTGAACTATCGCTTCTTGAAAAGTTGCGTAGAAACTGGTCATGTGGAGCCCATGCAGCAGACTTGGTCTGAGCGAGTCCTGAAATTGATTCCAGAGGAACTGAAACATGGCAAACTTTTGAGCCAACTTTTGCAGGAACTATTGGAGGAAGTTAAATCTTTATTTGAGACTAGTATGAAAAAATCTATGGGTTAGTCTTTCATTCATTTTTTTTATTTTTCTGCTAACACATTTCATTGCTATTCATAGTCCAAAAGTGAGATGCTGTCATTTTTTTTTAGTTTTTTTTTAAAGAGATTCAAGTTGTATTGAATTATTTTTTTTAAGTCAAGTAGAATCATGATAATGAGTTATATTTCACTCCACTTTGCTATAATATTGTCAGCAAAATTTGTTCATGGATTCACTTATGGCCATATAAGAGGGAGAAGTATATGTGGATATTTTTTTATGCTATATATCTCATCAAGGAAAATATTTTTCCTCCAATTAAATCACAGCTGCCATTGAATTTGAACAGAATGGTAGCCGAGTGGTAAAGGGAAGGCCACCAGTTCAGATCTTGGTGAAGACTGGGATTTTAATTTCAGAATTTTAGGATACTCAACTGTAATGAGTACCTGACATTAGTTGGAAAAAGTAAAGGCGTTTGATCACTGTGCTGGCCACATGACAGCCTCTTAAAAGTTGGCCATACAAACAGATGAACTTTACATCATCTGGTCTGCCCTATAAATTGTAAGTTCTAAAAAGGGTACTTAACCTTTTATCATATGCCAATAAATTAAATGATAAATTATGACTTTTTATATAGCGCTACTTTCATGCTTATAGCATGCTCTAGAACATTAAGGTCCAATCTCATTTGTGGACCAGTGGGGGAGGGGATATATGGGAGTAGGTTTTCTGTGCACTCAGTAAACACAACTCTGCTCGAGTCGGGTGTCAAACCTCGAGCCCCCTTCATAGGTAGCCAAGACAAGTTCAAGTGTACTTGGCCTCTTGACCACGCTTACCACTTATAGAGATTAATAGAACAGAATGCACAACTTATCATTGTTACAATATATGATTTTGATGAAATTTGAGTTTCTAAATAGTTTTAATTACAAGATAAGTCCTTATGTAAACATCAGCTCCTGTCTATGTGTGTTTTAAATCTCTGTTTCTCTGTGTTCCTTTCCCGGATGAAATGTTTAATGTTTTAGAAATATACTTTTTGATATTTACCTCATAAAAAAATTCATCCCATCACCTTATCAGGTGTCTTTGAAATAACTATCCAGCACAAGCTACAGCTCTCTGACTGTTATTAGTAATATAGTATTGCATAGGTCTAAAAGTGCAAGAATTGACTACAAGGTGGCCACACTTTGTTATTAGTCATCAACAAAGAAATGCCCTTAATGCACTGTCCCTCAGAGAGCCCTTTTCACTGTGGACACAATGCTGCCAGTTGTGCCGTGTTTTCCCCACAAAAGTTACAGTTTAAGGGCTTTTTCAGTACATTGAGCTCAGACAAACCACATGCTTGACTATATTCAAGAAGAACATTAAGACCAACCTGTTCAAAATGTATTTAGAATAGTTTGGCATCTCAATTATTTATTTATGTCTGTTATGTTCTAATAGCACCATGAGCCAATATTGTGTTTGTAAACATCCCTCTTTAAATTAAATTAATATTATTATTATCTGAGACTTGACAATAAAATTACCCAAGATGAAGAAAGCCATCCTGATGACACCAAATTAAATCCTGCCAAAGTTTTGTTTACTACATTGTAGGTGTTAGTGTGCTCCTTAGTTCATACTACTTTGCTGTCTCAACATCTGTCCGTGCATGTCATGGCAGGTATTCCAGCAGTTGATACAATACATTCACCCATAGAATACAAATAAAATTGTGATATTTCTCTTTCAGTTCAACATGTTCTGATAAAACCAGAGGTCAAAGGTCTAGAGAATGAAACAGCAGGTCCACCTCCAGAAGAACCATTGTAAGTTAAAACACTATTATATCATTTATTTAATTAAATGGATTGAAGTCACTAAGAGATAAACTTTTAAACCTGAATGTATTGCCTAAACCTAGGGACATGCATAGGACATTATCTTCTTGTTTGATGTAACCTCTGTATTTTAAAAGATAAGATAAACTTATATGAGATTATTTCTTTCTGACGTCTGGAGCCTTTTTCTCTTATCCATCCACCTAGTTCCTAACAGATTTCTTTTATCCAACTAAAGAAATTAAAAGTTGTTGGTTACTTTGTTGGCTACACAACACTCCTGGTATACTCCATTTAAAATGATGGGTAAACTTTATAACTTGCTTTATACTTTAGGGTTTGAAAGGATACTTTATATTTTTGGGTCTGGAAGAATACTTTACTTTAAATTTTGGGTCAAAATGATAACTTCATTTAGATAACTTCATTTATTGTTGATGTAATGTAACAAGTTACCTTGTTTATAAATATATATTTAAATTTATTGCTTAATCAAACAAATGTAAATGTATATTTTTTTTTTTATATAACAGAGGTTTAGATTTTTCAAATCCATGGCATGAGACCTTCCTAGAAAACACAAAAACTATATCTCACCGTTTGTATTGCCTTCATCCTTCCCATCAAACTGTTCTCAAGATGTGTCAAAGCACTCTGGGAAATATGGTTCTTGTAGATGTGAGTCAGTATAGGTAAGTGAAGCCCATTTGTAATTAATTACCCATTAATTTAAGTTTTACTAAATCATGTATTTAGCCTTAGATGGAGTTTACCACCCGCTTTGGACTTTCTTTCTTTTTTTATATACATTACATTTTTAAAAATATTTTTTTTAAATTATAACAATCTTTATGTATGTATATTGGTAACAATATAACAATCTTTAAACTTATAACAAACAAGCCAATCAATTGTCATGTTTGTTACATTTAAAAAACAACAGAAAATGCTATATTTGTTGTTTCTTTTATCTGAGTCTCTAAGATTAACCCCAAAAAATTAGAAAAAAAAACAAACAACACATACATTGTCAAAATAAACTTACTTTTTTTTCCCAGACTGACTGGCCCAATAGAGTTTGACAGTTTGAAAAACAATGTAACTTTAGACTTGGAAAAAACTGAGGAGAAATTAATGCATAGGTAAGTTCAGCATCACTTCTTGAACATTTTCTATTGTCACTAATATTTTATAGCTTTCTGGAACCATGTCACATTGAACTTGTATTTTTTATTTTCCTTATAAAAGCTGGCATCCAGGAATAATCAACATCTTCACAGACAAAAACAAGTTCTTAGAGATCCCTCAAGATGAGATGGAGCTCTTCTATTCAAGTGTCACAACTCTCATTTCTAACCAGGTACTGCTTTTTATTACACAATTATCTCCATTAATTTAAGCTTTACTTTCTCATGAAGAACAAGATTAATAAATGCAATTAACACTGACATCATTGATAGCTGATCAAGTAGGTTAAGCCCATGTCAGCCATTATCATATAAATTACAGACTTTCCTTCAAACTAGAATAATTACATCCTTTGAGTATCAATATGTTGAAGTTAGTTTTGCTTGATAATTAGAGACTTAAACTCTGTTAAGTGAATGGCTTTTCTTATTCAAGCAACCCTTTCCATGCTCTAATGGCTCTACGGAAAAGGAGAACTTGTACAAATTTGTTCTGGCATATGGATTAAGAAATTTGCATTTCCCAGTGTTTAGTTATTTGTAAACAATGTGAAACAATAAAAAAAAATTAAAGGAAAGTTATTTGGGAATCAAATGAAATTTTGTAATGTCTATCAGTAGACTTAAGGTGTAAGCTGCAGTAGTAAGGCTTTGCCCAATTCCAGTTCTATTGCTGCCTAAAAAGTTATTAAATAGATTTACCTTTTAATTCTTATAACAGCATAAACAATATAAAACATAAAAAGCAAATCAAAACAAAAAAATAATTTTAAACAACCTAATTAAAAAAAAGATTTTTCTTCAAAGCTCTGCATCTGTTAAGCATCAAACATTCTCTGAAAATTTTCTACAATGCAATCCTATGAGGATAGCCATTTTAAATACTAAATAAATAAAAATTTAATGGTCTTTTACTTATAAAAATGGCCAATATCTAGTCCAAAAAGAAAAAAAAAACTGCTTTGTTTTTTTATTCAGAAAAAAAACAACTCCTGAAACATTTGTTTGCTAATGTTTTTCATTTATCATGTTTCACAGTGCACATAGTTGACTCCAACTCTTTATCCATTTTAAAACAATGCATTTCATTCCATTTTTTTTAATAGCTCAAAGACTTGATAGTCCACACCCTTGACTCCTATGTCAGCCTGTTCTCTCCAGAGAATCACCTTCTTCTGCCTGTGCTGAAGATGGAGCTGACTTTTGATGATGAGAAGATGCAGTTCTACCCTCCTTTTGAGGACCTTGAGGAGACAGTGCTGTTTGTAGTATCACAGATATGTAAGACTCTGCAAAAGGTAATCATACAATGTGCAGCATTGAAATTGTGGAGCGTATCCACTTAATATATTTAGGTCAGTTTCATTCTAAATGTCACAGTCTGTGCTCGTTAAGCTATTATTAATATTCTTTTAGTACATAAAAAATTTAACCTATAGATTTTAATTTTTTAATTTAAAAAATTTTTTTTTCCCACTATTGATTTTTTTTCCCTCTTATAAAGTGTTTACCAGGACATATAAAACAAAACAAAATAAAGAATTGTTGTTTTAAGAAATTCTAGGAACAAGTATGAAGATCAGTTTGCCCGGACTTCCCTTCTAAAATATCTCCTCTGAACAGAGCCTTTTATACATATTTCTTATAAAAAATCTCGTGTTTTACATTTTTTTAGTGTCAGCTATGGTGTATTTATAAGAGTGAAAATTTAGAAAAAAATGTTTATAAACATCGGACGTTTATTTCTCTGCTTCCTTATTCCACACATTAACAGTTACTGATATTTTCACACAGGTTCCTACAATTCATTCCTGGCTTGGTGGTGGCAACACAGTGACTTACATTGATGCGAAAATTTCCCCACACATCTTGGATGCTTACAAACAGACACTGAAAGAAGCAGTCAGACGTCTGTTTGAGGCACCAAAGCAACATTTAGAATCCTTCAGTAGGTTTCTAGATTACTGTTCTCAATCGGCCTTTATGTAACTCGATTACTGTTCTCAATCAGCCTTTATGTAGCTAGTTTACTGTTCTCAATCAGCCTTTATGTAACTTGATTACTGTTCTCAATCAGCCTTTATGTAGCTAGTTTACTGTTCTAAATCTGTAACTAGTTTCCTGTTGCTTATTTTTAATAACTGTAGTAAAGTTGACACCCTGCTAGTTTACCTTTGGCCAAAGAAACAGATGACCTTAACATCGTCTGCCCTATAGATTGCAAAGTCTTAAAGGGGAACTTTCTAGTAAAGTTACCAGCAGCTGTTTTTTTTAACTCAATTGCACCATTATTTTGTAACCAAAGATATAATGAGTAATTAATTTATTTGGCTTTGCATAGACTGCTGACATCATTACTTAACGTAGGTATCTGTTTTGACTATAAACTATTGTTTCCTCTTTTTTACTTGACAGTGTCCAGATATAACTACATAGTCAATGGTGAAGCTCTGGCTGAGATCAAAGAATACATGAAAGATGAACATACATTTGCAGAATACACAGTGGTATGGTTTCTATATACCAGACACACACAAAAATAATTGCAGTAAAATCTTGATACTTAGAATTTGGTCGATTTCAAAGTTATTCTTTAGTCTTGGCCAAATATATATATTTTTTTGAAGCTTCATTGTAATGATCTAATTGAGTCTATCCTGTTTGATATTTTTCATTGCTCATGTACGCTCATAGAATAATATATCAAGTAGATTATTTTAATAAAAAAAAATATATAAATATTCCTACATAAAGTAATATATTTAACAAGTCTTTAAAAAAAAAAAAGATATCAGGTTTCCTCATAAAATACTTGTTCTGAAAGTTGTTTTTGAAATGAAAAAGTCGCTTTGATGAAATACTAATTCTTTGTTCTTTAGGAAATAGAAAAGTTTCGTAGTCTGGCTTCAGAAATCATGGGACTTCCAAGCATTGAGCATTACGACATGATCCGATTAGATTGTGAAGATTTAAAGAGAGGTCTGGCTAAAGTCTGCCGTAGCCATGCTGATGAGCTGTTGAGCCGGGTTTCCTCAGATCACCGCAGGGAGAATGAAGGGTATGTGTTCTTGCATTTCAGACTTGTGTGTTTATTTGTCATCAAATCATTACAATAAGATTGAAAGGTAGATATACATTTTGTGTTTATTTGTCATTACAATAAGATTGAAGGGTAGATATACATTTTGTGTTTATTTGTCATTACAATAAGATTGAAAGGTAGATATACATTTTGTGTTTATTTGTCATCAAATCATTACAATAAGATTGAAGGGTAGATATACATTTTGTGTTTATTTGTCATCAAATCATTTCAATAAGATGGAAAGGTAGATATACATTTTGTGTTTTTATGTCATTAAATCATTACAATAAGATTGAAGGGTAGATATACATTTCAGACTTGTATTTAGAAGTGGTAAGTTTTAAACTCTATTCTTCTTCTTCTTCTTCTTCTTTTAGCCAGCCCTTTGCTGCTGAGCTGTCGGCTCTTTTGCAGACTGTGCCAAGGAAAAAAAAAGTGTGCTGTTTTCTTTAGTTGTTCAGCACTGCCGTACAGGGTGTTGGTTATGTTGGGCTGTAGTGGTAGTAGGGTCTGCCTATGGTGGATAAGGAAGGGCATTCAAAAATGATATGGTTTACGGTTGCATAAGGGTGGGCGCAGTGTCTACAAAGGGGAAGTTGTGTGGAATTTATTTGATTGAGATGGTAATTTAACAGAGGTGTGTGTCCTGTCCTTATTTGGAAGATTGTGGATTGCTCTTTGTGGGGGAGGAAGTTAATACTGTTCAGTTAGTTAGGCATGTTCATTTCTTTGTACATGGCTCTGCCTGTGTTTCCTGATGCCCATTGGTTGAGCCACTCCTCTTTGTGGTTGTTGATTAAACTCTATAAACAGGAGGCATCTAATGTCTGAGATAACACTGGATGCTTATATAAATTAATTCTTTCAGTTGAATAGCAATCCTTTTGATCTCAATATATTCTCTCCATATTTATTCCATATTTCTCTTTTTATTTTGGGCTGTTCCTCAAACTGGATGTGTATGCTAATTTTGACAGTTAAAAAGTAGCACAATTCATACAATTTTTGTTTCTTGATTTTTCTCAACATTCATGTTTGTTTTTCTCAAAGGAAATAAAAAATTAAACTTCATAGTTATCCCCCTTTTCATCATTTCTCTTCAAGTCTCCTGTAGGGTGTATAATACAACCAGCTACTATACTTTTCAAAGTGAAGATCAAACTCTACAGACATCTTTCAGTACATAAAAAAATGAGATTGTTTTCTCCTTTGATTGAGGTGGGGGAGTCGCAGTGGTTATTATAGCTTAACTCAAGCATAATAAGTTCTCACTTAAACAATTTTCCAATGAAATATATATAAATACGTTGTCATTTTTTATGCTTATCTGGTCGTCCCGTTAACTTTTTATATTTTCATTTCTTTGGTTTACTATTTGATTGGGTGAAAATTCTGGGCATTATGTTTGCACATTTTTCCATTGCAGCATTTGTAAAGAGTTTCACAACATTAAGGAGAAAGCTCTGGCTGTTCCAAGTTCTAGTGAAGAACTTATTGACATGCTCAACTTTGTGGAGGTAGCCAGAACCACAGGCATGATTCAACTCAATGAAAGGATTACTGTAAGCTGCTGTTCATTTTATTTATTTTTATATTTTTTTTTATTCTGATAGGAAATACATTATGATGTTCTTTCACTTTTTAAAAATGAAATTGTGTGTTTTTTTTAAATTCTTACATCCCTTTTCCCCCCCCTAGGAATCCAAGGACAGGTTGGCTTACCTTATAGATGTTTTCTTTTTTGAGCCAAAAGATATTGAGCTGAACTGTGAGGTGCTTACCTGGCCTAAGAGAATTATGCCAATATTTGATGAAAATGATGTTGTAAGTGGTCAATTTGTGCTCAGCTTTTTATATTTTGGTTTCTTTGGTTTAATATTGGATTGGGTGAACATTATACTGGATATTATTTTTATTTTCTGATTTTACATACTAACTTCTAGTAAGTTAAAAAAAATAAGTATAGATCAATAATTCTGGCATTATAGTATGAATCACTTCAATTTTGTCTCTTAAACCACCTCACTCTATTCCTTATTTTTTATGCTTGAACAAAAATGTACAAATAAGTTTTCAAGTTTTGAGCAAAAAAAGTAGTTGCATGAGCTATACTGAAAAACTGCTTTAAACAGCAAGTGCAACTAGATTAACCAAAGAAAGCAAATGACACACTTTTGCAAAGAATTGCTTAAATCTAACAAGATTAACTAATTTAAAAAAACATACTCAGAAGTTTCTTAACAAATTTTAAACCATATTCCATTAGTTATTTAATTAATTTGGCTTCAGATTGAAATTATAGCCAAATTACTATAATTGTTGTTTGTTTAAATAAAAAAAAATTTTGTTGTGTCATCAGCTGGTGGAACAGTCAAGACAAAAGGGAGAGAAAGAACTGATCCAGAAAAGAGAGAAAGTCATGATGGAGCTAGAGAAGCTACGCCAGCGTGTGGATGAGTTCAACGACTACGGTGAGCTGGACACCATGGCCCAGTATGTTAAAGATGTTACCAATGTCCAACAGCGAATCAAAGAGCTGACCACACAGGTAACTTTAAAAAAAGATTAGAAAAAAGAATTAGATTACAGCCACTTCTTCAATCTTAAAGATTACCTATTGATTCTGGGACTAAGAAAATAATTTTCACAGAATGAATTGTGTATGTGTGTTTCTTAACATTTTATTTGAATCATAATGCTTTTTGTGTAATAATATAGACTAATTAGTAAAAAGTAAAGGTCATCTGTTTCTATGGCCTACGAGGGTGTCATGTGTCCAGAGCAAAAAAACAACTGCCTTTACTTTTCCTCAACTAATGTCAGGTACCCTTTAGAGATGGGGCCCTAAAGATCCTGAAATTAAAAATTCCAGTCTTCATCAGAATTTGAACCCGGGACCCTGCTGTTCAGAAGCAGATCTTTTTACCACTCTGCCACCACACCTTCCATTAACTAATTGGATAGATTTTGAATATTGTTTGTACAGAGTCTTAGGGACAATAGCCACATACGGGAGATTGACAACCTTCATTAACTAAACCAAACTAATCGTCTGTCCAAGATGTTTATAAATAGAAATTAAAATGAAAACTTCTACTATGCAAATGCACATGGCTAGGATAACTAGTTCTTAAAAAAAAAAAAAGAAATGTTACACTTTATAATCTTAAACATTCTCAGATTTCTTGGATAAACAAAGAAGAACAACTGTACAAGTATCCAGTCTCTGTGTATCCAGACGTGGAGGACATCAGCTCATCACTTGAACCATTCCTGCGTCTGTTCAATGTTGTGTTGAAATGGCAGAAGGCAGAGAAAAGGTAAAAAATAATTCATACAGTTATACTATTCAGTGTATAGAAATGGTTGTTATTTAAAGTTAGGAAAAATGTTTTGATTTTTCTCACACATAAACTCTTAAGTTAATGCCTTTCAGAGTGATGGATGGAGCTTTTCTGGAGCAGAATGCTGAGGCTATTGATGGAGAAGTGGATGAGTACTATAGGTAAGACTAACTACAGAAAAACATTGTGTTCTACTCAATTGTGCAAGCTCTGTGTCCACCAAATTAAGAGACATAAGCAGTAATATAAGTAGTAATATAAATGTAATATAAGTAGTAATATAAGTAGTAATATAAGTAGTAATATGCTCGATGACAGGAAAAGTCATAACTTATGGAAAGGTTACTATTAAGCATAATTGCTTGTTTGATCCTTTGGCTTTTTATGGTGACATGACGATCCTCAAAACCTTTTGACTGACCATTCTATCCAAAAATTAACTTATAAAGACAAAGCTTTTGTCTATTATATGGAAAATGTCAACTGGTAATATTCGTTATAGTAGCATTATTTATAAGGTTTTATATTATCTTTATTTAAAAAGAAAGATGTAAAAGTTTATGTCAGTGAGACTATTGGTTATTTAAAATAATCTGCTTTTCTAATAAGTGCATGTAATAGGAATAAAGATTATGTGAAACTGTGAAGAGGTTAGCAAGTTTGAGAGACTCAGAAAATTAAGACTTATAGTTACCCTTTTTTTTTTAAACTATGCCTCTTCTTATACAGTATAGACGTGTAAAAATAAAAGGCTTGACACCCTTCAAGTGATCTGTGCTAGATTGTTGAGTTCAAACATAAATTTATCTTTTTTTTTTCAATTTTAGAGAGCTCTTTAAGATTCAGAAGGTCTTCAACCAGAAAGTCAAAAAGATGCAGATGGAGATGGAAGAACTTGATAGGGAGAAGAAGAAGAAGAGAAGGGCGCAGGAAGAAGATGGGGAGGAGACAGCTGGAGACACAGCAGAAGAGGAATCCTTTAAGATGCCAGAAGCTGTGAACATTATCAGCACCATCATGGAGTCTATCAAACAGTTCAAGGTCAGAAAAATATTTAAAAAACAAAGTCAATAAACCTCTCTGACTGTGCTGTTTATATAAAAATATGAATTGTAGATTTAAAGAATGTTTGTTGGAAACTTTATTCATGGGATGCATGTTCGAGAGGCTAAGTACGCTTGGACTTGGCTTGGATTGGCTACCTATGGAGGGGGCTTGAGGTTGGACACCCGACTTGAGCAGAGTTGTGTTTACCGAGCGCATAAAAGCAGCACGGAAAACCTTCTCCCAGAAACCCCCTACCCCAATCGGTCCACAAATGAGATTGGATCATAGCGCTCTGAGCATGCTATAAGCATGAAGTAGTGCTGTATAAAAGCTATAATTATTTTATTTATTGCCTTTAGTTAGTTGTAGTGACAATTAAATGTAAAATTAAGATGTTCTATTAATTAGCCAGAAACTTTAATTTAAAAAAAAATAAATTTTCAAAACTAAATTATGCCCAAAAGGGATCAATGGATTTTTTACTTTTACTTCCTACAAGGTGGATCTTCATCATTGAAAATGAATTTACCTCTAAAATGTTTCTATAGATGATTGTTCACAACTTTAAGTTAAAACATTTTCTTAACAGAATTAGGATATATTGCTCTACAATCATAACCTGCTAAATAGTTTTAGCAATATTGTTCAACAATCATGACCTGCTAAATAGTTTTAGTAATATTGTTCAACAACCATGACCTACTATGTAGTTTTGAACACACACATTTTTTAAATGAATTAAAATACAGTAAAATAAATGATTTACAGGAAGTGATTCCAGTGATAGCAATCTTATGCAACCCTGGAATCCGCAAGCGGCACTGGGATAAAATGAATGAAATAGCTGGTTTCAACTTGACCCCAGACACTGGCTCTACCCTCCGCAAAATGTTGAAGCTGAACATTGAGCCCTACATGGAACAGTTTGAGAGTATCTCCGCTTCAGCTTCCAAGGTAATAGGTTTCAAAGCCACAAGTGAATTTTTGTCTTTGCAGAACTTAAAGTGCTGCCCACTTTCTAGTATAATATTGTTTGAGTGTTCTACCAAAGTAATTATTTAATTATTGTGATCAAGAGACATGAGGTACCAGAAAAGGATTCTTTTTTAAGAACCCCTTTTAGACCTTGCAATCTATGGGGCTATCTGTTTCTATGGTAGCAGTTAACTAATGTGCCAGTGCAAACTTCAACTTCCCTGAAGTATTTCCCTATGTGAGTTGGGTGGGCTCGTGGTCATCCTAAAATTCCTGAAATTATAATTCCCAGTCTTACTAGTTTAGAGGCTACAAAGTATTTTATTGTTAACCATGGGAAAGTTGTTCATCCTGTAAATATTCGAATATCTTACAAATGTATCGTCTGTTAGCATAGCATATGCCGTGACAAAAATAGTTGCCCAAAGATTTGTGTCTTTTGATTAGGTGTTATATTATTGAACATTTATATTTTTAACTCTTGAGCAAGTTGTTTTTTTTTACCTATTATAGGAAGATATTATTTTTTACAGATTATGTGAAATGATCCATCACAATTTTTCATCTATATTAAAACATCTCATTATGAAAAAAAGCTAATAATTTAACTTAAAATTAATGTTTTACTTAAAAAGCTTGTCAACTTGGATTTTAAATGTCAACATAATCTGATTATACATCATTTTTAACACTTTTATTCATAACCTCCACATGATATGTTCAATCAATGAATTAGTTAATAATGGTTTAAGGTAAATATAACATTTTTATAAGATTATAATTTCAATAACAAACTTCATTAAACCATTTCCTTAGGAACATTCCCTTGAAAAAGCTCACATGAAGATGGTTGAGGAATGGGAGACAATCAACTTCAACTTAATTCAAGTAAGTAGATAGTAAAATCATTACAGTTTGTGTTCTAATAAAAATAATTATTTAAAAACGTCAGAAACTGTAAGACTTTCATAGATTTAAGAATTTTAAAAAATGTCATTAGTTTTTTATATTTAAGAAAAATGATTTCAAATTGAAAAGAGTCTACCTTGATCACTAATTTTCATCTTTCTAACATCTCACCAGTCAATTGTTGCAATTTCTCACTCAGTGCAACATTTATAATCAAGGAATGCTATCCTTGGAAATCTCTCTTTAGAGGATCATTGCTATAGTAAAAATAGATATAAAAGTTTATTATTGTAGGTGAAGACATAATGCACTAGAAAGCTCATAACAACCTTGAAGTCTGGGTTTCAATTCGTCTTGAAGGTCTCTACAATGATGATAGCTACAAGATTTGTAAAATTATCTCTGAGCTCATAGTCTAGACAAGCAGAATCATCCTACATTGTCTCTTCATTTTCTAATTATTATAAACGTCTAACAAAAAATGTTCTTCTGCCAGTATCGTGACACAGGGGTCAGTATTTTGGCCTCAGTGGATGACATGCAGACAACTCTGGATGATCAAATTGTCAAGACTCAAACCATGAGAGGGTCGCCTTTTATTAAGCCATTTGAAAAAGAAATGAAGGTGAGTTGGACTTGCAAACATATTGAATGGTGTATGAGTACCAGGGGAAATTATCATATAAATAATGTCATTTCCAAGTTCAGAATTTGGTAATCACTGAAAAGTTGAGCATGAGAAGTGAATTGGCTATTTTTTTGGCACCAGAGATGAAAAAATTATGTATTATTCCCCCTAGTAATTTGCTTTTTTTTCAAAGGCAACATCACAATAAAGATTTACTTGTTCCCACTTAAATGTGATGATACAGTGATTTGAACTTTAAACACAATATGTAATATGAACAGGCGCAATAGTTTCTATCAATGTAAGGATTCATTTTAATCAAATAAATTTGTTTGAAGTAACAGACAAATCTTTACAATACTTCAGGAAGCTATTTAAAAGTAAAGACCTTTCTAAACCCTTTATTTTAGTTTTTTGAACTGTTTTGTACTTGCTGTATGATAGCATTATATATAAAATCTTAATTTAAAGGGTTGGTTCGAAATTACTAAATTTAACAAAAAAAAAGTTAACAAATAAAAAAAAAATTAAAACTGATGTGTAATAGTTTTAATTTTTAAAACGGAAATCTTGAAATCTCAGACTCCAGAAATTCTGTCACGTTAATAAATTTGCAGGAGTGGGAAGATAAATTGATGCACACCCAAGAGACTATTGATGAGTGGCTCAAAGTGCAGGCACAGTGGCTCTACTTGGAACCAATTTTCTCATCGGAGGATATCATGCAGCAGATGCCGGAAGAAGGGAGACTATTCCAAATGGTTGACAGAAATTGGAAAGATATTATGAGGAATACCAGCAAGGATCCCAGAGTAAGCTAACCTCCCTTTTTATTTTTCTCTAAGGTTTCTTTCTAGGTGTTCTTAATGTTTTATAAAGCTTGTTATTATCAAGTTAAAATAAAATGTTGATTAGTATAGCTCTTTTCATTTGTAAATGTTATTTGTAAATTGTTATTTGTGAGATGTATCCTCTCTCTTCTGAAAAGTTTTTTAAAGTAACAATTCTTAATCCCTTCAGTAATTTTTTTTTCGGTGTGTTATTTTTTAGGTTCTTGTAGCATGCAATGTCCAGGGCTTGCTAGACAAATTGCAGGACAGTAATGGTCTTCTAGATAAGATCAACAAAGGATTGAATGCTTACCTAGAAAAGAAACGTCTTTTCTTTCCAAGGTAAAATACTATGGCACAAGAGTATATATTTTCTGCTCATTACGAAGCTTATATCAACTTACTCTGTTTGGTACAAATTCCTTGTTCATAACAAAACATTAACCAATTAGTTAATTAAATAGAGGTAATTAATTAATTTAGCTTGAGGTCAAAAAAGGAAATACATCTTATAGTATTGAGAGACTGTCTGTAAATGAGGATTTTTCCCCCTTAGATATGAAAGTATTTTTGCTTTGTTTTTGTTTTTAACAATTCAGAGTACTTAAGAACATTTCTGTTAGAAGGTTAACAAGTTGACTGGTTCATAGTACTCTATTATTTGTGTAAAATGGCTTAAATCTTCTTGATGACTCTCCAATCAAAATATTCAAACTTCTTTGGGTCATCAATCCTCCAGGTCCTTTCTATTTTACATGCATGCACAGTTGTTTTCAATGACATTTGTATTTAATAAGAAGCATTAATAGCTTAATCATTAATTGATGGTATAGTATAAATAGGTTTTTAATAAAAAGCTTTTTTTTTTTGTCTTAGGTTCTTTTTCTTGTCCAATGATGAAATGTTGGAGATTTTGTCTGAGACCAAAGACCCGACTCGTGTCCAGCCTCACCTCAAGAAGTGCTTTGAAGGTATTGCCAAGTTGGAGTTTGACAACAAACTAGACATCCATGCCATGTTCAGCAGTGAGGGAGAGAAAATCAAACTTAGTCAGGTAAGAAAAAAAAATAGAGTCAAGCCTTACAATAGATTTAAATACCTAAGAAATAAAGCTTCCCTTACTTAGCTTGCCATATATAAGCAGTTGATGCAAAGATTATTCTAAGACTGAGCATTTGGCACAAGCAAAAGTCTTTACTATTCATTTAGCTAATGTCAGCTATCCATTTAATATGGGTGGATCCGATAATTGTGCACTTGAATAATATAAATTCATTTTTGGTCCTTTCTTAAAGTTGAGGGATAATCATGTCGAGTGATAGATGGATATTTGCATCAAAATTTTGTTATATTTCATGTAAATTATATAATTTAATGGAAAAAATTTAATATTCAGTTTAATAATAAAATTCTGTACTCTTTATTTTGTTTAGATTATTTCTACCTCTGAGGCTCGAGGTGCAGTAGAGAAATGGCTACTGCAGGTACAAGATATCATGCTAATGTCAATTAGAGATGTCATTGAGAAAGCTGTGGAGGTAAATATGTATGCCCTTTGGTGCAAGAAAACATTTTTATTACACAACCATAATAATGTACACATTTATTTTTATATCTTTCTTTAAAAAACAAAGTTAGTAAAATTTAGAGCCCCGATGGAGGTGAAATCTGGAAATAACAAAAATATTTGAATATGCTTATCGGTAGAAATTGTGAGTTCAGTTATTTGAGAAATAGTAATGCTTAATTCTTTTTGAAAATGGCAGCCCAAACTGGGATCTAATCTAGGAAAGGTACAGTTTGCTATTTTGTACTGAAAAGAAACTTTGATATTTTCTTAGAGATACAAAATATCTTCTATGAGATTGTGCATAAATACTTTTAATAATACAATAAGTGTATGAGTTACATTTATTAAAGGAATCTAAAATTACTATCTCTGTAATATTTGTTTTCATGTGACTTGAATGCATAATTAATGTCAACATTTTGAAGAATGTAAGATATTCTAAAAATAAGAAAATGACTAATTGGTTTAACATTTTTCAGAAAATTGTAGCTGTTTAAAGTTTACTTATTCTGTTTTTCTTTTAGATGTGATTATTTTTAAAAATGTTTTTCTCTCACAGAAAATGACAAAGAGTTTGAAATGTCACTAAATTTATATTTTATTAGTTTCACAAAATTGGGTTTTGTATCTGAAAGATGTTTTTCCATTGCTTTTTGGTGAATCTTTTATTTCAGAAATAGTTGGGTTGTTGTCTGGTCCATTCACACTTTTTAAATTATGTTAATTATCTTTTTTCTTTCATATAATTATAATTAATATAATAAAAAGACAAATATTTGTAGATTATCATAATTTAATACAAAATTAAGAAGAAAGGTTATGTGATTTAATTTTAGTAGGCCTATTCAATCTCAGTTCATCCTCTTTAAACTGTATTGTTTTTTAATTGCTATTCAACATTTTTTATCAGGCATATCCCATGACCCCTCGTACTGAGTGGGTAAAAGTTTGGCCAGGTCAAGTTGTGCTGTGTGTTTCTCAGGTCAGAATAATACCAGTTTAAGAAAAGTTAGATCAAAGCAATGTTTTTGTCATTGTATTTAATCACATTGTTAATGTCTTCATCCACACTAATGTTAAAGTGTTGAGAGGATATATATGTGGTGGCTGAATGGTAGAGCCTGGATCATAACATTCTTGATCCATGTTTATATTAAATTAAATTGAGCAAATTTACCTTTTTTTTTTTATTAACAATATTAGAAAAAGTTAAGAAAGCCAGTCAAGTTTTATTTGAAAATGAAACAGAAATGTGAAAAAAGATTTCTTAAAATGTTTTGTTCTAAAATGTATTATATATTCACTTCCCCAGAAAAATGTTCACTTTTGCCCATCCAACCTGCTTAAATACCCCCTCCCCCTTTTTGTCCCTCTCTTCTGCCCAGAATTAGATTGATATCCAAGATCTAATGTCTGTAAGCACCCCTAGCACTATGCAGATTCCTTTTATTTTTTCTGTAAAATAACTGTTCAAACTTTTTGTATGATTATATGGGAAAATAATTGTTTAATAACTTGTCACTACAAAACTATTAACTATAACCTTTCACATGCTCAACTGCCCTGTTAAGATTTACATATTAGAAATTATTCCCTTATTTGGGTTATATTTTTAACATTTGTATTAACAGGCATTTTGGACCAGAGAGGTGGAGGAAGCCATACCAGGTGGACCTCAAGGATTGAGAGAGTATTATGAAAAGCTGCAACAGCAGGTACACATGATAAATAATTGTTAGACTTACTTATACTTAGATTCTTGAGCGCTGTTTGACACATTGGCTGGCAAGTTATCTCTAAAGAGATCAGCCACTAACAACAGCTTCGTCTTCATCCCAGCTTCATATCAGCTGGTGTCCACCAGTATTTAATTATTATTATTTAATGGTCAATGAGAGTAGGGCCCTGTTTCAGTTTCCTTGTTTCATCATCATGTCATTACATCTTCAGGGAGCGTGATTTACATGGTCTAACGAATTGTATAGCAGATCTAATGAGATATTCAGAAATGACCTCACTAAGGGGGCAAGTTCCTGTTTGACATAAGATTTTTTTGTTGATGACACAGTCTCAGTGTGTGACTTATGATTTAAAAATTTTTAAAAAGTTTTTTGTTTTTAAATTAAAGATTTGTTAAGACATTTGAAATGGCAATAATGGATTTTATTTGTTTAAACGTATTATAAATTATTTATGGTTCATTCCCTAATCTCAGATGGGTCAAGTTGTTGCTCTAGTTAGAGGCAAGCTGACTAAACAACAAAGAATTACACTTGGGGCTTTGGTGACCATTGATGTCCATGCTAGAGATGTTGTCCTGGAAATGGCAGACAAAGGTAGACATTTTTAAACATCCTCTTCATTATTTTGTTTCGTAATATATTATTAGTATTGTATGGGCTATACATACAAATCAATATCTGAAGTTTATAATTTACTGCAACTAGTTCACATGCTAGAAAAAAATAGAAATGATTTATAAAAAAAGTTGGTAAATTGAAAATTGAGTTGACTTGAATTTTTTAAAACCAGTTTTTCTCATTTTTTTTGTAAAATAGTTTTTCATATCATTATGTTTTAAACAGCACAACATGTCTGATCTTTCATTAGAGATTAATTAAGTTAATAAAAAAAAATGTTTTAGAATATATATTTTGGATTTATTTATTTAGTTTAAAACACACTTTTTATTTCTCCTAGGAGTGGCCACAGAAAATGATTTTAATTGGCTAGCACAACTTCGTTACTACTGGGAGGAGGCCAGGATGCTTGTCCGTATCACTAATGCCACAGTGAAATACTGTAATGAATACCTGGGTAACTCAGGGCGTCTGGTCATCACACCCTTGACTGACAGGTGTTACAGGTAATAACTGCATTATGTTTCTCATTAGTACAACGTAGGAAATACCAACTAGAGTTTTACCATCATTATAGTCAGTTTAATATCTTTCTGTTTAATATTGCTAGTTCATCATTTTTAATTATATCAATCTTTCTCCGAAATTAATAAATTAATAAGAAGTTAGAAACTTTGACCCAATCTTGCAAAACTATATTTTGTTTAAATTCACTTTCATCTCATTCATATTCATCAAAGTTTTAGTTTTTTTCAACGTACTATTAGCATGCTTGAATGTTTAGAGTGTATTGTATTGTCTTGTAAATTAATATTACATCTGAGACATGGTATTCAAAAAGCTTGACTGCTGAGCTGAGTGCCTTTAGTTTAAATTCCAATAGAAGCTTTACAAGAAAAAGATGACATTACATCTTGTTTTACAGACAATGAGTGCAGCAAAATAATTTTGTACCACAGTCTGTCAAATTTAGTTTATGTATCACATTATTTGTAAATATTTTGAGGCCATTTTATTCTATTTTTTTTCTTTGATGCTGTTGTAGACCAATTAAATAAAAAAAAAATTAGTATTAAATATTATTTGCTTTTTGTCATGGACAATTAGTCTTAATGTGATCTTAATAATGCCTAGGACACTAGTTGGAGCGTTCCACCTCAATCTGAATGGAGCCCCTGAAGGACCAGCAGGTACTGGAAAAACGGAGACCACTAAAGATTTAGCCAAAGCTATTGCAGTCCAGTGTGTAGTGTTCAACTGTTCTGATGGCCTGGATTATATTGCTATGGGCAAGGTAAGATATTTTTTAAAAAGTTATTACATAGATGCAGAAATCTGTTTGTAAAATGTTTTGTTTGTAAAATGTTTGACATGTTCCTTCAGAGTTAAAGGTAATTTACTTCCTAGTCCAAACCTCCAGAAAGATGACAGGGGGATAGGAGTGGGCAGGGTTTGAACCTGAGATCATCAATAAATCTGAAAGACAGTCCAGTGCGCAAACCGCGCAACCTATCATGGGTGTCTGCAGCTACAACAGACATGTCAACAAATGCAAGCATTTTACTCATTCTCCAACACCATAACAATTGTGTAAATTGATAGTACATCTGAGACAATGTAATCAAAAAGCTTGGCTGCCGAACTGAGTGTCTTCAGTTTCAATTCCAACAGAAGCTTTACAAAATGTATGACATATGTTGAAGAAAGTAAATATAGTTGTTTAGTCTGATCATACATGACAATGTCCTTAGACCACATAAACATCTTGTATTTAGTGGGGATCTAAATCTCTAAAAGAACCTTACTTTCTTGCTTGCATTTCCACAATATTTCAAAACTATTTTTTTTTTATTTTGCTTAAACTTTGACCTTTAAACGTTTTCTTTTCCCAATTCAGTTTTTTAAAGGACTTGCATCAGCAGGAGCATGGGCTTGTTTTGATGAGTTTAACAGAATTGATCTTGAAGTCTTGTCTGTAGTTGCTCAGCAGGTCATTATATCTATATATAATTTCTTATAATGTGCTTATTTTTAAGCTGGTTATTTCAAACTAGCTTATAGCTTTCTAAGATAGTTTTAGGCAACAACAATCACTTTAAAAAAAAATTAATTTATAAATAATCTTATTTCAAACATAAACTTTATTGTATTGATGTGACTATTATATACTGAGCATGTTTAAAACAAATTAACATTTTAAATTTATTTTAAAACTATTTTTAATAACTATGTCTAAACACTTACAGATTTTGTGCATTATCAGAGCAGTCCAAGCTCATGTAGACAGGTTTGTTTTTGAAGGCACAGAACTTAATCTAAATCCAAACTGTTATGTTTGCATCACAATGAATCCTGGTTATGCTGGTCGATCAGAGCTGCCAGACAATCTCAAAGTTCTCTTTAGAACCGTAGCCATGATGGTAAATGAGAACTTACTATTTTTTCATCACATGATTGATGCTTCTCTTTCTAAATGAGTATTTACATTATGTATATATGTGATGCATCCTACTTTGAGTAGCCATGAGTTATATATAGCCTCCAGCTATATGGGACTAAATTTACCATCTCAAAACCTATAAGGCACTTAAATGTTTGTCTTTTTCTCTTTATCTTCACATGCAATATACCTCAAAGCCATTCACTCTTGTGTTGTCCAAGTTAATGAATGCAATATAAATAGTTGAAATAAACTTCCCCTTTCAGACCTTGTGACCTATGGGGCAGAAGATGTAAAGATCATCTTTTTCTGTGGCCCATAGTTAACGAGGGTGTCATGTGACCAGCACAACGACCAACCACCTTTACTTTTCCTCAAATAATGTCAGGTACCCATTAGAGCTGGCTGGACTCAGAGACGCCCAAAGATCCCAAAATCCGAGTCTTCACCAGTATTTGAACCTGGGAGGCAAAGGGCTTTACCTCTCAGCCACTGCGTCTCCTAAATAGTTGAAAATAATAGAAATAATAATAGTGTAATGTACTAAATAGTTGAAAAGAAGAGTAAATTACACTACCCAAGAAAGTTAAGTTTCATTTTAAGAAGATATAGTCACCAAGGAAAAAGAAATTATGAAACTATTTATATTAGATTATTCTGTTATAATGTTATTTATTGCAATCACTTTGAGGAAACTTGCTTAAAATGCCCTATTTAAAAAATATTTTGCAGGTTCCAGATTATGCAATGATTGCTGAAATCTCACTTTACTCATTTGGCTTTCTGGATGCCAGAAGTCTAGCAGTGAAAATTGTCACCACTTACCGCTTGTGCTCTGAACAGCTCTCATCACAGTTTCACTATGACTATGGCATGAGAGCCGTAAAGGCTGTTCTCTCAGCTGCTGGAAACCTGAAGCTTAAATTTCCAGATGAGGCCGAAGATATTTTGGTATGTCTATTAATTCATTTCTCTAAAAAAAAAAATATTTTAAAATTTGTTTTATTAATGACAAACCATTTAACATGTTTCAAGTACATTATAAAAAAAAATAATTCTTTTAAACATTTTTAAATCTCATCAAAAAATGTTAATTTCATGATTAATATTAAGAGTAAAGATATGTGTAAAGGTATGCATAAAGGTAGGTGTAAAGGTAGATGTAAAGGTATGTGTAATAAAATGATTGAATTTTGACATTTTTACTTCCAGCTTTTACGTTCAATTATTGATGTCAACCTGCCCAAGTTCCTGTCACATGACATTCCACTCTTTACTGGTATCATCTCTGACCTGTTTCCTGGACTCCAGTTACCTGAAGCTGACTATAAGGTGAGGGGCAATAGGTTTCTCAGGTTTAAAAAAAAAATGGCTACAATTAACTAATCTAACATAAAAGGTCTTAAAAGTGACAGAAGTTAGTTTTGTTATTTATTTTAATTGAGAAAAAAAATGGCTATGCTTATTACTATAATAATTATCTTTATTAAATTGTATTTTTAGAAGTCAATATCAGACAGGTAAAAAATATAATGAAAATTCAGTACATTTAGAACAATAGGTAGCTTGTTATTACTTTTAATATTATATGGTGCATACTTCTGAAGACCTTTTTTAACTTTCAGGTTTTCCTGGATGCAATGGTCAGAGTCTCACAGCAGAGAAATCTTCAGTTTGTCAAGTTTTTCAAGGAAAAGATCATACAAACTTATGAGATGATGATAGTCAGACATGGGTAGGTCACCAGTAGGTCAATGAGTTTACTTCATTCTATCTCATTGACAGGATACCTTTTTTTTTCTATCCACTTTATGCATTGCGTTGCAATAAAATATAAATACACTAAAGTAAATATCAGTGTACAAGATTTTTCTATGCTTAGAATTTGGTACATGCATAAGTTATTGAGCATTTCATAAATAGCTCATCTTTGGTACTGTTACTGTAAATTCTGTCTGTGAATCTTCTCTCTTTCCTTTCCACTACCAGTTAGCTGTTTCTCTCAAGTATCTACCCTAATCTCTATTAATGTTGAGAATCCTACATTCTGCTGTGCACTATAGCTATATCCATTGGATGGCTGCCTGGTCATGTGCTATATTCTCAGGACTGTTGTCTTGATGGTCCCAGGTAAAAAAAATCCTGCCCACCGCCATCCTCTGCCATCCTTTGTGAGGTTTGGGCTAAGATGTGGTAATCTTGAACTCTGTAGAAACATCTAAAAAATGTAAAGCAAATTTGAGATCAGTATCAAAAATTAAGATTCTATATTATTTTAACATTTTTATTGTTGCTATTAAGTAACAGCATTCTTATTTTACCACATTATATTTTGACTCTCAAATAAAAGAGCTATTGAACTTTGCCTTGTTTTTATTGTCTATGCTACTTGAATCTTTTTTTTTTGCAACGGTTCATGTAACTTTGTCTATAAGTTTTGAATCTTATTTTTTTATTTTGGGACTGGTTCATGTAACTTTGTCTATAAGTTTTGACTCTTATTTTCCTTGCACAGGTTCATGTTAGTAGGGGAACCTTTTGGTGGTAAAACTAAAGTCCTGGAGACTCTGCAGGAGGGAATGACTCTCCTCAACAATGAGGGGGAGGAAGAGTATGAGAAGGTCATTTCCAGAATCATTAACCCGAAGGCCATCACCATGGGTCAGCTGTTTGGTCAATTTGACCAAGTCTCACATGAGGTATGAGAAAATGAACAGATTTATTTTGATATTTAAGAAATGAAAAAGCATGTGCCTAAAATGGTTGATGTTAAAGTGCTTAAGTTTTGTCTTTTGAAAAAAAAGTTGTCACCAAGTAGAACACCGGAATATATTATAAAATTTTTGAAATCCAATTATACTTAATGTTCAAATAAAATTAGATTGGATTGAATTGGATCTGATCAGATCAATCCTGATTTTATTGAATCAAATTTGATCTAATCAGATATCATCAGATAGGATCTGAATGGGTATTATCTTATTAAATTTGATTATGAATCTAATTGGATCTAATCAGATCAGATCTAGTTGGACCTAAATGAATCAGATGAGATAGATTAGATTATCATTTAAAAAAATGGCAAGTATGAAAATCAAACCTACAACATTGGCCTTATTAGCGTGGCTGCTGTTGGTTGTTTTTATTTTATGTGTTAGTAGAATGGTTAAAAAAAAAAAGAAAAGAAAAATAGATTTATGATTGACTTTGAATTATAATTTTAACATTATATTTTTCTGTTTATTAATTTTTATATATACTTTTGTTTTGCATATTAGAAAATAAAACTAAAAATTAAGATTTTTGTAGTGGACAGATGGTGTTGTAGCTAATACCTTCAGAGAGTTTGCTTCCACTGACACCCCAGACAGAAAGTGGGTCATATTTGATGGTCCAATCGATGCCCTCTGGATAGAAAACATGAACACTGTGCTGGACGATAACAAAAAGCTGTGCCTGATGAGTGGTGAAATTATTCAGATGTCAAATGTCATGTCACTTATTTTTGAAACCATGGATCTCTCCCAAGCCTCGGTGAATATTTCAATAAAATTTATTTTTAAAACAAGATATTTTCTTTTCTTTGTTCTTAACTATATACATTTTTTGGGGAGGGGAAAATCTATTTTTAGAACCATCTTTTATTATTTATTTATACTTAAAATATTACAATGTTGAAAACCTTTTTAAAGTATTCAGATCATCATGGTCAAGCAACCATTAAAAAAAATAGAAGTAGAAAAATGGTTTGAGCTATTGATAACTGGGAGCACAAAAGATGGATCCTGTGATCATTAAAGATGCCCTGACTGGGTCTTCCTATGGTGTTGGCAACCCGAGTCTGAATAAGCCAATATAGCCCAGTGCAGGAAATGCCATTGTACTGTTAGTTCTTATTTAGCACAGTTCAATTTATATTTTAACTTCATGCCCTTGCTTCAGGATTAAAATAAATTTAATGGCACAGCTAATAGGAAGAGGCCAGGAAGCTGATCTGTATCAGTAATGCCTTATTTTTTTTGGCTGTCCCATAGTTGTGCAATCTGATCCAACAATTCAGATTAGTCAAATGCTCTTGATTGGAATAGAAACATACATAAAGTCACATGCTCTTGACTGGAATGGAAACATACAATGACTACACATTATCACAGAGTTTCTGTCTAGGGCATTTGGAAGAGAGGATTTAAGATAATGATAGCAGCATTCTTCAAATACAAAATGAAATTTCAACTTTGCCTTTGCTAAAACATGTTTATATAGCCTTTAACTTGAGGGGATACTTTGGTAATATAATTTACTCAACAAAATTATTTTTTCCCCAGCCTGCTACAGTCAGTCGCTGTGGGATGGTTTATCTTGAACCTACGACCCTTGGCTGGCGACCTCTAGTCAAGTCTTGGCTGCATGAGTTCCCTAAAGTTGTGGGAGAAGAGAGCATAGAGTACCTTGGGGCTCTGTTTGAGTGGTTGGTTGATCCTTGTCTGGACTTCATCAGAAAGAGTTGTAAGGTCAGTGCTAGGTAGTGGAATTTTAGAGTTGGCACCATGAGCTTTTCCTTTTGAAACTTCTCGTATGCTAGCAGATACTGACTTTTGATACACATCCACGTTCACAAGTTACGATGAGCTTTTCCTTTTGAAACTTTGAAACTTCTAGTATGCTAGCAGATGCTATCTTTTGATACACATCCACGGTCACAAGTTAGACTATGCCATTGTCTGTTATGGTCTATTCTCTTCTTAGATTTGTGTCTTCAGTGGTAGCTTTTCTAAGTGTTACAAATGTATGTCCTTCTTTCTTTTTAGGACAAAAATCTTGTTTAGAAAATTTTGCACACCATCTTCTAAGTCTATATCTAAATGGCTATCATTAGAATATAAAATCAAGTAGATTTCTAAATTGGCTTAACAAAGATTTTTTTCTTGAAAAAAAAAAGGGGGGGGGATAGGGCAGGGTAAAATAATGTTCCTTTTTCTTGATTAGCTATTAAGAGCAAAATAACCACTCTATAAGCTTATTAAGGAGATATTTTCTTTTTTTAAAACGTATTTTTATTGTTTTACTTTCAACACATTTGCAATCAACTTTTTTTGTTGGTGTTCAAAAGTATAAACTTGTTTTGATTATCATAGACAGCATTCTCAGTGGCTAATAGTTCTAATTTGCTTTTGTTATCTGCTTTAGGAATATGTTCAAGGCAGTGCAGCCAATCAAACCAAGTCTCTGATGTTTTTGATTGACATGCTGATGCATGAAGGGATACATGCAGAGGATGCAGCTGAGAACAAGCATCTGAAATCATGGCTAGTGGTCAGTCTGACATTGAGCTTTGTGACATCCTTTTGGCTTTAAGTCTTTTCTTTACATACAGCAGTTTAATGATTTTGTTATACACCAATTGGTTCTTTTAATAGGATTAACTTAAAACTTTTCAAAAGTTAATTTTCTTAAACTCCATATAATTTTTTTTTTTAAGGCTGCTGTTCTGTTTGCTATCCCATGGTCAATTGGGGGCTGCATTGATGTGGACAGCAGGGCCAAGTTTGATACATTTTTCCGTGACCTGGTTGCTGGGAAGATAGAGACCAGTCCAATACCAAAAGAGATTGGGAAAGTGGAAAACATGATGCCGACAGATCATCCAGTTTATGATTTTTATTACGAGGTAGTGGGTGTTTTTTTTTTTGTTATCTAAACTTTTGTTTTTCTTCTTTAATTTTCTTCCTAGAATAGATATATTTTCATACAAAAAAAACTACATATGAAAACAATTAAATCTTTTTCTGAGATACTCTGGCATTTTTACTTCTTGGTAGACATTCAAAACTTCTCATGTGACTAAAGAGGCCAATACTCAATACACGACCAGGGTTAAAGACTAATCATTTGTAATCACCAGAAACTGCAGCATTTTAAATCTTTTTTTTTTTAATTCTGGTGTGTTCATGTCTGCAATCCAAGACCCCTCCTTTATGCTTGCCCTCCATGTGGGCCTATCCTAAGCTTTTTTCTCCCAACTGTTGGTGTTGATATACTCTGTTATATATTGTAAGATATTTCTGTTACAGAATATTGTCTAAAATATTATTTACATAATTTCTTTTGTTTTGTGCTTTCTTCCTCTGTGCTTATCAAAAATAATTGTCTTGCATGGGAAATAGATCCTCTGCCATGCCCAGCTGTTGTTAGCTTCTTTAGTGCCATGAAGGCATTGATAAAGAAACCAACATAACAGATTTGTAAACCATTCTATTTGTATACAACTTGAATGCAAACTTATAAAAGAAAGTGGTTTTCTCTATCCAAACAGCAAAAGGCCAAAGGTCAGTGGAACCACTGGAATGTTTTATTGAGAGGTACAGAACCAAAGACCACCAAGATCAGGGAGATGCTTGTGCCAACTATGGACACTGCCAGATATACATTTATCATGGACTTGTGCATCCACCACAACAGGTGACTTGGCATGATGTGTGGGCTCTGCAATATTAATCTGTTTCTTACCTTTTTTGCCCCTTGTCAAAATTTTATAAATATTTTATTGTTAATTTATTATCACAGTATTTTAATATCTTAGTCTACATTTATTTTGACTTGTAGATTTCTGTTTTCTTTATAATAACATAAAAAGGAAACATTATGACCCACTGCAAATATTTATTGCTTCAATATATTTTACTTGACTCAAGTTTTTTAAAGCATTGTAATCTATATAAAGTAAAAGTTAAAATTTTTTTTTAGTGTAAATTTTGTAATTAATGTAGGCTGTGTGGTTTCTAATTTATGCATTCATAACAAATAATACAAAGAAAAATTGTCTCAATAATCCTTTTGTCTCTATTCTTTCCATCCATCCATCCCAGTGGCACTACAGCCCATGCTCTTGCATATCTTTCCATTCTGATCTATCGAGGGCTTTACATCTCCATGCCTGGATTCTTAGCTGTTTTAGATCTGCATCTACATCATCAAGCCATTATACTTGTGGTCTGCCTTTAGGGTGCCTGCCTTTTTGTTTTTTTGCCGTCTGTCATTCTTTCGAAGTGACCTGCCCAATGTAATCTATTTCTTTTTATCGCTGTATGGAAGGGTCTTCAAATAACTTGTATATTTCTTGGTTGGTGCAAGTCCTCCATCCGGTTTCCTCATGTATGACACCATACATTTTTTTCTGAGGACTTTCCTTTCCTAAGTATTGAGCAGATTTTCTGTTGTTGTTGTTTTTCTTAGTATTTAGCAGATTTTCTGTTGTTGTTTTTTTCCTTAGTATTTAGCAGATTTTCTGTTGTTGGTTTTTTTCCTTAGTATTTAGCAGATTTTCTGTTGTTGTTTTTTTTCCTTAGTATTTAGCAGATTTTCTGTTGTTGGTTTTTTTCCCAAGTACTTAGCAGATTTCCTGTTATCTTTTTCCCCAATTATTTAGCAGATTTTCTGTTGTCTTTTTTCCCTAGTATTTAGCAGATTTTCTGTTGGTTTTGTCTCTCCATTATTTAAAAACGTTTATTCAATTGTTAAGAGATTTAAAAATGATATTATCCAAGCAAGCTCATCTAAAACATGGGGAAAAATTCCACAATTTGTTTTTGTTTCCCTTTAGGCCACTACTCTTTGTTGGCCCAACCGGCACAGGAAAAAGTGCTTATGTTCAGCAGAAATTGATGCATGATCTGCCACAGGAGAAATATCTGGCAACTTTCATTAACTTCTCAGCACAGACAAGTGCAAATATGACACAGGTATAAGTGCATGTAGTCTGACTGATGATATCTATTTGATTATTTAAAAGAAAAACAAATGCAAATACGACACAGGTACATGTGCATGTAGTCTGACTGATGATATTTCATTATTTAAAAGAAAAACAAACATCTTTTTAGGAAATATTTTTACATATCTTTAAATATTTTTTTAAAACAAGTTCAACTTCAAATTTTTTTTTCAAATGTTGTGAACAAACTTTTATAAATAAAAAAAATAATTAACCAAACATTTAAAAAAAAAAATATCTTCTGCAAACCTTTTTTTTTTTAAAAAAAATGTCTCCCTTTAACAGAGCATCATAATGTCAAGGCTAGACAAAAGACGTAAAGGTGTGTTTGGACCTCAGGTGGGAAAGAAAGCCATCATATTTGTAGATGATTTAAACATGCCTGCCAAAGAAGTTTATGGAGCACAGCCACCTATAGAGCTGCTCCGCCAGTTTATCGACCATGGCAACTGGTCAGTTTTCTTTTCACATCAAATCTTTTCACCATTAAAATAATTAATGTGTCTTAATATCAAATCGATGGTTCTATTGTCTATGAATTGTTCAAGCTTGTTGGTCTCCACAGGTATGACCTCAAGGACACTAGCAAAATAGTTCTCCAGGACATTCAGTTCTTGACAGCCATGGGGCCACCTGGTGGAGGGCGTAACACAATCACGCTCCGCTTCATGCGCCACTTCAACATCGTCTCCATGAACCCATTCAATGATGAGTCCATGACCAAAATTTTCAACACCTTGATTACAACTTACCTCAGGGTAAAGCAGTTGTGTTTCACTTCCCCCCCCCCTCCTCTTTTGTGACATTGGTTACACTCCAAAGCAGTAATTTTCATAATGTTCATAGAAAAGTTTGGTCCTCTGAAAAAAAAATTGTTTTAGAGGCTATTACATCTAGACATTGTTTAATTCAAAAAAAAAAAAAAAAATTGTGTAATATGCATGTTAGGGGGGCACGTTGGTTTAGTGGTGAAGCACATGGCTTCCGAACCTTTGGGGATTGGGATTTTGATTGTCAGGAGTTTTAGGAATCCCTGAGTCCATATAACTCTAATGGGTACCTAAATTTAGTTGGTAAAGTAAAGGCGGTTAATCAATGTGCTGGTCACATGACACCCTGCTCATTAACCATTGGCCAAAGAAACAGACGACCTTAACATCATCTGCCCTATAGAGCACAAGGTCTGAAAGTGGAACTTTACTTTTTTTTTATTGCATCGTATACTGTATGCACAAAAGACCTATGTTTGAACACCAATCATGTGCAGGAGGTTCGGTCTAAAAAATCTTCACTTTTGAACATTTTAAACTCGTAAACTAAAATATTACATTGGCTGAATTTGAACTTGAAGGATTTTTATGACCTAAATGTTTTAATTGATAATTTAGACTTCATTCACACATTTTTTTAAATTTATAATAATCCCATTGATGAAGAGAAAGGCATCAAATTAATTTAATTTATGTCAGTGTGTCTTGAAGAATCACATAAATTAGCAGACTTCATTTTGATAACTAGAAACCATACAACACTTTTTAAAAAATCACATTCTTTCACTGGCAGTTGCTTCATACACTTTAGGTCAAAACTCTTTCTTATTTCCCCCATAATCTGGATCAATGACAATAAGTTTTGAAACTATTCTTGTATAATTGATGTATTTAAAAAGAAAAGGAGAAACCTTTGAACTTACTTTGCTAAGTAGAATACACTTTATATGAGTCTTTGCTTTATAACTTGTAACATTTTAGCTGCATACTGAAAAGTTTTTTAAGCATTTACTTTTTTTTTTAGCAACAAGAGTTCTCTTCTGATTACTTCTCTGTGGGCACCACCATTGTCAACGCTACCATGGAGATGTACAAAGAGGCCATGAAGAGCCTTCTGCCAACCCCAGCCAAGTCTCACTACATCTTTAACCTGCGAGACTTTTCCAGAGTGATCCTGGGTATTTGCCTCATCAAGAAGGACCAGGTGCAAGACAAGAAAACACTGATGAAGTAAGTCTTGGCTCGGATATAAATTCACACCCATTTCTGAACATTGAATGACAAAAATAGAATGACAAATAGAATTATTTGCTTTCAATGTATTTATTAATAATGGCAATGTCTTCAGTTTCGAAGATTAAAGATGATTGAAGTGTTTCACATGACTATGCAAACACAATCATGACCTGCTGTTGTCCGCCTGGAGTCTAATAAAGTTTTCTTTGTGTCTTGTGTACATGTCTTCACCTAGGGCTTTACAACATGTGATAAATACAGATTTTAAATTTCAAGTTGAGAGGAACCATATTTTATTTCATTACATATTTTGATTCCACATTTTCATTCCAACCATTTTTTTGACTATTTACAGACTTTGGGTTCATGAAGTAATGAGAGTATTCTATGATCGTCTGGTTGATGATTCTGACAGAGACTGGCTGTTTAAGTAAGATCATTTTGTTTTTTCTATTAACATGATACTTTTATTAGCATTGATGAAAGCAACTGTGGAATTTAATTCCTTGTGTTACATAAACTTTGTTATCAAAATAAATGACAAACGTGAATGAAAAAAAAAAAAAATAATGTAAAATAGAACATTAATAAATTTTCATTCTTATCTCTACTAGTTATTTTTTGTTTACTCTTTAATTTTTCAAAGAATAATTTATTTATTTTTTTGCTCCAGGACAGTGTCAGGTTTACTGAAGGATCACTTCAAAGAAAGTATGGACAGTTTATTTGTTAATTTGTCAGCAGACACACATGGTGGCAAGGTAAGTTTATTTTTGTCTGTTTTTCTTAATTAAAAATTTCTACAAATGTTATTTCTGAAAACTAGTTTCGAAATATAAACATACCTATCAAATATATTTTCACATTTAAAATAATATAATTTTAATATAAAAATCTATAAGTTTGTTTAGTTGCCATTTGCTGCGATGGACTAATTTAAAAGTTAAAAAAATGTGATTCTAATTTGCATTTAATTGAAACATTAAAACTCTTCTGCTAAAAAACTTCTATCTGCCAAAACATTGAAAATATTTTTCTATTTTCCTCAGGTAAAAGAAGAAGATCTACGTAGCTTGATGTTTGGTGACTACATGGACCCAGACGCCATACCAGAAGACAGAATGTACAAAGAAGTGGCCTCCCTTGATGATTTTTACAACGTTGTGGCAATTTGTTTGGAAGAGTACAACAATACTCATAAAAATGCCATGAACCTTGTCATATTCAGGTTTTTTTTTGTTTTTTTTTTTATTTATTTTTTCTTTAAAATGTGGAAAGTGTGGGCTATTCAGATAGGTCTGGTTCAGGCTAGAAGATTGTAAATCTTGTAATCAACATGCAAAACTAAATAACACATAAATAGACATACAGTAATCTTTTTATTTGAAAGAATGACTGTAAACAAAAGGTTGAAAAATTTCCCTCTGTAGTTGAAGAAGTCCAGCTCAAATGCCAACTTTACATATTGAAAGTTCTATTCCATCTGCTCAAGAATTTTTAGGGAAAAGGAAAGCTCTTTTTTTTTTTTTTTCACTCTCCTTGCATTGAAATGTAAATTTCAACATATTATCTTCTGCATTAAGTTGGAGGAATCAGGCAAAAAGTCCTATATGTGAGATGAACTGGGCACAGGTTTTCACGCCAGGCAGCTCTCCATAAAGCCTTTGGGGGGCACTATCTTCTTCTGGCCTCTTGATTAAGTACGCAGCTTTGAAGAGTGTGTCAAGCATTCATATGGAATACTTAAAAATGTTTTTCCTATAAATTAATTTATGACCAAAACGTTTATATTTTTATTCATTGATCATTAGATATGTGTTGGAGCATCTGTCCCGTATTTGCCGTATTCTAAGACAACCAGGTGGAAATGGACTTCTGGTTGGCGTTGGAGGCAGTGGGCGTCAGTCTCTGACACGTCTGGCCACGGCCATGGCAGGACACAACCTGTTTCAGCCAGAAATCTCCAAAAACTATGGCACCAATGAGTGGAGAGAAGACATCAAGGTGAAGTTGAATGTCAAGTCTGTTGTTTTTTTTTTCTTACTTTCTTCAAAATGAAGAACATTATTAATGTAGTCAATGAAGTCTGCAGGATGTTCATTTGTTTATTTCCATCACGTTCAGAGTGTTTTGAATGCTGCAGGAGGTCAAGGAAAGACAACTGTGTTTTTGATCACTGACACTCAGATTAAACAGGAATCCTTCCTAGAAGATATTGACTCATTGCTTAACACTGGGGAAGTTCCAAACTTGTTTGCTTCTGATGAGAAAGCAGAAATCATGGAGGTAAACATCCCATTTTGTTACCTTCTAGAATAGATAATTTAGTATTCTTATCTAATGATATGTGTAAAGCTGATTTTATGGTTTATTTAATATGTGTAAAGCTAATTAAATGATAATTTAATGAAATGTGTAAAGCTTATTTAATGTTTCATGTAATACAATGTGTAATGCTGATTTTATGTTTTATTTCATGAAATGTGTAAAGCTGATTTTATGTTTTATGTTTTATTTAATGATGAGCACAATTGAAAAATTTGCCTAGTTTCAGAGCTATAGATATTTTGGAACTTTAAATTTACTCTAGGATATTATGAACTTTCTTAAAACCATACAGAATTTTTTCTAGCTTTCTTAATTGATTCTCATTTGATTTTTCAAAAACTAATAATATTTAAAATTACTTTTAACAGAGATTTTGTTTTCACTGATAACGAACATGAAAACATTTAAATAAATGATCTCATAAGGAAATTACAGGTTAATGTTTAAACATTCTAAAATTATGTCATTGAAAATATTACATTTGTCTTTAAATAAACCATTAAAAAAACTGAAACTCCAAAATAAGATTAACGACACTAAACATTTTCACATATTATTATAGATGAATCAAAATTGGCCAAGATGTAATATGACTTATTTTGTGGTATGCTTCTGGATGGTGTATACTTTGATTTTAAAAATAAAGAGCAAATAAAGAGCATCTGGACATTTTTCATTTTTTTAGGCTGTGAGGCCTGTAGCTCAAGCTGGCGACAAGAATGCAGATTTCTCTCCCCTTGCACTATTTGCATTCTTTGTGAATCGCTGCAGAGAAAATCTTCACATTATCATAGCATTCAGTCCTATTGGTGATGCTTTCCGCAACAGGTTGCGCCAGTTCCCCTCTCTCATTAACTGCTGTACCATTGACTGGTTTCAGGTAAGAGAATTCTATTTTTTTCAGAAAACTGTTTCATCCTGTCAATTTTAAAAACATTTTTTCTTTAAATCAATATGTGTAATTTTGTGTGTAAAATTATTAATTAGGTATTCATAAAGTTTTTTAATATCTTATCTTTAAAGGCTTGGCCAGATGATGCGCTCATGAGGGTTGCCAACAAGTTCTTGGAAGAGGCTGACATTGAAGACAGAGAAAAAGTGGAAGTTGTCAACATCTGCAAATCCTTCCACCAGAGTGTCAGAGATCTTTCAGAAAGGTTTGTCTCCTCTTTTATTTGCTTTTCTTGCAATGCATTTTTTTTTCCTTGTTATAAAACTAATAAGAGAGAACACAGCTCTTCATTTTGTTTTGAATGAAACAGCTTTTAAAAGTGTTAAATAACAATAGTAATAATAATCTTTATTATCTGGGAGGAAATTTATCTTACAATTTTGGGCAACATCCAGTCATGCTCTAACTTTCATTAACATTAAAGGTGGAAGATAATGTTAATATTAATGAACCAAGGTCATTGTGATCATGGCTTGATTCTTCAAGTCAGATCAGCCATCTTACAGTACCCTTAATGGTTTTGAAATAAGTGTACAAGGAAAAACAAAAAATGACAAGAAACAGAAGTGAAGTCAACATAAAATGTGAATGAGAAGGAAGGTGAAGTATTCTCTGGATAAAATAAATTTTGTGTATACCTTTGGAACAACTGAAATGAGTATTACTGTTTATTTATTTCCCTATTTCTGATTTGAGATATCAACAGTGTTGAAGTGTGATGTCCTACTAGAGTTATGTTTAACTGTTAATCTGTATATGTTTTTAAATTTGTTAAATCAGAACTACAATTTAAAAGATTTATCTTTGCATAATATTAGGAGTAATTTTATTTTGTTTGTGTGGTTATGCATTTCATTATTATTTGTAATGGTTGATGTCTCATTTGGAATGTCTATGTAATAGGTTCCTCAGAGAATTAGGTCGCCACAACTATGTCACACCTACATCTTACCTGGAGCTGATCAACTCTTTCAAGAACTTACTTCAGAAGAAACAAGATGAGACAATGAAAGCCAAACAGAGATACATCGTAGGCCTGGAGAAACTAGCTTTCGCAGCATCTCAGGTAAACAGATTAAATTAAATTAAATTCGAATTTTTTTGTATAACTGTCATTCTTAAAGGTGTAAGCAGGACACAAGGTCAAGGCTGGTCACAAGAATGTGACATTGCATGATCAGAGATCATGAATGCAGGTCCATGTGGGTGACTGTCAGCTGAGGTCACAGGCTTATAGCATGCTCAGAGCGCTTTGGTCCAATCTCACTTGTCGACCAGTTGGGGGGGAGGGGGTATCTAGGAGTTTGTTTTCCATGCTGCCTTTAGGCGCTCAGTAAACACAACTCTGCCCGAGTCGGGTGTCAAACCTCGAGCTCCCTTCTAGCAAAGCCAAGCTAAGTTCAAGCGCATTTAGCCTCTCGACCACGCTTCCCACTAGCTGGCCGTGGGAGGAAAGTTCTTATTAAATACTGTGTCATTTTATTGTATCTCAGTAGCGTTTGTGTTATATTAACAACACCTATGAATCCACACGTCAGATGATTTGGAGCAGATACAACATAAGTCTATCTCTTCAAACACCATTGTGACAGTAATAATGTATATTATGTTTGATTTTTCTTATCTCAATATTATTTTGACCCTTTATAAGAGACTCTTAAAAAAACTATCCTACTGATTGAATTACACATTTTTAGAAATGTTTTTAAAATATTTCATTTCATTATAAATTTTAAAGAATTCATTTAAACTATAAAAAGTTTTCAAGAACAATATGCAGACTGAATTTCATTAAAGATTTTACAGATTCATTTCTGGATTTGATTTTATTTTTCAGGTAGCAACAATGCAGAAAGAATTGGAAGAGCTGCAACCTCAGCTTGTTGTGTCTGCCGCTGAGAACGAAAAAATGCTCAAGATCATTGAGGTGGACTCTGCTGATGTGGAAAAGACGACAGAGAAGGTCAAGGCTGATGAGGCTGTGGCCAATGAAAGTGCCTCCCAGGCTCAGGCCCTGAAGGATGACTGTGAAGCCCAGTTAGCTGAAGCCATCCCAGCTTTAGAGATGGCCATTGCAGCTCTGAACACTTTGAAAGTATTATTAAACATTTCTTTAGTTTAGTTTTATTGGCTAGTTTGATTTAATGTTTACTTTACTTTACTCTCACAAGGTCTGAAAGGGGAACTTTACCTATTACTTACTTCATTTTGTGAAACTTAGAATTTAAATTTTTGGTTAGAAATTTGGCTAACTTAAAATTTATTTATTGTGGCAGCCTGCTGACATCACTATTGTCAAATCTATGAACAACCCTCCAGCTGGTGTGCGTTTGGTCATGGCAGCAGTTTGTGTTATGAAAGACATAAAGCCTGAGAAAATAAACAACCCAGATAAACCTGGACAAAAGGTGACCAAATCATTTTTTTTAAAAAGTTTACTAACTTACTTAGAAATTATATTAAGTTTGTAGGGCATTACCTCCCCTGAGCATTTGTCTGTGTTGCCATAACAAGTCAAGTGACTTCTCCCAACAGATGAATGACTTCTGGGGACCCAGTAAGAAACTCTTGGGTGACATGAACTTCCTAGCCTCTCTTTTGGAGTATGACAAAGACAACATCCCAGTGGCCATCATGAAAAAAATTAGGGAGGAGTACATCACCAACCCAATGTTTAAACCAGAGATTGTTGCCAATGCATCCTCTGCGGCAGAAGGTTAGTTATGAAAATAGAGTGAACTTCAAAATGTAAGGGACAGGATATGACTAGTATGTGGATTTATGTATATCATCTAGTAGACTTTCCAGGCCATCAACAAATTATTGGTTTTGATGTCTTAAATAGAAAAAAAGGGGAAAAAAATAATTGTATTAATGCTTCTAGTTGTTTCTGTTTCTCTTTTTTATGTTGTGAAACTCTTTTTAGTAAAAGATTTAGAGTCTAATTCAGAAGTAAAATCTCTAAAACACTTTCAGATTTTATGATACATTCTAAATACAAATTTAATTTGTATATTTTGTGTGTTGTTTGCATGATTATCATGATCATTTATATTGTGTCAACTATCTTTTCCTTCTTAGAAAGTGATTCATATTTGTTTGTTTAAAGAACCTTTGCTAATTATGGATATTTTGAAAACTGAAACAATATTGATTGTTAATCTAGCCCTATCAGTGAATATTTCAACACATTATTTGTTATAATGTTACAAGATATCTATGTGATCATAGAGACAGCTGGAGGTCACTTACAAAGGCCACGGGGAACACATTTGAGAGCCGAGGACAGACGAAGACGGCGAAAATAAAAATCTTAATCAACCACCGGCGGAAAACAGTTATGCTTGCCCTGGATGAGGCAAAATATGTAGGTCACAGCTGGAGCTGCATAGCCTTGGGAAGTACTGCATTCCTCATTCATCTTCGGACTCAAAGACAAGCCTTTTTATTATGTGTTCATATTAAGCTGTTATATTTTTTATTTTTTTTAAATAGACAATCTTATTTCTCAATAAAAAAAAAATAGAAATGAAAAATATTTTTCCCCAGGTTTATGTAAATGGATTCTTGCTCTTGAGGTATATGACAGAGTTGCCAAAGTTGTGGCTCCTAAGAAAGAAAAGTTACGTGAGGCAGAAGCAGAACTCGGCAAGATGATGGAAAACCTGAATGCAAAAAGAGCAGAGTTGGCAGCTGTGCAGAAGAAATTAGAAGATTTAAAGAATACATTTAAAGACATGACAGAAAAGAAACAGCAGTTGGAGTTTCAGGTTTGTGTTCTTCCTGACTTATTGCTAGGAAATTTTTTTAATGTAACTAGTTTTAGTCATTTTTTTTCCAACATTTATTTTTGCAATAAACTCATTTTTTAACAAATTCTACAATACAGCAATTTTTTTTTTACATTTTTACAAAATGCCTCTGTAAATGGCAAAACATGTTTTAAAACTCTTTCTCAACCAGTGATATAGACCAATCAAGATCTAATATGTAATATTATCTTATCTTATCTTATATAATACAGACGTTACTTCAAAAAAGAAGATGATTACGTCCTACGCGTCATGCATTTAGTCATGCATATTAACCAATGACTTAAATTCTGCCAAGTCACTGGTTTTCCTGGCTAGCTCAGGCAACCCATTCCATGCTCTAATAGCACTAGGGAAGAAGGAGTATTTGTACAAATTTGTCCTAGCATATGGGACGAGGAATGTGCCTTTATCTTTGTGTCTTTCAGAGTATTTTATTAAATTTTGTTTTTGTATTTGAAGATTATGGTTCAGTGTTTTATGTATTATTGCTACTTTACTTTTGAGCCTTCTGTCCTGAAGGCTTTCTAAATTTAGTGATTTTACTAAAGGTGTTACTCTAGTCAAATGTGAATATTCGTTTGTTATGAATCGCACTGCTCTATTTTGTGTCTGTTCTAGTTTCTTAATGTTTTCTTGAGTTGAGGGGTCCCAAACAGAGGATGCATATTCTATTATTGGCCTAACCAAGGTTAAATAACATTTTAGTTTTATGTTCTTATTTGATTTATAGAAATTTCTTTTAATAAATCCTAATGCTTTGTTTGATTTTTTTGTAGTTTCATCAATATGTGGATTCCATGACAGTTTTTCATTTATTATAACACCTAGGTATTTTGCGTTTTTAGTCTGTGTTACTGGTTTGCCATGAATAAGATAAGTGGAATTAATTTGTTTTAGTTTTTTTGTTACTCTTAACAACTGACATTTTTCTGGGTGGAAAGACATGCTCCAATTTGATTCCCATTTCTGTAATTCATCTAATTCTCTTTGTAAAATATCTGTGTCTTGTGTTGTTTTTATTGTTCTATATATTATGCAATCGTCTGCAAATAATCTGACTTTTGTTCCTGAAGTAATGCAATTTGGTAAATCATTTATGTAAATTAAAAATAGTAGTGGACCCAAGACTGTTCCTTGAGGTACACCTGAGTTTACTGTTATCGGTGTTGATTTAGAGCCATTTATTATTACAGTTTGTTCTCTCCCTATCAGAAAGTCTTTAATCCACTGATGCAGTGGACCATTAATGCCGAAATATTTTAATTTTTTAAGCAAACTATGGTGGTGAACTTTGTCAAAAGCCTTAGAAAAATCTAGTAAGATAGCATCTATTTGTTCACTATTATCTAAACCTTTTGAAAAATCATCAATTAGTCCTATTAGTTGTGTTTCACATGATCTATATTTCCTAAAGCCATGTTGGTATGGTGTGAGGACATTATGTTTGTCTAAGTGGCTTATGATGTTGCTACATATTATGTGTTCTAGGATTTTACATGTGATGCTGGTAAGTGATACTGGTATGTAATTTCCTGGGTCAGATTTTTCTCCTTTTTTTAAATAGGGGGGTGACATTAGCTTCTTTCCAGTCCTTTGGTACTCTGCCCTGGTTAAGTGAAGCCTGAAAGAGTATTTTTAACACTGGGGCTAGCTCATTACTTAGTTCTTTGAGTAATCTAGCTGGAATACCATCAGGTCCAGAAGCTTTATTTGGTTTGGTGTTGGCTAATAGTTTTTGAATTCCATTTTCTTGTACTACTATATCTTCTATGTTGTCTACTTGGTTCAAATTCAGTAATATGTCTTTGTCTCCTGGGGCTGAGAATGCTGATGCAAAGTATTTGTTTAGAATGTTTGCTTTAGTTTCATTATCATTATGTATTATGTTATGTTCATCTTTTAATGGCGCTACGCCTGTTGTTTCCATTTTCTTAGACTTAATGTATGACCATAGGTTTTTGTTGTTGTCTTTAGATATTACATTGTTTATGTATTCACTCTGCAGCTGTCTGCTTACTTTTTGGGTTAAGTGTTTAATTTTTATATACTTTTTGTAAACTCTTTCTGCATTAGTTTCTTTAAATTTTCTATATAGGTTTTCCTTCTGTTTACAAAGCTTCTTTAGTCTATTATTAAACCAGCATTTATTTATTTTGTTTGATGTGTATTTAGTTGGTATTTGATTTTCTATAATGCTTTTAAGATGGTTTTTAATGAAATTCCAGAGGTCATCGACTGGTTGGTTAATGTCTTTTTCTAATAAGAATGTTTGTTGAAAGTTTAATGCAGCTTGGTGTAGTTGTGTTAGGTTACATTTATTCCAGAGTAAGATTTTTCTTTTGGGTTTTGTATTGGCTACTGCTTTTACCTGACTGTGTATTTTTATGATCTCATGGTCTGATAGACCAGGGATAATATCATAATCAACTACTAATCCAGGTCTGTTGGTTAAGAAGAGATCTAATGTGTTGTTTAATCTAGTTGGCTTTTTAATGATTTGATCTAAACTTAAGTTTCTATGAAAAGCTCATTTATGTCCTTAAGGTTTTGGTGTTTATCTATGGTTAGTGTTTTCCAATTTATATCAGGTAGGTTGAAATCACCCATAATCCAAAAAACTGCATTTTTATTTGTCTCTTTAAGTGTCGTAATCTGATTACATAGTTCCTGCACATGTTCTAAACTAGAATTTGGTGGTCTGTAAATGCTGCCTATTATTAGGGATGTTGAGGTGGTATTAATTTTACAAAATGTTGATTCTATATTTTTTGAGTTAGGTAAGGTAATTTCTTCTGCTATTAGAGTGTTTTTTATTGCTAAAAGAACTCCTCCATGATTATCAGCCCTATCTTTTCTAAAAATTTCATAATTACTATTGAAAATTTCTGCATTATAAATTTCAGGATGTAGCCAAGTTTCTGTGCCTGCAATTATGTCTGGTTTCTCACATTCTAATAAAATTTCTAAGTCTGCTGTTTTGTTCCTAATGCTTTGAAAATTTATTACTAAGGTTTTAAGGTATTTTGGTGTTACTTCTTTAGTAGGTTTGTTTAGTGAGGCTGTTGTATTAATTTTAGTAGATTTAGGTTTAACAGGAGTGGATCTGGCTAGTCGTTGGTGAGTTTGGTTTGGGATGGTGTTTAGGATGTTGTATGGGTTAGAAGTGTCTGCATCAAAGGAATCAAACAGTCCTGATGTAAACTGAGGTAACCCACACGGTACACAGTGCCATGATGCATCTTTGTTGCCTAAGGCATAATACATAGGTGTATTCATATGGAGACATGATGCATGGTACCATTCATCGCAGGTGTCACATTGAATGGCTTTCTGTTTCATGGTGCATACTTTTTTGCAGATGTTGCATCTATCTTTAGATCTAGGCCCTGGATTTGACTCTACATCTCCTGCTATTAATATTAACAGTGATAGGTATTTATTTCTGCTGTGTCTGATTGAGAACTTCCATTTGTGATGGGTATTCTTCTTTAGTGTTATGGATGTGTATGTTAGGTTATTTTTTAAGTTGCTTTGATCTAAAGTGTGATGATTGATTATGACTTGTTTCTTTTTTAAGTTTAGTGTTGACTAAGGTAGATCTGGTTCTGTGTTCAGCTAGTATGTATTTAGTAATTATTAGGATAAATAGCCAGAGCAATTTCATGATGACTGTTGTTGATTTTAGTTTTTAAAGGGGTCTAGTCTAAATCTAGTTTAAGGTTTACAATGCCTAATTTATGTCTAAATCTAAATTGAAAGCTAATTTACAATGACAATTAAATCAAATTCTTCTTCTTCTTCATCGTTCTCATTGTTATGTTGGAGTGTTCATATGACTAGACCAATACATGAGATGAACTGCGCAGTGGTTTCCAAATCAGGGAGCTCTCCATATAGTTTTCTTTCTATTGGGGTGATTTGGGGCCAATGTCTTATACGGGCCTCTTGGTAGAGAGAGCAGTTTTGGAGGACGTGGTCGGCATTTTCTGGTGATACTCCACATGGGCAGTTTTCACTGGTTCCAATTTTGAGCTTCCGGAACATGTGTTGTCGCATTCTGTTGTGTCCGGTCCTGAGTCAAAAGATTAGACGTTGGTCTTGTCGGGATAGCTTATAGTAAGCATCATCTTTCTTGTGATTTGGATGGGAGCTCGTCCATTTCTCATTTATTTTATCTACAATTAATTTCTTCATTTCTTCTGGATAGAGTGCAGAGTTTACTTGTTAGTTTGTTCTCCCACTCTTGGCGAGTGTGTCAGCCTTCTCATTTCCTGCTAGTTGTATGTGAGCTGGTATCCATTGAATAACAGTTTTTTTGCTGTTGTGGTTGAGCTTTGTGAGTGCTGTTCTGAGGTTTTTAATATAAGGGGAATCAGAGTTTTGCAGGCTTTGGAGGGTTGTTTTTGCGTCTGTTAGAAAGACAATCTGACTGTGAGGGGAACTTGGATGATTTGCTAGCATGGTAGCAGCTAGTGCTAGTGCTTCCCTTTCTGCTCTGTGACTGTCAGAGAGCTCTCCAGTTGCAAAGGATTTTTCTAGTTTTCCTCCATCTGGCCATTCGATAAGTATTCCAGCTCCTCCATTTGTGGTGGCTTTATGGGATGAGCCATCCGTATAAACTCTGATCCACTGATTGCTAGGGTAATTGGTATGTAGAAAACAGTTCACTATTTCCTTGAGCTCTGTTGGTCTGTAATCAGATTTTCTTTTTATGTTTTCAATATGGTCCCTTATAGTAGGAAGAGGGCTTTCGTCCCAGGGTGGAGATTTATTATAGTGTATCGAGGATTCCAGAGTAATTTTTTCAAGTTGGTGTTTCTTTTTTAGGTTTAGAGATTCCTGTATGAAATTGGTCCTTTTGAGACGGTTTTTTGTGCCAGTTTTGTGGATTTTTGTTCTGAGTGGGTGCCTCTCCAAGGTTTCCAATTTAGTGAATTGGGAAAGGATTTTTATTTCTCTTCTTTCATCCAGAGAGATCAGGGCAGCGGTTTCCTCCATAGCTCTTATGGGTGTTGTTTTGATTGCTCCTGTCATTATCCTTAGACCAATATTTTGAACCTTGTCTATTTTTCTTAGGTTGGTTTGGGCTGCTGAGCCCCATGCTGTGGCACCATATTCTAGTACAGGTCTTACATAACTGGTATAGGTCTTTTTCAGGATGTTGTGATTAGCTCCCCAATCTGTGCCAGCTAATTTTTTCAAGAGAGATAGTCTCTGGATGCCTTTACTCTGTGTTTTATCTATTTGGTTTTTCCAGGTTAGTCTCGGGTCATAGGTGACTCCAAGATAAGTAGGGCTGTCATTTTTTTCTAAAGCTTCCTTATCTAATGTTAATTTTATTGTTTGTTGTTTTGTTGACAGTGAGAATATGGTATATGTTGTCTTTTTTGTGTTAATGGACATGCCCCAGTCTTTGGACCAATTATTGAGTTTATCAAGAGCATCTTGTAATCGAAATTTCGATGTTCCTACATATTCTTCTGTGCTAATTAAGGCAAGGTCATCTGCATACATGCTGCTCTTAACTTTTTTGGGTAGGTTTTGATTTAGATCGTTTATGAATATTAGGAAAAGTGTTGGGGATAGGACTCCTCCTTGGGGGACACCATTTTTTATACCCACTGTGTGGCTTCTTTGTCCTTGCATGCAAACTAAGGCTTTTCTATTATTTAGGTATTCCTTTATCCAGTTGTACATTCTGTGGGATATGTGATGCTGGATTAGCTTGAGCAAGAGACCTTGTTCCCAGACTTTGTCAAATGCTTTTTCTAAGTCAACCCACACAATTGTTGTTGGTTTCTTTTCTTGAAAGCCGTCTTCTATTTCTTGTGTGATGAAGGCAATTTGATCTTCTGTTGATCTGCCTTTTCTAAAGCCAGCCTGGGCTTCAGTGAGTAGGTTATTTGACTCAAGGATCCATGTCAGCCTTCTATTTATCACTCTTTCCATCAGTTTGCAAGTACAGCTAGTGAGGCTGATGGGACGGTAGCTATCCAGTTTATTTCTTGGCTTGCCGTGCTTTAGTATAGGGATCATAATGGCTTTTTTCCAGATGTTTGGAATTCTGCCAGATTTCCAGCTAGCATTGAATAATTGTAGCAGTTTTCTTTTGGCTTGAGGACCCAAGTGAAGAAGCATGTCATTTGATATTTTGTCTGGGCCCGGGGCTTGTTTTGGTTTGAGGACTTTTAGGGATTCATCTAGTTCCTTCATTTTAAGATTAGTGGTCATTCCCAAGGAGTAAGCTGGATTGTTTTCTTTAAATTTATCTTGGATTTCTGAGTTTACATCTTTATTTCTACTTTCATTAATTTGTATTTGTCCTACGCTTTGGAAAAACTTAATGAATTCATTTGCTGCTTCTTGGCCTTTCAGGGGTTTGTTGTCCTTTTCTATTACTATAGGAGTTGTTCTGTTTTCTTCCTGGTTGAGACATTTGGCTATATGCCAGAGTTTGTGGCCATCTCTATCTACGTTTAGTTGTTCTGTTTTTTCATGCCAACTTTTCCTCATGGCGGAAAGGTAATTTTTCCTGAAAACTGCATTAGCTGCTTTTAGATTTATGTTATTTTCTATACAAGGGTTATTTTCTACTGTGTTTCTGGCTTCAATAGTGGCATTGTGGAGTTGTTGAAGGTGATCAGACCAGTTGGGGATATAATCTTTTCTTGCTCCTCTAGGAATTGATTCCTTAGCTGCTAGGAGTATTGCTTTGGAGAAAGCTGAGAATGACTTATTAACCTGATTTGATTTGCAGTTTATTGAAGTTGTATATAGGTCTGTGAGCTTTGAGAATAGGTGCCAGTTGGCTTTTTTGTAGTTCCATCTGGGGATGGTGGAGTTTTCTGATATTTTGAAGGAGGTATCGATACTGATCAATATGGGTCTGTGGTCACTGGTGGCTAGCTGGTCTGCAACTTCTCTAGTGCACTTTTTGGATAAGTTGTCTGTTGCAAAGGCTAGATCTGGAGTGGTTGATGTTAGCCAGGCTCTTGAAAAAAAGGTTGGTTTGTCCTCAGGTTTATTTAGCAAGATAAGTCTGTTCTCTGCTTGCCATTCTTCAATTTCTTCTCCCCTGGCATTTAGGTCTGGGTATCCCCAGCTCTGAGAGTGACTATTCATATCTCCTAAGATTAGACAGTCTTCTTGGTCAGGTATTTGTATGTGGTCAATCTCTATTTCCTTGTCTGGTGGGAAGTAGCAGTTAAATAGATTAATATTTCCATCTGGGAGAATTAGCTTAGTTCCCATTATTTCTGATTCTGAGGAGTTGGGCATAGTTATGTCTGTGGTAGGGATATATCATTTTTAATGAGGGTGAGGATTCCTCCTTTGGGTCTGATTTCTCTATCTTGTCTGATGCAGGTGTAGCCTCTAATGGAGAAACAAAGATTACTGTTCAAATGAGTTTCTTGGATGCAAGCTACATCAATTTCTTTCTCATGCAGAAATATTTTTAGAGCTTCTTTTTTCAAATGAAATGGTTTATTAAATTCAAAATATGGACCTAGACGACCTAGACTAGATCTAGATCTAATTCTAGATCAATATATTTACGTGTATAATTAACTATATAGAATATTACTATTAGTTATTATTAGTAGTATTAGTAGATGATTAGTAGATCTAAAGCCTTAATTAAAGTAAAGTCTAAGTCTAACACTAAAACTAGACTAGACTGACTTGACTAGGTCTAGATCTAGTCCTAAGGGCTAAGCTAAGAGTTGTTAATTTGAATTAATTAGTGGAAAAAAAATGCTGAATTAAGTTAAATATATAATTTAAAGATATTAGTTTATTAGTTAAATAGCTTTTTTAATGAATTTGGTTTGATTTTAATACAACAAAACGAAAAATTTAACTCATCTCTTATAACAGTAAACAGGGAGCAGCCATCTTGCCAAGAGCTCGTAACTCTTTTACATGAACATGTATCTAAATAGATATAAATTGATTGTCACTTAATACACAGGTGGACTTGTGTGGCAAGAAATTGGTCAGAGCTGAAAAGCTAATTGGTGGACTGGGTGGAGAGAAAGAGCGGTGGACCAATGCTGCAGCCACTCTTCAAAATATATATGACAACTTGATGGGAGATGTCCTGATCTCTGCAGGTGTTATCGCCTACCTGGGACCATTCACCAGGTCCTTCAGGGACTCAGAGACCTCACAGTGGATCAAACTTTGTCAGGTATTAGATGCAAGCAGTAGTTGTAACATTTTTTACATTAAAAAGCTTTTTTTTTTTTGTGTTTCAAATATATATTATAAATAAGTAATTATAAAGAAAAGATACTTTTCTTACACAAAAATTAGCTATATTTGGAAAATACAAACATTTTTTTTTTATTTTAATGGCAATTTATTAAATTCCTGCTATCGCACTGTCTTCATAGTTAAAAAAAAGTTTAAATTAAGATTTTATGGCACACCTAATAACACTAATGTCCTGGGTTTGATTCCTGTGCTGACCATTTTTTTCCTCTTTATTTTTCAAGAGGAAAACTAAAATTTGAATGTTTAGTTGACTGTACTAATTAACATGAAGTAACAATGGATCTTTTTTTTTTTTATAATAGGCCTACTTATTTTAATGAAAACATTTTCTTATAAATAAAACATACCTTATATTTGCACTCTACACCTTTGCTGCATTTATTTTGTTTTCCAAAAAAAGTGCATTAAAGAATGTGCAGACACATTATATGTTTAACCTTTATTTGTCTTAAATGATTCTGAATTGATTTTATCAATATAGAAGTTCATTTCAATTTTTTGTTTCCAGTCAAAGAAGATTCCCTGTTCAACAGAGTTTTCGCTCAGCAAAACACTGGGTGAACCAATTAAAATACAGGCCTGGAATATTGCTGGACTACCCAAGGACAGCTTTTCAGTGGACAATGGTGTCATCGTGGCAAACTCTAGGAGATGGTATTGTTGCTTTTCTCACTTGTGTTACCATTTTGTGACAGACTTAAGTAACTAGGAGTTTAATGCTTTAAATACACTTAAACTAATATGAATAGATTACAGATGTCACTGAAGTAGGGTCAAGTTTTATAAGGCTCTTTTAAAGTACATGAAATATCTGACAATTGTCAAAACTTTAGACATAATTAGGACACTAATTTTATTCAAGTGGCTGAGTGGTAAAGAGTGTGGCTTCTAAACCAGAGGGCCCTGGGTTTGAATTCTGGTGAAGACTGGGATTTTGAATTTTGGGATCATAAGGGCACCTCTGAGTCTCTAATGGTAAACCTGGAATTAGTTGGGGAAAATAAAGGTGGTTGGTCATTTTGCTGGCCACATGACATCCGCGTTAACTGTGGGCCACAGAAACAGATGATCTTTAATATCATCTGCCCTATAGACTACAAGGTCTAAAATGGAAGCTAATTTTATTCAACGTTGATTGACTCCTGTCCCATTGATCAAATCAAAGCTTTCATTTGCCATAATATATCAGACACTGTATTTAGAGACTAGATGTCATTTATTTGTAGCATACAGTGCATGTTGGTGTGTAGGCAGAAAGGAAATCATTGTTTTTAAATATCAAAACTGTGTTGTAGTTTCTCTTATTTAACTTTGCTGAATAACAAACACAATGGCATATTGGAGAAACTTATACAAGATATGATTTAGATCCAAAAAGAAATTGATGCAAATAAAACACTTACAAAATTTAACATTGGATCAATAACAATAGTTGAACTATTTCAATACAACATTACCTTACAGAACTTATCATAGATCAAACTAAAGATTTTATCATGTCTAAACTATTAACATAAGATATAGATTTATATTAAAGTTTTATTTACAATCCTATTCATAAATGCACAGCTTAGAGTTTTAAGATTGCCTAATCTCCCATTTTATTTTTTAGAGATTTTTTTTTCAAAAAGAATTTTAAAATTCAATAGTCACCAAAACTACCTTGTTATCAAACTAAGAATTACATTATTTCTTATTGTGAACCAAATCTTTTTAACCAGGCCACTGATGATTGACCCCCAAGGTCAGGCCAACCGCTGGGTGAAGAATTCTGAGAAAGACAACACACTGTCAGTGATCAAACTGTCAGACGCAGACTATATGAGGACCTTGGAAAACTGCGTGACTTTTGGCAACCCACTTCTGCTGGAGAATGTTGGCGAGGAGCTTGACCCATCCCTGGAGCCTTTACTTCTGAAGCAGACATTTAAACAAGGTTAGTTTGGATTGAACATGTAATGAAAAAAAATCACCAGAAAACCTTCAAGCTAATAGAATTCCTTGTAAATTCTCACATTATTCTTCTCTTTTCCAGCCAATTCTCTGCCTCATCTTTTGTATCATCACTAAGTTTGAAGTTCTGTTAATGCCATGAAAAGAAATTTGTTTCATTACTTCCTTTATTTCAAGAAATCAAATTACACATTTTTGTAATTACCGTTGCTATGTATTTTAGTTTTTTAAGTTATCAGATGGAATGACAAGTTTGTTTTCGATGAAACAAAAGTGTTAGTCCCATTATTTAACAAGTCTTGATTTGTGTCATAGAAAAACTGATTTTTAAACCTCAATTTTGTTTATATTGTTACATAATAATGCTTATGATTTGATTCTAGGAAAAAAAACATACATATGATTTTGTTTTCAATGAGAAAAATAGTTATAGCTGTGATTTGTTTTCATAAAAAACATGTCAAATATAAATATGTCTTTTAGTTCCATCCCCTTCAGCCCCCCCTCTCCCCCCAAAAAAAACAAAAAACAACAAGAACAAAAAAAAAACTTGTTTTATCTGTGATTTGTTTTAGAAAAAAAAAAAATTCCAATCTGTATTTTGTTTTGGTAAAATAAACTTGCCAAATCTTGGGTTTGTTTTCCTAACTACAGCTGCAAAAGGTGCACCAAGCACAGGTTTGAAATATTTCATTTGAAATCTCACTCAGTGTTACTGTTATCTGTTTGAATAGGAATATTTGTTTTTTTTTGTTTATCAGTCACATCTCACATCTGCTACCAGTTGCACCAAAACAGTCAGCCAACTGATACGTCATGTTATTGACTATTACTTTTAAATCTATTTTTACCTTTTTTTTTGGCTTCAAATCACTGATCTTACAATGATGATGTATGTTTAAAACATCATAACACTAAAACATCATAACACTATTGATTCCTTGTGATGTATATGTTGTTTCTTAAATGCATCACATTTAAGATGTTAAATAAAGCTAGAAATTAGAAGATATATTAATTGTAATATATTGGACAGAAATAGTTAATTACTGGCATAGTTTATAAGGTGTGTTTTATGCACATTTTCTTTTGTAATTTTCATTCTTGTCCAAAGTTCTGATTAATGCATCTAGTAATTCATAAATATTTATTTACTTTCCTAACTGTCGCCTGAAACATTTCTTTTCACACATCACTTGAACAGACTTCATTTTGTTTTAGTTCATTTTCTAAATTCTTCATAAATACATAAAGTTATACTAAGCATCTTAATTTATTAGTTCATATATATTTGACATTGACCAAGTTGCCAGATAAGTTAATAAGTTTCAATGTCATTAGCTTCAGGATAAAAGCATGAATCTTTGCAGGTTATTATCCTCAAAGTAATAGTGTAAGCATTTCAAATCTGGGTTTTGTTTCTAACATCTAGCTGGTGTGGAGATGATTCGTCTCGGTGATAACATCATTGAGTACAGCCAGGACTTCCGTTTCTACATCACCACCAAGCTGCGTAACCCTCACTACATGCCAGAGTTATCCACCAAAGTTTCACTCCTTAACTTTATGATAACACCAGAAGGCCTTGAAGATCAGCTCCTGGGTATTGTTGTTGCGAAAGAAAGGTGAGACTCTTTTCAACTCCTTTTATTGTAATATGTAAGTCTTTTTATTTTTGTTATTTACAAAAGATCAATATGATGTTTGTTGTCTAGGTCAAGCAACCCTTTCAATGCTTAAACAGAATTTATAAAAGTGTACCTCCCCATCACATAAACATTTTGATAGTGTAGTAATTAGAAGTTGTACAATGTTTTCAAATGTTCTTTTATGCAAATCTTCTCTTTTGAAGTAATGTCTGTAATCTATAAGATAAGATAAGGTTTTGACTAGGGCTGAATAGATTTATTAGTCAACAGTTTTCATTGTTATCAGAACTGTAACTTTGGTTTTCAACTTAAATTCAAACTTATAAAACTGTTTAGTTCATTTACTGAACTTCCTGCTTTGAGGTGTACAAACTAAATGACATTTCAAAATCCAATCTCTCAGTTTCTTTGTTACATCCCAACATTTTGATGCTAACATGTGAACATTCTAGCTTTGGGTTAATATTCAACAATTAGCTGCTTCAACATAGTTCATGCATTCATAATAAGCAGAAGTAATGAGTTCCAGTTGTAACTAAAAGGGACACCACTCTTACCACAGGCCTGAACTTGAGGAAGAAAGGCAAGCCTTGATAGTCACCAGTGCCACCAATAAGAAACAGTTGAAGGAGATTGAGGACAAAATCCTGCACACATTGTCTGCCTCAGAGGGGAACATTCTGGAAGATGAACAAGCCATTCAAGTTCTAGATTCTTCAAAAGTTCTTTCTGATGAGATTTCCAAGAAACAAAAGGTACTAGTGTATTAGTGATAGGTCAATGTATTAGATCACTTGTGAGATCCCTTAGTTTCTGAATGGAATGTCCCATCATATTGAAGGAGGACACTCATGTACCACTAGTTACAGGTTGAGTTGGAAATTCATTACGGACATAATGGTTTTTGGTTGTACTGGCTATAGAGGAACAGGTTGATGACCAACTTTCTGCAGGATATGATAATGTTCTGGAGTCCTGAGAATTTTAACTTTGGTATTGAAGACTTCCATACATCTACTTTGTTTTAAAAGGTATCAGACATGTTTAGGGAGACTAAGGTTGATTGGCAGGCCTATTTATATAGCTCAGTAATGGGTAAACTATGGTGCCTGGTCAACTCCATCCCATACAAATATCACATATTTTATAATTATAATTAAAAACGATTACAGCCACAATGTAGTTTTTGTCTATCAGATGATGTACATTAAATGTTTTTCAAATTAACCACTGTTGTTTTTGTGTTTGTTGTGTCTATTTCAAGGTGCATTTTCTTGAAAAAAAATTGAACCTTAAAATTTCAAATTTAAAAACATTGATTTAGAGGCTTTGTGTATAAAGTTGACATAATGTGGGAGTACTTTTAATGTTAATTTGTGAAGACAAATCTCTTTGTTTTTATTTACATTTATGATCACATTTCCTTACATTTCACTCGTAACATAACACCACTCTTTGTACTTTTGTTTTTATTTGTAAAAAAAATAAAAGGTTGCAGAGGAGACTGAAAAGAAAATTGAATCATCACGAGTTGGTTACAGGCCAATAGCTAAACATTCCTCCACTTTGTTCTTCTCTATCACTGACCTACCAAACATTGATCCCATGTACCAATACTCTCTGACCTGGTTTGTAAACTTGTTCATCATGAGCATTCAAGACAGGTAGGTAACTCTTGTTACTTTCTTAGCAGAAGTGGTTTCAACAGAAATTATTTTTTTTTACTGTTGTTTAATATTGTATTTTATAGTTAAAAAAAATAAAAACTTGGTTTATCTTAATCAAGAACCAAAATTAAATTGAAATAAAGCTTTTATATATATTTACATATTCAAACCTAACTCTTTTCTCATTCTATAAATTTAAGCCTGGTAACAATCTCATTTAACTTTAAATCCTGTTATTTGTACAGCTTTCATGATTAATCAGGAAGTTTGGGAATATAATTTGTCATTAGGGCAATATGTCTTAAGTGGGAGCTAAATAGAACTTGTTTAGAGCTATAAATAGATGCAGGCATACTGCAGCAGGTAATGCCTTAGCTGCAAATGTCTGGTTACTGTATAAAAAAAGGTTTGCATTTTCTGCTTGTAAAAAAAAAGTTAACAGCTTGTTGATAGATAAGAAGATGGTTCCAATGACATAAAGCCTCTGCAGAGTTTACTATTTCAGCTAAATAAAAGAAATAAATTGTAATACGGAAAGGTAACATTTATTTGAATATGTCTGTCAAATGAACTATTACTGTTTGGCCATTAGGGATAATTAGGGATAAGGAAAAAAAGATTATTAAAGAAATATTTATAACAAAATTTAAATGTTACATAAGATGTTTAAGTGTGCATTTTTCAATATAGTTAAATAATTTGTATTTACATCTGATGTCATTAAATAACTAAATTATTTAACAATAAACTTTTGTTTGTTGGTCAGTGAGCTGGGTTTTTATTTTACATAGCACGATGTTCTGACTTTGTCTGCTTTATTTCACAGTAATAAGTCAAAGATAATAGAGCGCCGTCTGCGCTACCTGAGTGACCATTTCACTCTCCTGCTGTACGACAATGTGGCCAGGTCACTTCTGGCCAAACACAAACTTGTTTTTTCATTCATCTTGTGTGCCAACCTTCAGTTGTAAGTCACTGACAACTTTCATTTTTGTCTGACAACTCCTGTGTTTTTTTTCCACAGCACTTTGTTTTCTAGGACTTCAACAAGAGAACCAATACATTCTCCACCTAATGAAGCCATTTTCTTTTTCAGATAAAAACAGAAGGTCATGTGTTAGAAGTATTTAAGTCACTAAATGGGAGAGACATGATAAAGTTTAATCATGTTCACTTTTAAACTCTGGATTTGTCTTATAAATTTCAACTTATGTCCATTTACTGAAACTAGTGCTAAAATCTTAGGGAAAGTTGAGTTTTAGTTGGCCCTTCTAGTTGGCAAAATAAAATTTCTTGGGACAGTTTACTAATATATGATCATGATCATGTGATAAGTGCTCTGGGCTATATCTCAATGATAATAGGTTTTTAGAACCCTGCCTGCCACTATCCCCTGCCCGTTTTGTGAGAAGTTTGGGCTAGGATGTAATAATCTTCCATTCTATAAACATGTAAAAAAAAAAAACATAACATAATTACAACTATTAACAAATATGGATTCCTTTTTTTTCTTTTTAGTAACTGTTGAACTCTCCAAAAAAGATGGCACTAAAATCAACTTTCCTTATTATGACTTTTTGTGACTTAAATACTTTCAGCACTTGTATATTAGATTGCCTTCGTGCATTGGAGAGCTCAGAAAAAGGGAATGAACTAAACAATGTTTTTTACATATTATTTATGCCTATCTCTTCTTTTTCTTTTACCATTTTTTATTTAGTAACAAGTCCAAAATTGTGGAGAAGCGTCTGCGTTACTTGTCTGACCACTTTACCTATAACCTCTACTGCAGTATTTGTCGCTCTCTGTTTGAGAAAGACAAACTGCTCTTTTCTTTTGTCCTCTGTGCAAACATCTTGTTGTAAGTATGTCTGATTGAAGGATTTCATCCCTGCTGTGTGTATAACACTTGTAGCTAGCATGGCACAACAGTCTGCAATAAGACAAACGACTTTAATTACTAATCTTTTTTGTTTTCGGGACAGATTGTTCTGATCATTGAACATAGAATTTCTTTTCACAAAATGAATAAATATATCTTTTGATTCAATTATATTAATCTATTATTTACAATAATTTTATTATATCTATAAACATTTTGTAAAATTTTGAAACAAAGTTATCAGGTTCTGTTATAGATTTTTTGAATCAGTAAAGCTAGTTGAATATTTTATTATTGCAGACTTCTAGTCTAGTATCTGCGCATGATTTGATTGGTTTGATTTATTTGTGGTAATGTTTGAACATATTTTTAACTGCAGAAACACTTCATTACAACATAAAGATGATAGAAGTTAAAAAAAATTCCATAAATAATACCATTAATATCTCTTCTACCCCCCCCCCCCCCACCCAACCCATTTCCACTTGTCAACAAAAAGAAATAAAACAACACCTTTATACCAGCAACTCTTTGTTGCTCCCTTTTCTTGAAAGACTATACTTCTCACCTTGTCTAAAATGACTATACTTCTCACCTTGTTCTAGAAACTCTATACTTCTCACCTTGTCTAAAATGACTATACTTCTCACCTTGTTCTAGAAACTCTATACTTCTCACCTTGTTCTAGAAAGACTATACTTTTCACCTTGTCTAAAATGACTATACTTCTCACCTTGTCTAAAAAAAACTAATTCTCACCTTGTCTAGAAAGACTATACTTCTCACCTTGTTCTAGAAAGACTATACTTCTCACCTTGTTCTAGAAAGACTATACTTCTCACCTTGTTTAAAAAGACTATACTTCTCACCTTGTCTAAAATGACTATACTTCTCACCTTGTTCTAGAAACTCTATACTTCTCACCTTGTTCTAGAAAGACTATACTTTTCACCTTGTCTAAAATGACTATACTTCTCACCTTGTCTAAAAAAAACTATTTCTCACCTTGTCTAGGAAGACTATACTTCTCACCTTGTTCTAGAAAGACTATACTTCTCACCTTGTTTAAAAAGACTATACTTCTCACCTTGTTCTAGAAAGACTATACTTCTCACCTTGTCTAGAAAGACTATACTTCTCACCTTGTTTAAAAATACTATACTTCTCACCATGTTCTAGAAAGACTATACTTCTCACCTTGTTTAAAAAGACTATAATTCTCACCTTGTTTAAAAATACTATACTTCTCACCTTGTTCTAGAAAGATTAAATTTCCACTTTGTTCTATAAAGACTATTTTTTTCACCTTGTCTAAAAAGACTATACTTCTCACCTTGTCTAGAAAGACTATAATCCTCATATCATAATAACTTACTGGTATTGTATGTGTGATGTAATGATGTTGAAAATCAGGCGCTCTATTGCAGTGGTTCTCAATCTGTTGTCACTGGATTCATTGCTGTCTTGAACCTCATCACAAATAAAAGAAACTGACTAGAAATTTGTGCTTTTAGAGATTAGTGGTTGCTACTTACAAACAATAAGCCAGACAAAAATACTTTTATTAAAATTCATAAACACCATCCAAGTTATTAATTGCTTTTATAAATTTTTATTTTAAACACAATTATAATCTCAATAAACATCCTTCAACAATTGTTTTTACATTTTAGACTTATATACTATGCAATTATGTAGCTTTTTCAGTTGGCTAATTATGACTATATAAAAGGGTCCCTATGTGAAAAAGTTTGAGAACCTCTGCTCTGTTGTAATAAATTAAAAGACAACCTACAGTAGTTTGTCAAATGATCAGCCACTTCACTTTTTCATGGTGTCCACCAAGCTCCTTTTTATGGTAAACTTTTCTGTGCACTCTTTCTACACCATAAGATAGCCTTTGAAATGAATTCATCATTCAGTTGCCCCAAGCCATCACAGTTTCTATTGCTTCACACTATTAAGGATCTTCTCATCTTCACCTGCGTGATTCTGGGTCCTTAGAACAACAAGCACTAAAAGCTTGAACCTATCTCTCTGCTATTAACAAACTACTAAGATTATTGTTATGACTCGCACACTGAACTCTTCTCTTTACAATGAGGAGTTTTCAGAAACAGGACTTGAAAAGCTGACAGTTACAAGCCCTTTGCAGTAGCATGCAAAGTTGGTTTATGTTTTTAGTTTGTTTATTCATTTTTATGTATGGAGGCGGATAAAGTATTTACATTAACAAAAGATCAAAATGTCACTTTTGTGTCACAGAAATACAGTGTGGCTTTGCATTTTTTTAGGGGCAGGGGTCAAAAGTTTTCGCTGCATTTTAACTACTTAACAATGTTGCTAGTGATTGCTAGATGCTTATAATTGTAAGAGTTTTACAGAATACACCAAACTCTAATAGTTTTCAAAAGCATGTGTGTTGTGCCTTGCAGTGATAACTAATGATTGAGTGCATTAGCTAAAAATTATATTTGTTTCATATACATGTTTTATTTTGAAGTTTTTCCATGTTTTAATCTTTCTTATTCACACATAGCACTTTAATGTGTTCATTTAGTAAAATCAGAAGAATTTCATTACTTGTCTAAGATGACACATTATGTTGCTAGATTTACACTAAAACACTGCAGTGATAAAATTATTTTCAAAGCACTTGTGTGGTTAATTTTATGTTTGAACACAATAACACATGAAATATAAATTTTGTTTATAATTGTGTTTTTTTAAGCACACATTCTTTATGTTTTTATTACCCTACTCAAAATATGCTGTTGAATATCATTTTAACTAAATATCTGAAAATTTAAAGTATTTAAATACATTAGCATTGTTCTTTTTAACTATACTATGCAAACATTGAATATTTATTTTCTTGCAAGAACTTAGTTAATATTAAAGATTCTTATTAGAAAAATACATTCATGATCTGCTAGTTTTCAATAATTTCATCTCTAAATTGTTTTCCCATTCCTGAAGAGCCAAGAAAGATCTAAACACAGAAGAGTTCATGTTTTTCTTGACTGGAGGCATTGGTTTGGAGAACAAACTGGCCAATCCTGCACCTGTATGGCTGAATGAGAAATGTTGGGATGAAATATGCAGGATGAGTGATCTTAAAAACTTTAAAGGCTTCAGGTTGGTCAGAAGGATTTCTTTCTTGCATCACCAAATCTCTAAATATTTATAGCCATCTTTGAAAGTGTCTTTTAGTTGCATTTTGAAACGTGTAAAAAATATCGGGATAAAAAAGTATATACTAATTTCTAGGTTTTATCTATCACGTTTGACAAAAGATTTTTTGAAAGCTTGTTATTGTACATGCAAAGTAGTTACTTTTTTTTCTTTAAGATTATTAAATTAGTGAAACATGGTGAATTGAGCACTGACATATAAAATAACACTTGATTGTCCATACTGACTGAAAATCTAACTTTTGAACAGGGAAGATTTTGTGAAAAACATAGAGAAATGGAAAGACTTTTACAATGAGAAAGAGCCTCACAAAGTGACTTTACCAGATCCTTGGAACACTAAACTTAATGACTTCCAGAGGATGATAGTACTTAGGACAGTGCGACCTGACAAGGTAAAGGAGGCTATTAAAAAATGTAGATAATTGTTTTCAATTTGTCAAAAATGTTGCAATAAAAGTTGGTGTTTTGGACTATAATAATCTTATGTTGCCAGGTTTTTTCTTGGCTCCCATTTACATTTTTAAATTGATGGCATTTGCAGAAGTTAATGGAAACTGAGACATTTGAACTATTTGGCCAGAAATGAAACATTTAAAAATATAAATCTTTATTTTTTTTGTAAAAAAAAAATTAATTCAATGTAAAATTACATTATTTAAATTTTTACCTTGGTGGAAACACCCTCAAAACCTAATTAAAGAATTCATCTTTTAACTTTCAAAGATAACTTAGGAGAAAAGAAATGATGTCACTGGTACTGTGTGTAAACATTTTCATTTAACTTCAGCTTTTTCATGTCCATCATATTTAGATTATATTTACATTTATTCCAGATTGGTCTTGCAATCACTGAGTTTGTTATGGAAAAGCTTGGGAAGAAATTTGTTGAACCTCCCCCCTTTGACCTGGCCAAAAGCTATGGAGATTCTAACTGCTGCACACCATTGATCTTTGTTCTGTCCCCTGGAGCAGACCCCACCATGAGCCTCTTGAAATATGCAGAAGATAAAGGATTTGGGGGCAACAAATTTAATTCAATATCTTTGGGTCAAGGACAGGTACTTGCTAACATTTTTTATGATTTTATATGTATATATATATATATATATATATTTTATTATTCATTATCATTTTAAAAAATCGTTGCACTTGCAAGAGTTGGCTTATTTCTTTATTAACTACTCTGCAGGGACCAATAGCTGCCAAGATGATCAAACTAGCCAAGGAAGATGGTTCATGGGTTCTTTTACAGAACTGTCATTTGGCTGTGTCATGGATGAACTCTCTGGAGAAGATTTGTGAAGAATTCACACCAGAAACAACAAATTCCTCTTTCAGGCTTTGGTTAACAAGTTACCCATCTCCTAAGGTTAGCATATTTCATTAAGTATAGTTGAAAACTAATTCATAGTTTATATGTACCATAGGATTGTCAACTAAGCTAATTTATAGCTAAAAGTGAGATACATTCAAGTTAAAGGGGATATGATATGTTTTTTTATAATGTAAACATAAAATCATACTTATGTCTATACAGCATTCAGAATTAATGTTTGAAAGGAAATTACATTAGTCTCATTGTTTTTGTGCTGCTATTTTAAAACCACAAAGACACTTTTTGTTAGCAACAAGTGGGGTCAAGACATAACTTAATGTACTATTGCATAACTCATTCTATATTATAACTACTTACCCAGATCAAAATATTAACATGAAAACATAGATCTAGTTTTCATTTTTTTTTTGTTGTTGTAATTAATTATGCAGCATATTAACTGTTGCATCTTCAGTTTATAAGTTTTCATTTTGAGCATTAAATAAAGAAAATTATATTTTATTCTAGCTCAAGAAATGTTATAAGATATTTAAACCACATGTCTATGTTCTGCACTCTGAATATGTGTTTTATTTCTTTTAAGTTTTCTTTTCATTGCTAAGTAGTACAGTACTCAGTTTCAAAACTTCTTTGTTTTTCTTGCCATGTTTTAAAATGTGCCATTTCACATGATGAACTTACAATGTCTGCCTAAAATGAACAGTTTCCTGTGACTGTCTTACAAAATGGTGTTAAAATGACCAATGAACCACCGACTGGACTTCGTCAGAACCTCTTGCAGAGCTATTTGAATGATCCAATCAGCGATGAAACATTCTTCAAGGGTTGCAAGGGCAAAGAGCAGGTAAACAAATGTAGCGAGAGAATCACATTTCTCATTGGGCTAACAGAATATGGATTGATCATTGTAAGGATACATTTAAATCAGGCTGTATTTATTTTAATACTCTTGATGGAAATATTGAAGCGGAAACATGATGCAAATAGGCCTACATGATTTAATAATTGGACTGTAAGTTCATAAATAAACTTTACCTAGTCCTAATAGGGTATTTTATCTCAAATGGAGAACAATAAGGGGCGTGGTGGCTGAGTGGTTAAGTGCTTGGCTTCTGCACCTGGGTTCTGGGTTCAAATCTTGGTGAAGACTTGGATTTTGAATTTTGGGATTTTTAGGGCTCCCCTGAGTCTACCCAACTCTAATGAGTACCTGATTTTAGTTGGGGAAAAGTAAAGGTCATTGTGCTGGCCACATGACACCCTGCTTGTTAACAATTGGTCACAGAAACAGAGAACCTTAACATCATCTACCCTATAGATTGCAAGGTCTGAAAAGGGAACAGAGAGAGAACAATAAACTGGTTAGCTGTCATTCTACCCATGCAAACCTCATGTTATTTATTGGCCTGAATAGAAGTTAATTTACCATCATTTGCCTGATGAACCACTAGATCACACTATTAAAATAACTTCTCTTTAACATTTGAAATGGTAGAATAAGAAAACACTTCTCTTATTAGCATTTCCTAGGCTGTGTATATAAATTATGTGTTAAAGATAATGTCATACATGAATGAACTGTCTCATTGGTTATGCATAAGAATGTTTAAAGGAATGTTTATAAATTATAGGATAAGATAACAAGGGAACTTCAATGTATGGCTCCTGCTGGCAAAATTTAAACTTTTAAAACATATGCGACAGATGCCACTTCTAACTTTTATATGTCATGTTTTCTAATCTCTTAGTCTTTTATTTTACTTTTATATGACATGTTTTCTAAACTCTTAGTCTTTTATTACTTTTTATATGTCATGTTTTCTAAGCTCTTAGTCTCTTATTACTTTTATATGTCATGTTTTCTAAACTCCTAGTCATTTAATTTCTGAAAAGAATAGCATTAGGCATTTGAAAAAACAACTTTAGTAAGACACAATGTAATTAATAACAAAATCTATTTCCTTTCTTTCCTCCAGAGCTTTGAGAAACTATTGTTTGGTTTGTGTTTCTTCCATGCTCTAGTCCAGGAGAGAAGAAAGTTTGGACCTCTAGGTTGGAATATTGCATATGGGTTTAATGAGTCTGATTTGAGAATCTCTGTCAGGCAACTTCAGGTAAACTTTGGAATTGAAAAAGAATATTTGAATTTTCTAGACTCAATAATCCCATAATGTTTGAACCTTGGAATTGAAAAGAAACTATTTTAATCTTCCTCTTGTTTGTCACTTATCTTTATATCTTTAGTAAAACAGTGTATAATTTTGAATTGACAGAAAATATTTTTAGATATCAATAAAGTAAATCAATTTTTCTGAGTTAGTCTTTTTGTAAAACCTTGTTTATTTTCTATCCAATAACTTGACATCTTAAATAATGATTTCATTTTGAAAACAAAACAGGCTTACGGGATTATTTATGTTTAGGTCTCTATATAAACAATAACAGAGTTTAAGTACTTTTTTTTATCACTGCTAAATTTGATTTCATCTCTAACGCCAGATGTTTATAAATGAGTATGATGATGTTCCCTTTGACGCCATCACCTACATGACTGGAGAGTGTAATTATGGTGGGCGTGTCACTGACGATTGGGACAGGCGTTGTCTGCTGACCATTCTGGCTGACTTCTTCAACTCTGCCATTGTCACTGACCAGAAATACAAGTTTTCCCCCAGTGGCAACTATCACTGTCCTACGAAAAATGGATACAATGAAGCTGTAGAGTTTATCAAGGTAGTGGATAAGTTCTTATCAAGACTTGTTGAAGAAAGCTAAACAACTTTTGCAAAACTTTTTATTCCCAATCTTAAAATGCCTTTTTTTTTTCCGGTGCTGAAAATTCAACTTGAAAAAAAAATTAGTTCAATATTTAATTTATCGATGTACTTGGGACTAATAAACAAGGTGTCATCTAGCAACCAGATATATAATTCCAATCAAAATTTGGTCATATCTTCTGTGATATCTTCTTTATGAGATTTAATTTCATTTGTAGAAATCCAATATCTTGTTATATTCATATAAACAAAGTCTTGATAAAACCTTACTGCAACTGACATGAGCGTGTTTCTTTTAAGATTAGAATTACATGTTGAGCTAGATAGTAAGTTCTGGGATACACTTGTCAAAGCATTTACTACATAAACTTGTTTGTATGAGCGAAATGTTTAATGAGTGGTATTAAATGAGACGTACTGGTCAAGGTTAGGGTACAGGTTTGACAATAACGGTTAGGGTACAGGTTTGACAGTACTGGTTTCTAGATATTTTTGTTATTACACTAAGAGTAAGATAATGATTAAGTTAATGGGAAATGAAAAAAAAGTAAAGTTCCCCCTTTCAGACCATGGGGTCTACAGGGCAGATGATGTTGAGGTCATCTGTTGCTTTTGCCAATGGTTAACAAGCAAGGTGTCATGTGGCCAGCATAATGACCAACCGCCTTTACTTTCCCCAACCAAAGTCAGGTACCCATTAGAGTGACATTGTGGTGTTCTTCAAGTCACAAACTTTACTCTTGGACTTTCATTACAGTCTGCACCTATTTTAACAAAAATTGTCTATTACATTAAAAAAAATAGTTCTTTTCAATTAACTGAACAATAAATGCAAAAATATGTTGACTTAATTGAAGTATTTCTAGCATTTCAGATATTTAAAATAAAACAAACTGAAAATCTCATAAATGCATCTCATTTTTATCGTGTAAGCACATTGTTTGATAATCTTTTCCTTGTTGAAATGTTTGTTGCTAGAACTTGCCGCCCACACAACATCCTGAGATCTTTGGCATGCATGAGAATGTGGATATCTCCAGGGAGCTGCAGGAAGTGAGGCTCTTGTTTGACTCTGTCCTCCTGACTCAAGGAGGGCAGGGGGGAGGAGGAGGAAACACTGATCAAGCTCTGGCTGACATTGCCACGGACATTTTGTCAAAGGTGATTGCATGATAAATATATGTCTCAAGTTTTAGTCAAATGCCTCTTTTACAAGATGAATGGATGGCTGCATGGTCATGCAGTGTGCACGCTGGACTGTCACTCAGTTGTCTCAATGGTCCTGTGTTCATAGCTGCCATCTGCCATCATCCTGCTGGAAGTTTGAACTATGAAGAAGATTATCTTCATCTCTGAAGGAACATTCGAAACATAAAACATTTTACAAACATTTACAAGATTTAGTTTAAAATGACGTAAATAGAAAGATTAGAGTGCATCTCAATATGTAGTAGAAAATGTATTTAAATAAATGTAATAAAAGTCTTATATGATATAAAAAAAATTTTTAATCTACAATAATGATGCAATTCTTATTAAAAATAAAGTTTATTAATCATTACCATTTCTGATGTAAAAAAAAGGTTAGGTTTCATACATAAGCTATTTAAACACAAACCTTTTGTTTCTTATACTAAATAACAATTCTTAAATTTTATTTAGCTTCCCAAAGACTATGATATTGAATTGGCCATCAAGAAATATCCTGTCACGTATTCAGAGAGTATGAACACTGTCCTTGTCCAGGAGATGGAAAGATTCAACAAGTTGGTCACTTTACTTCAATTAGAACTTTCTTTTTCTAACATGCCAAATGAAAAACACTAACTAAAAAATAAAGAGAACAAATGTATTTTGACTAAACTATGATGCACTTTTAGCTTTCTCAAAGTATATGCTGAAGTGCACTAAACACATTAATTGTATCATAGTAGGTATTTTTTTAAAGACTTAACTGCTGGTAATATGAAATTCACTCATTTGTGTGACCAATAATTTTTTTACATTGTTTGTAGCAAGTAGATTAACCATTGATATGTCCTTTATAAAACATTGGGCTTCCTACATTGCTGAGTAGACTTAAAATATCCTTACATGACAAATGAAAATACTGACCTCTGCCAGTACTGGAATCAAGTTACAAGTGTTAATATATTTAAATATTTTTAGTAACAGAATCAACTTCCTTGTAAAAAATGTAGCTTTGCAAATTAATCCCAATATGAACCATTTATTCTGGTCTATTCTTACATAGCAAATTTACCTAAAAGAATAAACAGTTAATTTCAATAAATAGGAATTGTAGTTTAGGATTTAGCCAGAATCAGAAGCTGGCCCTATGATCTCATAGTAAAATGTTCACAAATTTCTGAGGTATAAAGTTTAGTTAACACTGAATTCTTTTTTGTTTTTTTAGACTTCTTGTCATCATTCGATCAAGTCTCCAGAACATCCAAAAAGCCATCAAAGGACTTGTAGTCATGTCAGCTGACTTGGAAGCTCTTGCAGGAAGTCTCCTTATTGGCAAACAGCCAGCCATGTGGACCAAACGCTCATACCCTTCATTGAAGCCACTGGGCAGTTATATCAATGACTTCCTAGACAGACTCAAATTTTTACAAGTAAGCATTCAAGAAAATTATAAATTTAGTTTTTTTCTTATTTCTATGAAAACGAATTTATTGATTTTATTCTATGATAAAATGTTAGTATATAGTTCATCCATCGTGGTTCAATGATGACCACTTTTGTCATCCATTTGGCTGAGGGCTTTGCACTGGGGTTTCGGGCCTCCTCATGTGGCTGGTGAGACCTATGTGAGCCTAATGTTCGGCTGTACTTTGGGCAGGTTATTCCAGCTGAAGCTAGTTTCATTGGCATTGCTTTTCTTCTTGGTGCTTTTCTTCTGCCATCGCTGTTCTCTTTTCCTCAGCAATTTGTGCGCCTGATTTCACAGCTCGATGCCATGATTAAGACCAATAATAGACATGGCCTCTAATGATCTGGAAAGGTTCTGTAGATCTATTTCCAAAAAAAAAAAAAACAAGTAGATGTGAAGTATGTGGATGACTCTAACCTATCAAAGCTGTGACTTTCCCTGAGTTGTGTTTACTGAGCACCTAAAGGAAATACAAATTTTCTCTCAAATTGACCCCATCCCCCTACAGATCCACAAAAGAGAGCTCACTGAGCTTGCTATAGCTTAAAAGATGTGCTTTACATACAAAACAAAGCTAAACAGATCAATCAACATGCTTGTTACTTTCACTATTTAAATTTAAGATTGGCCGCCCCCTGAAATGAAACAACTAAGACTAAGACTGCTTTATTGATCCTTACGGAAATTTGTAGTGATTACAAGGACTCTTTTTTCATATAAAGACAACACAACAGAAAAATACACATAAATACAACAGACAACATAAAGAGTTCATTCAGCGACTACACACAGGTATCTTGGTGCATTTCATGTTCCCTGGCGGTGATAGAGTCTGACAGAGTAAGGTACTAACGAGTTTTTGTACCGCTCCGTTCTTGTTTTGATTGACTAACTTATAAAATACAGAGGTTACTTCAAAAAAGAAGATAATTATGTGCTGCATCAGTCTCTAGGTCAGTTTTTCCAAAACTGTGTTCTGTGAAACCCTAGTGTTCCACAAAGCCTGAATAGGTGTCTCACGCTCTACAGGAATAATTAACTAGTAGGCCACAATGTGAATTAATCTCTCTGAACATATAAACAAAGTGTTCCACTAAATACTCTGAATGTGCAAAGTGTTCCACTAGATACTCTGAATGTGCAAAGTGTTCCACTAAATACTCTGGGTGTGCAAAGTGTTCCACTAAATACTCTGAATGTGCAAAGTGTTCCACTAAATATTCTGAATGTGCAAAATGCTCCACTAAATACTCTGGATGTTCCACTAAATAGGCCTACTCTGGATGTGCAAAGTGTTCCACTAAATACTCTGGATGTGCAAAGTGTTCCATTAAGGAAAATGTTTGTGAAACACTGCTCTAGGTCAATCTAGTCATGCATATTAATCAGTGACTTCAATTCTGCAAAGTTATTGGTTTTCATGGCTGATTCAGGCAACCCATTCCATGCTCTAACATGTGAATGTTTATGAGCAATAATACCTTTTTATAACACAATCTGTCAGAATACATTGAACAACTTTCTATTAATCAGTAACAAAGACAAATGCTGCACAAGAATCTGTGTTCTCCCTTGAGCAAGTCTCAGAGTTTCTGTCAGAGATCTTTAGTTATGTTGTGAGCCACTATCCCCCTGTTCCATAATATTTGAAAGTCTCAGACTGATCACCCATTTCTTTTCTGATTACATACTATTTGATAGTACATTTGCTTTGCTCTGTCCTTGATTCATTTGAGATAGTTTAATATAGCTGAAAAATTTAAGTGTATGTAAATATCCAACATTATTTCACTTTGTTACAGCAATGGTATGATCATGGAAAACCTGAAGATTTCTGGGTATCTGGTTTCTTCTTCACTCAAGCTTTCTTGACTGGCGTTATGCAAAATTTTGCTAGAAAATACACAATTCCAATTGATAAATTGGCTTTTGATTTTGAAGTGAGTTCCTTATAATTAGAATAAGTTTCTTTTATGATTACTTTTGTTTAAAGTTTAAAAAAATAATTCATTGCAAATTAAATTTTATTCAGTTATATGTAGACCAATTTGACAATAAATATATATTTTGTTACTGTATATAAAAAAACAAAACAATATAAGCAGGTAGTCAACACAATAGTATTTCATAACTTCTGGATTTAAGTTGAAGGAAGAAACAAATTAGTATGTACTATGCCCAAAATTATTTCTGTTTTTTTTTTGTACATGCAAAACATTAACACTTAAACACTGAATGATTAAAAAGTTGTTTATAGTGAAACTGCCATCTTATTTATATTGTACATATATGAAGTTGAAATGACCAAAATGTGTAAAGCTGTGAGTTTTGCTTATCTCTTATATAAAAACACATTAGTATTTGCTTTTATTTGTACGGCTAAGCTCAGAACTTTCTTTGCAATCGAATAAAATAATTTTCTTTTAATCATAGAAATAAACATTTTTTAGCAAGATATTTAAGTTGATTCATATTTTTTTAAAACGTCAGTAGACTTTATTTATACATTTAATATTTTGTATTATTTGTCTCATCCAGGTATTAAGTGAGGACAGAATGCCCAAGGCTCCTGATGATGGTGCTTACATCTATGGTCTGTTTCTAGATGGTGCTCGCTGGGACAAAACTCAGTATGTATTTTGTTTTAAGTTTACTTGTTAAAGTTTGCAGTTAATCTGTTAGAAGTTATGTTTTGCTTCAATGTTCCATGAAAATGAATTGCTGCTTTTTGGGGGGCTGTAGTATATGTTTGTAAAATGTTTGTTTTACAAATTTCGGATGTTCCTTCAGAGCTGAAGATAATTTACCTCCTAGTCCAAACCTCCTGCAGGATGGTGGCAGATGGTAGCAGGCAGGGTATGAGCCTGGGACCATCGAGATGACCAAACGACAGTCTAGCACATATACCACGTGACCAGGCATCCATGATATATTAACTAATTGACTAATTTGAAAGAAGTCTTTTCAAGTCCTTGCACAGAAAATATCTTGTTTTATTTTTTATGAAGTTTAGATTAAAGAATTTGAGATTGATACTCCATCAATTCCTACATCATATAGCTTAGGTACTTTATATAACTACCATATTTATGGTGGGAAGTCTAAGAATGTTTAGGATAACTAATATAGACATTTGTTTTTGCTTAGAAGTTGTTGTTTTTCTTAGTAGCAATATCAAAATTATAAAAGTGTTTTTTTCTTAATGAGTATATTTAATAAATCTTGAACAAACTTGAAGTTCATGGGATGGTATAAATGATAGAGAATCCAGCTGTCAACGTACACTTATCAGGTTCTAATCATAAATGTTGAATCAAAATAGTTACTGTTAAACTGAAGTCACATAAATTTAATGGAGCCTGTGTGGCTGAGTGGTAAAGTGGTTAGCTTCCAAATCAAGGGGTCCCGGGTTTGAATCCTGGTGTAGACTGAGATTTTTAATTTTAGGATTTTTAGGGCATCCACTCTGTTCTAATATGTACCTGACATTAGTTGGGGAAAAGTAAAGGCAGTTGGTCGTTGTGCTGGCCACATGACACCCTGCTTGATAACCAAACAAATAACCTTAACAGCATCTGCCCTGTAAATCGCAAGGTCTGAAAGGGAAACTTTTTTACTTTTGTATATATTGTTATGAATCTCACTATCCAGGCTCTCTGCAAACTGCACCATACACCACCAACTTAAAGAACTTGACAAGTCAGGGCTCCAAAATAACATAAAGGTTTAATGTCCATAAATAACAGCCAATACTGTACAATTGGCAGCACGTAGAACAGTACAAATAGCTCTGCGATAACAAATATCTCTCCGATAACACCGTTCCGCCGTATCAAGTCTTGCACTGGTCTCTCCGTCTCGTTCCAGGCTTGCACTGGGTTCAACAGTTCGGGACTGACTTCACACACTTGGGCTCGTTGTGTCGGACTCGATCACAGACCAAGATCAAGACGCCGTTCGTCTCAACTGTACTTGACAGTACTCCGCACTGAACCGTCGTAATGCTCCGTACAGGACCACACCGTTGAACTGTGCTGTAGTCGACCGTGTTCTGAACTCCTGTCGTAAACCCGCTTTCTGAACCCTGCTGTATTGAGCCCCTTTTCTCAACCGTCTTGACTGCGACACCTCCGCTCTTATATAGGGTCCCTACTGGCCTTCTCGAACCGGACAGAACGCCACTTGACGTTTCTAGGTGGTCAGATGACTACAACTCTCGTGACGCTCCTGAGCTCTTGTTCACAACGGCGATCTTTCCCGAACTGTCCTGTTGACACTCGACTCGGCTGACCGTCGTAGCTCGTCACGCTTGACCGCTCGTCTAGCGCTGGCCTGGGGCGATTTGCGTCGGCTGACTACACACACACCACTACCCCCATCTGTGCCACCACCAGGTTTATAACAATATCTAAATAATCTAATTCACGCAAATGTTCTTAGTTTGTTCATTTATAATTTACTCTGAATTTTCTATATTATTGAAAAAAAAATAGTAACAAATGCTCTATAAAATTCATTATTTTAGGGGTTGCCTTGAAGAACAACTGCCCAAAATTCTCAATGAGGCAGTGCCAATTATCTGGCTCCGCCCCAAGCGCATGAATGAGATTGATGAGTCCAACAAGCGCTACAAGTGTCCAGTCTACAAGACTAGCGAGCGCAAAGGTGTGCTTTCTACTACTGGTCACTCCACCAACTTTGTTCTAGCCATTTGGCTGCCCACTAAGAAACCTGTCCAGCACTGGGTTAAAAGAGGCTGCGCCTGCCTGTGCCAGAAGGATGACTAAAGGGAAAAAAAAAGAACGAAATATTTTGTATAGCAATGAACCAATAGCTTTCAGGAAAAGTGTTTTACAAAAAGACAATATTTGCAACAAATATTATGACAATATTTAGAACAAATATAAATTTTCTGGAATACTTTTACATTTTTTATTGGATGTCTCTGTTGTTGTATTTTTTAATTGAGATTTCCTTTTTTAAAGTTTGAATATAATAACTGATGCAGCTGTGCAAAATTTAACACTTTTATGTAGAACTTTTAATGTTTCTACAAAATATGTTTGTGTCATTGAAATGAACTAATGTTTATATATATATATATATATATATTATATATTTTATATATTTAAACAATAATTCCATTGTTGGATAGGAAGAATTTTTTTTCCATAGCTGTAAAATGTGGAATGATAGCTGAAGATTAATGTTCCTGATTTTTGTATTATATTATTTATTATTTTAAGTTTATAGACTGTTTAAGGAAGAAAACATGTTATTGAGATATTGTTAAATTCTATGTCCAAATTTAAGGTACTAGAAATGTTGAAGATATATTTAATCGTCCTTTTCTTATTTTCTTGCATTGTGTTACTAAAGTAGCACTTCACTGATTGCCCAGTATTTTTTATGTGCAAGACTTATAATTTAAAATCTAGCAGCATGATTTGATGTAATGTAATCAGAGTGACTGTTACTGTTATGATATAATGCTATGTACAGTTGAAAATAATATTTTGTTACTGTGAGATATTTTTGTATTTGAATTCGGTTTTTAAATATATGAATTGCTGCTGAAGTTTTTTTGTGGCCAATTTTTGATGAATTCACATTATCCTCCTGTGATATATTTAAAACCTTTTTGTGATAATGAGCTTTTTACAAATATTTTCTATGTTGTATATATTTTTAATTGTATTTCCTTTTTTTTTTTAAGTTGGTGATAATGTGTATATAATCACAGGCAAATATATTCTTATATTCATCTGATGAAGTTAGTATTTACAAATAAACCAATTTTCCATCCAATAAATATTATTTTAAAAATTGCTGTCCGTCCATTGGATATTGACATTATTTTTTTGAATGTGAGGTAAACAATGAAATAAGTTTACTCATGTTTAATTTTTTTTATAAATTTTATTTATATGTTAATCAATTTTTTTATGTTTAATATTTTGATCAGAAAATAACAGAATGATTAGTTCCATTGAATGTAATTCAAATATTTCTAAGTTTAATTTACATTGTTTTGTTTTTTTCCTAGGATAGTTTATGCTGTGCATTCAGAGATTTTGCTAACAGTGCCTTGATTTTGTCTTGTTTTTAGTTGAACTAATAAATATTTATGTTCATTTAGATGCATAACTGACTTTATTTAAATAATTTTTTTTTAAGTGCTAATTTTATTAAAGTAAAAATTACATTTATTTGTACTAACTAAATACGATGTTGACTTATTACAGCTGTCCATGGTACACAGTAATGTGTTGTAGCATTTAAACAATAAAACCAATGCTAGCTTTCTTGATATTGAGTAAATTAAGTTTACAAATCTTGATAAAAATGAACCTTTCAACTACTTTGGATTGCAGTGTACAGTTGTTTACAAATAAACAATACAAACAAATTTTACAGCCTTATATCTTTTTAACAGTCTGAATGTTGTTGTATATCTTAGTGTGTGTAAAAGTAAAGTTCCTCTTTCAGACCTTGCATTCTATAGGGCAGATGATGTAAATGTCATCTGTTTCTGTGGCCCTCAGTTAACAAAGGTGTTGTGTGGCCAGCACAACGACCACACCATCTTTACTTTTCCCCAGCTAATATCGGGTACCCATCATAGCTGGGTGGACACAGAGGCGCCCTACAGATTCCAAAATAAAAAACCCCAATCTTCACCAGGATTCAAACCCAGGATTCCCAATTTGGAAGCCAAGATCTTTACCACTCAGCCAACACACTTTTTTGTTAGTGTGTGTGTGTGTTAAGCCTCTTTGTTAGTGTGTGTGTGTATGTTTCTACTTTAACTGATTTCTGCTGATTTAAGCTTAAAAGAGAACTAAGTAAGTAGGATTATTGCAATGGAATTGAGATGCAATTGACGAGTACAAGGTATCACTTAGAAATACCACATCACAAAGGAGATTCTTAACAGATCATGTGTGGTGCCCCAATGGATCAACAGACTAAGTGATTGGGGAAGTAGATCAAATGATTTCAATATGATGTGTGTTACAACTACATGTGTGTGTGTTACAATATATTTATGTTACTATAACTTCTTTTTTTTAAAGTTAGTTACTTAAAAGTTGCAATGAGACGAACCATGTATTAGTACGCCTTTATTTTGTTTTACTACGCTAAAAGTTTTTAGTGACACATTTGAGACCAAAGGAAAGATCAAGACATAAAAAGAGAACTTAAAATCGACCTCCGAGAGACGATTACTTGATCTGCGCTGGATCTGGCAAAATATGTAGGTTACAGCTGGGACTGTTTAGTTGCTTAAAATGATTCACTCTCCCTTAACCTTGATCTCTTAAAATAAAAAACATTAGTGAAAGAATGCATCACTGTGGCATCACATTCATTTCAATTTCATATTAGACGCGTGGCCACTTGTAATGTGTTTTTGTAGAGGGGACATAGGCTGTATTTTTTTTTGATCTAGGTAATCACTAATGTATATGTCTTCACTGAGACGGTCATTGTTCGGATCCAAAACCGAACTTCTCCAACAGGAAGTCATGAACGCATTCCAGTTTTATGGGGACACAAATAGACGCTCGCGACACCTGCTGCGTGAATGAGTCACGTGACCCCGTCAAGGTTCATTTGGTGCACGGCATCCCCGCTTATTTTAAGTATCTCATGGAGACTTAACATTTCATACTATAGTCAATTGGTCTACAGTCTACACAACACGCGTCTTCATATTCTGAGATTTAGATCAGGAGGGGCTACTAAGCTTTGGTTGGCTACCCACCTAGAAGAAGTTATGTTGTGAGCCACCATCCCCTCTGTTCCATAATATTTGAAAGTCTCAGACTGATCATCCATTTGTTTTCTGATTACATACTGTTTGACTGTACATTTGCTTTGCTCTGTCCTTAGGATAGTTTAATGTAACTGAAAAAAAGTCCATGTTAATATCTAACATCATTTCACTTTGTGACATCAATGGTATGGGTATCTGGTTTCTTCTTCATTTAAGTTTTCTTGCCCTCCCAAACACACTCACTTTTGGCCTCTAATTTCTAGTATCACTCCCTCCCCCATCCTGGCAACATCAAAATGACCATTGCTCAACTCCTGGCCTCAAAATCTGAGACTCTCCGCAAGTATTCCTTATTCTCCGACAGCATTCATTAGTTATCCATTAGAAAATACTTGAAAGCGGCAACAGTTCAGCTTCTGACATTGACTCACATGTTGATCCATTGGGGCCAGCCCTCAACATCTCATCACTATAACGACATGGGAACTCTAATTATACACCATACCATCTTCATCAGTACACACCTAGAATTTGTCCCAGTTTAAAAGGACTTTTTTTAAAAAATGTAATGTCTTCAATATCAAGTTACGTGCCAAGGAGTAGACCCCTCAAAAAAAAAAAAAAAAAAAAAGTTTACATTGTGTTTAAACAGAAAAGAACATGTAATCTTGTATTTTATGACATGTCGGCTTTAAAAAAAACAAACTATTGGGTCGAAATTGAAAAAAAAAATCGTTTTTGGTAAATTAACCGCTGCGTCATGATTTCAAAATCATGAAAATGGCTTAATTGTTCTATGTGCTCAGTAATTTTTTTTTAAAAAGGTTAAATTTTCGTATTTTTATTTTTATGGCTCTATCAGCACCACAGCTACAGTTCTCCTCACGCAGATGCGTACTGTGCATTGGAAACCTTTCTTCTATTTGAAAATAGCAATAGTCTGTTTCTGTGATCGAGATAGGAACACCGCCATTTTCATTTTCTATGGACGTGAAAATGTCTGTGGGGTCTAAACTGATTCTTGAAAAGCTGATTACATCAGGTGCATGATTCTAAAACAGCTGGTCTGTAGGTCTTTCAGTTCTGAGTTTCTGTACATTTTGCGTCACTATGTCCTATTGTTAAAACCTTGCGATGCACACCGACTCAAAGATAGTAGGCCTACAGATAGTGTGCAGTGTTAAAGAGGCTAGACTGCTAGACTGAGAAGGATATTGACATTAAGAGAGAAGAGAACGAAGCTCCGCCCAGCTTAGTAAGAGGCTGTGCTCAAGGGAGACGATGTTCTGTGTATTGGTGATGTCCCCACGTAAATAAACATCTGTGTTTGTTGAGTCGTTAAACTTGTTATTGCCGGAAGTGGTAATTGATATATGTATACAATTACCTATAAAATTCTTTCAAAGGAATGCGTCTTACAGCTTAGAAATTGGGTCCAGTGGAATGGTTATTAGGCCTACTGACTGAAAATGGGGCAAAGACGAGCAACTGTTGCCTAAACCGGTCTCTCTAGCCTTGGCTGGCTACCCGCCTACCTAGGAGAACACATTTTCTGAATTTAAACCTCTGCTAACTTGCGGCTATAGTCAAACAAGATTCAAATCTGAGATAAAATTGGCCGAGGTAATTCCAGCACCTCGGAGGAAATGTCCGTTAGTGGAAGCGGTAACGCTGGTTAACGTTTTTTTTTAAATCTCCTCCGGGGCTAGGATGGAAGAAAGACCTGACAATGCAGTCCAACAAGCCTGCCACGCCTTTCAACAAGGTGTTGTCGACAGTATGGGCAGCTGGTGTGGTAGTCCTTTCGTGGCATTGTGGAGGTTCCTAGAATAGGAATGGGAAGAAATTCCCAGTGATTCATTTTCACCTTCACCTATCCCTATCTGCTGTACTGTTGGGGCACCATACAAGAACTGTCAACCGTCTTTCTCCATTCCTCGCTGTCCTCTCTTATTCTTCTTTCTGGTATTGTTCCCTTTAGTTTTTTATAGCGCAAAGAAGGCTGGATCTGAAAGCTGCGTGGTACTATATGGTACGAACCAATAGCAGTTATTTTCGCTGCCATTGTGGAACCTCCATACAGGACTTTGGGTGAAGTGCTCTTGGTCCACACCTGGGCGTTAGGAGAAATCCTTTCTAACGGTCTAATGGATAATGGAGTGCCTTGTAAGAGGTCTAATGGTCTATTACGAAGAGAAACAGTGACCTTAGGCAGCTTGCAGTAACCTTAGTGTTGATCACCTTATGATCATTTTACATTAGATATGCTAAATGGGCATCATTTGACTATTAATTATAGTGATAATCGCTCCTTTCTGTCCCCGTCCAAAAATGGAAAAGAAACTCTCGAACCTCTGACCCCTATTAAAAATGCAAGAGCACTTTACATGATTTGCATCATGTTTATCTTTACATTGTTCCTGAAACTGACGGGTTAAAAAAATAAACCTTAATTAGGCATTCTCATCAGCTGGTAAACATTAACATATGCTTTTACGTAAACAAGGGACAGCAGAGAACAGCAGACGTGAGATCATTGTTAACTACGGATGACGTCATGACGAGTGTACTATTCTGGGCTTCAAAAACAACTATTTTACGGTATTTTTTACCATGTCTTAAACAAAGAAGGACATCTGGAATAAGGTGACATCATCAAAGGCAGGCGCCTTGCTTTGTAGAAATCTGCCCAACAGAACGGAATCCCTCTTAATTCTATATTTAGGTGTGCATTGTTTGTTGAGCTTTCCTTGACTGGTTGGAATATTGAATGCTATTAATAAAGGGAAGCAAACACAATTCTCATTTGGGCGATTCGCTCGAATAGTCTGCTCTTTAGTTCTCTTAGATCTACAAATTAGACATAAGCATTAGATCTAGTTGAGAACAGAAAGAAAAAAAAAGTTTAGTCGGCAAAAAAAAAAAAAAAAAAAAAAAACTTAAAATAATTTAAAAATCAATTCTCACTTTGTGTTCAATAAAATTAAAGTTTTGGCTTATAGACAATGGCGTGACTAGCAAAACAAGTCAAGGCTTTAGGGAGAGATAGCGAAATATCCGCCGATGTAAACAGACTACTTTATTTATTTATTTTTTTTAGGATGCCTTAGAGATAAGAAGCTTGTTATGAACGTAGCTGGCATTCGACGGTTCCCTTCATTACTATTAAACTTCTTGTTCAGTAGGCCTATCAGCGTCGACTAACTTATAGGCCTACTACATCAGTGATGTTCGGCCTTTCGTCGGTGTTATTGGATTTCGTTGAGTGAGAGTGCTACCTCCGTTTGGTTTATCTGCTTCAGACACCGCGGGAGCGCCTAACAGATAGCATAGAGTCAAACCCATGAAATTCTGATGTAGCCTGTAGCACGTTCTATCAACTGAGCCAACGAGCCATTTCCTTATACGTAATTTTAGCTTCAATTACATGATTCACTTTTGTTACTTCATCAGACTTCCATCTATATTTAGATGTGCACCCATGACGTAAGGGTCAGCTAATAGTAGGGATTGTAAAAAAAAAACTTTTGACAAACTGTTTTATATAGTGCATCATTTATGCTTATAGCCTAGGTAGTGCGCTTTGGTTCAATCTCTATTGTGGACCAGTGGGTGGAGGTGGAGGGGGGTATCTGGGAGAAGGTTTCCGTGCTGTCTTTGGTGCACTGCAAACACAACTCGTCGAGAGACGGGTTTCGAACTCAAGCCCGCTTGATAGATAGTCAAGTTGTTTATGACTCTCAACTACACAAGCCGAAATATCAACGTGACCACTTGATCATTTGATGATAAAGCCTTTTATTTTGTTGAGTTTTAAATAATCCCTAAACGTAAATTCATAAAAACACACACTCTGACACAGACATAGTTTTATAAGATTCCCCTTTCAGACTTTGCGATCTATATGGCAGATAATGTTAAGGTCATCTGTTTCTTTGGCCAACGGTTAACGAACAGGATGTCATGTGGCTAGCACAACGACCAACCGCATTTACTTTCCCCAACTAAAGTCGGGTACCCATTAGAGTTGGGTGGACTCAGGGGCACCCTAAAAATCCCGAAATTCAAAATCCCAGTCTTCACGAGATTCGAACCCAGGATCCCAGGCTCAGAAGCCAAGCGCTTAACCACTCAACCACCGCGACCCGACATAGCTTTAAACTCAACTAAAAAGAGTGAATGAATTGCAGACGTAACTACACATAACATTCTAAATCGATTCTCTTAATTTAAAAATAAAGATGATTAAGGAATTAATTAAAAAAAAAAACGGTCCGTTTAATTTCCGGTATGTTGTATCTTAAAATAATCCCATTGGTCACGTTCGGCTACGAAGTTCAAATTAACAAAGGGAGACAACCATTCGTTCTTTTATGTGATTGACGAGCAGGAACTAGTTTTAAGACCATCGTCTGCATGTAGCTGTAGATCTAGATCTATGTTCTCGTAAGAAAAGAAATGACCCGGTTATACCTTTTTGTTTGAAATGGTTGAAAACTGATTTCCATTTTATGCGTGTGGCACATTTCTTGACAACGAAGCTCTTAATCCAGTGTCTCTCAAACTTCTACTTTTACGCCCATCTAGAGGAAAAAAAAATATTCGCACCCCTACCCAATGCCTGCAAGTATTCCCCTCCGAAGTTGGGTCCGGAAGTGTCTCGCAATGTAATGAACAAGAAACACACACACACACAAAACTTTAAAAAAAATAAAAACAACCTTACACGAAGGGTAATTGCATCAATTAGTTCGAATGATCCTATCACTTATCTGGACAAGTTGGGAATGATGTACGGAAGAATCGCTGAGCGAAGGCGCGCTCTACATTTTGAGAAACGCTGTTTTAATCTTATAATACCCTCCTTTTTTTTTTTTAAAGGAGACCTCACCCCAAGCAGTTGCTTCAAATGCGGCGCCACATTTATTTGAACGGCGCTCTGTCAGAGTTCAAGGTTATGGGTAGGAAAAAAAAAAGTATGCGTGTGTGTGAACATATCGGAAGTGAAAGTGATCGCATTAATCTCTAACACCTTACTCCAGAAAACACCACAAGTGACTTCCATGTGACGCTTTGGCTGCTGACGTCCGTCAATGAGTGCAACGTAATTGTCAACTAAAAGCTGTTTTATTTTTAGCTTCTTTCTCAAGTTTGAATTTGTTTTAGTCACATGAAGGAATTTTTTGTTACTTTGTAAGATCATAAGATCTGTACTTTAAAAAAATACCTTTGACATGAGAAATTACGCTGTATTCTATTTTTAAAATGGATTCAATTTTTCACTCACTATTTTTTCTATAGGCTACAAAATCGAAGTATCTTAGGATGAGGCGGTAATTAAATTATCTCTTGCAAATAAACTATTCGCTTTTTTTTTCGGAGCAGTGATAATGAAACTTATAATACTGCAGATGTGAGCATGATAAAACATTGACAAGGCCTTTACGCTAACACTAAAACAGGACATTTTTCTTAATAATTGTAATCTTTATTGCCATTTTTTTTTTTTGCTGATATAGGCCTAATCAATAAAATTTAATGCATTGTCTAAGAAAGTACCAAGGTATCGTATAAAAAAAATGCGCTATTTCAATGTCTTCAAAAGCTACAGAAACAATGTAATTTTCCTTCTTTCACAAAGAAAATCGATTATTATTTCTTTGTTATTGTTGTTTTCATTTGGCATTTAGTATCGGGCATAGGGTATTAGGATTAAAAAGTCTTAACCACACGACGGCCTGCCAGTTTGCGAGGTATGCGCTTTGGACTAATCACGAGGGTTCCTAGATTGAACCTTGACCCCTTCAACCTCGGCCGTCTGGGCAATGGCATGATAATCTCTGCTTTTCTGAATGAACCTATAGAATATATAATGAAACAAGAAAAATATTTTTAAAAAATACTTGAAGAAAAAAAGAAAAGAAAGGCTTAAGTGTGATTGCATCAATTAGCTTGGATCAGTCATGTAACTAAATTTGTAATAGATCTAGATACAACCACATCTGTCAAGTACAATTTCTGTCCCTTGTTCCATACCAAACAAACGAATTAATTGCCATACTTTTTACCAGACAGACAGATCGAGTGAGTTGACAAAGGCTTTGTAAAAAGAGACAACTACGCCCACTTTTAAACATTGCATTTGGTGGACAACAGACGAGTCCAGTCACCCTATACCGGTACTGTATACTTTTTTACAGTAATAGTTCCGTTAAAAATAAACAGCTGTACTTATTTTGTAAAGTTTTTATTTCCTTTAGGTTAAGAACACAATAACGTTGCACTGTAAGCTATAAATAGATCAAATGTAGCTGTTTTCAAACAAGGTGTACATTTAAAACTGTATTGCCCTGTGTTTAGATCGATCGCTGGACGGGGGGGGGGGGGGCTAATTTATGTTAGACATATTTATTTATAATATGTTAATATGCCCCAGTAAAAGACCACGCGCCGAGATGAAAAGATTTTATTAGTACATGCATTAACGTTGACGGGAGTCCAGAGGTTGCATACATCACTGAGAAACGCATTGAAGCAAACATTCTAAATAAATACTTAGCATTCTCAGCGCCGGGAGACACAGACATATTGCTTAATTTAAGCCAACTCGAAAACATAAGAGCTTTAGATATACCAAAAAAAAAGGACCAAAAGCTATTAGCTAACATAAAACCAAATAAAGCAAATGGACCTGATGGTAATCCAGCTAGATTGCTCAAAGCTAGGACATGTGTTCAAAATAGATAATAATGAGCAAATAGACGCCATTTTATTAGACTTTTCTAAAGTATTTAACAAAGTTCACCACCATAGGCCCATAGCTTGCTTAAAATGTTTTAGCATTAATGGTTCATTACATCAATGGATTCAGGGTTTTTGATAGCAGATAACATTTTGTAATAATGGGTCTAAAAGTCTAAATCAACACCAATATTAGTAAACTCATGTGTTCCTCAAATCCTAGGCACACTGCTGTTTCTAATTTAAATAAATGACCTACACA